>NW_027362761.1:308527546-309201112 GCF_046119375.1 Phyllobates terribilis
AAACCGTAACAGAAACACAGTATCTGCTGGTAACATCAATTTTGCGGAATCATTTCACTACTTTTTAGCCCATTCTTTGCAAGGCCACAGGAGACAAGAAGTCTGACACATAGTCAACGCGTAGAGACGATGGTACAGGAGTATCTCCAAGTAAACATTGAAGCCATGACTGTGTCACTGGACCCTTGCTCTTTTTGGGCTTCCAATCTGGATAAATGGCCGGAGCTCTCCACTTACGCCTTGAAGATCTTGTCATGCCCTGCAGCCAGCGTTCTGTCTGAACGTGTGTTCAGCGCTGCTGGTGGTGTGCTGACAGATAAGCGCACGCGTCTCTCCAGTGATAATGTAGACAGACTCACGTTCATAAAGATGAACAAATCATGGATCCGAAACGACTTTTCTACCCCTGTGTCATCCTGGGGAGAGTAAAAGCTTGATGATTTGTTAAAATCACCTCACCAACCGTTTTAAGCTTTCAAATTACTAATCATGTTTATCTGTATCTTGGCTGGAAAATAATTTGGGCTTTGTAGCAGTGTGCAGTACTGATTCTATTAGGCCATCTATACTAAGCTCCACCAGATTTAAAATTAATAATAATTTTTAGCTGCATCTAGCCCGGAAAATAATTTTTGGGCTCCTAGATGCGCAAGACACATGAGTGCCTTCTTGCTGCACTACCTGCAACATGACCCTCAGATTCTCAGAATTCGAAGTAATCCTGACTACTGGGTTGCCACACTCTTAGATCCCCCACACTCTTCGATCAACCTTTTCATTTTAATAAAGAACAAAAAAATGGTCATTTTTGAAATTATAAGCATTAGCAGGTTATTGGAAACTGAAATCAAACAGTTTTCAACTCAAAACTTTATTCTTGTTGATGTTACATTTGCACAAAGGACCCCTTGTTCGAAAGGAGCTTCTGAACTGTCTCGTCCATTGAATTTGTCAGGGTTTGGATGGTTTCTGCTTCAATTGTTTTGCATGAGGACAGAATACCCTCCCTGAGCTGTTGCTTAGATGTGATCTGCCTCCCGCCATCATAGACACTCCTTTTGATAATGCTCCAGAGGTTCTGAATGGGGTAGAGGTCAGGGGAGCATGGGGGTCACACCATAAGTTTGTCCCCTTTTATGCCCATATCAGCCAGAGATGCAGTTGTGTTATGTGCAGCATGAGACGGTGCATTATCATGCATGAAAATGATCTTGCTGTGGAATACACGGTTCTTCTTCTTGAACCATGGCAGGAAGTGCTGTTTGAGAAACTCCACATACATTATGGAGTTCATCTTTACCCCTTTAGGGATACTAAAGGGGCCGACATTCTCTCTCCCCATGATTCCAGCCCAAAACATTACTCCACCTCCTCCTTGTTGGCGCTGTAGCCATGTTTGCGTGGGGTGTCCATCAACCAGCCATCCTCCACTCCATCCATCTGGACTATCGAGCGTTGCACGGCACTCATCCGTGAACAAAACAGTTTTGAAGTCAGTCTTCATGTATTGTTTGGCCCACTGGAGCCGTTTCTGCTTGTGTGCAGTGGATAGAGGAGGTCGACAGGATGGCTTACGCACAGCTGCAAACCTCTGAAGGACCCTGCATCTTGTTGTTCGGGGGACGTTGAAGGCACCAGCAGCTTCAAAAACTTGTCTGCTGCTATGACCAGGCTTTTTTGCCGCTGCTCTTTTAACCTGACGTAATTGACTGTAGGAAAGAGTCCTCAATTTTCCCTTATCAGCATGCACATGTGTGTACTGTGAATCAGCTACATAATTCTTGATTGCCAAGACACTTCATCCTGATCATCGCACAATGTTGATTGTAGTCATGCCTTGACCTAAACACTCTACAATTTGTTGCTTCTCAGCAGCCGACACATCCTTTTTCTTTCCCATTTTGGCAGAAAATGTAGGCTGCTTAATAATGTGGGACAGCCTCCTTAAGTAGTCTTGCCTTTCATTGGACACACCTGCCAAACTAACTAGCACAGGTGTCTGCAATTGCTTACAGTGATATAAAGAGCCCTGACACACATCACCATCAATGAGTTTAACTGACAAACAAAAAAATTCTTCCCTTATCACTCCTAAACACTTTTTGCATAATAATTTGGAACACAGTGTACATGTGCTTTTCCACAAAACACCAGTGGTTCATGTAGTGAATCTTACAGTTCTAACTTGCCAACCATGGTCTGTATGGAGTTGTTCAATAAAGGGCCCAAAATTAAGATAACATAGATGGGAGAGGTCTCTATGAATAGGAATTCCTAAGTATTTGATACCCTGTGAGGGCCAGGCAAAGGGAAAGTTGGACTGGATGGAATCCTGTATGGATTTGGGGAGGGAGACATCGAGGGCCTCAGACTTCGCTGCATTGATTTTAAAATTTGACCATGTAACAAAGTGATATATTTCAGCCATAACAGCAGGGATGGATATATGTGATTGAGTGATATATACTAGGACATCATCAGCAAATGGAGAGCACTTGTACTCTGTGCCTCCCACCTCAATCCCCCTAATATTGGGGTTATGGCGAATTGATGAGAGCAGGTGCTCCGTCACTAGGATGTATAAGAGAAGGGACAGAGGACATCCCTGCCTTGTCCCATTGGTAATTATGAAAGGTGATGAAAATGTTCTGACGCGCCCCCTGGGCCTTGGGACACCCGGAGCCGGACCCTTTTTGGTGGATGCTGGTGGTTGTAGTCTCCGTGGCGGCGACCCGGTTCCGTGGCTCAGGGCGGTCAAACCAGTGGCGGAACTATTTATGTGGTTTTGATGTTTAAATGTCCGACTACGCCACCCGTGGATTGCGGTCAGAGTGAACCGCCGCTACAGGGCAGACCGCTGAGGCTGGTGTTGTGGGTGCAGCAGAGCGTAGTATAACTCCCCACGGGAGGAGTATAGCCTCAGGGCAGTGTATGCGGAGGATGGGGGTGATGGTGCAGGGCAGCAGTAGTAACGACACGGAGTCAGTGATACAGTCCAGGGCCTTTACTCACAGTTCTTATTATCCAGACCACTTCTGCAGGTAACGGCTGCCCACGTCGTACTGTGCTCACCAGGTGAGGGGCTCAGACAACTCCCAGATAACTTTGGAGCGCTTCACAGGACCCCCTTTGTGTGTCCTTTGTCTGGCCTTTCTTACCAACGCTTCTGTCCTGCTGCCTCGGGCCTCCTCTTGGTAAATTTGGCGCCAGTTTCCCTGACCCTATGTGGTGCCTTCCTAGCGGGTGTAGCGAGGGGCTGCGCGACATAAAATGTCACAGCCTCCGGTTTGTAGCTGAGGGTCATTTCCCGCCTCCACTATTTTCGGGGACCGGTCTCCCCCTTTGGCCTGACCCCTCCACGCAGGGGGATTCGGGCGTGCGGTGGCGACTCGCCCGTCCGCACTCCTGGGATCCCTTCGTTCCTCGATCCTGGAGCCTTCTCCGCTCCTCTTCCTTCCTTCTCCCTCTTCCAGGCCTGGGCCTCTGTTACTAGGCCCGCCCCCGGAGCAGAGCTCATGCAGAGCCCCTGCTCCCTGTCACTTCTGCTCAGACTTCTCTGCACTGAACTAAGATGGTGCCCACCTTTTATACTCCCTTCTCAATGCACCCAGGAACTGCTTCCTCCCTGCTCCTGCACTACAGGGTTCCCCTTCCTCAGTGTTCCCTCCCCCCACTCCAGCCAGGGACAAGGACTGTCGTGCTCATCTCAGGGGCATATTGGTCGCCCTGCCCCACGGCAATGTGGTGTAATGCATACAGGTGTCGGGGTCCTGATCCACACTCCATCCTTACCTGAGAGTGAGATATCACACCTCTGGGTGAGGTGCAATACCTCTGTAGCAACCGAGCCCTCGGGGTGCTACAGTTCCATTTATCTTTAGCCTAGGTGACGTATTGCGATACAGGGCCGTGATTTTGGCTATAAAAGGGTCCCCTAGACCCCTACCCCAAGCTTTTTAAGAGAATAATATATGGCGTGCCAGGAGACTCTATGGAATGCTTTCTCAGCATCCAACGAGAGTATCTAATTACAAATTTTTAACTGCATCTAGCCCAGGAAATACTTTGTGCCTAGTAGCAGTGTCTGCTAGTCAGCGGATTATCCCAGCTGTTAAGCAAGCTACACCACCTGTAGTTTGGACACTTAATTTTTTCAAAGGAAATGCTTCGGGACGCCGGGATACTCAGTGAAGAGCATCAGGAGGCACCCCAAGGCATAGGGGCTGGGACTGGCGGTAGGACGCCTTGCGGTGGACCGCCAAGCTCGATCCTTATAAAAGCTTTTTAACTGCAGCAGCTTTAGTGGACGCTACTGGAGCTGGAATTACGCGGCTGCTGGCATGAGACTTGCCCTCCAATAGATCCATGTAAAAGGATTTAAAGTGTATTCATTCAAATTAGAGAGACAATTTAAATTAAAAAGCTTAGACCTGCCTCCACCGCAGGGGGGCTCTCTCGACCCACCAGCGGACAGGCACCAGTATTGGGAGAGGGGGGCTGGCCATCAGGGTGCACCGCGGCTCTGGCACAAACCCGGCGACACGGAGGTCGCACGGGCAGGAACGGACTGGCCGTGTCGGCTTCTCACTTTTGGGGTTTTAGAAGGGCATGACATGCCTATATCTCTGTCTCCCCCTCCATTTACTCCTCCACCTCTTTTCTTTTCGCATGACTATATGTACTTTTCACTTTTCCATGTGTTAGTTATGTCTTCTGAGCAGTTTGTCAGCTTTTGGACACCTTTTGAAGGTGTTTTCTATGTGTTTTTGTTTGCTTGCCATTGGTTTTAACGGTGTTCGACGAACAGTTCGACGAACAGTTCGGCGAACACACGGGTGTTCGACGAACCGAACCGAACTCGAACACTACGGAGGTGGCTCAACACTAGTGTTTAGTGTTCCAAATTTAGGCTGTTCAAGATTAAATTGGTGCTGAATTCACCAGAGATGTAATTTAAAACTCATTGACACCAATGTAAGTGCAGCCCAGTTGGATCGTGTGAATATGGCCTAAAGATGACACTTACCGTATATGTGGGATTCACTGGTATTTAGTGTCTTGAATCTAAATCTAATCTGTTCAAGACTTATTCGGTGCTCCATTCACCACAGGCATAAATTTAAGTTAAAGGGAACCTCTCACTAGAATAAAACGCTATTAACCTGCAGATATAGGGTTAATCTGCAGATTAATAGCTTTACTAACCTGCCCGACGGCCGCACTTAGCCCAACACTGTGGGAAGAAAATTAACTTTATTCCCCCTGGCAGCATTCTGATGTCAGCCAAGGGGCCGGTGCCAGCACGAGTTTTGTCATCGCTCTGAGTATAGAGAGTGTTGACCGTAATTGCGCCCCCGACACTGACTGACACTGGCTCTGCATGGGGCTGACTGTCAGTCAGGGCCGGGGGAGTGGTTACATCCACCGCTCTGTATTCTCAGAGCAATGACTGAACCTGACCCTGCATCGCCCCCATGATTGAAACTGAATGCTGCCAGGGAGAATAAAGTTAATTTTCTCCTGGCAGCGTTCGGCTACGTGCAGGCGTCCGGCAGGTTAGTAACGCTTTTAATCTGCAGATTAACCCCATATCTGCAGGTTAATAGCGTATTTTTTTCTGGTGACAGGTTCCCTTTAATGACCGCAAAATGTACAGCATGACCTCCTTATTATGACTTGCCAGTTATATTACTGGCACACTCTTTTGGGAAAGGGGTGCTGTTTTGCCCCTCTGATTCTAGGGCTTTGGGGCATCCAACCTCTGAACTCCTTGTTATTATGGCTTTAAGTAAAGATCACATTAGTACAGCCTTGGGTTCTCAAACCTATCCCTTTTTATGTATTAATAATTCTGTAGTCTAGGGAGATGCTGAATCACTGTCTCGGACATGGATCAATAAATCTGGGACCTCTCTCTAAAATCATATTTAAACGTTTGTAATAAAAGAAACAATCCATATTTCTGACTTAAGAAGGAACTGAAGAATACAGGATAATGCGTTAATACTGATGCTTCTTCTTTCCTTAAAACTGAATATATTAATGCAGAGCGGCACATACAGTATAATAAGCGGGCACAGGGTACATTTTTGGGCTAGACCATTTTCTCTTGTCAAATGAATGAGGTTTCTTCATAGGTATAATACTTTAATTCTATTATATAATCTTACAGTAAAACAATAAAATGCATATAAAATAATTTTTACTTCTTTCTGAAGAAAGGAAGATAAATGCATCAGTGCTGCTGCTGCTTCTTCTTCTTCTATTCTTGATTCTACATATATTGAAGGCACTTAGGTGTTGGAGGCATCGTCACCCAACCCAACTCAACATTTGATTCAATTTCTGCACTCTGTTTCTAATGTGGTTCTGTAAAATATAATAAACTGATAATGCCATTCTCCACAATGTACACCCTTGCTCAAAAGTTTTGAGACTGACACAAATATTGGTTTTCACAAACTTTGCTGCTTCAGTGTTCTTAGATCTGTTAGTCATATGTATCTAAAGTAGTATTATAGGCATTTAATACATTTTTTCACTTTTATTGATAAATACATCAAGTTTAAGTAAAGACTGCGTTTCCCTTATTTTTCAAGGCTTCTCACCTTCTCCCTGGCAGCTGGATTTCAGCTTCTTGGCCAAACCCTGACTGATGGCAGCCCATTCTTGCCTAACATGTGCTTTGAGTTTATCACGATTCTTGTATTTTTGTTTGTCCACCCACTTTTTGAGGATTGACCACATGTTCTCAATGGGTTTGAAACCTGAGGAGTTTCCTGGCCATGGACCCACATTTTTAATGTTTTATTCAGAGAGTCACTTAGATTTTACTTTTGTCTTGTGAAATGGACCCCATCATGCTGGTGGAAAAAACATTATTCGTCACCAAATTGCTCCTGGCTCGTTGGGAGAAGTTACTCTTGGAGGACATTTAGATACCATTCTTTATTCATGGCAGTGTTCTCAGGCAAAATTTGTGAGTGAGCCCACTCCCTTGGGTGAAAAGTAATCCCACACATGAATGGTCTCAGGATGCTTAATTGTTAGCATGACACAGAGATCATGGAAGTACTTATCTTTTTTTCTCTGGACAATCTTTCTTCCAGATGTCCCAAACAATCTGAAGGGAGCTTCATCAGGGAAAATGAAGCAGGCCCAATACAGATGCAATATAGAGTTTCTTAACTCAAAGGGAATTGTCTAAACTTAATACCATACTCTCAAAATTTAGTCCATTCAGGGTTTTCCATTTCTTGCTGTAAACAAGAATGTTCCTATTAGGGCAACGCAGAGATTTGGAAAATGGTGAAGAATAATACTAAAGTTCCAGAATTGTTCATTATACAATGATTAGGTTTCAGTTACCCAGAAACAGAAATCTCCTTTTAACATTAGTTTCATCATTTGAAATTTCCCTGTTAGTGTAATGTATTAGTTACCTGGAGTAATGGAATATCCTGTGCTAAACTCAATTACGGCTTAAAGAATTACGGCTTAAAGAATTCTTTTACAACCATGCAGATATCACACCACAGGATAATCTGAACAACACATCAAAAAAGAAAAAGAGGACAGACTGGAAACCAAAACCTGGGCACAACCAAACTCTAGATCACTACATAGACTGTTTCCGTAAAAAAGTTAAATCTGACATTTTGGACAGACACCACAAAGTGCCGAACAATATCGGTATGGAGGAAAGAAAAGCCATACAATCTTTAAAAGCCAACAACAATATCATCATCAAACCAGCAGACAAAGGAGGAGCTGTAGTCATTATGAACATGTCAGATTACATCCAAGAAGCACACAGACAACTCTTGGATATAAAATACTACACTCCACTTCAGGAAGATCCCACCAAAAAATACACAGAGGAACTAACACATATCATCAATGGGTTTGATTCTACTTCATCCTCACTACTGGAACTAATACCAGACAATCCCCAAACAGGTACTTTCTACATGTTACCTAAAATACGTAAAGGTAATCCTGGAAGGCCAATCATTTCTGGCATTGGGACATTAACAGAAAATATCTCAGGCTGGGTAGAGAACATTCTGAAACCCCTGATGAGACGCACACCCAGCTATATCCAGGACACAACGGATATTCTTTGCAAACTGTCAGCCCTGGGCCCACTTCCGGAGGACACAATACTAGCCACCATGGATGTAGAGTCTCTCTACTCCAACATTCCTCATGGGGATGGGATTGCAGCATGCAAACATTTCCTACAAAAAAACAATCGGGCTACAGAACCAACTCTGCAATTCATGAGGTTTGTGCTCCATCACAATTATTTCTCCTTTGGGAACAATTTATACCAACAATGTATGGGTAGCGCCATGGGAAGCAAAATGTCCCCACAATATGCTAACCTATTTATGGCTAAACTAGAGGAGGAGTTTTTGTCATCTTGCTCTATTAAACCCCTAGCATACTTCCGCTACATTGATGATCTGCCAATAATCTGGACAGGCTCAAAAGATGATCTGCTCACCTTCCACGATAACTTCAACAGGTTCCACCCAACCACCAAGCTCACCCTCAACTTCTCAAAATTCCAAATACATTTTCTGGACATGACCATATACATCAAAGACAACACCATACAAACATCAATTTACCTTAAGCCCACAGGACGTCCAGCATATCTTAGATGGAACAGCTTTCATCCAAGACACACAAAAAAATCCATCATCTACAGTCAAGCTCTGAGGTACATTCGAATCTGTTCAGACAGCAAGGACATAAAACTGCAGCTACTATCACTGAGGAATACATTCCTACAACAAGGATACCATCCACTGGTAATAGATGAACAAATTCACAGAGCTACAAGGATACCAAGAAGTAGCCTCTTGTGGTCACATACAACCCCCACATGAACATCCTAAGGAAAATTGGCGCTGATCTCCAACTCATATTCCACAGAGACCACAAACTGAAATAAATATTCCCAGAACTACCACTTCTCTCCTACAAACAGCCCCCTAACTTAAGGAATCTCCTTGTCAGAAGTGTCCTCTCATCACCATCAGTGACGGGCACATTCCCACGTAAAAACAAAAAATGCAAAACTTGTACCCACATATTACCATCAAATACAGTCTGCATACCTAACACAAATCAGGACTACAAAATCATGGATGTATTTTCATGTACATCCTCCAATGTGGTGTACATGATACAATGTACAAGGTGCCCAGAAGGAGTTTATATTGGAGAAACTATGCAAAG
Source organism: Phyllobates terribilis (assembly GCF_046119375.1). Taxonomy (NCBI): domain Eukaryota; kingdom Metazoa; phylum Chordata; class Amphibia; order Anura; family Dendrobatidae; genus Phyllobates; species Phyllobates terribilis. The sequence goes on from NW_027362761.1 coordinate 308,536,796, forward strand.
GATGCAAACGAGAATGAATTTACACAGACACACAATTAAGAATGAACTGGATACACCTGTGGGAAAATATTTCTCTGGCTGGGGACACTGTATGAAAGATCTAAAAGTTTTAATACTAAAAGGTCACTTCAAGGGCAACAGAGAAAGAAAAATTTGGGAATTCAAATTGATAAGGATGTTCAATTCACTGACAACAGGACTAAATATAACACCTGGCTTTATGACTCACTACATGGACACAATTCACACCTCCAGATAATTAAACATTCCCAAGGCCTCTCATTTTGCAACAAAAAAAAAACTAATTTGCTCTCCCTAACTTATCTGTAGGAGGCATCACAACTTACACCTCATGAACAAATGTCTTGTAACAGCTCTCAAATGCTGTGCCTTTTGTCTTATGAATTCATTTGTATTTTTGCCTGAAGAAGGAGCCTCTGTGCTCTGAAAGCTTGCATATATATATATATTTTTTTTCTGGTTAGCCAATAAAGGTATCACCCCAAGAATACTTTTGTCATTTTTGGCATACAAGTATTTACATCAATTTTTCTGGCTAACACGGTACCACAATATAACTTTGTATTGTACATCAAGCTTTTTTACAGAAATTGCCTACGTGATTTACAAAGAGGCTAACCCATATTACTGAGATTTATATAACAAATAAGACAAATAACCCAACATGATTAGAAGAATCACATAAATAAACCTCCTCTTAAATATAATCTTAAAAGTAAGCTGATATTGGAGTAGGGAGCTTACATTTTAACGCTCAACTCTTATCCAGGAGATAATCTACTGCCAAAAGTATGTAGAAGCTGCTTTCTAAGGGCTTTCTGATATTGAGTTACAGCGTATCTTATGCAGGTCATACACTTTATGGCCACAGTTTTCACTCTGTCTCTGCAATACAAGATTGACTTTCACATACAGTACATATCAAAAGTTTGGACACACCTTCTCATTTAAAGATTTTTCTGTATTTTCATGACTATGTAAATTGTACATTCACACTGAAGGCATCAAAACTATGAATTAACACATGTGGAATTATATACTTAACAAAAAAGTGTGAAACAACTGAAAATATGTCTTATATTCTAGGTTCTTCAAAGCAGCCACCTTTTGCTTTGATGACTGCTTGGCACACTCTTGGCATTCTCTTGATGAGCTTCAAGAGGTAGTCACCGGAAATGGTCTTCTAACAATCTTGAAGGAGTTCCCAGAGATGCTTAGCACTTGTTGGCCCTTTTGCCTTCACTCTGCGGTCCAGCTCACCCCAAACCATCTCGATTGGGTTCAGGTCTGGTGACTGTGGAGGCCAGGTTATCTGGCGTAGCACCCCATCACTCTCCTTCTTGGTCAAATAGCCCTTACACAGCCTGGAGGTGTGTTTGGGGTCATTGTCCTGTTGAAAAATAAATGATGGTCCAACTAAACGCAAACCGGATGGAATAGCATGCCGCTGCAAGATGCTGTGGTAGCCATGCTGGTTCAGTATGCCTTCAATTTTGAATAAATCCCCAACAGTGTCACCAGCAAAGCACCCCCACACCATCACACCTCCTCCTCCATGCTTCACGGTGGGAACCAGGCATGTAGAGTCCATCCGTTCACCTTTTCTGCGTCGCACAAAGACACGGTGGTTGGAACCAAAGATCTCAAATTTGGACTCATCAGACCAAAGCACAGATTTCCACTGGTCTAATGTCCATTCCTTGTGTTCTTTAGCCCAAACAAGTCTCTTCTGCTTGTTGCCTGTCCTTAGCAGTGGTTTCCTAGCAGCTATTTTACCATGAAGGCCTGCTGCACAAAGTCTCCTCTTAACAGTTGTTGAAGAGATGTGTCTGCTGCTAGAATTCTGTGTGGCATTGACCTGGTCTCTAATCTGAGCTGCTGTTAACCTGCGATTTCTGAGGCTGGTGACTCGGATAAACTTATCCTCAGAAGCAGAGGTGACTCTTGATTTTCCTTTCCTGGGGCGGTCCTCATGTGAGCCAGTTTCTTTGTAGCACTTGATGGTTTTTGCAACTGCACTTGGGGACACTTTCAAAGTTTTCCCAATTTTTCGCAATGACTGACCATCATTTCTTAAAGTAATGATGGCCACTCGTTTTTCTTTACTTAGCTGCTTTTTTCTTGCCATAATACAAATTCTAACAGTCTATTCAGTAGGACTATCAGCTGTGTATCCACCTGACTTCTGCACAACACAACTGATGGTCCCAACCCCATTTATAAGGCAAGAAATCCCACTTATTAAACCTGACAGGGCACACCTGTGAAGTGAAAACCATTTCCAGTGACTAACTCTTGAAGCTCATCAAGAGAATGCCAAGAGTGTGCAAAGCAGTCATCAAAGCAAAACGTGGCTACTTTGAAGAACCTAGAATATAAGACATATTTTCAGTTGTTTCACACTTTTTTGTTAAGTATATAATTCCACATGTGTTAATTCATAGTTTTGATGCCTTCAGTGTGAATGTACAATTTTCAAAGTCATGAAAATACAGAAAAATCTTTAAATGAGAAGGTGTGTCCAAACTTTTGGTCTGTACTGTATAAGTAGAAGCTTACTTTATCTGCATGAAGGATTTTTCCATTATTTGTTTTGACCTTTTTTGCTTATATGTTTTCCTTTTTACTAGCAGAAAATCAGCAAGAATTATAGGTTTTTTGTTTTCTTTTTAGTTGGGTGTAATTTTCTGTTATTAAATAACCATCGGATCTAAGAGCAGATTAATACTGCTTGGAAATTAGGTCTGTTGTAAGATTGACTGTTGTAGCCTGCCTGTGGGCCTCTTGTGATGTAACGTTGTGCGGGCAGCGCTGGCACCATTCGAGCCAATTGGAAAAGTCAGGAGAACGCTGGAAGCATGAAGCCAAGCACAGGGAGCTTCTTGCAGCACGAACACAAGGAAAACCCAGTCTAACTGTATGTCCTTCGGTATATTCATAGCAAAACAGGCACAGATTGTTTGCCATATACAGTGTATGTATATGTATATATATATATATATATATATATATGTGTGTTACTATACATGAACCAGTACCAGAAAATTAAGCAGGCAAGGTACAACATAGAAAATATGGGCATAAATTTGTACCTGGGAACAAATGGTTCTTAGTACTTTTGACCAAATGAAAAATTGCTAGTTTAGAGAATATGCAGAGCATTCTGAACCCACAACATTTTTTTGTATCTTCCTTATTCTACAGCACCATGAAGAAACGTATATTGATAATAGGATTTCTGACTGCCATTTTGTTGGCACTTGTTCTTTTTTTGGGATTGTTCTTTGGACTGCGTACTCAATCTGTTCCCATTTCACAAATCTATGAAAGAGCAGCTGTAGCCACAGATGCTGGGAAATGCTCCGAGATTGGCAGGTAAGTCCATGACCATAACAGAATTCATTTAGTATTGCTGACTAAAGATGAGCGAATCTGCATCAGATTTGCTCGAATTTGGGAGGTAAATTCAATTTGCTTTAAATGTATTCAACACAAGCTCAATTCTTTATTTAAAACAAGTTTATTATGTTTTGAGGTCTCGCTAGACCTCAGAGCATAAAAAACGTAGGGTTTAATAAAAAAGAAAAGAATATAATACTCACCTGTTCCTGGCCCTCACATGTCCCACCACTCCGTTCCCTCTGGTTTTGGTCACACTTCAAGGCTCTAAAGTGGCTCTGGTGCTGTGTGGGCCTCATGACAACGTGAGGCCTAATCAGAGCCAAAGAGCCCTGAAGAGTGACCAGAGCCATAGAAAACTATAGAGTCTGGTATATCCGTTTTATTTAGGTTAATATGGCTATACAGAATTAGACCACAGAACTTTAGAGGGGGAGTATATATGAGATTTGGAATTCTATTGTATTTATTATAATGCATATTCCTTCATTATTACTTTTACACACTTAAAGGGATTTTCCCACAAACAAAGTACTTTTTAATTAATAGATCTGGAAATAAAAATAAGTTCCACAATTGGATGTGTTAAAAATAAACCCATCCAATTGTTGAACTTATTATTATTCAAAGATTTATTGATTAAAATGTTGATTTAAAATTAATTTTGTTTGTCGGAAAACCCCTTTTAAAAATTACTTTACGGTTTTGTCCTAATGGCAAGTTAGGACATTGGCTAAGCTTCACAGTGGTGTACAGTCAGGCTACCCCACTTTGGCAGATATTTTGGCTAAATGCTTACGAATATATGTGTATAGGGTCAAGTAAATGTATTATTGCCTGATCCACAGTTAAAGCAACCGAAGGGTTAAAAAGATGCATGTGTGCCCATGGTGCAATGGGGCAGTCATAATGAGACGGCACAAAGTAAGATGTTGTGCAAGTTTTTTTCTTGAGAAAGATATGAGGTTTCTTCATATCTCATTCCTCATTTTTCCAAGGGTTGTTGACAACAGTGCTGTGCTGGGCTATTTCCATTAATGAAAGAATGGATTGGAGGTGTGCATGCTCGACCTCCGCTACCTTCAGGTCTCTTTTTAGAGCCTTCTTCTCGTGGATCAGTGGGTGTTCAGAGCAGTCGGACCCCCAGCTATCGGAAAGATATTTCCTATACTCTAGATGGGGAAAAACGTCCAAACTCGACACAAACCTTTTAACTTTTTCTACATGTAATTTGAGTAAATATCCCCACAGCATAAACACACACCGTATTCAATAAGAGGTTAGTATTAGCCATAACAATTAATATGATCTCATGAGGTCTGTTATGTTAGCACACTAGCTTACCGTATATGACATTTTCCTTGAAGATTACATAAATGTAAAAACATATATTTCTGATATTTTAAATAAAGCTGTGCTCCATGTAACATGTATTTAATATCCTCCATTATTACAGGGATATGCTTAAAGAAGGTGGAACAGCAGTGGATGCTGCTATTGCTGCCCTCATTTGTGTGGGTCTTCTGAATGCTCACAGTATGGGCATTGGAGGGGGAGTGATCCTTACCATATATGATCCAAAAACAGGTGAGCAATGGGAAGAAAGCAGTGGCAATAAACAGTCTTTAGCTGGCCAGACATTTGTAAGTTTTAAATGTAAAGGAAAACCCACAAGGTGTAGAAATTGGGCGAGGAGACCACACGGAAGAAGGGAGAGTTTCCAGGTCCTCGATCAAAGCAGATAAATAAAAGCAAATCCTGCAACAACACAACATATCAGATCAATATAGGCACCATGTTCTCAATGTCACTTACCACATATCCTAACAAGCAGGAGAAAGTATTTTTATAGCTAATGAGCCGGTTTTCATGCACTTCCATCTCCTATCCAGTTGTGTATCAATTCATATGATAGCCCAATATCAGTTGGTGTGGCCCTGCAGGATTAAAGAAGATTCCACATTGTTCAGTTTTTCACTACTAAATTTATAAAGTGGAATTCCATATACCCACACGGATATGAAACAATGTGCTTTTCTCATAAAAACATGCGGTTCAACCTTGGGTTTCGCCTCACACTAGGCTTCTTCCAGTGCACATTCAGCATGTGACTCATAAGTGTTAAAATAAGTTAATCAAGTGCCATTAAGCAAATACATTGTTAACCAGTTAAACATTTTACATTATACAATTAGCATTTAGAATAGTGATAATGACCTCTTGATATCATTTTAAAGATTAGACTCTCCAATTCAATTTAGATGCATAGTAAAAAGCATGCAGTGTATTTATTCCCAAACAATGATCACTGAAATAGAATATTACATTTGGACCTGCTATTCAACATGCATACAAAATAATTTTATACATTACATACAGTGGGTACGGAAAGTATTCAAACCCCTTTACATTTTTCACTCTGTTTCATTGCAGCCATTTGGTAAATTCTAAAAAGTTCATTTTTTTTCCTCATTAAAATACACTCTGCACCCCATCTTGACTGAAAAAAAACAAATGTAGAAATTTTTGCAAATGTATTAAAAAAGAAAAACTGAAATATCACTGTCCTAAGTATTCAGGCCCTTTGCTCAGACACTCATATTTAAGTCACATGCTGTCCATTTCCTTGTGATCCTCCTTGAGATGGTTCTACTCCTTCATTGGAGTCCAGGTGTGTTTAATTAAACTGATAGGACTTGATTTGGAAAGGCACACACCTGTCTATATAAGACCTCACAGCTCACAGTGCATGTCAGACCAAATGAGAATCATGAGTAGTGTTGAGCCACCCCCGTAGTGTTCGAGTTCGGTTCGTCGAACACCCGTATGTTCGCCGAACTGTTCGTCGAACACCGTTAAAACCAATGGCAGGCAAACAAAAACACATAGAAACACATAGAAAACACTTCAAAGGTGTCCAAAAGCTGACAAACTGCTCAGAAGACACAACTAACACATGGAAAAGTGACCAGTACATATAGTCATGCGAAAAGAAAAGAGGTGGAGGAGTAAAAGGAGGGGGAGACACAGATATAGGCATGAACAAATAAAGTAGCACACTGTAACACTGAGTATATAGATATGAAATATGAAATATGAATAGCATAACTGCTGTAGAAAATAGAAATAAATGAGAGAAAATCTTATTTGAAAAATTTATTTTTTTTTTTTTTAGCGCATGTAATTATGAAGTATGGAAAATGAATAGCATTACTGCTGTAAATAAATGGGAAATCTTAGCGCATAAATTGGCCAATTCATGTGTACCTGACAGCCGCGGTAAGGCGTTTCTCGATGTCAGGACCTACCAATGTGAATACCTCTCTAAGAGACCTCCGTCTGCTTGTGTGTGGGAAAGACAGATCCTGATGCATTTAAAACCACCTGCGGCATGGCGTGCTGCTTTATTCGTTCATTATATATGGAGGTAGCTGCTCTTAGTAAGCACCTGTTCACGCCTATTTTTTGTAGTGGAAGTGCCGTCATTTTCTTTGTTACAGATATAGGCATGTCATGCCCTTCTAAAACCAAAAAAGTGCGAAGCCGACACGGCCAGTCTGTTCCTGCCCGTGCGACCTCCGTGTCGCCGGGTTTGTGCCAGAGCTGCGGTGGACCCTGACGGCCAGCCCCCCTCTCCCAATACTGGTGCCTGTCCGCTGGTGGGTCGAGCGAGCCCCCCTGCGGTGGAGGCAGGTCTAATCTTTTTAATTTAAATTGTCTCTCTAATTTGAATGAGTACACTTTAAATCCTTTTGCAAGGATCTATTGGAGGGCAAGTCTCATGCCAGCAGCCGTGGTAATTCCAGCTCCAGTAGCGTCCACTAAAGCTGCTGCAGTTAAAAGGCTTTTATAAGGATCGAGCTTGGCGGTCCACCGCAAGGCGTCCTACCGCCAGTCCCAGCCCCTGTGCCTTGGGGTGCCTCCCCGATGCTCTTCACTGAGTGTCCCGGGGGCCCGAAGCATTTCCTTTGAAAAAATTAAGGGTCCAAACTACAGGTGGTGTAGCTTGCTTAACAGCTGGGTTAATCCGCTGACTAGCAGACACTGCTACTAGGCCCAAAGTATTGCTTGGGCTAGATGCAGTTAAAAATTTGAAATTAGATACTCTCGTTCGATGCTGAGAAAGCATTCCATAGAGTCTCCTGGCACGCCATATATTGTTCTCTTAACAAGCTTGGGGTAGGGGACCCTTTTATAGCCAAAATCATGGCCCTGTATCGCAATCCGTCAGCTAGGCTGAAGAGAAATGGAACATTATCATCACCTTTCATAATGACCAATGGGACAAGGCAGGGATGTCCTCTGTCCCCTCTCTTATACATCCTAGTGATGGAGCACCTGCTCTAATCAATTCACGATGACCCCAATATTAGGGGGATTGAGGTGGGAGGCACCGAGTACAAGTGCTCTGCATTTGCTGATGATGTCCTAGTATATATCACTCAACCACATATATCCATCACTGCTGTTATGGTTGAAATAGATCACTTTGGTACATGGTCAAATTTTAAAATCAATGCAGCGAAGTCTGAGGCCCTCGATGTCTCCCTCCCCAAATCCATACAGGATTCCATCCAGTCCAACTTTCCCTTTGCCTGGCCCTCACAGGGTATCAAATACTTAGGAATTCCTATTCATAGAGACCTATCTCATCGGCTGATGTTGATAGATACTGTGTGATTTGGAGGGATTGGATTGATTTGCAAAACTCTGACGCCTACCATCTAGCCCCCAACTAAAGTTATCCGTGATGTCTGCACAACAATGATCATAATCGACTCTATTGATTGGTAGTCTGCCGTGGTCCGCTCCCTCTCTCTCTATCTTTCATATGGAAAAATACATGCTTGATCTGGATATTGATGGAAAACCCTCCCTGTACCCCCCAATGTACTGTCGTTATGCATAGATTTATAGTTATACTTACCCTTTTACTATGTATATTGTATTTTCTTGTACTTTTTCAACACAAAAATTAAAAAAAAACTTGAATTTGAAGAAAAAAATTGTAATTAGATCTACAGGCGGTGGCTACTCCGCTGACTAGCAGACACTGAGGCTTTGGAGCAGACCTCTGATTCCCAGGCAATAGTATGAGTAAACAGCTCTTCAGACTCAACCATCTGTGTTACCCCAAGCCATAGTGTATGTAGTTTCTTACGGTTAAAAGGGGGGGGAGAGACCCGACCCACCTGGAATTGACGTTGACAATGACGCGCCCCCTGGGCCTGTGTTGTGCAGGGGAACCCGGAACCGGTCCTGTTGTAGAATGCTGGGGGTTGTAGTCTCCGTGTGGCGGTGACCCGGTCCGTGCCCAGGGTGGTCAAACCAGTGGCAGTCTTAATGTATAGCAAATGTCCGACTACGCCACCCATGGATTGTGGTCAGTGGGGACCGCCGCTGCGCTGCCGACCGCTGAGGCTGATGTTGTTTGCGCAGCCGAGTATGGGATAACTCCCCACGGGAGAAGTATTGCCTCAGGGCAGCTAATGTGAGAGATGATGGGAGTGATGGTGTGAGGGTCCCAGTGCTAATGGTGCTGGTGCGGCAAGGAATCACAGAGATGTGAGGTGCAGTTCAGGGTCTTTACTGATGGTACAAGGCAGACCCTCCCGGGAGTACTGGCTAGTATAAGGGGCCTGGTCAGTCTGCGAGCAAGCAGGAGTTCCCCTGGCCAGGTGGAGTTGTAGGCCTCCCCATTTATCTGCACTCTTCCTGGCTACCTTGCTGTCAGCGGTTACAAGTAGCCCACGTCCCTGAGTATACCGTGTGGTGCTCACCCGTATGGCTGGTGACTTGGGGCCTTCTGTTAGCCTCCGCTCCTGGATGGCGGCGCTGGTCCCTTCTTTGTGACTGAGCCTCCGGGCTTCTATGGCCAGAGGACCTGGAATCCCCTGCCGGCTGGTTTCTGCTGCTGGGTATATATCAGTCCCCACAGCATCGGACTCCTGTGTCCGGTTTTAGTAACTTCAGCCAGGGCGAGCTATATCTCTGCTCACAGCCCCTGGCCTTCTGCCTCTGCTCCTACAGAGCTCCTGATGTATCTTTTCCTGTGTCTGGAACTTTACTCCAGGCTCTGACTGCTCTGCTTGTTCTGCAGGCTCTGTCTCTGTCTTCACTCACTAATCCCGCCCCAGACCCAGTTTATAAGGGCAGATTCCTCCCCTCCCAGGTCTGGGTGGGCCGTGTTGCATGTTTAGGGCTCCTGACCAGAGAAACCTCCCACTTGCTCTCAGACATAATATCTCTATTACTGTGGCAACCAGACCCCTGGGCTGTCAAAGCAAGGGGACTCCAAAAAGAGTCTCCATTTTTTCCCAAAATTGTGGCACAGACACCACTTAAGTGGCATCAATTGTCCCAGAGTTGCTTAAAATAGTTGGTGAGGTGATTTTCCAAAATCCTCAAGCTTTTAGTCTCCCCAGAATGACACAGGTGGGGCAGATGGTGGTTGTCCCGGCCCGCTAGGCCACATTGTAGCACAGTGAGCTTCGCACTGCAACTTATGCTTCATATTCATGTGACGGTTCATGCATGAAGTACTCAAACTATGGATTTTTTGGCCTCTACTTAGCTTTTGGTGACAAATGTTACAGATAACACGAGTTGGGTCATCCTTATCGATCTGAAAAAATGCACAGGCTATGCAAGGCTTAGAGCCCATGCGACTCTGCTACTAGCAATACTATCAAATGATTGGCTGGGTTAGATGCAGAGCGTCTGGGTTTGGTTGGGGGTCCCCACAGTCTGCCTTGGCTAGATGCAGTTAAAAATTATTATTAGATACACAGGCGGTGCAGCTTGCTTCGCAGCTGGGCTAATACGCCCAAAGTATTGGTAGACTCTGTAACATACCTGGCGGCGTCCTTGCATAGAGGTCCATATCCCACTGTGCAAGAGCGCGCACTTGATCTCCAGTCCAGAATATCTCTCTGGCTTCCCTCCATGCTGTCTGTTTGTGTCTGTTTCTGCTGCTTAAGGGCGGCGCCCGATCACTTCCTGCTTTTTGTACCTGCTGCAGGCACACCCCTTGTGCGTCCTCAGCCTATTGCTGTCTGTCACCTGGTATTTAACCCAGCTGCTCCAATCAATCCCTGCCTGAGCATTGTGTTTCATTTAGTGTGCTCTTGCACTCTGAATGTGCCAGGTCCCTTCTGTGTTCTCTTGTCTGCCTATCCTGGAGGCTGTATTTCCAGGCCTGTCTGAACACGCTCCTAGCCTGTTCCTCCCGCCCTCTAGGGGCTGCATTCCTAGACCCGCTCCTGTATCTAGTCTGTCCTGTCTGAACACGCTCCTAGCCTGTTCCTCCCGCCTTCTAGGGGCCGATTACCTAGACCCTGCTCCTGTATCTTGTCTGTCCTGTCTGAACACGCTCCTAGCCTGTTCCTCCCGCCTTCTAGGGGCTGCTACCTAGACCCGCTCCTGTATCTTGCTACTGTGTCTGTTCTTGTCTGTATACTCTTCTAGCCTGTTTCCCGTGTATCTCTATGTCCGTACCTTTCCTTTTTCTGCAGAGTCTGAACTCGTACCTAACTCCTGCTCGTTCTCACTGTACTCCCGTTTGTGAGTTTGTGGTCTACTCGCTACTTCACTGCAAGTACCCTGTGGGTATCTGGTTCTGCCTTTCCCTTCCTGTCTGTTCCGTGTGAACAGAGCCCTGTCCCCCCTGCTCTGCCTTTGCTCACCGCTCCGGCGGTTCTAGCCTGCTCTGCCTTTGCTCACCGCTCCGGCGGTTCTAGCCTGCTCTGCCTTTGCTCACCGCTCCGGCGGTTCTAGCCTGCTCTGCCTTTGCTCACCGCTCCGGCGGTTCTAGCCTGCTCTGACTCTTTTGCTCACTGCTCCGGCAGTCTCGCTCTGCTCTGACTCCTTTGCTCACTGCTCCGGCAGTCTCGCTCTGCTCTGACCCTTTGCTCACCGCTCCAGGCGGCCTTGTCCTGCTCTACTCTTGCTCACCGCTCCAGGCGGCCTTGTCCTGCTCTACTCTTGCTCACCGCTCCAGGCGGCCTTGTCCTGCTCTACTCTTGCTCACCGCTCCAGGCGGCCTTGTCCTGCTCTACTCTTGCTCACCGCTCCAGGCGGTCTCGTCCTGCCCTGCTCTCGCTCACCTCTCTGGGCGGCCTCACTCTGCTGTGTTTGTCCGCCAACAGCCGTGTCCGGGGTCTGTCCTGGAGTAGCACCTGGTCCCTCTGCTCGGTTCCTCCTTGGTGCACTGGCGTCGTATGCCGTCGTGCGACCCTGGTCTTGAACAGGTGCATAGCAGGACATGACATATAAATACCACTTCCTTGCTGTTTTTTTGCTATGCAATAATTAATAACCATTAGTTCGAAACGTGTTTGCTGTTCTTCTCCAAGGTGGACTTTTAAAATATTTTTTGTATGACCCAATAAAAAGTGGATTTTAGAAGATTTGTTCAGCTGGATCTTCCTGGTTCCTCATGTTCGTCTGGTAGCACTCCTGGCTCTGTGCTGTTGATCTTCTAGGTGGGTGAGCTGATTTTTTTCCTTTCTTTTTCTGCCATGTGGCGATTGGTCATCCACTTTCGCTGCCCCTTACTCAACGAATTTAGAAACATCTCCCGTCGGTTTGGAGTCCCATTATGCCCAACCAAAAACATAGGCCCCACAACTAAAAATAATCTTTCTTAGGCATCGAAATCGACACCACAGCAAGGTTGTTCCGCCTCCCATGGGAAAAAATATAAAAACATTACAACTGATCTAGGTTTTTTGCACAGTATGGAAAGTAACATTACAGCAGATGCAAGTATTACTAGATCTCATCGTGTTTGCGAGCCGGGTGATGCCAGTCGGAGGGGTTTTTTCTCTTCATTTATCGCCCGCAACAAAAGGGGCATCTAAACCGAGTCATACAATCAGAATCAGCAGGCAGCTACAGGCGGACTTAGAGGTGTGGAAAACCTTCTTATAATCATTCAACGGTCACACGTTATTTATGTCAGCAGAATAGTCCAACATTCAACAAAGATTATTCACCGGGGCGGCAGAATCAGGCGGATATGCAGCGATACTAAATAACCAATGGTGCACAAGCTTATGGCCTCCGTATTGGGCAGAACAAGTGCTGACAAAAAAACAGACAGTCCTGGAACTGTTTCCAATAGTGGTAGCAATAGAAATATGGGGCGTGCCTGGCTAACAAAAATATACTTTTCATAATAAAAAACACCAGCCTAGCGCACTTCATTAATAATATGGCATCATCGTCTCTACCAGTGCTAGGCCTACTATGCCGGCTAGAATTCCTGGGCCTAAAACACAATGTATGGGTCCGCGCTAGCCACGATGCTGAGGGGTCTAACGCTGCTGCTAACGCTTTATCACAATTCAATTGGCAGATTTTCACAGAGCTCCTCCCCAACGCCCACCCATCGGGCAACAGTTGCCCAGCCTCCCTATGGGATCTAGTGGAGAATAGTTGATGCCATTAATCAGAGTGTCAGTTGCCCCGTCGATGTGGCAAGCATACGGTAAGGCATGGGAACAGTGGACACGACTAGTAGCAGGCAGACGGGTTGACCAATGTGAACAAGCCAGATTACAAGTCACCATAGAATTTCTCCACCAGCTAATGATGAGGGGCATATCAGGGGCGTCAGCACAGCGGTGGCTGACCGGAGTAGCATTTCACTTCCAACTACTGAATTGGGGACATGTGACAAAGAGATTCATCATCAGACAATCCATAAAAGGGTGGAAAAGGGGTCAGCCAAGTCAGGAGTGTAGACGTCCCGTCCCGTGTCACTAAAACTGATTTCTCACATCATATCCCTAACACCATTAACATGATACTCACAATTTGAAGCAGCTCTACTGTCTACTGCTTTTGCGATCGCCTTCTTCGGGGCGCTATGCATAAGCGAATTAGTCCATCAATCCAAAATGACCACCAGTGGAGGCTTATTACACCAGGACGTAGTCATAGCCAATAATGCAATACGTCTACGCATACGCAAATTGAAAACGGTTCCAGCGGGCAGGGGCACTTGGGTACTTCTACAACCCACAAATGGTACGCTGAGTCGGGTAACAATAGTAAAAACATATATAACCATCAGATCACAAAGTAATTTCTTCCTATCACACATTGATGGAACACCATTATCAAGATACCAGTTCCAAGCTATATTTAATAAATGCATAACATCGGCAGGGAACCACCCCAAAGATTAAGGGACACACTCATTCCGCATAGGCGCGGCCACGGAAGCAGCAAGAGCAGGACTGTCACAAACGGAAGTTCAGAGGATAGGGAGATGGCGATCCACGTGTTTGGCGAGATACATAAGACCGGACTTGTTATCCTAACGTGGTTTGTTTCTTTTACAGGTGACGCTAAGCCAACAGTGTGGGTGATAGGCCACTTGTATATATATTGGGCAGAAAAAAGGGCGAAAGTCCACCCAGGCGGGAGGAAATTAGAGTTTCATAACACATATTTGAACTGGAGAGGTATTAGAGGCCTGCAATGGCCACAGGTACTAATGGAGGTAATCAAGGTAGGGAGAGAGGCAAGAGGTCCGGTCATCTTAGTTATACAGGCTGGGGGAAACGACTTAGGTTATCACAAGAGCGTATAACTAATGGCAATAATGAAACTAGACACTGAGCGCTTCAGAGAATTTTTCACAAAACTAACTATAGTATGGTCAGAGATTGTGCCGAGCGCCGTATGGCAAGGTGCCCGAGACATCACGGCCATCGAATGGACAAGGCGGCTAATAAATATTTGGATGCCAAAATTTATAAGAGACAGAGGCGGACAACTGGAAGGAGATAAAGCAGGCCTCATACGGCCCGACTGTGTTTACTTATTGGATATTGGACTGGACATATTGCTGTCAGGACTCCAGGACGGAGTGGAACAAGCGTTAAGAGTGATGGATGGGGGTCAGAGTCCTGCATACGAGTACACAGGATCCTCTGTTGCCTGGAAATAGAAAGGACATGTTGGAGAGTTACACTTGTTGGCCAACTTGCCGTTGTGGAGACTGGAGACACAGGGCATGATGCAACAAGCTGAATTATTTTAGAAATAAAATGACTTTCTAATGTAATGAGTATAAACAGTTAATAAAGCTGTGACCGATCCTCACCCATCCAGTTGTAAGAGTTACATGATTGTATTGTCAATGAAAGGGGGGCGGTAGGGGGCTGAGCGTCTGGGTTTGGTTGGGGGTCACCACAGTCTGCCTAGGCTAGATGCAGTTAAAAATCCCTTATTAGATACACAGGCGGTGCAGCTTGCTTCGCAGCTGGGTTACTATGCTGACTAGCAGACACTGAAGCTTTGGAGCAGACCTCTGAGTAAACAGCTCTTCAGCCTAAACCATCTGTGTTACCCCAAGCCATAGTGTATGTAGTTTCTTACGGTTAAAAGGGGGGGGCGACCCAACCCACCTGTAATTGACGATGCCAACGTCACGTAAAACACAGCAAGGGGACTCCAAAAAGAGTCTCCATTTTTTCCAAAAATTTGTGGCACAGACACCACTTAAGTGGCATCGATTGCCCCAGAGTTGCTTAAAACGGTTGGTGAGGTGATTTTAACAAATCCTCAAGCTTTTACTCTCCCCAGGATGACACCGGGGTACAAAAGTCCTTGCGGATCCATGATTTGTTCATCTTTATGAGCGTGAGTCTGTCTACATTCAGTGGACAGCCGCATGCGCTTATCTGTCAGCACACCACCAGCAGCGCTGAACACACTTTCAGACAGAACGCTGGCTGCGGGGCATGACAAGATCTCCAAGGCGTGAGTGGCGAGCTCCGGCCATTTATCCAGATTGGAAGCCCAAAAAGAGCAAGGGTCCAGTGACACAGTCATGGCTTCGATGTTCACTTGGAGATACTCCTGTACCATCGTCTCTAGGCGTTGACTAATGTGTCAGACTTCTTGTATCCTGTGGCCTTGCAAAGGATGGGCTAAAAAAGTGGTGAAAGGATTCCGCAAAATTGCTGTTACCAGCAGATACTGTGTTTCTGTTACGGTTTGAGTGCTGAAGACTCGACAGTCCCACGGTTGGCAAGTTAGAACTGTGAGATTCACTACGTGCACCACTGGTGTTTTGTGGAAAAGCACATGTAAGATTCTGCAACAGTCTCTGCTGATACTCCTGCATGCGTGAATCCCTTTCTATGGCAGGAATTATTTTGGCAAATTTACTTTTGTACCGGGGATCTAAGAGTGTGGCTACCCAGTAGTCAGGATTATTTCGAATTCTAACTAATAATAATAATAATAATAATCTTTATTTATATAGCGCCAACATATTCCGCAGCGCTTAACAATTCACAGGTTCATGTACAACAGTCATAAGTAACATAGCTAAAGATAATACAATAATTACAGCAAAAATAATGACGACCCTTCTCCTAAGCGCTTACAATCTACAATGAGGTGGGGGTGACACAAAGTACAATGGTTTATTTACAAGGATGGTCCAGCCATCTTGAGGGGATGAGGGATAGATAAAGGCTGCATGAGCTTATCACCAGCCAGTATCTGTAGTGCTTTTTGGTTCGGTGGAGACTTATGTTTGGAGAAATAAGGAATGGGCTATAAGAATATAAAAGGACTTTGATTAGGGAACGTGATAGGCCGCCCTAAACAGATGTGTTTTTAGGGAGCGCCTAAAACTGTGTAAGTTGTGGTTCATCCTAGTTTCTTGGCGTAGAGCATTCCAAAGAATAGGTGCAGCTCGGGAGAAGTCTTGAAGCCGGGAGTGGGAGGTACGGATTAGTGCGGATGTTAGTCGAAAGTCGCTTGCAGAGCGTAGAAAACGGGTAGGCCGATAAACAGAGATGAGGGAAGAGATGTAGGGGGGTGCCACACTGTGGAGAGCTTTGTGGGTGAGAACAAGCAATTTAAATCGGATCCTATAATTCATGGGCAGCCAGTGCAATGACTGGCACAGAGCGGAAGCGTCTGAGTAACGATTAGCCAGATAGATGACCCTGGCTGCAGCATTAAGGATGGACTGGAGGGGGGAAAGTCGAGTGAGGGGGAGGCCAATTAAGAGAGAGTTACAGTAGTCAAGGCGGGAGTGGATCAGGGCAACAGTGAGGGTTTTTGTTGTTTCCAAGGTGAGAAAGGGGCGGATTCTAGAGATGTTCTTCAGGTGCAAGCGACCAGAGCGGGCAAGAGATTGTATGTGGAAGGTGAAGGAGAGATTGGTGTCAAACACAACGCCCAGGCAACGCGCCTGCTTGCTCTGCATTATTGTGGTGCCTCACACGGAGAGAGAGATTTCAGATTTGGAGATGTGAGTAGACGGCGGGAACAGAAGTTCAGTTTTTGAGAGGTTGAGTTTCAGATAGAGAGCAGACATGATTTTAGAAATTGCGGCCAGACAGTCACTGATGTTCTGTAGTACAGCGGGGGTAAGGTCAGGGGATGAGGTGTATAGTTGTGTGTCATCAGCATAAAGATGATACTGCAAACCAAATTTGCTGATTGTCTGTCCAATTGGGGCTGTGTAGAGAGAGAAGAGAAGAGGGCCAAGGACTGAACCCTGAGGAACCCCAATAGTGAGAGGAAGAGGGGAAGAAGTGGAGCCAGTGAACGATACACTGAAAGAGCGGTCAGATAGGTAGGAGGAGAACCAGGAGAGAGCAGTGTCCTTTATGCCGATTGAGTGGAGCATAGAGAGTAGGAGGCGCTCCAAGAGTTTAGAGATGAAGGGAAGATTGGAGACTGGTCTGTAGTTGTTTGTGCAGGAAGGGTCAAGAGAGGGCTTTTTTAATAATGGAGTGATGATGGAGTGTTTAAAGGAGGAGGGGAAGATACCAGAAGAGAGGGAGAGGTTGAAGATTTTAGTTAGGTGAGTAGTGACGACTGAAGAAAGAGACTGGACTAGATGTGAGGGGATGGGGTCAGTGGTGCATGTGGTGGGATGAGAAGAAGAGAGGAGCATGGAGACTTCGTCTTCTGTGACTGGGTCAAATGTGGAGAGGGATCCAGAGGGGATGTGGGGGGTGATAGGAGTCATGGCACTTTGTGGCTGGGAGCTGATTTCCTGACGGATGGTGTCTATTTTCTCTGAAGTAGGAGGCCAGGTCCTCAGCACAAATGTCCGTGGTGGGGGCCTGTGCTTTAGGACTGAGGAGGGAGTGAAAGGTATCGAAGAGTTTTTTGGGGTTGTTGGAAAGTGAGGAGATCAGGGTGGTGAAGTAGGTCTGTTTGGCGAGGTGAAGGGCAGAGTTATGTTTTTAACATAAATTTGTAGTGGATAAAGTTTTCTGGTGTCCAAGTTTTCCTCCATAGGCGTTCGGCACTTCTAGAGCATCGCTGGAGAAATCGGGTTTGCGGTGTGAGCCAGGGCTGTTTTACTCTGTGTTTAGAGGTTCTGAGGGTGAGGGGCGCTAATTGGTCCAGCATGCTTCTGAGAGTGTCATTGTAGTGGTTTACAGCCAGATCAGGACAGGAAAAGGAGGAGATTGGGGACAGTGATGAGTGAAGGGAGTCTGTAAGTGTATGAGGGTTAATGGCTTGTAGATTTCTGAATGTGTGATAGGTAGGAGTGTGCTGGGGTGGGCGAGGATTTGTGAGCGTGAAGCGTGAATTCTAACAATTCGAGGGTCATGTTGCAGGTAGTGCAGCAAGAAGGCACTCATGTGTCTTGCGCATCCTGGAGCACCAAGTCCCTGTTGTGTTGGTGGCGAGGTAAGAATCATGCTTCCTTCCTCTGCCCTCTCCCCCCAACCTCGCACAACAGAAATGTGATCAAGGTCTCCCTCATCTGATGAGTCTTCCATGCCCATCGCCAGTTCGTCCTCCACTTCTTCCTGGGCTCCTGCACCTTCCTCACTAGTTTGGCTGCTACCATGCGCCCTGGTTAATCCCTCTCCCCCATCCTCCCATGCCTGCCGCCGTGGTGCTGCCGACCGTCTGGACCTTGCAGATGTTAGCCCTTCCGCATACAACTCCTCCTCCTCTACTTCCTCCACCTCCTCTTGTCCCACCACCTGACTCCGAATTCTGTTTAACATGTGCTCCAGCATGTAAATCACCGGAATAGTCATGCTGATAATGGCATCGTCAGCACTAAACATCTTCGTCGCCATTTCAAAACTGTGCAGAAGGGTGCATAGGTCCCTGATCTGAGACCACTCCGACAGCGTGATTTTCCCCACCTCTGGATCTCGTTGGCCCAGGCTATAAGTCAGAACGTATTGCACCAGGGCTTTTCGGTGCTGCCACAGTCGCTGTAACATGTGCAGAGTTCAATTCCACCATGTTGGCACATCGCATTTTAGCCGGTGAAGTGGCAGGCCCTATGACTTCTGTAGAGATGTAAGTTGCTGAGCTGCGGGATGCAAACGGCGGAAGTGAGCACACAGTGACCGTGCCCTCTGCAGAAGGCCATCTAGCCGGGATAATGGGTTAAAAATTGCTGGACAACCAGGTTCAACACGTGAGCCATACAAGGCACGTGTGTGACATTGCCCTGGCGAAGGGCCGCACCCAGGTTTGCAGCATTGTCGCACACGGCCTTCCCTGGTTGCAAGTCCAGTGGAGACAACCATTCATGAAACTGGTTCTCCAGAGCTGACCACAACTCCTCAGCTGTGTGACTCACATTTCCCAGACATTTCAAAGTAAAAACCACCTGATGACGTTGAGCCCTGCTGCCAGCATAGTAAGGAGGTGTGCAGGATCCCTTCTGCGCAGTTAGAAAGCGGGTGGCATGACCAGACAGGCTTTGGGTGCAGGTGGGGGACCGAGAGGAGGTTGAGGAGGCAGAAGCAGTGGAGGAACTTTGAGATAAAGAGGATTGACGCACAACTCGTGGGGACGGCAAGACTTGGACAGCAGCCCCTTGTCCTGCTGTCACCATAGTTACCCAGTGCCCAGTCAGCGACAAGTAACGCCCCTGTCCATGCCTACTCGTCCAAGTGTCTGTGGTGAAATGCACCCTGTCACACACAGAGTTTCTCAAAGAAGCGGTGATGTTGTGTGTGACATGCTGGTGGAGCGCAGGCACACCTTTCTTTGAGAAGTAGTGCCGACTGGGCATCTGGTACTGGGGCACTGCGATGGACATAAGGTCTCGAAAATCCTCTGTGTCCACCAGGCGGAAAGGCAGCATTTCTGTAGCCAACAGCTTTCAGATGGTGAAATTCAACCTCTTAGCTTTCTCATGGCTAGGAGGAAATGGTCTTTTACTTGTCCACATCTGAGGGCCCGAGGGCTGGCTGTTGTGCTTAGACGGGGTTGAGTAGGGTGTCCCCGGCAAACTGCCGGTCTGTGAGGAAGATGCAGGCGGAAAAGTTAGGTTGCATTGATCCAAAGGTGGTGCTCTCGATGTCGGAGAGCGCTCAACACCAGCTGGTGTTTCCACTTCCAAATGAAATGATGACCTGCCAATCACACTGGCTGTTGCGGGTAAAGAGGTGGCAGGTTTGCATCCCAAAAAAGGTGTGACTGCTGTCCCCCCAGTCACAGAGGATGAAGAGGCCGCGGATGCACAAGATGGGGCAGACGGTGGTTGGTCCAGCCCGCTAGGCCGCATTGTAGCACAGTGAGCTTCCCACTGCAACTTATGCTTCATATCCATGTGACGGTTCATGCATGAAGTACTCAAACTATGGATTTTTTGGCCTCTACTTAGCTTTTGGTGACAAATATTACAGATAACACGAGTTGGGTCATCCTTATCGATCTGAAAAATTGCCCAGGCTATGCAAGGCTTAGAACCCATGCGACCTGGAGAGCCACCACGACTTGTGGTCAGAGGCACAGTTGTGTTTGAGGATGCAGTTGTTGACGTGCTTCCAGTACTACTTCTCTGTCCAGGAAGGCGCAACGTGACCTCGTTGTCACTAGCATCCTCCTCCACCTCCTCTGCTGACCTCATCGACTGGCTGACTGTGGGTTGACAGTAAGTGGGATCTGCAACCTCGTCATCATCACCCTGTGTGTTCTCACACCCGTCGTCCTCAGAGCCAACCTCTTCCTGCCCTGACCGAAAAGTCAAGTTGTCGCTCCAATCAGGTATTTGAGTCTCATCATCGTCTTCCTCATTGTCTCCACCAACAGGAGTTACAGTTTGGGAACGAGGGTCTACATTATACTCAGAACCTTCTTCATCTGGTCCTGGATCCGACTCCTAAAGATTCTGGGCATCAGTGCAGATCATTTCCTCGTCTGGATTCACAGAAGCTCTGCAGCCGACCTCTGATTCCCAGGCTATAGTATGAGTAAACAGCTCTGCAGACTCAACCATCTGTTCTACCCCATACTCAGACGGGCAGCTGGAGATTTGGGAGCTGTGAGGAAGCAAGTGCGATTGGGGTGACACCTCTGAGGACTGGAGTATTTGTGATGTTGAAGTTGAGGTGGAGGAGAGCCCACTTAAAGGAGCACTTGATATCCGTTGAAGCACCTGCTGTTTTTGTGCCTCATCTGGAATTTGTAGCGATGGGCGTGGCCGTAAGAAAGGGATCCTATCACATTGTCCACTAAAAGAAGTAGACATCTTAGTTTGGCTGGAAGATGGTCTTTCTTCTGCAGATGTTACTGTTGCTTTAACACCTACCCCATGGACACAACCTTTTTTTCCCTTCCCAACACGCCTATTCCCCTTTCCACCAGTAGCAGGCCTTTTGCCACTCATTTTGGTGCTTAACTAATTGACAACTCTGGAGTTGATTGCACAAAAAACGATGGATGGAAAACCGAGCAGAGCTGAGTGGCCAAATTGTGGTACTAGCCGAAAAAGATTGGCTGGGTTAGAAGCAGTAAAACAATTTTATAAGATACACAGGTTGTGGAGCTTGAAATAGATGGCCTAATAGAATGAGTACCAAACACTGCTACAGGCCCAAAATTATTTTCCAGGCAAGATGCAGCTAAAAATTATTAGTAATTTGAAAGCTGGTGGAGCTTAGTATAGATGGCCTAATAGAATGAGTACCACACACTGCTACAAGCCCCAAATTATTTTCCAGGCAAGATGCAGCTAAAAATTATTAGTAATTTGAAAGCTGGTGGAGCTTAGTATAGATGGCCTAATAGAATGAGTACCACACACTGCTAATATGCCCAAAAGGTTTTACTTGGCTAGGTGCAGTAAAAAATTTGTATTACATACACAGGTGGTGTAGCTTGAAACACAGATAGGCTACTCCACTGACTAACACACACTGCAAGAGGCCCAAAAGGATTTGCTTAGCTAGATTTAGCCAAATGCTGTGAAAAACACTTGCACAGCACTAAAACAGACCTGCCTGGCAAAAAGTGATAGGAACTGATGTAACCTAGCCCTCAAAAGGGCTGGAATTACAACTAGTCACTACTCCCAACCTATCTGTCTATTTAAGAGCACAGACCTGCCTGCTAAAAGTGCTAGGAACTGCTGTAACCTAGCCCTCAAAAGGGCTGCAATTACAAACTAGTCCCTACTCCCTAAACCTTTCTGTCTATTTAAGAGAAAATTAGCTTGCAATTCACAGTTACACAATATAGCGCTAACAGCAGCAGCAGTGCCGTCTAACACTCAGCTGCAGCAGTGAGAAAATGGTAGCGACGGGGAAAATGTCTGGGTCTTATAGGGCAAGGACATGTGACATACACAGCCAATGACACATGCCCTTGCTTGTGTGAAAAAAAGCACTTCGCTCCGTGTGTGTGACTCGCCCCCTGGGCCAGTGCTGTAGTGCGGCGCGCGTGCGCGCGGGGAATACCCGGAGCCGGATCCGATGGGGGTAGTAGTCTTCGTGTGGCGGTGACCCGGTCCGTGCCCAGGGTGGTCAAACTAAGTGGCAGTTATTGGTATGATGGTATTAGTGTCCGACTACGCCACCCGTTGATTTGCGGTCGCAAGGCCGCCACTGCAAAACAGTCCGCTGAGGCCGATGGTATATATGTGCAGCTATGGTGGTATAACCCCCAACGGGAGAGGTATAGCCTCAGGGCAGCTGGTGCGGGTGAAGGGAGTGATAGTAAGAGCGTCCCGGTACCTATGGTGCTGGTGGTGCGATGGAACACAGAGACTGATTGCAGTTTTCAATGCTTTACTCACAGTTGTTATTAACGTCAGTCCTGCAGGTGATGACGACCCGAGCCATGCTGCGTCCACCAGGTACGGGGCTCGACCAACCCCCAGGCAGTTCCAGAGTGTGACCTTGAACTCCTTTCCCCGTTCCTTTCTCTGGCCGTCCCCACTAGGGACCCACCCATGTCCAGCTTCCTCGGGCCTTCTGGTGGCGAAACCTTTCTCCGGTCTCCCTGACCCTATGTGGCATGCCTTCGTGGTGAGTGTAGTGAGTGGTCGCGCCAAGACGTGGCCACGTCCTCCGGTTCCTGGCTGAGGATAAGTGGCCTCCACCAGTTTGGGATCCGGTACCCTGATCTGCCAACCCTTCACCCGCTGACTCCTAGCGTGTTCGGGTTCCTTCTTGCTTCATGTCTCTGGGCCTTTTCTTATGTTTCATTCTTTCCTTGCTTCTTGTTCCTTTCTTCTTCACTCTTGCTCCCTCCAGGGGCAGCACCCAGACAGGGCTGCTGCTCCCTGTCACTCCTCTTCTCACTCTTCTTCTGTCTGACTGAACTGAACTCCTAAGATGGTGTCCACCTTTTATACTCCCTCTGACACCCGAGCCCAGGTGATTAGCAACCAATGGGCTCCTTCCTATGCCCAGAAACCCGCCCCTATCTGCTCCTACACCACTGGGTTTTCCTCCCCCTCCCCACTCCAGCCAGGAACAGAAGCTGTCGTACCTGCACATCTTTCTAGTGGGAGTACCGTCGGTCTGTTCCTCGGAAATGGGGTGTGTGTGGTGCATGCAGCTAACTGAGTTCTAGTCCACACTCCATCCTTACCCGGCAGTGGAATACCACACCTCTGGTTCGAGGTGCAATACCCCTGTAGCAGCCGAGCCCTCGGGGTGCTACATGTGCGCTGCTGATAGGCTGACAGACTGCACCTCCCCACTGTAAATGCGGGAAAGAGAAAAAAAAATGGAGATCTTCATTATTTCAGCAGAGATCCATCCCATGCCCCTCCCCCCGCCCCGCTGTACACTCAAACTGTGTATTAACATTGATTATCAACATTACTGTGAAAAAATCCAGTTACGATTTTGGTGCACGAACAGTTATCGAACATAACATCGAACAGCCGGATTTTTTTCAAATCGTTCGGGTTCGTCGAACGGCTCGAACACCGCTCAAAACAGCTCGAATTTGAGATTGGCGAACAGTTCAAGTCGAACACCGCTCATCTCTAATTATGTGCTCAAAGGAACTGCCCAAGGAGCTCAGACACAATTGTGGCAAGGCCCAGATCTGGCCAAGGTTACAAAAGAATTTCTGCATTACTCAAGGTTCCTATGAGCACAGTGGCCTCCATAATCATTAAATGGAAGAAGTTTGGGACCACCAGAAATCTTCCTAGACCTGGCCATCCAGCCAACCTGAGCAATCGTGGGAGAAGAGCCTTGGTGAGAGAGGTAAAGAAGAACCCCAAGATCACTGTGGCTGAGTTCCAGACATGCAGTTTGGAGATTGGAGAAAGTTCCACTAAGTCAACTATCACTGCAGCCCTCCACCAGTCGGGCCTTTATGGCCGAGTGGCCCGACGGAAGCCTCTCCTCAGTGCAAGACATATGAAAGCCCGCATAGAGTTTGCTCAAAAACACATGAAGGACTCCCAGACTATGAGAAATAAGATTCTCTCGTCTGATGAGACGAAGATAGAATTATCACCAAAAAGTTCTAAGCGGTGTGTGTGGAGAAAACCAGGCACTGCTCATCACCTGCCCAATACAATCCCAACAGTGAAACATGGCGGTGGCAGCATCATGCTATGGGGTGTTTTTCAGCTGCAGGGACAGGATGACTGGTTGCAATTGAAGGAAGCATGAATGCGGCCAAGTACAGAGATATCCTGGATGAAAACCTCTTCCAGAGTGCTCTGGACCTCAGACTTAGCCGAAGGTTCACCTTCCAACAAGACAATGACCCTAAGCACACAGCTAAAATAACAAAGAAGTGGCTTCAGAACAACTCTGTGACCATTCTTGACTGGCCCAGGCAGAGCCCTGAATTAAACCCAATTGAGCATCTCTGGAGAGACCTGAAAATGGCTGTCCACCAACGTTCACCATCCAACCTGACGGAACTGGAGAGGATCTGCAAGGAAGAATGGCAGAGGATCCCCAAATCCAGGTGTGAAAAACTTGTTGCATCATTCCCAAGAACACTCATGGCTGTACTAGCTCAAAAGGGTGCTTCTACTCAATACTGAGCAAAGGGTCTGAATACTTATGACCATGTGATATTTCAGTTTTTCTTTTTTAATAAATTTGCAAAAAGTTTTACATTTCTGGTTTTTTTTTTCAGTCAAGATGGGGTGCAGAGTGTACTTTAATGAAAAAAAAATGTTTTTTTTTAGAATTTACCAAATGGCTGCAATGAAACAAAGAGTGAAAAATTTAAAGGGGTCTGAATACTTTCCATACCCACTATATATAAATCCGTTTTACAAAACTTTGTTTCCAGGTGTGTCTAAAATAGTTACTAGAAAGCTTGCATATACTGAATCTCTAAGGAGCGGTTTGTGAAATCCCCATGTTTACATCATTATCATGTAGTAATAAAATATCTCTAAATCTTAAGACCAGCATTATTCCTAGAGAGAGTATGCATAGTAAGGAATAAAGACAAGTGGTAATATTGTGCTAAGGCTGTGTGCCCACTATGCGTTTTTTAAGCGTTTCCGCAGCGGCAATTCCACTGCAGAAATGCTTAAAAACTCTTGGTAGAAGGTCTGCCATGTTCCCCAATGATAATCCGCATGTGCTGTGCACTTGCTGCAGAAATTTCAGCTGCAGATTATCATTGCGGAAAAATCTGCAGCACTACCATTCATTTTGCATAAACGCAGCGTTTTCGCCGCCATTGACTTGCATTGGAACGCATGTAATCCGCATCACTGCATCTGCAGATGTGCATTCCATGCGTTTCAATGTGCGGATGGTACCCGGGTTTGGAGAAGAGGAGACTCTCCTCCGGACCCGGGTACCATAGAACCTGTAAAAAAAAGAATAAAATAAAAAATAAATATTTATATTTACCTTCTGATGGCCCCCGGTATCCTTGTCTCAGCTTGCCGGCAACTCGCGATAGACTAAAGGACCTGCGCTGACTTAATTTAGTCATGTGACGGGTCACGCGACGCTGACGTCGGCAGGTCCTTAAATGTACAGCGAGCTGCCGGCAAGCCAAGACGCATCCGATAAAGACACCGGGGGTCATCAGAAGGTAGGTATAGATTTATTTTTTACCATTCTTTCGGTCACACTATATAAATCTGACGCGCCCCCTGGGCCATATTCTTTAGGGGAATACCCGGAGCCGGATCAGATGGGGGTTGTAGTCTCCGAGTGGCTGTGACCCGGTCCGTGCCCAGGGTGTCAAGCTCAGTGTGTGGCAGTCCTTACTGATGTTACAAAGTTCTTTATGTCGACTACGCCACCCGTTGGATTGCGGTCACTACGGCCGCCGCTGCAGCAGGGTCCGCTGAGGCTGATGGTGTTGGTGCAGCTTTAGATGGTCTAACCCCCAACGGGAGGGGTATGGCCTCAGGGGGTCAGGTGCAGAGGATGGGGGTTGTGGTGGTGCAGCGTAGATGATAAGTAAAGACAGAGTCGGGTTGTGCAGTTCAGGGTGTTTACTTACTGCAGATATTCCGGTCACTCCGGCCTTCAGTGACCACCCGAGCCGTGCTGCGTCCACCAGGTCCTGGATTCAGCCAACCCCCCAAGCAAGTCCGGAGCGTGTCCCTGAGCCCTCCTTCTTGTCCTTTCTTCTGGCCGTCCCCACCAGGGATCCACCTAGGTCCAGCTCCCTCGGGCCTTCTGTTGGGAGACCCTTGGCCTTGGGTTCCCTGACCCTACACGTGGTTTGCCTTCAGGGTGGATGTGGTGGGTGGCCGTGGCAGATCCTGCCCACGGCCTCCGATCTCTGGCTGAGGTATGCTTTAGCCCCCACCAGTTTGGGATCCGGTACCCTATTGCCAACTCTTCACCCTAGGTTTGTATATGGGTTCTCAGAGTTCCTTTTTGTTTCCCCCTCTGGGTCTCTCTTTCTCTCCTCTCTCACTCTCTCTCTTGGGCTGAGGCTGCTCTTCTGCTCTGCTCCTGTGACTCCTCGCAGACTGACTCCACTCTGACAGACTGACCCTGATCTTAGATGGTGCCCACCTTAAATACTCCCTCTATGTGTGAGCTCAGGTGACCAGCACCCAATGAGCTCCTAACTTTACCCAGGCTGCTCCCCCTATCTGCCCCTACACTACTGGGATGTACCACCCCCCTCCCACTCCAGCCAGGAACAGACTCGGTCGTACCTGCACATTTCTAAGTGGGAGTACCGTTGGTCTGTTCCTCGGAAATGGGATGTGTGTAGTGCATGCAGCTGACTGAGCTCAGTTCCACACTCCATCCTTACCCGGGAGTGGAATATCACACCTCTGGGTTGAGGTGCAATACCCCTGTAGCAGCCGAATCCTCAGGGTGCTACAAATCCATGCCGTTTGCATGGATTTATATAGTGTGACCAAGTTGTCAAGCACTTTCCAAGTAATGCTAAAATCGCTTGGAAAGCGCTTGACAACCCGCATGCGGAAATGCATGTGAAGAACGCTTCACATCCCTGGCAGGAAAACGCATGTACAATCCGCATGCTCATTTTCTGCCAAGGAGATGCAGAAACGCTCAGGAAAAATCCGGAGCATTTCTGCATCGTGGGCACATAGCCTAAATCGCCATCTCACGAATATAGCAAGAATAGTCTATCACGTACCGGCCTTAGAAATCTTCCGTGGTCACATTCATGAACAGAACAAGACAATGTGGGTAAGGTCAACCAATTCAAGACAGGTAACCAACCTCATTCATAAAGCATTTGTAGTCAAGTGTGCAATAACAAGAACCTAGTAATTTTAAATGAACTGATGAACAAGTACAAATGAACAAGAACTAGTCATTTCAAATGGACACTATGGGGATTAAAGGTGCTTTTGGTGACATTTTGCAGTAGCTAAGTAAAATCAATGTCATGACTTGAAAACTGTCCAGTGCAAACAGGCAAGTACCCATGGGCTTGTGCCTAATGTGTTCATTATGGATTTAGCTGTCATACTTATTAAGCCCCCTTCTTTTCCTGCCTTCCACCTTCCATCCATACTCCTCTTTGCCACTATTTTCTTCCCCCTTCTATTTTCTGTCTCCTATGTTTGTTGAGTAGGAAACTTTGTGCAGTTTAATTCTAAAGAAAGTACCAACTTACACTTTTTTTTATTTGTGTTTAATAATCTTCAAGGCATTTATAAAGAAATTTGCATATAGTAGACAGAAGTAATACTCTGAATAAAAATGTTGTTTTTTTTAATGTTGCCAACTAGCTTGAGTTGGCATTGTTTGGTTTCATCCTTTTCCACACCTTTGTTTGTTCATTTGGATTTTGCATATTAAAATTATAATAACAAGATAGAATTTAAAAAGAAAGGACAATTTAATATGGAGAAATAATACACTTTTGCTATGCCTGGTTAGTGGGACCAGTATTCCCTTTCATGTTGTAATACAATATCAAATATACTGTAATCCGTGAACATGTCATAGGGCATATGCCCAAGAAAAAGTATTATTTCATTTAGCAGAATCTAAGTAATGAAAAAAGTTGGCAAATGCAGGTCCTAAACCTGTTGCTGCAAGAAGTTTGTGTTGCCGATTGACTGACTCACTATATAAGCCAGTTTCACTAATTAAATTAAACAATGTTAATACTAATTATGTGAAAGCGTACTTGTGATTTCAGATAACTTTTCTGAATAACCAAAACTGATTCCAGAACAACATCACTATAGCTACATAGATAAAGACAAACTGAAGGGCCAAAAAATAAAGCCAAAATATTAATGAAATTAGAACTTATATATATTCTTGAGGATAGAGAATCAATAAATATGACGTCAAATATTATAAACAAGTATCTTTATTCTCCAAATATATTTGTACAAAAAAACGCCAAAAGTATCAAAAGAAACTCTAAAAACACTCCATTAGAACAGTATGGCTAATTGTTTGCAGAAAACAAGTTCATATACTTAATAGTGTTGAGCGAACATGCTCGACACTGCTCGGTACTCGCCCGAGTATCTCACTACTCGGGATGTTCGGCGAGCACCGAGCATTTCCGGGTTACTCGGGCGGGAGCTCGGGTCTCCGCCCTGCATGTTTGCCGCTCTTTACAGAGCCAATGAACATGCAGGGATTGCCAGCCAGTCACTGTAATGCTGCAGCCATGTTGGTTGTGGGCATTACAGTGATTGGCTGGCCGCACAGCGTCACCTCGAGTATTTAAAACCGGGCGCCGCCATCTTGGACACAGTCGCTCCGGATTAGACAGTGTAGGGACAGCGCTGCTGATATAGGGAGAGATATAAACTGTAAAATAGTTAGTGTAGGGTCTGTAAAGGCTGCCAGAACAAACAAACAGTCCTTTTCAGGACTAATATCCATCCCAGATACCAGGCAGGCAGGCTGTATAGGAGACACTGTGGTTATACCAGCAAACGCTGCATTACAGTCCTGTGTGCTCCTGTTGCTCAAATTGCTGGACTTGGCACCAGGTGTCGGGGGCCAGGAAAAATCCTTTTTTTTCCATCTAAATCCTCCTTTTTTTTTCCTCATTCACACTGTACAAATACCCATCTTATTAACCTTTTGGTGTGTCCCCCCTCCCCCCCCCCCCCCCAAAAAAAGCGTGTCTCTGATTTTTCAGACACAAATATAACTGTTGAAAATAGTCTGGTGTAGGCTAGAGAAACAGAAGTGTTGTTTTGCACTTCCACGGTTCAAACCTCTGTATTATCCATTTTAGGCCATTTGTATCTAAAAAAAAAAACCGTTTGAGTGTGTCACTCACTGTTCAGCCGCAAATATCACTATTTAAAAAAGTGTGGTATACCCCAGTAAACAATAACTGTGGTTTTGCCATCCCACGGTAAAAAATCTCTATTATTCAGGTTTTGGTAGTTTATTCCGTAAAGAAAAACAGTAGTGTCTCCTGACTGTTGTGACACAAAAATATATCTGTTGAAAATAGTCTTGTGTAGGCCCGACATCCCAGTGTGGTTTCGCAGTTCCACGGGTCAAATCGCTGTACTATCCAGTTTTGGGCCTTTGGTATCTAAAAAAAAAGCAGTTTGAGTGTGTCGCTCACTGTTCAGCCGCAAATATCTCTATTTAAAAAAGTGTGGTATACCCCAGTAAACAATAACTGTGGTTTTGCCATCCCACGGTAAAAAATCTCTATTATTCAGCTTTTGGTAGTTTTTTCCGTAAAGAAAAACAGTAGTGTCTCCTGACTGTTGTGACACAAAAATATATCTGTTGAAAATAGTCTTGTGTAGGCCTGACATCCCAGTGTGGTTTCGCAGTTCCACGGGTCAAATCGCTGTACTATCCAGTTTTGGGCCTTTGGTATCTAAAAAAAAAGCAGTTTGAGTGTGTCGCTCACTGTTCAGCCGCAAATATCTCTATTTAAAAAAGTGTGGTATACCCCAGTAAACAATAACTGTGATTTTCCTCTTCCACGGTTCTAATCTACTCTTTATTACCCTTTTTCCATTGATAGTGCAAGTGTAAGCTATTTTACTTCATTTACAATGGGCAAGGCGCGTGGCAAGGGACGTGGAAGTGGACGTTCTGGTGATGGTTCGTGCAGAGGACGGGGCCGTGGCCAAGGTGAAAATGTGCCACAACCAACAGCCACATCTTCTCGCTCCCACTTCTTGACCGAATTACTAGGGAAGCACAGAACAACACCTGTATTGAGAACTGATCAGTGTGAACAGGTTATTAATTGGATAGCAGATAATACTTCCAGTTACCTGGGCATCACCACCTCCGGTCTGTCTTCCACACGGTCAACTCTTAGTAGCCGTGAGTCTCGACCGCACACTCCTCCTCACCCTGATGCTCCTTCCTCCCACCATGCCGAGTGTCGTCAGACAGCAAGTGATCCCACACTTGGACACTCTGAAGAGCTGTTCACTGGTCCATTTCCATATTTGGGCCCCTCGCCTGATACGCTTGAAGTGGTGGAAGAGGAGATCCCATGTTGCGATGCCCAAATATTTGAACAGCCACGGCCACAGGAAGTCGACTTTGGCAATCTGTCACAAGAGGTGGACGGTGACGAGACACAATTGCCAGGAAGTGAGGAGGAGGATCGTGGTGCGCAAGTGGAAGAGGAGGAGGTGGTGGATGATCTAGTAACTGACCCAACGTGGAAGAAGGACATGCAGAGTGAGGCCAGCAGCACACAGGGGGAGGGAGGCAGAGTACCCCAACAGGCAGGAAGAAGCAGTGTGGTGGCCGCAGACAGAAGGCAGGCAACCGTTCCCCGTAACACCAACACGAGGGACGTTGCCAGTACAAGCGGTAGGTCTTCCAGAGTCTGGAATTTTTTTAAAGACTCTGCTGATAACCCCAAAAAGGCCATATGTTCCACCTGCCATGCCAGCATCAGCAGGGGTGACAAAACTACCAGCCTGACCACCACCAGCATGATCAGGCACATGGCAGCAAAGCACCCGACTTTGTGGGGCGAAACCCAGGGTCCACGACCAGTGTCAGCGGGTGTCACCACTGCTTCTTCCACTGTTGTGCGTGCAATAGAACCCCCTGTTGTGTGTGCAAGGCAATCCCCTGTCCATACTGCATGTAAAGATGCTCCCTCCTCTCAGTCTTCACTTGTTATGGCAGTTTCTCAAGAAACAGCATCAACGTCCACGTCCACGTCCCACCGCAGCGTTCAATTGTCCATATCCCAGACCTTTGAACGAAAGCGGAAATTCGCAGCTAACGCCCCACAGGCCACAATCCTAAATTCGCACATTTCACGACTGCTTGCATTGGAAATGCTGCCTTTTAGGCTGGTGGAGACGGAATCCTTCCGCAATCTTATGGCGGTGGCCGTCCCTCGGTACTCGGTCCCCAGCCGACACTATTTTGCCCGGTGTGCCATCCCCGCACTACACAAGCACGTGTCCCAAAGCATCTGCCGGGCCCTCAACAACGCAGTTACTGGGAGAGTCCACCTGACAACGGACACGTGGACAAGTGCTTGTGGCCAGGGACGGTACATCTCCCTGACGGCACACTGGGTAAACATAGTGGAAGCTGGGACCCAGTCGGACCTTGGGACGGAACACATCCTCCCCACACCGAGGATTGGGGGCCCTATGTCAGTCAGAGTTGCC
The DNA here is from genome assembly GCF_046119375.1 of Phyllobates terribilis. NCBI lineage: Eukaryota > Metazoa > Chordata > Amphibia > Anura > Dendrobatidae > Phyllobates > Phyllobates terribilis. Next base: position 308,568,513 of record NW_027362761.1, read on the forward strand.
CCCACAGTGTACAGCTCCTGCGCATCCTACTCCTCCTCCTCCTCCTTACGTTCAGCCTCCATCTCAGATATCACCACATCAGTTACAAGCTGGAAGCATTGCAGTACTGCCTCCGCCAAGCGGCAACAGGCTGTGCTGAAACTCATAAGCTTAGGTGATAAACCTCACACTGCTTGTGAGTTGTGGACAGCTGTGAAAGAGCAGGCAGATCTGTGGCTGAGACCGCTGAAACCTACATCCCAGGCATGGTCGTGTGTGACAATGGCCGTAACCTGGTGGCGGCTCTGAGGCGAGGTGAGATCACACACGTACCATGCCTGGCTCATGTGCTTAACCTCGTGGTTCAGCGGTTTCTTAAATCGTACCCCGAGTTGCCAGATCTGCTCGTGACAGTACGCCGCCTGTCAGCTCATTTTCGCAAGTCGGCTACAGCTTCCGCCGCCCTTGCTGTGTTGCAGCAGCGTTTGCAGCTTCCGGCACAACGACTGGTGTGTGATGTCCCCACACGTTGGAACATATGTACCATCCTGACAAACTTTGAGGAGGCCACCAAGATGGTGAGTGGCGATGACGCCATCATTAGTGTCCGCATCCCACTTGTCTGTCTTTTGCAACGCTCTCTGCAGAGAATTAAAGAGGAGGCATTGCAGCCAGAGTATGATGAGATGGATCAAGAAGCCGTAGCGGGCGATTACACACAGGCCAGGCTCATCTCATCCCAACGTGCACTGGGGGACAATGAGGGAGAGGAGGAGGAGGAGCAGGAGGAGGAAGAACAGGAGCTGCTATCATGCGTTGTAGACGGTAGTACCTGTACAAGTGTCATACCGTCGGTTCAGCGTGGGTGGCCTGAGGACAGGGGGGAGGAGGAAGAGGAGGAGGAGAGCATGGTCAGTCGTCATCTTGGTGAGGACACGGAAATCTTGCCCGTTACCAGTCTGGCACGCATGGCTGACTTTATGTTACGCTGCCTTAACCGTGACCCTCGCGTTGTCAAAATGTTGGGTGACAGTCATTACTGGTTGGTGACACTTGTAGACCCCCGCTACAAGGAGAACTTTCACTCTCTTATTCCTGAGGTGGAGAGGTCTACAAAAATGGGGCAATACCAGAAGGCTCTTGCTGCAGAACTCTTAAAAAAATTCCCATCTGAACACGCTAGCGGCAGAGGTCACAGTTCGTTGCCCAACCAAGGCGTACAGGCGAGAAAGATGCAACTCCAATCCAGCAGAGGCAGGGGAACACTGTCAACGTTCTGGGACAGTTTTCTGACACTCGCCCAGCTTACAGGCCCTGAGGCGCGGGGTACTCTCACAAGGAGTGGAAAGTTTCAAAAGATGGTGAGGGAGTACCTTGCCGATCGTACCAGCGTCCTCCGTGATTCTTCTGTGCCTTATAATTATTGGGTATCCAAGCTGGACACTTGGAATGAACTCGCTCTGTACGCCTTGGAGGTCCTGACCTGCCCTGCCGCTAGCGTGTTATCGGAGCATGTTTTTAGTGCCGCTGGGGGAATTATAACTGATAAGCGCACTCGCCTGTCAACTGACAATGCTGACAAGCTGACCCTTATCAAAATGAACAAGGGCTGGATTGGGCCAGACTTCTCATCACCACCAAATGACAGCAGAGTAACATAAAGTCAAATCCACTGTGTTATTTCGGGAGGTGTATTCACATGCACCGCTTCACACCCACACATGGGTATACGCTTCCTCGTTTCGGCTGTTTAATCTTCTTCTCCTTATCCTCAGCCTCCACCACCACTATACCACCAGGGTGCCAGCATTGCAAGTTCCTCCGTCCTAATTTTTGGCAGCTTTTGCTGGGAAAGCATAAGCAAATACCATGGGACACCCACTCCCCAATAATGGGACTTATGTTTGTAATATGCTGTACTGCATGGCTCTTGTAAGGGGCATTGCAAGTTGCTCCGTCCTAATTTTTGGCAGCTTTTGCTTGCAAGGCATAAGCAAATACTATGGGAGACCCACTCCCCAATAATGGGACTTATGTTTGTAATATGCTGTACTGCATGTGACGCGCCCCCTGGGCCGTGTGTACACGTGTGTGGGATACCCGGTGCCGAGTCTCTGGGGTCTGTATTTTCCGTGGCGGTGACCCGGTCCCGTGGCTCAGGCTGGTCAAACCAGTGGCAGTCTTTCTTAGGTTTTGAGGTTAATTGTCCGACTGCGCCACCCGTGGATTGCAGTCAGGGAGTACCACCGCTGCGAGGCAGACCGCTGAGGCTGGTGTTGTGTGCGCTGCATAGAATGGGATAACTCCCCTCGGGAGGAGTATAGCCTCAGGGCAGTGAGTGTGGATGATGGGGGTGATGGTGCACGAGCGCAGCAGGAACGACTCAGAGTCTTTGCAGTGCAGTTCAGGGTATTTACTGATGATTATAAGGTAGACCCTCCCGGGAGTACTGGCTAGCATAAGAGGCCTGGTCAGTCTGTGAGCAAGCAGGAGTTCCCCTGGCCAGGTGGAGTTGTAGGCCTCCCCGTCTGTCTGCACTCTTCCTGGCTACCTTGCTGTAAGCAGGTAGAAGTAGCCCACGTCCCTGAGTGTACCGTGTAGTGCTCATCCGTATGGCTGGTGACTTGGGGCCTTCTGTTAGCCTCCGCTCCACGACGGCGGTGCTGGTCCCTTGCTTGTGACTGAGCCTCCGGGCTTCTATGGCCAGAGGACCTGAAATCCCCTGCCGGCTGGTTTCTGCTGCTGGATATATTGTCCTCACAGCTTCGGACTCCTGTGTCCGGTTCCTATTGTCTTCTGCCAGGGCGAGCTCTGCTAAGCTTCCAGCCCCTGGTCTTTAGCTCCTAGCTCCTACAGAGCTCCTTGCTGTTACTTTCCCTTGCTCTCACTCTGACTCTGACTGTTCTCTGACTCACTCAACCCCGCCCCAGATCCAGTTTATAAGGGCAGAATTCTCCCCTCCCAGGACTGGGGCAGGAGGATGTTGCATGTTTAAGGGTTCCTGACCAGGAAACCTCCCACTTGCTCTCCGACGTAATATCTCTATTACTGTGGTGACCAGACCCCTGGGGTGCCACACATGGCTCTTGTAAGGGGCATTGCAGTTCCTCATAATTTTTGGAAAGCCTTCCATTCACTGCTTAGGCCAACAGTGCACGGGAGACCCAGTTGCTATAAATCGAAAAAAGGTTTAGTTAACGCCCTCTGACCTCCATGTCATTTCCAAGGGGCATTGGAGTGGCTCGAAATTTTTGGTAGGCATTGCACTCACTGTATGCCCTATAACTGTGTAGCCGAACCGCTCCTTTTGTTACAGAAACATATCCTACAAGACATATCTGGTTGACTGGCCTGATATTGATGTGAATGGTCCCTGTTCCTCTTGCTCTTTCTCCTTTGCCACCACCTCATCCATCATTTATCACCTGAAGCTTTGTTTTAACGGGAGTCATAGAACTGGGATAGTAGCAGGAAAACATCCAGCAATCCTCGGAGGAGGCAGGATATGCGCTAAAACGCGGACCACCTCAGGCCTAGCCGCTACTACATACATGCGCTTGCATTCCAAGAAAACAAAGCAGATGCTAACTTCTATCATCATCATCATGCTCCTCACCTAGGCACTCTCAACTTCCCTGATGGAGAAGCCAGGGCCCACCGGAGGAGTCTGGTTCTCTGGTGGGCTTGTCCAATGCTGCCCTAAAGCAGGCCAGGCTAAGAAAAGTGTGGGGGAAGGTGACAGGAGAAATCAGGGCGGCTGGGGACCGAGTATGGACACCTGGCCGCCACCTGGCGGCTGGGGACCGAGCGTGGACACCCGGCCGCCGGGCAGCTGGGGACAGAGTATGGATACCTCGCTGCCGAAGCGGCCATGAGGTAGTGGCCAGCTTCGGCCTCCTCCAAACTAAAAGGCCCCATTTCAAGTGAAAGCTAGCAGTATGGTATTGCAGCCTGTGGGTGGGTGTGTGGTTGGCTGCATATTTTCGCTTGCATTGCAAGGAATGGGGGAGGTACAATTGAACACTGCCCTGGGACAAGGACTTGCACGCGGATAGTTGCAAGTCTGCATCTTCTGATGCGGCAAGGATCACTTCTGATGGGCACACTTTTAGGCAGTGACCTGGGTGTCAGAGATGCTTCCAGGGGTCTTCCCCATGCTGATCCCTTGTCTTTTCAGCACTGTATGCATGTGTCACACAGCACATGGCCAGATAAGGTTGTATAATGTTAAAATGACATTTCCCGGTGAACGCATTTGTCACGGTTGAAAGCAATACAAAAGTGCAAAAACGCATGAAAAATGCTACTTGTGAACATAGCCCAAGGTGTGGAGGAGTATTTTTGTTTTTGGTTATTTATTTTACCTTATACACAAGTTTTTACCCTGGAAAGGAAATTCTTTAACATATTTCACAGGAAAACCGTTTCAGTTTCGTTTTTGAACGTTTTATTGTGAGCCCGCAAAAGTGGCTTAATACCTCTGACCACGTTGTTGACAGCAGTGACCTGGGGGTCAGAAATGCTTCCAGGGGCGATCCCCATGCTGCCCCCATGTCTTTTGAGCACTGTCACTATCATTTTGGGCACTTTTTAGGCTTTCTACAGACTGCCGGGGGTGCTGCTGCAAAAATGCTCGGGTCTCTCATAGACTAACATTGGGCTCGTTGCTCGCGTCGAGCACCCGAGTATCACGGTAAGCTCGGCCCGAGCTTCGAGCACCCGAGCATTTTAGTGATCGCTCAACACTATCAGTCGTCATCTTGGTGAGGACACTGAAGTCTTGCCCGTTACCAGTCTGGCACCCATGGCTGACTTTATGTTACGCTGCCTTAACCGTGACCCTCGCATTGTCAAAATGTTGGGTGACAGTCATTACTGGTTGATGACACTTTTAGACCCCCTCTACAAGGAGAACTTTCACTCTCTTATTCCTGAGTTGGAGAGGTCTACAAAAATGGGGCAGTACCAGAAGGCCCTTGCTGCAGAACTATTAAAAAAATTCCCATCTGAACACGGTAGTGGCAGAGGTCACAGTTCGCTGCCCAACTAAGGCATACAGGCGAGAGAGACGCAACTCCAATCCAGCAGAGGCAGGGGAACACTGTCAATGTTCTAGGACAGTTTTCTGAGACCTGCCCAGCTTACAGGCCCTGAGGCGCAGGGTACTCTCACAAGGAGTGGAAAGTTTCAAAAGATGGTGAGGGAGTACCAGCGTCCTCCGTGATTCCTCTGTGCCTTTTAATTATTGGGTATCCAAGCTGGACACTTGGAATGAACTCACTCTGTATGCCTTGGAGGTCCTGGCCTGCCCTGCCGCTAGCGTGTTATCGGAGCGTGTTTTTAGTGCCGCTGGGGGAATTATAACTGATAAGCGCACTCGCCTGTCAACTGACAATGCTGACAAGCTGACCCTTATCAAAATGAACAAGGGCTGGATTGGGCCAGACTTCTCATCACCACCAAATGACAGCAGAGTAACATAAAGTCAAATCCACTGTGTTATTTCGGGAGGTGTATTCACATGCACCGCTTCACACCAACACATGGGTATACGCGTCCTCATTTCGGCTGTTTTTTGCTCTTCTCCTTATCCTCAGCCTCCACGACCACTATACCACCAGGGTGACCGTGGTCCATGTTGCCAGCATTGCAAGTTTCTCTGTCCTAAATTTTGGCAGCTTTTGCTTGGAAGGCATAGGCAAAGACTATGGGAGACCCACTCCCCAATAATGGGAATAATGTTTTTAATCTGCTGTACTGCATGGCTCTTGTAAGGGACATTGCAAGTTCCCCCTTCCTAATTTTTGGCAGCTTTTGCTTGGAAGGCATAGGCAAAGACTATGGGAGACCCACTCCCCAATAATGGGAATAATGTTTTTAATATGCTGTACTGCATGGCTCTTGTATGGGGCATTAAAATCGTCTTGTTAAGCTACTGTGACCTCCACGTCTCTTCCAAGGGTCGTTGGTATTGTCTTTTTATTCCACTGCGACCTCCACCACTCTTCCAAGGGGCATTAAAAGCGTCTTGTTAAGCTACTGTGACCTCCACGTGTCTTCCACAGGGCGTTGATATTGTCTTTTTATTCCACTGTAACCTCCACCACTCTTCCAAGGGGCATTGATATTGTCTTTTTATTCCACTGCGACCTCCACCATTCTTCCAAGGGGCATTAAAACCGTCTTGTTAAGCTACTGTGACCTCCACGTCTCTTCCACGGGGCATTGATATTGTCTTTTTATTCCACTGTAACCTCCACCACTCTTCCAAGGGGCATTAAAACTGTCTTGTTAAACCACTCTGAACTCCACGTCTCTTCCAAGGGGCATTAAAACCATCTTGTTAAGCTACTGTGACCTCCACATCTCTTCCAAGGGGCATTAAAACTGTCTTATTAAACCACTCTGAACTCCACATCTCTTCTAAGGGGCATTAAAACCGTCTTGTTAAACCACTCTGAACTCCACAGCTCTTCCAAGGGGCATTGACATGTTGTTTTTAATTACCTCTAACCTCCATGACTCTTGCAACGGGCATTGCATTTCCTCCTAATTTTTGTGAGCTTTTGCTTTTCAATGCATAGGCGAACACTAAGGGAGACCCACTCCCCAATAATGGGTAGAAGGTTTTTAATACGCTGTAATCCACGTCTGTTTCAAGGGGCATTGCAGTGCCTAATAATTTTTGGAAAGCCTTCCATTCCCTGCTTAGGCCAACAGTGTACAGGAGACCCAGTTGCTATAAATGGAAAAAACGGTTTAGTTAAGGTCCTCTGACCTCCATGTCACTTCCAAGGGGCATTGGAGTGGCTCGAAATTTTTGGTAGGCATTGCATTCACTGTATGCCTTATAACTGTGTAGCTGAACCGCTCCTTTTGGTACAGAAACATATCCTACAAGATATGTGTGGTTGGCTGGCCTGATATTGATGTGAATGGTCCCTGTTCCTCCTGCTCTTTCTCCTTTGCCACCACCTCATCCATCATTCATCACCTGGAGCTTTGTTTCAACGGGAATCATAGAACTGGGATAGTAGCAGGAAAACATCCAGCAATCCTCGAAGGAGGTAGAATATGCGACAAAACGCTGACCACCTCAGGCCTAGCTGCTACTACATACATGCGCTTGCATTCCAAGGAACAGAAAGCTAAGGAGGTGGATGGCCTCATGATCATGAATAATTTACTCGTTGTGTAGAAGGCCGACCACTGCTGCTGTCTACCTTCTGAACTTTGTGTTGAAGCCTGATTGACCCAGGACCTGCAATCCTCTGTCTGGAGGACGTGTTGCATCCCAGTGTCCAACTGTGTCCCGGCTTCCACAATATTAACCCAGTGTGAAGGCGTCAGTGAGATGGACAATTCCTGGCCACATTCACTTGTCCACGTGTTTGTGGTTAGGCTGTCCTTCCCACTAAATGCACTGGGGAGGGCACAGGTAATGTTTTGGTATGCGCGCTTGTGTATAAGGCGCACCGGGACAAATAGGGGTGGCTGGGGACCGTTTATGGACACCCGGCCACCCCCACGCGGCTGGGGACTGTGTGTGGGCACCCGGCCGCGGGGCGGCTGGGGACTGAGCATGGACACCCTGCTGCCCTCTGGCGGCTGGGGACCAAGCGTGGACACCCGGCCGCCGGGCGGCTGGGGACTGAGTATGAATACCAGGCTACCGACGCAGCCATGACGTGGTGGCCAGATTCCACCTCCACATGCCTAAAAGGCCCAATTTCAAGTGCAAGCAAGCTAGCAGTATGGTATTGCAGCCTGGGGGTGGGTGGGTGGCAGGCTGCATACTTGCGCTTGTATTGCAAGTTATGGGGGAGGTACAATTGAACACTGCCCTGGGACAAGGACTTGCACCGGGATAGTTGCAAGTCTGCATCTTCTGATGCGGCAAGGATCACTTCTGATGGGCACACTTTTAGGCAGTGACCTGGGTGTCAGAGATGCTTCCAGGGGTCTTCCCCATGCTGTTCCCATGTCTTTTTAGCACTGTATGCATGTGTCACACAGCACATGGCCAGATAAGGTTGTAAAATGTTAAAATGACATTTCCCGGTGAATGCATTTGTCACGGTTGAAAGCAATACAAACGTGCAAAAACGCATAAAAAATGCTACTTGTGAACATAGCCCAAGGTGTGGAGGAGTATTTTTGTTTTTGGTTATTTATTTTACCTTATACACAAGTCTTTACCCTGGAAAGGATGTTCCTTAACCCCTTTCCGACCTGGTCAGTAATAGTACGCACCAGGTCAGGAAGGCCGGTTCAGCGGGGGCTCCGGCGGTGAGCCTGCACTGAAGCGAGCACATGTCAGCTGATTATTGGAATCGCAATCCATCCGCGGCTGTTAACATGTTAAATTTCTGACAGTGGCATTTAACTCGCGCTTCCGGGAGTCCTAAGCCCCGCCCATCAGTAACCCCGTCACGTGATCGCGGGTCACCAATGGGTGGGCATGACAACTCAGGGTCTGCAGCAGACGCCTGTGGTTGTCATGTCTCAATTGCTATGAGCGCCACCTAGTGGTCAGCGCTCATCGCAAGTGAGCATTTCTCCTGCATACAAGCGATCTGCTCATCGCTTGTATGCAGTAAAAGCAATCAGACAACTGCTGCTTCTAGTCTCCTCTGGAGACTATAGAAGCAAGCAGAAAGTGTAAAAAAAAAAGTTTTTAAAAAAATAAAAAATATATAAAAGTTTAAGTCACCCCCCCCCTTTCGCCCCATTCAAAATAATATATATATATATATATAAAAAAAAAAACCACATACACATATTTGGTATCGCCGCGTTCAGAATCGCCCGATCTATCAATATAAAAGAAGAATTAATACAATCAGTAAACGGCGTAACGAGAAAAAAAATTTAAACGCCAGAATTAAGTTTTTTTGGTCGCTACAACTTTGCAATAAAATGCAATAACAGGTGATCAAAACATCGGATCTACCCCAAAATGGTATCAATAAAAACGTCAGCCCGGCACACAAAAAATAAGCCCTCACCTGGCCCCAGATCCCGAAAAATGGAGAAGCTAAGGGTCTCGGAAAATGGCGTCATTTTTTTTTTTTTTTTTAGCAAGCTTTGGATTTTTTTTTCACCACTTAAATAAAAAAGAACCTATACATGTTTGGTGTCTATGAACTCGTAACGACCTGGAAAATAATGATGGCAGGTCAGTTTTAGCAATCTGTGAACGTGGTAAAAAAAGGACCCAAAAAACAACTGTGGAATTGCATTTTTTTTTGCAGTTTCACTGCACTTGGAATTTTTTCCCATTTTCCAGCACACAATATGGTAAAACCAGTGATGGCATTTAAAAGTACAACTCGTCCCGCAAAAAATAAGCCCTCACATGGCCATATTGAACGAAAATTAAAAAAGTTCTGGCTCTGGGAAGAAGGGGAGCAAAAAAGGAAAACACAAAAACAGAAAGACCCATGGTCGTTAAGGGGTTAACCTATTTCACAGGAAAGCACTTTCACTTTCGTTTTTGAACGTTTTATTGTGAGCCTGTAAAAGTGGCTTAATACCTCTGACCACGTTGTTGACAGCAGTGACCTGGGGGTCAGAAATGCTTCCAGGGGCGATCCCCATGCTGTCCCCATGTCATTTGAGCACTGTCAATATCGTTTTGGGCACTTTTAGGCTCAACACTAATACTTAATGTAGTGTACAAATTGAAGACATAATGAACAAATATAAGGGAGGGGGACTCCAAGCTATAAACAGTCCCTTGTGCTAGGGTTCAGCATGTGGTGGAACAGGTTGATAAATTACTGCTGGAAACTGGTAATGTTGCAGCTGATTTGGTGCATGTGAAAATTAATGAAATAATAAATGGTGAGTGGAGGATCCTTCAGAATAATTTTTAAGAATTACCCTGTAACTGAAGGGAAGGACCTCCAAGGTTGTATTCTTTGGAAAATTGCATGTGCAATCCGTATCACCGAAGACAGTGGGAACTTAGGGAGCTAAATGCATGGCTTAAAAGAGTTGTCCACTACTAGGACCACCCCTTCTTAAACTAAATGTTCGGCCCTGAAAAAATAAAAAACCTATACTCGCCTCCTGTGCCAGCTCCGTTCCAGCAGTGTCTGCACTCGTGGTCCCGGGGCTGTGATGCGGTGGAATGACACGTGACGCCCGGCGCCCAGTCAGCGCTGGCGTCACTGTCTCCAAACAAACAGAACATGAAGCGGAAGTCAGGGCTGCAGATGATCCCGAACTTCCTCTTCATGTTCAGTTTGTCCGAAGGCAGGGACAGTGATACCAGCGCTGATTGGGCGCCAGGCTTAATGTGTCATTACACTCCATCACAGCCACGGGACCACGAGTGCCGACACTGCTGGAACGGAGCCGGCACGGGAGGTGAGTATAGGTTTTTTTATTTTATCGGGGCCTAACATTTAATTTAAGAAAGGGTTGTCCTAGTAGCGGACAACTCCTTTTAAGTCTTGGTGCGTAGCATATAGATTTGGGTACTTGGTGCACTAGGTTGACTTTACATAGGGGTAAACCTGTACTCTGCAGATAAATTGCACCTGAATGGAAGAGGTCAGCTGTTTTGGTGGATGAAATTGTATGATGGGTGGCGATATATGTCTAGGGACAAGACAGAAAATAAAGGGATAGGTAATTTAGATTAGGGTCAGATTTTTAGGTTTTATGGTTGAAAAAAGGACTGTGGGGTGATGATTAGGGCCAATGATATGGCGACTCAAGTGTTGCAAACAGGAAGTGGAGACAAATGTGCCCACAAAACTTCAGAAATTAGAATTTCTAAAAGTAAATGTGGGAAAATGGATGGAAGCCTAAAATGTATGTTCACAAATGCTAGGAGTCTAGCAAGCAAAATGGGAGAGCTTGAGGCTTTTGGTACTGGAGGAAGACATTAATGTTGTTGGTGTTGCTGAGACATGGTTGGACTCTGCACATGATTGGTATATACTGCAAATCTTCCTGGTTTTTATGCTTTTTTGGAAATATAGGGCAAATGGGAAAGAAGTAAGAGTTTGTATGTTAAAGGGAATCTGTTAGCAGGATTTAGCTACTTCACCTGAGAGCAGCCTGAAGTGGGCAAAGAGAATCTGAATCCAAAGATGTATCACTTTGTTTACTGGGTGCAGCCATTCTGACACAGAGTTTGTAGATTTGGTAATGAAGCAGAGCTGAGGAAGCTAACCCCGCCCCCACCTGGCTCTGTATATACAATGTCCATAGAGAGTGATGTGCCTATCACAGGAGGGGGCGTGTCGGACTATCATGCACGCACTGCTGTGTCCCAGCAATGATAAGCTCCTGGTGCCAAAACAATCATTGCAAGCAAACAAAATCGTAGAGCTTGATAAGAGATGCATTGTTGAAATCTGTGTTTTTTAACCTCTACATCATGCTGTCTTCAGATTACGTAGAAAAAAACCTGCTGACAGATTTCCTTTAAGAGAGATATGAAAGCGAGTGTGACAGGATCAATGGGGGGAGGTAGGATGATGGTGAGGAAGTTAAAACCTCGTGGGTGGAATTACAAAGACCCTGAAAAAGTAATTTTTGGTGTAATCTGTAGACCCACTAAAATCACTGTGGAGTTGGAAGGTTGGCTGCTAATTTTTGAGCGATTTTAACTACTCAGGTATTGACTGGGGTCATGGTTTTGCTTCAAATATAAAAAGGAGAAAATTCCAGTTTGTTCATTGACTAAGATTAGTTGCTGTTAGATAGTAATAATGATACAAATGATAAATGAGAGCCCTTCAAAGAGGACCTGTCAGTTTGCTCAAAAAATGTATGTAGATACCTTGTAAAAATCACTGAACTCCCCTGATTCTGCCACTTTTTTTCCATATTGCACTACATTGCTCCATTGCAGAGATATTCACAATTGCTGCTTTTGGAGCAGCATATGAAATCTCTGATCGCTCAACAGGGAATTTCTTCATAGTCTTCTCTGGGGACATGTGCTTTGATCCCTCCCTGTCAGACATTGACAATATCTTGGCAGCATCTGAGACTGATGGACTGCTAAATCAACTATCAAGCTGTGATTGACAGTATTTGGGAGGGAGGGGTGAAAGCTCAGTTCATAAATGTAAACAATAACTCTAAGGGTCATAAAGTGCCTACATATAACCCTTAAAAACTAGTATTTTAATGATACATTTTAAAAGACACCTAGAAAAACCCTATAGTGCAAAACAGCAAAACATACCAGTCTAAATAGTCAGACCAAGACTGGGAGTTGAAACCAGTAAACAAATCCAACAACCAACATTTATTCTGTCTTCCTTACATACAGTTATATGAAAAAGTTTGGGCACCCCTATTAATCTTAAGCTTAATGTTTTTTAAAAATTGGTGTTTTTGCAACAGCTATTTCAGTTTGATATATGTAATAACTGTTGGATACAGTAATGTTTCTGCCTTGAAATGAGGTGTATTGTACTAACAGAAAATGTGCAATCTGCATTCAAACAAAATTTGACAGGTGCATAAGTATGGGCACCCTTATCATTTTCTTGTTTTAAATACTCCTACCTACTTTTTACTGACTTATTAAAGCACTTTTTTTGGTTTTGTAACCTCATTGAGCTTTGAACTTTATAGCCAGGTGTATGCAATCATGAGAAAAGCTACTTAAAGTGGCCACTTGCAAGTTGTTCTCCTGTTTGAATCTCCTCTGAAGAGTGGCATCATGGGCTCCTCAAAACAACTGTCAAATGATCTGAAAACAAAGATTATTCAACATAGTTGTTCAGGGGAAGTATACAAAAAGCTGTCTCAGAGATTTAACCTGTCAGTTTCCACTATGAGGAACATAGTAAGGAAATGGAAGAACACAGGGACAGTTCTTGTTAAGGCCAGAAGTGGCAGGCCAAGAAAAACATCAGAAAGGCAGAGAAGAAGAATGGTGAGATCAGTCAAGGACAATCCTCAGACCACCTCCATTTTAAAAACAAAGTGCTCAAAACCACAGAAGTTTATTAACCCTTTAGGTGCTTCACAAGAATTAATTAAGGAAAAAAATAAAATATTGAATTTTTCCAACAAATGTTGTCTTGCCCCAAATTTTTCATTTTCACAAGGGTGAAAAGCTGTTAAAAGGCTCGGATGCCGCACACAGCACGCAGAGAGTATGGCAGAGGTTTAATTCAAGATTTGGTTTCTGCACACAGGGAGTGTAAATTTAAGTAACACAACAATAAAACAGTAAAATCGGACAATAAACGATTGTGGTTTAACTATAACACGGAAAGGATGAACAATACGGCGCAGTCCCAAAAGTTCAGGCTGAATAAGAGAAGGTAGATTATTGGAGGCTTGCACTTATCTGTCCTTTAGCGATAACTACGTCCGTCTTCAAACACTCACTCTGGAGGGTGTCCGTCTTCTGGCGGCAGTGGGCGGTCTCGGGTCTCACCCACTGGGCCCCCAGTCCTTTGTCCACACGACAGCGGTCACGACTCCTTTAAGAGCCGTAGCAAGCTCCTCCGGCGTACAACAAACTGCGTTAGAATCACTAATCCCGGGTGCGTCCTCACCCGCAGGTCACCGTCAGATGTCTGGAAAACTGTGGTGATGCAGGTAACTGAACAATCACTTTCTGTAGGCCCGGTACGTCCTTTGTTTTTGCGGCAAGCTGTGCCACCCGTTCATCCGTCACCGCAGACAGGTCAGCACGTCTCTATTTCACCGAGGACAGGGCAGCACGTCTCTCTCTCGTCGGCAGGTCCGACCGTTTCTCCCCAACTGCCGGTCTGCTCTCCACAACTAACTGTCTCTTTCGCGCGAGCCCAGACACCTGACTTCCTCTCTTCTGTCCCTCTCCTCTGTCCCCAAGCACTGTCCAGGAAGTCCCCTGTGCACTCTTAATCCCGTCCCCTGGCACACTGAGCAGGACCCTGGCAGTTCCGGCGCCGGAGCTCCGCACCTGGCCCTAGGCAAGTCTTCCTTCTTACAAAGCCAAGCTCCCTCCACTCACGGCAGATACCGGCTTTATCACATAGCCAGCATCTGTCTATAAAAGCCAAATTTCTTTGGGAGCTGTTAAATATTTAAATTTTGCTGTCAATCTATGATAGTGGCCTTTAAATGGATTGCATGTCTGTGCTCTCGTGCACTAGCTCTCATTGAACCCCCACACCACCCTCACCTCCCCCGGGATGCTTTCGCAAGGGAGCGATGGATTACTAAGACAGCCAGGGGGATTTTCAAGACCCCGTCATTGTCATCACATCATTTTCATCATTAATTCCCTACACATTATGATGTTGACTCGCCCCCTGGGCCGTGGGGTACCCGGAACCGGGCCTTCTTGTGTACGGTGCTGATGGGGGTAGTAGTGGCAACCCGATCCCGTGGCTCAGGGTGGTCAGACCAAATGGCGGCAGTCTATTTATAGGGTTTTGAATGTCCGACTACGCCACCCGTGGATTGCGGTCAGGGATGACCGCCGCTGCAAGGCAGACCGCTGAGACTGATGTAGATATGCAGCACAGAGATAGGATAACTCCCCACGGGAAGAGTGTAGCCTCAGGGCAGTGTAATAGGATGCTGGGGGTGATGGTGCAGGCGCAGCATAAATAACACAGAGTCCAATGATGCAGTCCAGGGTTTTTACTCACAGTTGTTATCCATGTCACTTCTGTCAGCAATGACTGCCCAAGCCGTGCTGCGTCCACCAGGTGAGGGGCTCGGTCAACCCCCAGGCAATTCAGGAGCATGGCACAGGACCCCCTTCTGTCCTTTGTCTGGCCTCTCGTGCCCCACCAGTGACCAAACTTCTGTCCAGCTGCCACGGATCTTTGCGGGCAAACGTTGGCCCCCGTTTCCCGCTATCCTATATTGTGCCTTCCTAGCAGGTTTGGCGGGGGGTCGCACCAACAGATGATCACGACCTCCGGTTTTTGGCAGAGGGATAATTTACCTCCACCAACTTGGGAATCCGGTACCCTTCCACGACCTGACCCTTCACCCGATATAGCGCGGGTTTGCAACGGTTGCTGTCTGTTCTGCTCTCTTAGGGTCCCTTCTGCCTCCTTGTTTCTGGAGCCTTTCTACTCCTCTGCCTCTCCTCTTTCCTTCCTTCTCCTTCTTCTCTTCTCCTCTCTGGCTCCGGCCTTCACCCCAGGCCTGCCTCGTGGAGCTGAGCTCAGGCCAAGCCTGTCGGCGCTCTCTCTCCCTTTCTGCTCTGACTGAACTAAGATGGCTCCCACCTTTTATCTGCCTCTGTGTCTGAGCTCAGGTGACCAGCACCCAATGAGCTCCTTCCTATGCTCCAGAAACCGTCCCCTTCTGCTCCTACATCACTGGGTTCTCTCCCCCCTCCCCACTCCAGCCAGGGACATGGTCAGTTGTGCCTGCATATATATAAATGGGAGCACCGTCGAGCTGTCCCCCGGAAATGGGGTGAGTGTGTGTATGCAGCTAACTGAGCCCTGGTCCACACTCCATCCTCACCTGGGAGTGGAATATCACACCTCCGGCTGAGGTGCAATACCCCTGTAGCAACCGAACCCTCGGGGCGCTACAATGTCCCCCACAGCCCCCTATGTAGTATGATATCCCCCACAGCCTTCTATACAGAATCATGCTCCCCTCAGCCCTCAGCATAATGTCCCCCACAGCAATCTACAGTCATGGCCAAAAGTTTTGAGAATGACACCAAAATTATATTTTCACATGATCTGCTGGCCTCTGGTTTTTATTAGTGTTTGTCTGATGTTTATATCACATACAGAAATATAATTGCAATCATATTATGAGTACCAATAGGTTATATTGACAGTTAGAATGAGTTAATGCAGCAAGTCAATATTTGCAGTGTTGCCCCTTCTTCTTCAAGACCTCTGTAATTCTCCCTGGCATGCTCTCAATCAACTTTTGGACCAAATCCTGACTGATAGCAGTCCATTCTTGCATAATCAATGCTTGCATTTTGCCAGAATTTGTTGGTTTTTGTTTGTCCTCCCGTCTCTTGATGATTGACCACAAGTTCTCAATGGGATTAAGATCTGGGGAGTTTCCAGGCCATGGACCCAAAATCTCTATGTTTTGTTCCATGAGCCATTTAGTTATCACCTTTGCTTTATGGCAAGGTGCTCCATCATGCTGGAAAAGGCATTGTTGGGCGCCAAACTGCTCTTGGACGGTTGGGAGAAGTTGCTCTTGAAGGACATTCTGGTACCATTCTTTATTCATGGCTGTGTTTTTAGGCAAGACTGTGAGTGAGCCGATTCCCTTGGCTGAGAAGCAACCCCACACATGAATGGTTTCAGGATGCTTTACAGTTGGCATGAGACAAGACTGGTGGTAGCGCTCACCTCTTCTTCTCCGAATAAGCTGTTTTCCAGATGTCCCAAACAATCGAAAAGGGGATTCATCAGAGAAAATGACTTTGCCCCAGTCCTCAGCAGTCCACTCCCTGTACCTTTTGCAGAATATCAGTCGGTCCCTGATGTTTTTTCTGGAGAGAAGTGGCTTCTTTGCTGCCCTCCTTGAAACCAGCCCTTGCTCAAAGCGTCTTCGCCTCACAGTGCGTGCAGAAGCACTCACACCAGCCTGCTGCCATTCCTGAGCAAGCTCGGCACTGCTGGTAGTCCGATCCCGCAGCTGAAACAGTTTTAAGATACGGTCCTGGCGCTTGCTGGTCTTTCTTGGGCGCCCTGGAGCCTTTTTGACAACAATGGAAGCTCTCTCCTTGAAGTTCTTGATGATGCGATAGATTGTTGACTGAGGTGCAATCTTTGTAGCTGCGATACTCTTCCCTGTTAGGCCATTTTTGTGCAGTGCAATGATGGCTGCACGTGTTTCTTTAGAGATAACCATGGTTAACTGAAGAGAAACAATGATACCAAGAACCAGCCTCCTTTTAAAGTGTCCAGTGATGTCATTCTTACTTAATCATGACTGATTGATCGCCAGCCCTGTCCTCATCAACACCCACACCTGTGTTAATGGATCAATCACTAAAACGATGTTAGCTGCTCCTTTTAAGGCAGGACTGCAATGACGTTGAAATGTGTTTTGGGGGTTAAAGTTCATTTTCTGGGCAAATATTGACTTTGCAAGTACAGTAATTGCTGTTAAGCTGATCACTCTTTGACATTCAGGAGTATATGCAAATTGCCATTACAAAAAATGAAGCAGTAAACTTTGGAAAAATTACTATTTGTCTCATTCTCAATACTTTTGGCCATGACTGTATACAATATGATGCTCTCCACATATCGTATATGACGCGCCCCTGGGCCTGTGTCGCGCTGCGTTGCGCACGCGGGAGCTTACCCGGAGCCGGATCTCTTGAGGGTTGTAGTCTCGTGGCGGTGATCCGGTCCGTGCCCAGGGAGTCAGACTAAGTGGCGCTGTATTAGCGATAGATGTTGGACGACTACGCCACCCGTTGAGTACAGCTAAGGAGCTGCTGCTGCAGGGCAGACCGCTGAGGCCGGTGGTAGGATTGTGCAGCGTGATAGTATAACCCCCAACGGGAGGGGTATGGCCTCAGGGCAGCCGACGTGGATGATGGGGGTAGCAGGAACCACTCGGAGACGGTACGGTGTAGTTCAGGGTCTTTACTGGTGACAACGATAGACCCTCCCGGAGTACTGGCTAGCGATTGGGGCCTGGTCAGTCCTTGAGCAGATGGGATCTCCCCTGGCCAGGCGGAGTTGTAGGCCTCCCAAACTAACTGTACTCTTCTGGCTACCTTGCTAGAGGCGGGTAAAAGTAGCCCACGTCCCTGAGTGTGCCGTGTGGTGCTCCCCCGTATGGCCGGTGACTCGGGGCCTTCTAGGAGCTTCCGCTCCACGACGGCGGTGCTGGTCCCATGCTTGTGACCGTGCCTTCGGGTTTCTTGGCCAGAGGACCTGGAATCCCCTGCCTGACGGATTCTGCTGCTGGGTAGGAGTTAGTCCCCACAGCCTCGGACTCCGGGTCCGGTAAGAAATCTTCTCAGTCAGGGCGAGCTCTGCAGCTGCCAGCCCCTGACTCCTTGTAACACTGCTCCCACAGAGCTCCTGTTGTTTCTTCTTATATTTGCTTCTTTTCTCTGTCTCTACTTCTTCTCTACTCACTAACCCTGCCTCAGCCCCAGGTTTATATAGGGGAAGTCCTTCCCCTCCCAGGACTGGGCAGGAGGTGTGGCATGCATAGGATTCCTGACCAAGAGACCTCCCACCTGCTCTCAGACATAACATTGCTGTTACTGTGGAAACCAGACCCCTGGGGTGCCACATTTATAGTATGATGTTCCCCACAGTCTCCCATATAATATGATGTCCACCACAGCCCCTCTTGTTATGTCCCCACAGCCAGCCTCTATTGTAATGACCCCATAGGCAGCCCCACAGCCAGCCCCTTTTATGTCCCTATAGCCAGTCCACATGTATGTGTCCCCACTACCAGAACCACAGTCAGCCGCACGCATATTTCCCCACATCCAGCCCCACGTGTATATTTCCCCACATCCAGCCCCACGTGTATGTCCCCACAACCTGCTCTACATATATATGTCCCCACAGCTAGCCCCACGTATATATGTCCCCACAGCCAGCCCCACGTATATATGTCCCTACAGCCAGCCCCACGTGTATATGTCCCTACAGCCAGCCCCTATGTGTATATGTCCCCACATGCTCCCATTCATTGGCAAACTAATATAAAATAAATAAAAAAAGCTTATACTCACCTAATCCAGGCACACCATCCAGCACAGACGTGAATACGATTGCGTTCGAGCAGGGAGCAATGGCTGGAGCACAGGCAGAGAGAGGAGTGAGCGGTGTCAGTGACTGACACTGCTCACCTGTTTGCCCGCAGCCCGGCCATCACTGTGCTGAATACCTGCAGCCGTAGGAAGATGTCGAGGGGCTGCAAGCATTCAGCAATGTCATTTTTTTTTCCCCATAATGCGCCCCCCTCAGGGAGGGAGGAGGTAGTGCTCAACGTGGGTGCCTCCCCTGTCTACCCCTCATCCCGGCCCTGCTGCCAGAATTAATACCCTATTCAAAAATGCAGCTCCATTAAAGGGAACCTGTCATGTTCTAGTTGCTATGTACACTGCTCCCATAGCGTTGTTAGTATTGCAATGTGCATCACTAAAAAGCTGTTTTCATGAAAATCGGTGGTAGTATGTTATAATGTTTTATATACTTTGTCTTACCTGCTCGTATTCAGTCATAGGGGTGTGATTCTCAGATTCAGTCATGGGCGATCGCCACGTTCAGTCAGTGCTGGCGCCGCCCATGACATATTATGACATACTATTGCCAGGATATACTGCTCCTGGCAAGCACTAGGTTTGAGGGGCGCATGCGCATTTGCACAACTTGGGTCGCCTGTCCGCCGCGTGCGCCGCACAATACACAGACCGCGCACGCGCCGGGAGCCACAGGTGACAGCGCGTGCACACTGAAGCTGGTAATCACATAGCCTCAGAGCGCACGTGCCGGACCAGCGGGGCCCGCCGTGTGCATGTGCCCCTCAAACCTAGCACTTGCCAGGAGCAGTATTCAAATGTCATGTGCGGAGCCAGCCCTAACTGAACACGGCGACCGCCCATTACTGAATGTGAGAATCACACCCCTATGACTGAATACGAGCAGGTGAGATAAAGTATATAAAACGTTATAGCATCATTATACTACAACCGATTTCCATGAAAACAGCTTGTTAGTGATGCACATTGCAATACTAACAACGCTATGGGGGCAGTGTACATAGCAACTAGGATGTGACAGGTTCCCTTTAAATATATTCAGTCCCCATAATTTTTCTCTTTTAAAAATCTATCTAGCTCTTTAAACTTGTCCCTAGTCTGCTTCTACAAGAACAGCAAAGGTACTGTCTAGTATTTTTTCCTGACCTGGCATCAATCTTCTTCTTTCTTTGTACCATCTGTTTCACTGTGTAAACAACAATCTGTAGTTTGGATTCCTACAAATTCAAGTTCAGACAAGCAAGATTTATATTTCCATTTAGCATGCCAGCTGGCAAGGTAACATTACTGAGAAGAAAAATCCGTTTTGCCTCGTACATGGGCTAATTCTCTAGATTGATGATCCCTGGTCTTTGTTACAAATTGTAACATCTGATGCAGTTTGCGTTCAAAATCATCTAATATCAAACCAAGGCCTAGTAACTTGAAATGCAAAGTTCATTCTCCATGCATTGAGTATTATCAGAAAATGCAGAGGTGTATCTAGGTCTTCTGGCACCCGGGGAAGAGTTCGGTTTGGCCCTGCCCCCAAGCACATATGCGATTTGCACACTTAGTCACGTGCCGACGAGCTGCTCTCCCTAATTCTTTCAATGTTCAGCGTAAAACAGAGAGAAGCAGGAAGAGAAGCTCATTGTCAGGTGACCGTCAGTATGAAAATCGAGTGAAGTGGTCATGTGATGACTGATGGAAATAGCAAGCAGAGCTAAAGCCTGACAGTGAGTATATTACCTCCTGTTAGGATTGGCTACTAGTGTTGAGCGAGCATGCTCGACACTGCTCGGTACTCGCCCGAGCATCTCACTACTCGGGAGCTCGCGTCTCCGCCCTGCACTTTTGGCGCTCTTTACACAGCCAATGAACATGCAGGGATTGCCAGCCAGTCACTGTAATGCCGCAGCCATGTTGTTTGTGGGCATTACAGTGATTGGCTTGCCGCACAGCGTCACCTCGAGTATTTAAAACCGGGCGCCACCATCTTGGACACAGTCGCTCTGGATCAGCCAGTGTAGGGTCAGTGCTGCTGAGCTAGGGAGAGATTTATACTGCAAAATAGTTAGTGTAGGGTCTCTAAAGCCTGCCAAATCAAACAAACAGTCCTTCTCAGGACTGATATCCATCCCAGATATCAGGCAGGCAGGCAGACTGTATAGGAGACGCAGTGGTTATACCAATAAACGCTGCATTTGACTCGCCCCCAGGGGCCTTACTATTCGGGTAGTATATCACGGTGGCTGGCCCAGGGCGGTCAGTGCACAAAGGGGTATCAAATACTAATAACAGTTCAGAGAATTCGTGACGCCACCTGTGGTGTCTGGTGAAGGTCACCAGCGCTGCAACAGTCCTCTGAGGCAGGTGTCAAGGCAGCTAAAGATGGTACAGCTCCCCACAGGTGGAGCGGGCCTCAGGGCAGTGTAGATTGATAGATGGTGGAAAGTGCGCTGGGCGTTGTAGTGCAGGGGAAGAACGATGGCGCAGCCGAAGTAACGGACAGAGACAGGGGTTTTTGCTTCGTTACCTTTACTGGTACAGCTGTTAGATACGGTCCAGGGTACTCCAGGTGAAGGGCACACTTTTGGACTTCTCCCCAGGGAGCGCGTATAAGGCCTCCTGATCCGTGTCTGCCTCTGTGTAAGCTCCTGGCCAGCCTGCAACTGGGCCTAGCTTATGTGTCCTGCTTTTACTCCACCTGTTGCTCTGAAGTAGGTCCTCCGGTTGGTAACCACTTTCCCTGGACGTCGGGGCCTTCGTGGTTCCTGGTCCTGTATGTGTCTAGCTTCAGGTTTGCCAGGGACTTGTAGTCCTCCTGGGATTCCGGTTATCCCTATTGGGTGTAAAGGGTCCCTGTAGGCTCGGACCCGGTATCCGGAATATATACTGGGGTGAGCCTGGTTTGCTCCTCTGCCCCCCTTTTATCACTCCTTCCTTCCTCTCGCCTTCGGCCACGCTCGGGGCCCTCACTGGGCTTCAGTGCTGCTGGAGGCCTAGCTTGCCTCACACAGCAGCCTGCGTGATGCTCTCTTCTTCAGAGCACACTGTAACTTCTCTGTAGACTGAACTGAAGACTAACTAAAACTCCACTCAACTGCCTGGCTCCACCTTCCCTTTATATATCCCTATCAGGGCTCCCTCTGCTGGTATGAGGTGGAAGGTGGAGGTGTTTGCATGTAATGAGGGCCTCTTGTGGAGAAATCCATCCATGCACCCTTCTGGGTTCTGTGGCACCGTGCGCAGCAGGGCGCCACATTCCCCCCTAGTAAAACTCAGTACTCCTGGACTGAAGCATTTTTTTTTTTTTTGCAAAAACAAGTTAAACAATAACATTAGCATTTACAATAATAACAATATGGTTGCAGCAAGTTCCGTAACCTGGTGTCCTTTTCACCAAAAGTGCATGGTAGCATGAGGGACCCGTCCAGAAACCCTCCACGTAGGCCCTGGGCGTGGATGCAGGGCATAGGTGATCCAGGTGATGGACCACGTCTTCCGCCACGCCAAAAGTGTCCATATCACCTAAATTGTCCATCAGCAAGGCAAAACACAACAATAAATTAATACATGAAAATTTTACAATAATAACATACCTCAAGGGCAACTATTTATACGGTAAGTATTTTTGCTTATTCACTAAACCTGACGGGGGCCTGGCCTTTGGTGCTACGTGTTGATCTGCGTAGTTCGGGAGTGTGGATGGTATCTGTGTTTGCTACCCTGTCAGTTCTATGTGTGGGTAGATTGTAAAACTGCCTTAACCTCTCCATGGGACTGGCAAGTGTACCATTGGCTGGGCCTTCTTGCTCTGCTCCAACCCAGGATCCTTCTTCCGGGGATTCTTCTTGAGCAGGCTCTTCTGGAGCACTTACAGGTTCTTCTTGCTGTGGAGTGTCTTCTGGCTGTTGGTAGAAGTGTAGCACAGGTTTTATCACTGCTCCTCCTATTTAGGGCCAATCTGCCGGGAAATCTCCTAATTCGGTATGTATTACTGCTTCTTTAGGCTCCTCCGGTACGGTGAGAGGTGCTTCCTCCTGGGGCTTTAGCAGACCTGGACACAACTTCAGGTGGTCTCTTCATACCATTGCAGTCGTTCTTCCACCGTCCTTGGTAATTAGACAGGTATTCCTGCTATCAAATCTTAACTTTAACACAGTGTAGGGTTCTCTCTCCCACTGGTCATGAAGTTTATGGTTTCTCCTTTTCCTCTTTAACACCACTTCTCCTGGTGTGAAGGGTTCTGCATGGGCACTTTTATTGTAGTGGGCTTCCTGCTTGTCCCTTACCCGAGTGAGACTGTCTTCGACACAGGCCTGTACTCTTCTGTACTGCTCCTGTCTGGTTGTGTCCCAGTCCTCAGTGGACATATCTGCTTCTGGTTCTACTACACCAAGCTCCAGGTCCATGGGCAACTTCCCGGGTCTTGCTCGCATGAGATATGCTGGAGTACAATTGGTGGAACTCACAGGTATGTGGTTATACAGATCTACCAGGTCAGGTAGTAGGTCTGGCCACTGATTTCTCTTCTCTAGTGGTAAGGTCTTCAGCAGGTCGATGACGATGTTATTCATCTTTTCACAGAGACCGTTGGTTTGGGGGTGGTACGGTGTAGTCCAGATCTTTTTACACCCGTACAGATGGCAGAACTCCTTGAGCCGGCTTCAAAGGCTGAGCCTTAATCCGTCAGCACCTGCTCTGGTTATCCATGGGGCCTGCAGAAGTACGCCTGAAACGCCCTCGCTGTTTCTGCCGTCAGATCCTTGATGGGGGCTACCACCAGGAACCGGGAGTAGTGATCCAACATGGTCAGGGCATAGGAATATCCTGACCTGCTGGGTGACAGCTTGACATGATCCAGGGCCACGATCTCCAAGGGTCGAGTTGTCTTGATGGGTTGCAGGGGTGCCTTCTGGCTGCTGTAGTCTTTCCTTCTGAGGCTACAGGGTCCACAGTCTCGGCACCATCTCTCTATGGAGCTCCGCATTGCAACCCAGTAAAACTGACCTTTTAGCAGGGTTTCTAGCTTCTTCCAGCCAAAGTGCCCCGCTTGATCGTGGTAGGCCTCCAGCTCCATTTGGATGTCTGTCTTGGGCACCACAATCTGCCATACCATCTCATGGGTCCTCGGGTTGACGTACCTTCAGCACAGCTTCTCCCTATAGATGAACAGCCGGCTTCTCTCATTCCACAGTTGCTTGGCTTGTAGAGACGCTTCCTTCTCCAGGGGGGAACCTTCCTGGGTTATCAATTCTTTAATGCGGCTGACAACCGGTTCGCTGTCCTTGGTCTCCTTCCAGCTGTGGTGAGGCAAAGGGTTTAGCGTCTTACCGCGATGCCTCCTGGAGGCTCGTTGCTCGTGGACCACTCCATTACGGTGGAAGGCAGGTAGCTCTCTGTAACGGGTCTGGGAGGTGGAACCTCTGAGCTACTATACAAGGGGGCGGTCCTTGTAAGGGAGCGGGTGGCGACCAGGGAAGACGGGCAGGCAGTCACAGCAGGTGACCGGGACAGTCTCTGAGTGAACGGGCTGGAGGTCACGGCAAGTGACCGGGGCAGTCTCTGGATGAACGGGCAGGAGGTCACGGCAAGTGACCGGGGCAGTCTCTGGATGAACGGGCAGGAGGTCACGGCAAGTGACCGGGGCAGTCTCTGGATGAACGGGCAGGAGGTCATGGCAAGTGACCGGGGCAGTCTCTGGATGAACGGGCAGGAGGTCACGGCAAGTGACCGGGGCAGACTCTGGGTAAAGGGTAGGTACGACCTGTGCTGGCAGAGCCTCCAGGTAGGCTAGCAGGCAGATGGTTGATGTGTGCTCCCAGGTGAGCAAGCGAGAGTCTCTGGAATGGCAGATGGTCACAGCACGTGACGGCGGAGCCTCCAGGTAGCCTAGCAGGCAGGTAACAGGTGTGCGCTCCCAGGTGAGCGGGCAGGAGTCTCTGGAATGGCAAGTGGTCACAGCACGTGACGGCGGAGCCTCCAGGTAGGCTAGCAGGCAGGTAACTGGTGTGCGCTCCCAGGTGAGCGGGCAGGAGTCTCTGGAATGGCAGGTGGTCACAGCACGTGACGGCGGAGCCTCCAGGTAGGCTAGCAGGCAGGTAACTGGTGTGCGCTCCCAGGTGAGCGGGCAGGAGTCTCTGGAATGGCAGGTGGTCACAGCACGTGACGGCGGAGCCTCCAGGTAGGCTAGCAGGCAGGTAGCAGATGTGCGCTCCCAGGTGAGCGGGCAAGCTGGTCCTTAGACAGACTGACAGGAGTCGGTAGGCAGACCGTCGGACCTCAGGCTAGCAGGCAGGTAAGCAGAATATCAGGCAGGAATCAGACAGCAAACTGGCAGGAATCTGGCAGGTAACTGGCAACGGGACCTGAGGGCTGAAGCAGAGTAGTGAACAGTGCAACAACATTGCTCGGGCACCTCCATTTTGGAGGAGGTGCCTTATATATGGTGAAGTCCTCCGGCCATTGGCCGGGGACTCCTTAGGACGGCGCGCGCGGCCCCTTTAAGAGGGAGGGAGCGCGCGCGCGCCCTAAGCACAGTGACCGGGAAGGAGCGCGCGCTGCCAGCAGAGCGGGAGGAGGACGCCGGGCTCGGAGCAGAGGGGTGAGGGGAACAGCGTCCCTGCCTAGCAGAGGGCAGGGACGCCGGCGCTACAGTACCCCCCCCTTTAGGCCCCCCCTTTTTTAGGCCAGAGAGAAATTTAGCAAGGATGAGAGGGGCATGGATGTTCTCCCGGGGCTCCCACGTTCTCTCTTCAGGACCAAACCCCTTCCAATCTACTAGAAAAAAGGTCTTCCCTCTTACCCTTTTGGTGGCCAGAATGTTCTCTACCTCAAATTCGTTTTCAGCGGAAACCGGAGCAGGAGGCGTACCTGTAGACTTGGAAAAAGAATTAAGTACCACAGGTTTGAGGAGAGATACATGGAAGGAGTTAGGGATCCGCAAGTTGGCCGGGAGTTTCAATTTATAGGCCACCGGGTTGATCTGACTGATGACCTCCAGAGGACCGATGAACCAAGGCCCTAACTTATAGGAAGGAATCTTGAGCCGGACAAACTTGGACGAGAGCCAGACCTTATCCCCTGGACGGAATTGAGGAGGATCCAGACGTTTTTTGTCAGCATGTCTTTTCATACGCTCGGATGACAGAAGGAGTGCGGATCGGGTACTCTCCCATATGGAGGAAAATTTGTTAACAAGAGATTCCGCAGCCGGATTGTCCACCGAGGTGGAGACGGGAAATGGGATCCGAGGATGCTGACCGAAGACAACAAAAAACGGGGATTTGGAGGAAGATTCGCTCTCGTGATTGTTGTAAGAAAATTCGGCCCATGGCAGGAGATCCACCCAGTCTGAATGGTGGGCATTAACGAAGTGCCGGAGGTAACTGGTCAGGTTCTGATTGATCCGCTCCACTTGACCATTAGACTGTGGGTGGTAAGCGGAGGAGAAGTCCAGGGTGACGTCTAGCAATTTACAAGTGGCTCTCCAGAAGCGTGAGGTGAACTGTACCCCGCGATCCGACACGATGTGGAGGGGCAGGCCATGAAGACGGAAGATGTGGCGGATAAAGTCTTTAGCCAGCTCGGGTGCAGACGGGAGGCCTGGCAGGGGAACGAAATGAGCCATCTTGGAAAAGCGGTCAGCGACCACCCAAATGACCGTACAACCGGCAGAGACGGGGAGATCAGTTATAAAGTCCATTGCTATATGCTGCCAGGGGGCAGCAGGTACTGGGAGCGGAAGGAGGCGACCGGCTGGCAGATGTCTCGGAACCTTGTTGCGGGCGCAGGACACACAGGCAGAAACAAAGTCTATTACGTCCTTGTGCAGGGTAGGCCACCAGTAGTGCCGGGTAATAAGCTGGAGGGTCTTTTTCTGACCGGCGTGGCCAGCTAGTTTAGACGAGTGACCCCAGTGTAGGATCTTCTCCCGATCAGGTACTGATACGAACGTCTTACCGGGAGGGAGACGATTTAGACTCACGGGAGCCACCTGCATTACTCTGGCGGGATCGATGATGTGTTTCGGTTCCTCCTCGAGATCAGACACCAGAAAGGATCGGGACAATGCGTCCGCCTTGATGTTTTTGTCAGCCGGGCGAAAATGAAGAATAAAATCAAAGCGAGCAAAAAACAAGGACCACCGAGCTTGGCGCGGGTTAAGTCTCTGGGCATGCTGGAGGTAAGCCAAGTTCTTGTGGTCAGTGTAAATTATTACCGGGTGAAGAGCCCCTTCGAGCAGGTAACGCCACTCCTCCAATGCCAGCTTGATGGCCAATAACTCTCGATCTCCTATGGAGTAGTTGCGCTCAGAAGAGGAGAAGAGTTTGGAGAAGAAGCCACAAGTTACCATTCTCCCGGAAGATGATTTTTGGGTAAGTACCGCTCCGGCTCCAGAGGAGGAGGCGTCAACCTCCAGGAAGAACTGCTTGTTGCCATCTGGGCGATGCAGCACGGGGCGGAAGAGAAGGCCTGTTTTAAGGAAAGAAAGGCCTCCTCTGCTTCGGGCGGCCACTCTCTGGGATTAGTGCCCTTACGGGTGAGCGCGGAAATTGGGGCAGTCCGGGAAGAGAAGTGCGGAATGAAGAGGCGGTAGTAGTTGGCGAAGCCCAGGAACCGCTGAATGGCCTTCAACCCCTCCGGTCGGGGCCATTTCTCGATGGCAGACAGTTTCTCTGGATCCATTCGAAGGCCGGTCTAAGAAATAATGTAGCCCAAAAACGGAAGCGAGGTCTGCTCAAAGAGGCACTTCTCATATTTAGCGAAGAGGTGATTCTGCCTGAGCCTGAGCAGGACCTGACGAACGTCTCTCCGGTGAGTCTGTCTGGAGATCCGGAGAGAAGACCAAGATGTCGTCCAGGTACACCACTACGCAGGAGTAGAGAAGGTCCCGGAAGATGTCATTGACCAACTCTTGAAAGACGGCAGGAGCGTTACAGAGACCAAAGGGCATTACCAGATATTCATAGTGGCCGTCCCGGGTGTTGAATGCAGTCTTCCATTCATCTCCTTGACGGATACGGACCAGGTTGTACGCCCCACGGAGGTCCAGTTTGGTGAAGATTCTAGCCCCCCTCAGACGATCAAATAATTCTGGAATGAGCGGAAGTGGTACTTATTCTTCACCTTGATCTGGTTAAGGCCTCTGTAGTCTATACAGGGACGGAGAGAGCCGTTCTTCTTTTTTACGAAAAAGAAGCCTGCTCCCGCCGGGGAGGTAGATTTCCGGATGAATCCCCTGGCCAAATTCTCCTCAATATATTCGGACATCGACCGGGTCTCAGCAGCGGACAATGGGTAAATATGCCCATGGGGAGGCGTAGTACCGGGTAACAGGTCGATAGGACAGTCGTATGGTCTATGAGGGGGTAATGTCTCTGCCTCCTTTTTATTAAAGACATCAGCAAATGACCAATAGGGAATCGGAAGTCCAGGTAGATTAGTTGGGGTAGGAGAAGGACGGGCGGGATGAACAGGAACCAAACAAGTCTTATGACAGTCCTGTCCCCAGCGAAGGACTTCTCCGGTCTGCCAGTCAAGCATGGGTGCATGTCTCTGGAGCCAAGGTAGACCTAGTAAGAGGGCGTGAGAGAGTCCAGGCAGTACATGAAAAGAGATGCTCTCAGAATGCAGCATTCCCACCTGCAGAGTTACGGATTCGGTGATGAGTTGGATGGGACGTGGTAAGAGGCCCCCATCCACAGCAGCGACAGATAATGGTATAGCCAGAGGTTTGGTGGGAATGCGGTATTTTTCTACCAGGGCCTGTGAAATAAGATTCCCGGCCGCTCCAGAGTCAAGTTGGGCTAGTTCGAAATAACGATTCTCCCCGCAGATAATTGAGACTGACAGCAGCAGAGATGGAGAGGATTTATTCTTGTCTAGGTCGACCTCTCTGAGCGAACCTAGACACAGGCGTTTCCCGACCTCTCCGGGCAGGTACGGATCCGGTGCTCCTTACTGCCACAGTAGAAGCAGCTCCCCTCGGCACGGCGTAAGTCCTGACGGGTTTTGACCATCTTGATCTGGTCGACCTGCATAGGCTCAGGAGAGTGTACCTGGGGAGAAACGGAGGGAGTGACGGATTTCTGAAAAGTAGGAGCTAGACGTGGAAACCTCCTCTCACGGGTGACTTCTTTGGCACGCTCCTGGAACCGTAGGTCAATCCGGGTGGCAAGAGTTATTAGGTCATCGAGAGTGGTAGGAATGTCCCGACCGGCAAGTTCATCTTTAATACGGCCGAACAGACGCTCCCAGAAGACAGATACCAGAGCGTCGTTATCCCAGGCCAGCTCCGAGGCAAGGGTACGGAACCGTATGGCATATTGGCCCACGGTGAGACTTCCCTGACGGAGGCGTAGCAGAGATGACGCGGATGAGGTCTTCCGTCCAGGTTCGTCGAAGACTTTCCGGAAAGCCGTGAGAAAGGCAGGCAAGTCGGACACCAGGGGGTCTCCTCTCTCCCATAGAGGATTTAGCCAGGCCAGGGCCTCCCCGGTGAGATGAGACATGATGAAGGCAATTTTGGCCCGGTCGGAGTTAAACTGGTGGGACAGGAGTTCAAAGTGCAGGGTGCACTGATTTATAAAGCCCCGAGCCTGAGCGGAGTTGCCTCCGAAGCGAGGAGGTGCGGAAAGCCGGGGTCCGGGGTAGGATACCATAGTATTGGTGGGCAGCGGAGCTGCCGGATTGCGAGTCATGGCTCTGGCGGTGGTTGCTGGTGGAGCAGTCAGAGTGTCCAGGCGAGTATTGACATTCCGCAGGTGACCCAGGATGGACTCCTGTTGGGACCTCTGACGGGACAGTTCATGACACAGGTCCGAGAGTGAGGGAGCTTGGGTGCCACCGGGTTCCATGGACCGAGCAAACTGTAACGGGTCTGGGAGGCGGAACCACTGAGCTACTATACAAGGGGGCGGTCCTTGTAAGGGAGCGGGTGGCGACCAGGGAAGACGGGCAGGCAGTCACAGCAGGTGACCGGGACAGTCTCTGAGTGAACGGGCTGGAGGTCACGGCAAGTGACCGGGGCAGTCTCTGGATGAACGGGCAGGAGGTCACGGCAAGTGACCGGGGCAGTCTCTGGATGAACGGGCAGGAGGTCACGGCAAGTGACCGGGGCAGTCTCTGGATGAACGGGCAGGAGGTCACGGCAAGTGACCGGGGCAGTCTCTGGATGAACGGGCAGGAGGTCACGGCAAGTGACCGGGGCAGACTCTGGGTAAAGGGTAGGTACGACCTGTGCTGGCAGAGCCTCCAGGTAGGCTAGCAGGCAGATGGTTGATGTGTGCTCCCAGGTGAGCAAGCGAGAGTCTCTGGAATGGCAGATGGTCACAGCACGTGACGGCGGAGCCTCCAGGTAGGCTAGCAGGCAGGTAACAGGTGTGCGCTCCCAGGTGAGCGGGCAGGAGTCTCTGGAATGGCAGGCGGTCACAGCACGTGACGGCGGAGCCTCCAGGTAGGCTAGCAGGCAGGTAACTGGTGTGCGCTCCCAGGTGAGCGGGCAGGAGTCTCTGGAATGGCAGATGGTCACAGCACGTGACGGCGGAGCCTCCAGGTAGGCTAGCAGGCAGGTAACTGGTGTGCGCTCCCAGGTGAGCGGGCAGGAGTCTCTGGAATGGCAGGTGGTCACAGCACGTGACGGCAGAGCCTCCAGGTAGGCTAGCAGGCTGGTAGCAGATGTGCGCTCCCAGGTGAGCGGGCAAGCTGGTCCTTAGACAGACTGACAGGAGTCGGTAGGCAGACCGTCGGACCTCAGGCTAGCAGGCAGGTAAGCAGAATATCAGGCAGGAATCAGACAGCAAACTGGCAGGAATCTGGCAGGTAACTGGCAACGGGACCTGAGGGCTGAAGCAGAGTAGTGAACAGTGCAACAACATTGCTCGGGCACCTCCATTTTGGAGGAGGTGCCTTATATATGGTGAAGTCCTCCGGCCATTGGCCGGGGACTCCTTAGGACGGCGCGCGCGGCCCCTTTAAGAGGGAGGGAGCGCGCGCGCGCCCTAAGCACAGTGACCGGGAAGGAGCGCGCGCTGCCAGCAGAGCGGGAGGAGGACGCCGGGCTCAGAGCAGAGGGGTGAGGGGAACAGCGTCCCTGCCTAGCAGAGGGCAGGGACGCCGGCGCTACACTCTCTTCCAGGTCATCCACTTCTTCTTCAGTGTCCGCCTGGTGAGGCATCCTGGACAGGGAATCGGCGTTGGCATTCTTGCGGCCTGCCCAGTACTTAATGGTGAACTGGTAGTTTGACAGCCGAGCCATCCATCGTTGTTCCATGGCTCCTAACTTGGCTGTCTCTAGATGAGTCAAGGGGTTATTATCAGTGTAGGCAGTGAACTTACTGGAGGCTAGGTAGTGCTTGAACCGCTTGGTGATGGCCCAGACCAGGGCCAGGAACTTGAAGCTGCTATAGTTCTCTCGGTTCCTCTCGGTCAGGCGGAGCTTCCTGCTTGCATAGGCGATCACCTTCTCTCGGCCATTCTGCTTCTGACTTAACACAGCTCCTAATCCCTCGTTGCTGGCATCTGTGTACAGCAGGAACAGTTGGTTGTAGTCAGGGTAGGCTAGGATCTCTTCGCCGGTCAGGATCTCCTTCATCACCTCAAAGGATTCAGCTTGCTCCTTACCCCGCTGGAACGGGGGATTTCTGCCTCTCCCGGACTGTCCTACCAGGAGATCTCGTAAAGGCGCCACTTTCTTGGTATAGTCCGTCACAAACCTCCGGTAATACCCGACTAGTCTCAGGAACTGACGTACCTCCTTGAGGCTCTTCAGCTCCGGCCATTTCTGGATGGCAGTGACCTTCTCCGGGTCTGGTGCTACTCCCTCTGGACTAACGATGTGCCCCAGGTACTGTACCTTTTGTTAGAACCCTCCTGTTAGTTTTTGCTATCTTGTGTTTTGCGGTCATGTGACCAGCTGCCTATATATTCCAGCTCCGCCCTTCTGGCTTTGCTGGACTTCAGTGTTTTCTAGACTGTCTTTCTAGCCAGGTGCTTCGGTGCCTTGCCTATCTCTGTCAGTTTGCTTGGTCCTCTGGGATCTCTAGTACTTTTTGTCAGTTTGTCTTTTTGCTCTGCAACAACTTCTGTTAGGAGGTGTCCCATTTTTGTACCAGTCCTTAGTTCTTTTAGGGACCCCTCCCTTTATTCTATAGGTCTCCGTTCAGACTAGCCGAGGGTGAAGGCGGGTCTGTTCACAAGGAACGGGCAGCCCGCTACATCGTAGGGATTCAGCTTAGTCTTACTGTAGGGACAGCTTTCCCTATCTTTCCTTAGTTTATGTTGCAGATCATAACAGTAAGTCCAGCCCAAAAAAAAAAAAAAACCTAAAAGGAAAGAAATTCGGGGATCAGTATGGTTTCCGTCCAGGAGTTGGCTCATCGCCTGCAGGGATTGTCTCTGGAGGTGGCCGAGCTTCAGCAACACGTGAGTAGCTGTCCTGGAGCGCATTTTGTCGAACCGAAGGTAGGACTGCCTGATGTTTTTTATGGTAAACAGCAAGATTTTTTTTCCTTTAAAAATGCTTGTTATATTTTCGTTTGAAACCAAGATCCTCTGGGAATGAATCACAGCGCATTGGTTTTATTATGTCACTGTTGCGCAAAGAACCAAAGGAGTGGGCCTTTTCTCTCCAACCTAATGATCCGTGTTTAAGTTCTGTTGAAGAATTTTTTTCTGCTATGGGGCTATTATATGACGATTCTGATCGAATCTCATCTGCTGAGTCAGAACTTAGACGTTTGATTCAGGGGTCAGATGATGTTGAAATTTATTGCACACACTTCAGAAGATGGGCCTCAGAAGTTAAATGGAATGATTCTGACTTAACACAGCTCCTAATCCCTCGTTGCTGGCATCTGTGTACAGCAGGAACAGTTGGTTGTAGTCAGGGTAGGCTAGGATCTCTTCGCCGGTCAGGATCTCCTTCATCACCTCAAAGGATTCAGCTTGCTCCTTACCCCGCTGGAACGGGGGATTTCTGCCTCTCCCGGACTGTCCTACCAGGAGATCTCGTAAAGGCGCCACTTTCTTGGTATAGTCCGTCACAAACCTCCGGTAATACCCGACTAGTCCCAGGAACTGACGTACCTCCTTGAGGCTCTTCAGCTCCGGCCATTTCTGGATGGCAGTGACCTTCTCCGGGTCTGGTGCTACTCCCTCTGGACTAACGATGTGCCCCAGGTACTGTACCTTTTGTTAGAACCCTCCTGTTAGTTTTTGCTATCTTGTGTTTTGCGGTCACGTGACCAGCTGCCTATATATTCCAGCTCCGCCCTTCTGGCTTTGCTGGACTTCAGTGTTTTCTAGACTGTCTTTCTAGCCAGGTGCTTCGGTGCCTATCTCTGTCAGTTTGCTTGGTCCTCTGGGATCTCTAGTACTTTTTGTCTGTTTGTATTTTTGCTCTGCAACAACTTCTGTTAGGAGGTGTCCCTTTTTTGTCCCAGTCCTTAGTTCTTTTAGGGACCCCTCCCTTTATTCTATAGGTCTCCGTTCAGACTAGCCGAGGGCGAAGGCGGGTCTGTTCACAAGGAACAGGCAGCTTTCCCTATCTTTCCTTAGTTTATGTTGCAGATCATAACACCTTTCGCTTGAGCAGGTGGCACTTTGAGGGCTTCAGCTTCATCCCATACAGGGACAGCGGCTCGAATACCTCTGCCAGGTGCTTCAAATGGTCCTCATACGTTTTGGAGTACACTATCACGTCGTCCAGGTATAGTAGTACAGTCTCGAAGTTGCGGTGTCCCAGGCAGCACTCCATCAACCTCTGGAACATTCCAGGGGCGTTGCAGAGTCCAAACGGCATACTATTGAACTCGCAGAGTCCCATCGGGGTAGTGAAGGCCGTCTTCTCCCGATCCTCCTCAGCAACAGCTACTTGCCAGTACCCACTAGTGAGGTCAAGGGTGGAGAAGTAATTTGCAGACTTTAAGGCAGCCAGGGATTCCTCTATGCGTGGTAAAGGGTATGCATCTTTATGTGTAATGCGATTTACTTGTCTGTAATCTACACACATTCTCATGCTTCCGTCCATTTTCCTGACTAGAACTAGGGGATCTGCCCAGGGACTACAACTATCCCTTACTACCCCTGCCTTCTTCATGTCGTGCAACATCTCTTTCGCCTTCTGGTAGTGTGCTGGTGGTATAGGCCTGTAACGTTCTTTGATGAGTGGATGGTCACCTGTGGGGATATGGTGTTGTACCGCTTTAATCTTCCCAAAGTCAAGTGGGTGTTTACTGAATACCTGCTCGTATTCCTGAACCACCCGGTGTACACCCTGCTTCTGATGGGCAGGAGTGGTGTCTGTCCCAACATGGAGCTGTTGACACCAATCCTCCACCTGGGTTCCCGGGTCATTATCCTCCACTTCGTCTGGTGAGGTTAAGGACTCCGCAGTGTGTATGGAGTTGTTATCTACTGTGTACAGTTTGGCAACAGTGGCGTAACGTGGTAATCTAATCTCGTCCTCTCCGTAGTTTAGGAGGCGTACGGGCACCCTCCCATTGTGTACATCCACTACCCCTCTGGCAGTCAAGAGTGTAGGTCTATGCTCCAAACGAAGGGGCTCTACTACCGCCTGGTAGCTCTGTCCTTTGAGACCTATTGCTGCTCTACACCAAATCAGCATTTCACTCATTGGGGGAATCACAATGGGCATCGGCTCTGTCACCCGTACATTACCGATTTCACCACGTGATAGCTTTACCTGTTGCTGGTACATAAGGGCTCGGATCTCTTTCTGGAGCACCCTCCTCTGCCCTGGCATGGCGGTGTCAGCCATCTGTTGGAGCAAAAACAACACTTCTCCCAAACAGTTACCGACAATATTTGTGCCAAGTACCATATACAAGTCTGTATCATCAGGATTAGTCTCTACTACAATTAGTCCCTGGTCCTTCAGTTCCACTCTTCCCACCTTTACTGCCACATCCTTAACCCTGACTAGGTTAAGGGGAAGGCCATTAGAGGCATACACGAAAAGGTTTGGAGCAGGCGGGCTCAGTTCGTCTATGGACCAGAACCTTTTGTAGAGGACATCAGGCATAATGGTTACCTGAGATCCTGTGTCCAGCAGGGCAGGGGTCGCGATGCCGTCCAACACAATGAACAGTAAAGGTCTTCCTCCCACGAACCGGCGGTACCAGTTTGTTGGGCCAGGTTGGTCTACTCCTGGGTGTCGGCCCTCGGCCCCAGGGTTTCCTCGTTTAAAGGACACCTCCGCATGGTGTGGCCTGCTTAATGGCTTTATGGTCGTTGGTCCTCCCACGGGGTGGCATTGTCCCCCTCTGGGGTGGTGTTGTCCTCCTACGGGGTGGCGTCGTCCTTCTTCTTCTTCTCATCCAGGGGACATCCTCAGGGCTGTCGGCTAGCAAGATCCTTCCTTCCGGCTTTGGCTCCGTCTGTAGCTGTAGGGTGCTCATGACAGTGGCCAGGGTTTTACTTAGCTGGCGCACCTCAGTGCGTAGGCTGTCCAGCTCGCTAGGGGGCACTATCTGCATCCTTGTTTCAGCCGTTAGTGAAGGAGCGGTGGGTGCTGCAGGCACTGGGGTGGCCCCACCCTGGTGGCGCTGGATAGCAGTGTCCGTGGTTTCCAGGGGCTGCAGGCCCTTTATAGCCATGTCCTTAAGGGTGTCAAAGGTGGCATCTGGATGGTTTAAGGCCCACCACCGTACAGTTCTGCTCTCTTCCTGGGACTTTAACCCCCGGATGAACTGTTCCGTCAGCATTTTATTTTCATCATGGATGCTGGTTGGATTAACCTGTTTCAGGGCCCGCAGGGCCTCCTGTAATCGCCAGGCATAGTCCCGGATACTGTCCTCAGGTCTCTGAACACACTGGTAGAACCTCATCCGGAGATCTGCCTCAGTGCGGTTTTCAAATGTGGTTTGCAGTCTTTTAAAGATGGTGGACACTGATTCTTGGTCTGCGGCTGGCCAGGTTTCAACTTCTCGCTCAGCGGCACCAGTCAATTGTCCTAACACTACAGCGGCTCTCTGCTTGCCAGTCATAGAGTACATGCCCAGTATGCCGCATATTTTCCTCTTGAATCTGGACAGTGTGTCCGGTTTGCCGTTATACTGGGGGAACCACTTCGCTCCAGGGATATACGGCAGGGCCATAGGGATCAACGGAGTTACGAACCCTGCTGGTGGAGCGGCCGCTCTGGCCTGTGTGGCGCCGGGCGCAGGTTGGACAGAAGGAGCGTTAGTCGATGCTCCGGCGGCTTGCTGGTCGTCGGCCATTGTTGCGCCCCCCTAGTGAACCGGAGCCTACCTTCTTCAACAGGTAGGCCGCAGCTCCGCGGGCGACGGTCTTCTTTCAGGACCTTGTGTCGCTTGCGTCTGACGTCAGAGCGTCCCCTGGCTCCTTCCAGGACCTGACGCTTCCTGGTACGACATCAGGGGCGGGGCGTGTCCTCGACTTCGTGCGCTTTCAGCGGTTACGCCCCTCTTACGACCCAAAAATTGCGGATAATGGTGGGAAACAGTGGCAATTGGCGGGAAAAACTTCACCACATTAAGATTTACAGTCTTTTAAGGTGC
This sequence comes from Phyllobates terribilis, assembly GCF_046119375.1. Lineage (NCBI taxonomy): Eukaryota > Metazoa > Chordata > Amphibia > Anura > Dendrobatidae > Phyllobates > Phyllobates terribilis. Next base: position 308,604,738 of record NW_027362761.1, read on the forward strand.
ACAGTACCCGGTGGCAACGGGCACGCAATCTTGTTCGTGACGCCAGTTGGGATGACTCGCCCCCAGGGGCCTTACTATTCGGGTAGTATATCACGGTGGCTGGCCCAGGGCGGTCAGTGCACAAAGGGGTATCAAATACTAATAACAGTTCAGAGAATTCGTGACGCCACCTGTGGTGTCTGGTGAAGGTCACCAGCGCTGCAACAGTCCTCTGAGGCAGGTGTCAAGGCAGCTAAAGATGGTACAGCTCCCCACAGGTGGAGCGGGCCTCAGGGCAGTGTAGATTGATAGATGGTGGAAAGTGCGCTGGGCGTTGTAGCGCAGGGGAAGAACAATGGCGCAGCCGGAGTAACGGACAGAGACAGGGGTTTTGCTTCGTTACCTTTACTGGTACAGCTGTTAGATACTGTCCAGGGTACTCCAGGTGAAGGGCACACTTTTGGACTTCTCCCCAGGGAGCGTGTATAAGGCCTCCTGATCCGTGTCTGCCTCTGTGTAAGCTCCTGGCCAGCCTGCAACTGGGCCTAGCTTATGTGTCCTGCTTTTACTCCACCTGTTGCTCTGAAGTAGGTCCTCTGGTTGGTAACCACTTTCCCTGGACGTCGGGGCCTTCGTGGTTCCTGGTCCTGTATGTGTCTAGCTTCAGGTTTGCCAGGGACTTGTAGTCCTCCTGGGATTCCGGTTATCCCTACTGGGTGTAAAGGGTCCCTGTAGGCTCGGACCCGGTATCCGGAATATATACTGGGGTGAGCCTGGTTTGCTCCTCTGCCCCCCTTTTATCACTCCTTCCTTCCTCTCGCCTTCGGCCACGCTCGGGGCCCTCACTAGGCTTCAGTGCTGCTGGAGGCCTAGCTTGCCTCACACAGCAGCCTGCGTGATGCTCTCTTCTTCAGAGCACACTGTAACTCCTCTGTAGACTGAACTGAAGACTAACTAAAACTCCACTCAACTGCCTGGCTCCACCTTCCCTTTATATATCCCTATCAGGGCTCCCTCTGCTGGTATGAGGTGGAAGGTGGAAGTGTTTGCATGTAGTGAGGGCCTCTTGTGGAGAAATCCATCCATGCACCCTTCTGGGTTCTGTGGCACCATGCGCAGCAGGGCGCCACATATTACAGTCCTGTGTGCTCCTGCTGGTCAAATTGCTAGACTTATTCCCCGGTCTCAGGAGCCAGGAAAAATCTTTTTTTTTTTTCATCTAAATCCTGTATTTTTTTTTTCCTCAGTCAGACTGTACAAATACGCATCTTATTAACCTTTTGGTATCCCCCCCCCCCCAAAAAAAAAAAATTGAGTGTGTCTGTGACTGTTCAGACACCAATATTTCTGTTTAAAAGAGTCTGGTGTAGGCCAGATAACTAGAACTGTGGTTTTGCAGTTTCACGGTTCAAATCTCTGTATTATCCTGCTTTTGGCATTTTTTCCGTAAAAAAGCACGTGTCCCAAAATATCTGCCGTGCCCTCAACAACGCAGTTACTGGGAAAGTCCACCTGACAACGGACACGTGGACAAGTGCTTGTGGCCAGGGACGGTACATCTCCCTGACGGCACACTGGGTAAACATAGTGAAAGCCGGGACCTAGTCGGACCTTGGGACGGAACACATCCTCCCCACACCGAGGATTGCGGGCCCTATGTCAATCAGAGTTGCCCCCACAGTGTACGGCTCCTGCGCATCCTCCTCCTCCTCCTCATGTTCAGCCTCCATCTCAGATATCACGACATCAGTTACAAGCTGGAAGCACTGCAGTACTGCCTCAGCCAAGCGGCAACAGGCTGTGCTGAAACTCATAAGCTTAGGTGATAAACCTCACACTGCTTGTGAGTTGTGGACAGCTGTGAAAGAGCAGGCAGATCTGTGTCTGAGACCGCTGAACCTGCATCCAGGCATGGTCGTGTGTGACCATGGCCGTAACCTGGTGGCGGTTCTGAGGCGAGGCGAGATCACACACGTACCATGCCTGGCTCATGTGCTTAACCTCGTGGTTCAGCGGTTTCTTAAATCGTACCCCGAGTTGCCAGATCTGCTCGTCAAAGTACGCCGCCTGTCAGCTCATTTTCGGAATTCGGCTACAGCTTCCGCCGCCCTTGCTGTGTTGCAGCAGCATTTGCAGCTTCCGGCACACCGACTGGTGTGTGATGTCCCCACACGTTGGAACTCTACCCTCCACATGTTGCAAAGGATTTGTGAGCAGAAGAGAGCAGTTGTGGAGTACCAGCTGCAACAAGGCCGTCGATATTCAGGTCAGACTCCACACATAAGACCTCAGGAGTGGACCTGGATGTCTGACATATGTACCATCTTGACAAACTTTGAGGAGTCCACCAAGATGGTGAGTGGCGATGACGCCATCATTAGCATCAGAATCCAACTTGTCAGTCTTTTGCAACGCTGTCTGCAGAGAATTAAAGAGGAGGCATTGCAGCCAGAGTATGATGAGATGGATCAAAAAGCCGTAGCGGGCGATTACACACAGCCCAGCCTCATCTCATCCCAACGTGCATTGGGGGACAATAAGGGAGAGGAGGAGGAGGAGGAGGAAGAACAGGAGCTGGTATCATGCGCTGTAGACGGTAGTACCTGTACAACTGTCATACCGTCGGTTCAGCGTGGGTGGCCTGAGGACAGGGGGAGGAGGAGGAGTGCATGGTCAGTCGTCATCTTGGTGAGGACACGGAAGTCTTGCCCATTACCAGTCTGGCACGCATGGCTGACTTTGTTACGCTGCCTTAACCGTGACCCTCGCGTTGTCAAAATGTTGGGTGACAGTCATTACTGGTTAGTGACACTTTTAGACCCCCGCTACAAGGAGGCCTTTCACTCTCTTATTCCTGAGGTGGAGAGGTCTACAAAAATGGGGCAGTACCAGAAGGCCCTTTCTGCAGAACTGTTAAAAAAAATTCCCATCTGAACACGCTAGTGGCAGAGGTCACAGTTCGTTGACCAACCAAGGCGTACAGGCGAGAGAGACGCAACTCCAATCCAGCAGAGGCAGGGGAACACTGTCAACATTCTGGGACAGTTTTCTGACACCCGCCCAGCTTAGAGGCCATGAGGCGCGGGTTACTATCACAAGGAGTGGACAGTTTCAAAGGATGGTGAGGGAGTACCTTGCCGAACGTACCAGCGTCCTCCGTGATTCCTCTGTGCCTTTTAATTATTGGGTATCCAAGCTGGACACTTGGAATGAACTCACTCTGTATGCTTGGAGGTCCTGGCCTGCCCTGCCGCTAGCGTGTTATCGGAGCGTGTTTTTAGTGCCCCTGGGGGAATTATAACTGATAAACGCACTCGCCTGTCAACTGACAATGCTGACAAGCTGACCCTTATCAAAATGAACAAGGGCTGCATTGGGCCAGACTTCTCATCACCACCAAATGACAGCAGAGTAACATAAAGTCAAATCCACTGTGTTATTTCGGGAGGTGTATTCCCATGCACCGCTTCACACCCACACATGGGTATACGCTTCCTCATTTCAGCTGTATTTTGCTCTTCTCCTTATCCTCAGCCTCCACCACCACTATACCACCAGGGTGACCGTGGTCCGTGTTGCCAGCATTGCAAGTTCCTCCGTCCTAATTTTTGGCAGCTTTTGCTTGGAAGGCACAGGCAAAGACTATGTGAGACCCACTCCCCAATAATGGGAATAATGTTTTGAATATGCTGTACTGTATGGCTCTTGTTTGCCAGCATTGCAAGTTCCTCCGTCCTAATTTTTGGCAGCTTTTGCTTGGAAGGCATAGGCAAAGACTATGGGAGACCCACTCCCCAATAATGGGAATAATGTTTTTAATATGCTGTGCTGCATGGCTCTTGTAAGGGGCATTAAAACCATCTTGTTAAACTACTGTGACCTCCACCACTCTTCCAAGGGGCATTGATATTGTCTTTTTATTCCACTGCGACCTCCACGTCTCTTCCAAGGGGCATTAAAACTGTCTTGTTAAGCTACTGTGACCTCTATGTCTCTTCCAAGGGGCATTAAAACTGTCTTGTTAAGCTACTGTGACCTCCACGTCTCTTCCAAGGGGCATTAAAACTGTCTTGTTAAACCACTCTGAACTCCACAGCTCTTCCAAGGGGCATTGAAATGTTGTTTTTAATTACCTCTAACCTCCACGACTCTTATAACGGGCATTGCATTTCCTCCTAATTTTAGTCAGCTTTTGCTTTTCAATGCATAGGCGAACACTAAGGGAGACCCACTCCCCAATAATGGGTAGAAGGTTTTTTGTATGCTGTAATCCACGTCTGTTTCAAGGGGCATTGCAGTTCCTCATAATTTTTGGAAAGCCTTCCATTCACTGCTTAGGCCAACAGTGTACAGGAGACCCAGTTGCTATAAATGGAAAAAACGGTTTAGTTAAGGCCCTCTGACCTCCATGTCACTTCCAAGGGGCATTGGAGTGCCTCGAAATTTTTGGTATGCATTGCACTCACTGTATGCCCTATAACTGTGTAGCCGAACCGCTCCTTTTGGTACAGAAACATATCCTACAAGACATGTGTGGTTGACTGGCCTGATATTGATGTGAATGGTCCCTGTTCCTCTTGCTCTTTCTCCTTTGTCACCACCTCATCCATCATTCATCACCTGAAGCTTTGTTTTAACGGGAGTCATAGAACTGGGATAGTAGCAGGAAAACATCCAGCAATCCTCGGAGGAGGTAGGATATGCGCCAAAACGCTGACCACCTCAGGCCTAGCCGCTACTACAGACATGCGCTTGCATTCCAAGGAACAGAAAGCTAAGGAGATAGATGGCCTCATGATTATGAATAATTTACTCGTTGTGTAGGAGGCCGACCACTGCTGCTGTCTACCTTCTTAACTTTGTGTTGAAGCCTGATTGACCCAGGACCCGCAATCCTCTATGTCTGGAGGACGTTTTGCATCCCAGTGTCCAACTGTGTCCCGGCTTCCACAATATTAACCCAGTGTGAAGGCATCAGTCAGATGGACCATCCCTGGCCACATTCACTTGTCCACGTGTTTGTGGTTAGGCTTTCCTTCAAATAGGGGTGGCTGGGGACCGAGTATGGACACCCAGCCGCCGCCTGGCGGCTGGGGACCAAGCGTGGACACCCGGCCGCCGGGCGGCTAGGGACTGAGTAAGGATACCAGGCCGCCGACGCAGCCATAACGTGGTGGCCAGATTCCGCCTCCACATGCCTAAAAGGCCCAATTTCAAGTGCAAGCAAGCAAGCAGTATGGTATTGCAGCCTGGGTGTGGGTGGGTGGCAGGCTGAATACTTGCGCTTGCATTGAAAGGAATGGGGGAGGTACAATTGAACACTGCCCAGGGACAAGGACTTGCACGGGGATAGTTGCAAGTCTGCATCTTCTGATGCGGCAAGGATCACTTCTGATGGGCACACTTTTAGGCAGTGACCTGGGTGTCAGAGATGCTTCCAGGGGTCTTCCCCATGCTGTTCCCATGTCTTTTCAGCACTGTATGCATGTGCCACACAGCACATGGCCAGATAAGGTTGTAAAATGTTAAAATGACATTTCCCGGTGAATGCATTTGTCACGGTTGAAAGCAATACAAAAGTACAAAAACGCATGAAAAATGCTACTTGTGAACATAGCCCAAGGTGTGGAGCAGTATTTTTGGTTTTGGTTATTTATTTTACCTTATACACAAGTCTTTACCCTGGAAAGGAAGTTCCTTAACATATTTCACAGGAAAACCGTTTGTTTCGTTTTTGAACGTTTTATTGTGAGCCCGTAAAAGTGGCTTAATACTTCTGACCACGTTGTTGACAGCAGTGACCTGGGGGGCAGAAATGCTTCCTGGGGCGATCCCATGCTGTACCCATGTCATTTGAGCACTGTCACTATCGTTTTGGGCACTTTTTAGGCTTTCTACAGACTGCCGGGGGTGCCGCCGCAAAAATGCTCGGGTCTTCCATAGACTAACATTGGGCTCGTTGCTCGGGTCAAGCACCCGAGTATCACGGTGAGCTCGGCCCGAGCTTCGAGCACTCAAGCATTTTAGTGCTCGCTCAACACTATTGGCTACAAGGCTTCATTTTACAACTAAAGTGCTCGTCCAGGTTTGAGATGAAAGTCTTCAAGCTTCTGAATTCTCACATACACTGCACACTTTTAGGATTCTCCCTTGTACAAGTATACGATTTATATACTTCTGGCCACATTACGACTAGACGTGTCCAGCCTCACTCAATTCATTTTTATTGAGGCCACGCATGTCTAGTCAGCACGTGACCGCATATATGCAAATCACAGGCAAGAGAGAATCCTGACAGCGTGCAGTGCGCACTGTGAGAATTCAGAAGCCTGCAGTCACATAGAATGACTGCAGACTCATCACATACCTGGACAACCCCTTTAACGCTCCTAACAGAAATAAAAACATGAGAATTAGTCAGTATCACAAATAACATTTACATCCAGATACCTTATAGATGACGTTGTCTCTGGAGTCGCTCTCTTTCTTTTCTTCCTCTTGTCCAGACTCCATGATGACTTTTCTCATCCACAGCCGTCTCTGCAGACTTCCATCTTCTCCGGTCTTCTGCAGCACATCCCCACATGATGCCCTGAAAGATAGCAGTGTCATTATAATGCTCCTGAATAAAAATATCTGCCCTACGCTGAGCCCCTGAATAAATAATTGCCCCTTACTATATTCCCTGCACAAAATATGACCCCTACATTGTCCCTCTTATGGTACATGCTCTCCACACTGCCCTCTCCTTTCCACACTGGGCCCCTTCTTCACACTATGCGCTCACACTCTGTCCCGCCTATAGGGCCCAGATTCTATCTATACTGTGCCCCCTCATCACATTCCCCCCTCCTTGGCATACTGTCACCTCCTGGCTGTGCCCTTACACTGTCCCTCCCATACTACTCAGTCTCTATTCTGTGCCCACTCACACTTTTCTCTCCATACTGTCTCCTTGATATTCCCCTCAATAGTCTCTTTACAGGTTTCCTTCTCCCTCCTCATACATTTACCCTCTCACTTTCCATACTGCCTCCTCACATATCCCCCCACCTCCCCATACTGTGTTTGCACCCATCCCCCCACTCACCATACTGTGTCCACACCCTCCCCCCACTCACCATACTGTGTCCTCTCCTACTGTGTCTCCTTGCTCCCCAAACCTGTGTCCTCAAATCATCCCCCCCTTACACTAAATCTCCCCCACACAGTAAATCCCCCCCCCAGACCCATTACACTAAATCCCCCCACAGTAATTCTCCCCCACACCCGTTACACTAAATCTCCCCCACACAGTAAATCACCCCAGGCTCCCAAACAGTATATTCACCCTCACACAAACAATATATACCCCCACAGTGAATCTCCCTGAGCCCAGTTACACTAAATTCCCCCCAGCCTCACACAGTAAATACCCCACCACAAACAGCGTATATACACCCCCACAGTAAATACCCCCCACAGAGTATATACCCCACACAGTAAATACCCCCCTACACACACACAGTACATACACCGCCACAGTATATACCCCCCCACACACACAGTATATATACACACACAGTATATACCCCCCACACACAGAGTGTATATGTATGTGTGTGTGTGTATATATATATATATATATAGTGTGTGGGGGTGTATATACTGAGTGTGTGTATTTACTGTGGGGGTATATATACACACACACACACACACACACACACACACACACACACACACACACACACACACACACACACACACAGTATAAATACCCCCACACTAATATATATACACACAGTATATACCCCCACAGTAAAAATATACACACACACACACCGTAAATATCTCTCCCCGGATTTACATGCGTTTTTGAAGCGTTTTTGTACATCAATGAATGCTTTTTGGAGCTAAATAAAGTTATTTGGTGGGACATTGCTTAAACCCTTGGATTACCATACAACTGGGGTGAGTATATTGGTTCAATTAAATGATTAAAGAATGTGTCTGCTGTAATTCAAATAAAGTGTTTACACTGTGTCTGTGTGTTTATTTAACTCTTTACTTTAATTAAGTTTGGTCATGAAAAGGTCTGACACCTTGACATAACCAAACAAAAGAACTGGGTGTCAGCTAGTCCCATTCATGCAATCTTCATTAGCATTTCTATTCATGTAATTTATGCGACTGCTGTGAGCTGTTAATTTTAGCCTGGGAAGGTGCCACTAGGCAAAAATTTTCCCTGGTCATAGTTAGCCACTATGTCCCCCGATCAGCACTCAGCAGCGCTTTGGAAGCAACGTATTTATGTTGCGTCCAAAGCGCAGTGTTCTAATGCCGCACTTTTGCTGTCGGTACATGTGAATCCACCGCATATAATGACACTTCAATCGGTCAAAATCTGCAGCAGAGCCTAGCAATTCCATTACAGAAATTGACACGCTGCGGGTGAGTTTGGGTACGTGGACACGGTCAGGAGCCGCAGCAGGTTTGACGCTGCGTATACAGCGTCAAACCCGCAGCGTCCAGATGTTACAGCATAGTGGATGGGATCTCTAGAAATCTCATGTCCACTATGCGTGCATCAGAGGCTGTGAATCACCTGTGTACACTGACATGCAGCGTGTCTTTCAGAACCGCAGCATGTCAAATTCTCTTGCGGAGTCGCTAGTCTGCGCAACAGAAATTTGACCACTAGAAAGTATTGAATGTGGTAAATATGCATGGTTCAGTGAACACATCTGGATTTTCCTGCTTTCAATAGAATGCAATGTTTTGGACGCAGAAAGAAAAAATTTGCGTCCAAAGCGCTGCTATATCCGGATCGTTGATCAGCTGATCAGCCCCAGTGGGAACATTCTTGCGAATCACGTGACTATCAACTGATCGCTGCCAGCACTTATCAGCTGAAAGTCACGTGACCATCAGCTGATTCGTGATGTCACTGCTGGTCCGGCCAGCACGGTACACTGCGGGGCGCGAGCCGCCGGGGAGACAGCATCGCCGCCGGGGACCAGGAGGACACCGGGGGCCGCCAGACAGGTGAGTATAAAGGTTTATTTTATTTTTTTTACTTTTTTATTCTTTTTTTTTTTTACTACTGCGGGCACGCGGGTTGGAAAGAGCAGACTGCTGCTCCTCCCATCCACGCTGCTCTCGCTGTTATCAGCCAGAGCAGCGGTCAGATGAGAGGAGTAGCAGCCTCCTCTCCCGACCCGTGTACCACCTGCAGCGCGATTCTTCGACGATTTCGAACCTATTGATTTTCCTTGAAATGCCTCAATTCCGCAGGTATAGATATTTTACCTGTGGGTTTGCTGCGATTCAATGCAAGTCAATGGGAGCGAATTTGCCGCGGAATCGCGTTAGAAATGGTAATGCTGTGTATTTTACCGCAATGGTAATCCGGAGCGGAAATTTCCGCATCATGTGGACAGCACATGAGAATTACCATTGCTATACATGGCAGACCTATTAACATGCTGTTTTAATGCGTAAAAACCGCATCATGTGCATATACCCTTAGTAGGGTTTTTCCTAAATTTTAGCAGCCGTTGGACTCACTGCATACCCTATAACTGTGTAGCAGACCCTCTCCTTTCTAATAGGAACATGTCATTACTGTGGCCCAGCTCTGTGTCTTTAAATTGTTAGTAGGGTTTTTCCTAAATTTTCGCAGCCGTTGGACTCACTCCATACCCTATAACTGAATAGCAGAACCTCTCCTTTCTAATGGGAAGATGTCGTACTCATTACTGTGGCCCAGCTCTATGTGTCTTTAAATTGTTAGTGGGGTTCTTCCTAAATTTTGGCAGCTGTTGGACTCACTGCATACCCTATAACTGTATAGCAGACCCGCTCCTTTCTAATGGGAACATGTCGTTACTGTGGCCCAGCTCTGTGTCTTTAAATTGTTAGTGGGGGGTTTTTCTCAAATTTTGGCAGCCCTTGTAGTCACAGCATGGGCATTACCACTATAGGAGACCCGCTCCTTTATAATGGTAACATTTTTTTAATGAGACCCTCCTCTATGTTTCTTCAAAGGGGTATTGGGTTGCGTCCAAATTTTTGGCAGCCCTTGCAGTCACTGCATACGCAATAACAGTATAGGAGACCCACTCGTTAATAATGGGAACAACAAAGCATAGCTAGCTGATGGCTCGCTAACAATAGCGAGGGCCGACTGCTGGCCCTGTAAGAATAGTAAGGGCCGCCTGATGGCCCTATAAAAATAGGCTTTGTGACTTTCAGAGTCCTTCCATCATAAATGAAACAGGATATGTCTGATGACGTGTCACACACCACATGACCAGATAAGGTTGTAAAATGTTAACATGACATTTCCTGGTGAATGCATTTGTCTTGGTTGAAAGCAATGCAAAAACGCATCAAAAACGCTACGTGTGAACATAGCCCAAGGTGTGGAGGAGCATTTTTGTTTTTGTATATTTATTTTGCCTTATATACAAGTCATTACCTTGGAAAGGATGTTCCTTAACATATTTCCCAGGAAAATCCATTTTGTTTTTGTTTTTGCATGTTTTATTATGAGTCCGTAAAAGTGGCATAATACTCTGACAACATTGACAGCAGTGACCTGGGAGTGAGAAATGCTTCCAGGAGTCTTCCCCATGCTGTTCCCTTGTCATTTGAGCACTGTTCCCATCGATTTGGGCAATTTTTAGGCCCTCTTCAGGCCGCCGGGTGGAGCCGCCGGAAAAAATGCTCGAGTTTCCCATAGACTTACATTAGGCTCGTTACTTGGACCGATCACCCGAGTATTCCAATTTGCTCGACTCGAACAACGAGTACCCAAGCATTTTAGTGCTCGTTCATCACTTCTGAAGACACGTGTCATTAAGGGGTTGAATACTTTTGAGAATGCTGTAGTCATTAAAATTGGAATTTTAATGACTACTCGAATTTGTAGAAAACACTTGTTATATTAGTTTTGTTGAGCAGTTTAAATTGTTCATGTTTAATTGGTTGATTGTAAACAGTAGAAAATGTGTATATTTTGTAAATAAAACCTAATTTGCAATAGGTTATGAATAATTTTGATTGCAGCTGTATATGACGTAGTCATATTTTTTTGTACAGTCCATCTGAACTTTTCTACCCTTAAAATACAATCTCTTGATCCTACAATTGATGCAAATTCCCCGCTATTGCAAAAGACCTGTACAGGACATTAAGAATATCAACTTGTGTGTCAGTTTTGTGAAATAAACTACTCCGAGATAATTATTGAAATGATGGGATGAGGATCAGGAGAGCAAAGATTTGTGTAGATGCCTTCAGCATGTGCCTTGAACAGCAATACCGAATAGAATCACACTCCAAAACCACCCACACCTCTCCGCAGTCACATTCTGACCCCTCCTTGAGTTGCTAATTAAATATTGTCATTCCCATAAAGCAATAATAATATTCTTTTTCCTTCAGTTCAGGAATAAACTTACACAATGCTGCTGACATTTATCCATTGCATACAATTGTGTGACAGAGATCATGAGCTCATTTTCATTTAAGCCTCACTGTTATAGCATCTGCCTTTTATCTGTGTTACATTTTAATAATTTCCTGACTATACGGTGTCCCCAGTTCACCTTTTAGACTAAACTTAGGCCCTGATTCATCATTGTCTTTGCGCCTTTTTTTTGGATAAAAATTGTTGTGACAATTTATTAATGCATCGCGTCTTTCTTGTCTTGTATTTGGTATTTTTCGCCTGTTTTTCATATGCACCTTACTCTTAATATAATTTGCTTCTTTGTTAACCCCTTTCTAATATGGCGATCTTCCATTTTGCTCTTTCATCTTTTCCAACCTTATTCCAAGAGCCATAAGTTATTTATTTTTCCGTAGATATAGCCGTATGACGGCTTGTTTTTGATTTTTGATTTGATTGTTTTTGCAATATTATTTACTGGAAAACAGGAAAAAAATTCATAGTGTGGCAAAATTGCAACAACAAAAAAACCTCCACAATTTTGCCTTTGCTTTTTTGGGTTTTGTTTTTACCACATTCATTGTGCAGTAAAAATAACCTGGCAATATGATTCTCCAAGTCAGAATGATTTTGCAGATGCCAAACATTCATTTTTTTTTTTTAAATAGTGCAAAAAATTTAAATTTGTAATAATAAAAAAAAACTAAATTTTCCATGCGTCGCCATTTTCTGAGACAGGGAACGTTTGTGTGTGAGGGCTTGTTTTTTTGTGGGACAAGCTTATTAATACCATTTTGGGATAGACACAACTTTTTCATTGCTTCTAATTGCATTCTTTTGCGGTGTTTCTGAATAATAAAAAAAATTATTGTCATTTACCGATTGGGTTAATTTTATTTTTAAATAGATCAGACATTTCCAGATGTAGCGATACCACATATGTGTTTTTTTTATTATTTCTTTATTTTTGATTCAAACTTTTATATTTTTCTTTTCACATTTTTAAAAACTTTTTTTATTCATTTTTACTGTATTTGTTAGTCCCATTAGGGGTCTGGAACTTGCGACTAAAGTTTCACCAATGTAATTGTGTGCAGAATTCACTAACCCACATGCAACATTTTTAAAAATCTGCACAAAAAAATAACAAATTCCAACAAAGAAAAAAATAGAAAAGTTAATTAAAAAAATTAGTATACTACGGCACCAGAGTGGCGTAACTTTTAAAGAATTTGTCATGCCGTGCCCCATCCTGCCCATGCTCCATCCACTTTGGGGGATCTGGCAAGAATTGAAGTGAAAAAGTTTTGCAACTTTTAAAAGTGTTTTACGACAGAAATCTGGAGACAAAATTTTGAAGAAATAGGGCTTAAGTCACACAACTCAACTATCTAGTAACCTGGTAACTGTGGCATGAAAAAAAAAATCTAGATGAAAGACATGGGCCCCGACTCATCATTTTTTCTGAAGGGACTTATTTGTCTTGTGACATTTCTTGCTGCGTTTACACCAGGTTCTTCAAAATGGTACACTCAGGTTGATGAATCTTGAGCAAAATCAAATATGTTTTTTTTTATGTCTTTAACGTGAATGCATAGTTTAGCGCAAAAAGTCACATGATCTTTTAAAATGTCACATGTTTTTCTTCAACTGCGCAAAGGTAAAATTATGTACCCCACTAAAGAACTGGAGTACAATTGCACAACAAGTTGCGACATTTTGAAGTCGCAAATGATAAATTAGGCTAGATAAAAGATCAAAATTTAAATAAAAAAACAACTGCCACATAAATGACAACAACAAAAAAAGATGAAACCAGGTATAGTTAACTTAAAAAAAGGTGCAATCAATACAGCGCAGATAAAAGTCACTATTAGGCAACGTTCACACGTTCAGTATTTGATCAGTATATTGCATCAGTATTTGTAAGCCAAAATCAGGAGTGGAACAATCAGAAGAAAAGTATAATAGAGGCACGTGCACCACTTCTGTATTTACCACCCACTCCAGGTTTTCTCTTACAACTACTCATGCAAAATACTAACCAAATACTGAACGTGGCCTTTCAAATATTTTAACTCCAGAAAAAAAAGGTTCAAAGGCTATTACGAATTGGGTTGATATGGTAAAACAAAACCCCCGATTCATCAAGATCGGTCTTGATGAGAAAGCATATTGAAGTCAGATGCTCCTGATTCATGAGCAGGTGCACAACTCTTAACAAATACAGGAGCCTCTGATGAATGGCGTGCGCCTCACCACAAATCTTACTCTAGTCAGTAACTTGAATAAGATTTCCGGTGTAAGGTACGCCCTAGCTCTTGATGAATTAGACGTCCCCATCACAGACCCAAGCCACCCCAGCTCTGCCCATATTGTCAGAGCTGGATGAAACTGACGTGAAAACATCAAAAGTCGCAACATTTTTGATCAACTCCGAGTTGCTCAAAAATTAGGCAACTTTTTAAAGCTTTTTAGGCAAGTTTTCTAGCGTAAAAAGTTTGATGAATAGGGGCATGTGTTGTGAAGTACATAACCTATTTTTAAACCCTTGCCGACATGTGACGTACTGGCACATCATATGACATCTATGCCCGCATCTTTCCCGGCACATGATGACTGATTTAATCAGCCATCATGTGCCTCTAACCTGTTCTATCCCACTGTCAATCTCTGACAGACGCATTTAATACGTGCTGGCAGGGGGTGTGTCATTCCACGTGTCCATCGGTGCGCCAATGACTTGATCTTGGGGCGCCAATGGGTTGCCATGACAGCCGGGGGTCTGCTGAAGACCCCCGTGCCTGTCATTATGATTTTCCTGTGAAAGCTGGTGTTTAGCTGGCGTTCATATTAGATCATGATTTTCTCCATACATAGCAGTGCTAATGCACTGCTATGTATAGCACAAGCGATCAAATGATTGCAGCTTCAAGTCCCCTAAGGGGACTATTAAATACAGTAAAAAGTTAAAGTTTAAAAAAAACCACAAGTTTAAATAACCCCCTTTTGCCTTATTAAAAATAAATCCATTAAAAATAAAAAATATACATATTTAGTATCACTGCATTCGTAAAAGTCGGATCTATCAAAATATTAAATGAATTAATCTGATCAGTAACTGGCGTAATGAGAAAAAGAATCTAATTGCCAGAATTGCGTTTTCCTGGCCACCTCAATATTGCAATAAAATGCAATAAGAGGCAATCAAAACAACGTATCTACCCCAAGATGGTATCAGTAAAAAGGTCAGCTTAGGGTGCAAAAAAAAAAGCCCTCACACAGCCCTATATCCCAAAAATTGAAATGATTATGGGTAAAATAGCGACACAAGAAAAGTTATTTGTTTACAAATTTCCAATTTTTTTTTCCCCACTTAAATACCAAATATACATAGCTGTTTTTTTTTTAATCTGTGTACTCATACTAGACCTGAAGGATCACATTGCCAGGTCAGTTTTACAGTATAGTGAACATGGTAAATAAAAAAAAACCAAAAACAATTATGAAAATGTACTTTTTTTGTAATTTTAATACACTTGGATTTTTTTTCCCGGTTTTCAGTGATACACATGATAAAATGAATGGTGTAATTCAAAAGTAAAACTTGTCCTGCAAAAAAAAGAAAAAAAAAAGCCCTCATATGGCTATATTGACAGAAAAAAAGTTATGGCTCTTAAAAAAAAAAAAAAAAAAAAAAAGGGGAGGAAAAAAGCCTGAAAATGGACACGGCATGAAGGGATTAAAGATCTGAAAATTTTCTTAGAAATGTCATTCATCCAAATAAAAAAAAAAAACAACAACCGGGTGTCACCATTCCCCTTGTCACTAGGATGAGTCCCCACATGCTCTGACATTGTCAACTATGATTTGATAGTGTCATGTCGCCTGTTGTAATGTACATATAAACCTCAATTAACTTAGACGTTTTATTTTTCTTTCAGGAAAAGCTGAGGTGATAAATGCTCGTGAAACTGCCCCGCAGAATGCCACCGAGGAGATGTTTGGGAACAGCACTGAATTGTCCCAAAAAGGTAAACTGAAAAGACCGGAACTTGATTTACAAAAAATATTGTGAAGCATGAACTCTTACTGTACATTAATAGAACAGTTCACACAGCGTCATCAGTTATCACAAACATGTCTTCATTGTTTCTGTGAATGGATAATTTAGACTCCAAAAGTTGGCACTGGTAGAAAGTAAAAGTGAGAGTTTATATAAGGACAGTCTCCTGCTGTCCTAGTCCTGAAAAGGTGGTGTTGTTTGAGGAAAAACTAAGCTTTAGATCAGAATTGGGAAGTATTTGGCATAAAGACCCTGATTTATCAAGACCTGTGATGTTCACGCCGGTCTCGATGAGGGATGTGTTGGAGTGAGAGGTATCTGATTCATTAAGAATTGCGCACCTCTTAATTAATCAGCGCTCCTCTGAAAAGTGGTGTGCATCTGTGCTCCTTGCCACGAATCTTACTCCTGTCAGTGACTACAGTAAGATTTCTTGGATAAGGTATGCAACAGCTCATAAAGAATTAGAAGAGCTGTGGAGTCACGACCATGTCCCGC
This sequence comes from Phyllobates terribilis, assembly GCF_046119375.1. Classification (NCBI taxonomy): domain Eukaryota; kingdom Metazoa; phylum Chordata; class Amphibia; order Anura; family Dendrobatidae; genus Phyllobates; species Phyllobates terribilis. The sequence continues at coordinate 308,620,715 of NW_027362761.1, forward strand.
TGTAAAATTGGAGTGAAAACTCAAAAAGTAGCAACATTTTTGCGCAACTTTGCATTGTTAAAAAATTTCACGACTTTTCAAGGCGATTTTTGCCAGAATTCTGGCATAATGTCTTTGTCTAAGTTTCCTATCTATAATGTGATATACAACATGAACCCCCAGAGAAGAATGAAAAGCTCAACATTTTGTATCGTAAATTGCATATATATATATATATATATATATATATATATATATATATATATATATATATACAGTACAGACCAAAAGTTTGGACACACCTTCTCATTTAAAGATTTTTCTATATTTTCATGACTTTGAAAATTGTACATTCACACTGAAGGCATCAAAACTATGAATTAACACATGTGGAATTATATACTTAACAAAAAAGTGCGAAAAAACTGAAAATATGTCTTATATTCTAAGTTCTTCAAAGTAGCCGCCTTTTGCTTTGATGACTGCTTTGCACACTCTTGGCATTCTCTTGATGAGCTTCAAGAGGTAGTCACCGGAAATGGTTTTCACTTCACAGGTGTGCCCTGTCAGGTTTAATAAGTGGGATTTCTTGCCTTATAAATTCGGTTGGGACCATCAGTTGTGTTGTGCACAAGTCTGGTGGATACACAGCTGATAGTCCTACTGAATAGACTGTTAGAATTTGTATTATGGCAAGAAAAAAGCAGCTAAGTAAAGAAAAACGAGTGGCCATCATTACTTTAAGAAATGAAGGTCAGTCAGTCCGAAAAATTGGGCAAACTTTGAAAGTGTCCCCAAGTGCAGTTGCAAAAACCATCAAGCGCTACAAAGAAACTGGCTCACATGAGGACTGCCCCAGGAAAGGAAGACCAAGAGTCACCTCTGCTTCTGAGGATAAGTTTATCCGAGTCACCAGCCTCAGAAATCGCAGGTTTACAGCAGCTCAGATTAGAGACCAGGTCAATGCCACACAGAGTTCTAGCAGCAGACACATCTTTACAACAACTGTTAAGAGGAGACTTTGTGCAGCAGGCCTTCATGGTAAAGTAGCTGCTAGGAAACTACTGCTAAGGACAGGCAACAAGCCGAAGAGACTTGTTTGGGCTAAAGAACACAAGGAATGGACATTAGACCAGTGGAAATCTGTGCTTTGGTCTGATGAGTCCAAATTTGAGATCTTTGGTTCCAACAACCGTGTCTTTGTGCGACGCAGAAAAGGTGAACGGATGGACTCTACATGCCTGGTTCCCACCGTGAAGCATGGAGGAGGAGGTGTGATGGTGTGGGGGTGCTTTGCTGGTGACACTGCTGGGGATTTATTCAAAATTGAAGGCATGCCGAACCAGCATGGCTACCACAGCATCTTGCAGCGGCATGCTATTCCATCCGGTTTGCGTTTAGTTGGACCATCATTTATTTTTCAACAGGACAATGACCCCAAACACACCTCCAGGCTGTGTAAGGGCTATTTGACCAAGAAGGAGAGTGATGGGGTGCTACGCCAGATGACCTGGCCTCCACAGTCATCAGACCTGAACCCAATCGAGATTGTTTGGGGTGATCTGGACCGCAGAGTGATGGCAAAAGGGCCAACAAGTGCTAAGCATCTCTGGGAACACCTTCAAGATTGTTGGAAGACCATTTCCGGTGACTACCTCTTGAAGCTCATCAAGAGAATGCCAAGAGTGTGCAAAGCAGTCATCAAAGCAAAAGGTGGCTACTTTGAAGAACCTAGCATATAAGACATATTTTCAGTTGTCTCACACTTTTTTGTTAAGTATATAATTCCACATGTGTTAATTCATAGTTTTGATGCCTTCAGTGTGAATGTACAATTTTCAAAGTCATGAAAATACAGAAAAATCTTTAAATGAGAAGGTGTGTCCAAACTTTTGGTCTGTACTGTATATATATATATATATATATATATATATATATATATATATATATATATATATATATATATATATATATATATATATGTAGCACCCTGAGGATTCGGCTGCTACAGGGGTATTGCACCTCAACCCAGAGGTGTGGTATTCCACTCCCGGGTAAGGATGGAGTATGGAACTGAGCTAGTAGGCTGCATGCACTACATACATCCCATTTCCGGGGGACAGAACAACGGTACTCCCACCAGTATATGTGCAGGTACGACAGCGTCTGTCCCTGGCTGGAGTGGGAGGGGGGTGGAACATCCCAGTAGTGTAGGGGCAGATAGGGGGAGTAGTCTGGGTAAATGTAGGAGCTCATTGGGTGCTGGTCACCTGAGCTCACACATAGAGGGAGTATATAAGGTGGGCACCATCTTAGGACAGGGTCAGTCAGTCAGTCTGTGAGTCAGCAGTACTCCAGGAGAGGAGAAGGAAGAGGGACCCAGAGGCGCAGGACGAGAGGGGACCCCAAGAGCCCGTATGAGAGCTGATAAGGGTGAAGGGTCGGCAAAAGGGTACCGGATCCTAAGCTGGCAGAGGCTAAAGCACACCTTAGCCAGGAACCGGAGGTCGTGGGCAGGATCTGCCACGACCCTCACCAAATCCACCAGGAAGGCACACCACGAGTAGGGCCAGGGAAGCCAGAGAAGGTTCAACCACTAAGAGGCCCGAGGGAGCTGGACAGAGGTGGATCCCTGGTGGGAACGGCCAGAAGAAGGGAGAGTCAGAAAGGAGCTCAGGACCATACTCAAGAATTGCCCGGGAGTTGGCCGAGTCCAGGACCTGGTGGACGCAGCACGGCTTGGGTGGTCACTGATCTGCAGAGTGACCCGAGCAACACCAGTGAGTAAAAACCCTGAACTGCATTTCATGCCTCTGAGTCTCCTTGCTGCACCTTCACAACCACCATCCTCCACGTCTGACCCCCTGAGGCTATACCCCTCCCGTTGGGGGTTATACTACCACAGCTGCACACACACCACCAGCCTCAGTGGACCATCCTGCAGCGGCGGCCTTTTGACCGCAAATCAACGGGTGGCGTAGTCGACACTAAAAACATCTACAAGGACTGCCGCACACTGAGTTTGACACCCTGGGCACGGACCGGGTCACAGCCACTCGGAGACTACAACCCCCATCTGATCCGGCTCCGGGTATCCCTAACAACATGGCCCAGGGGGCGCGTCATATATATATATATATATATATATATATATATATATATATATATATATATATATATATTATAATCAGTTGAAACAAGTGGTTTACATACATTATATAAAAAGCTACATATGCATGTTTTTCTCAATATCTGACATGAAATCAGAATAAACCTTTCCCATTTTAGGTCAATTAGGATTACCATAATTTTTAATATTTGCCAAATGCCAGAATAATGAGAGAGAGCATGGGCATTTTTATTACTTGATGCAAAGTGAAAAGTTTACATACATTTCATTAGTATTTGGTACCATTGCCCTTAAACTGACTGACTTGGGTCAGACGTTTGGGATATCCTTCCACAAGCTTCTCACAATAGTTGGTCGGAATTTGGGCCCATTCCTCCTGACAAAACTGGTGTAACTGATCCAGGTTTGTAGGTCGCCTTGCTCGCACCTGCCTTTTCAGCTTTGCCCATACATTTTCTATAGGATTGAGATCAGGACTTTGTGATAGCCACTCCAAAACATTGACTTTGTTATCCTTAAGCCACTTTGTTACCATTTTGGCATTATGCTTCTGGTCATTGTCCATTTGGAAGACCCATTTCCGCCCAAGCTTTAACTTCCTGGCTGATGTCTTGAGATGTTGCTTCAGTATTGCCACATAATCTTCCTTTCTCATGATGCCATCTATTTTGTGAAGTGCTTTTTCATCCTTTGAGTTACCTGTAGTAAGTGTTTAATGGGTGGGGGGTGAGTATCTCTGCCCAATCGGGGGGGGGGGGGGGGATCCCAGTAGAGGGAGAACAATGAACCACATGCTTTGCTTTGTCGTGTGAAGGGTTAACAGGGGTGGATTAAGAGTAGCCAGGGCCCCGGGCAGTTTGGGAGGCATGGGCCCCCCCATCATGTCACATAATCTCCTTTGATAGCTCATGTGATGGGTCATGTGAGTAACACACAGGTGCTCTAGTTCACATCTGTAGATTGAAAACGACATTTTTTTCCCTTATGTACAGCACTGTACATAGTGCTACATAAAATAGAACAGAGTGATCAACCTATGGGGGCTCTTATACATGTAAACCATAACAAACAAAAAAACTTAAAAAAAAATCTCTATTTAGTTTAAAAACCCCATACATAAATGCAAACACTTTGCACAGAAAAACAGTGATCTATAATATAACCGGGGATGCGGGTCTCTGTCCAAAGCCTCGATAGACTGCGCATGTGACGCGCCCCCTGGGCCATATTCTTTAGGGGGAATATCCGGAGCCGGATCAGATGGGGGTTGTAGTCTTCCGAGTGGCTGTGACCCGGTCCGTGCCCAGGGTGTCAAACTCAGTTGTATGTGGCAGTCCTACAGATGTTAATAAGTTCTTAATGTCGACTACGCCACCCGTTGTATTGCGGTCACTATGGCCGCCGCTGCAGCAGGGTCCGCTGAGGCTGATGGTGTTGGTGCAGCTATTGATGGTATAACCCCCAACGGGTGGGGTATAGCCTCAGGGGGTCAGGTGCAGAGGATGGGGGTTGTGGTGGTGCAGCATAGGTGTTAAATGAAGACAGAGTCGGGTTATGCAGTTTAGGGTATTTACTCACTGCTGATGTTCCGGTCACTCCAGCTTCGAGTGACCTCCCGAGCCGTGCTGCATCCACCAGGTCCTGGATCCAGCCAACCCCCAAGCGAGTCCGGAGCGTGACCCTGAGCTCTCCTTCTGTCCTTTCACTGGCCGTCCCCACTATTGATCCACCCAGGTCCAGCTCCCTCGGGCCTTCTGTCGGGAGACCCTTGGCCTTGGGTTCCCTGACCCTCCACGTGGTATGCCTTCGTGGTGGATGTGGTGGGTGGCCGTGGCAGACGCTGCCCACGGCCTCCGGTCTCTGGCTGGGGTGTGTTTTTGCCCCCACCAGCTTGGGTTCCGGTACCCTAATGCCAACTCTTCACCCGCTGATGGACTTTGGGTTCTCAGAGTTCCTTTTCTGTTTCCCCCTCTGGGTCTTTCTGGCTTTCTCCTCTCTCTCTCTCTGGGTCTTCTCTGCTCCTCTTCCTCTGACTTCTCTGCAAAGACTCACAGACTGACTGACTGTGGCTGTCTGACTGACTGTGGCTGACTGACTGACCCTGTTCCTAGTTGGTGCCCACCTTATATACACCCTCTATGTGTGAGCTCAGGTGACCAGCACCCAATGAGCTCCTATCTTTACCCAGGCTGCTCCCCCTATCTGCCCCTACACTACTTGGGATGTACCACCCCCCTCCCACTCCAGCCAGGAACAGACTCGGTCGTACCTGCACATTTCTAAGTGGGAGTACCGTTGGTCTGTTCCCCGGAAATGGGATGTATGTAGTGCATGCAGCCTACCGAGCTCAGTTCCACACTCCATCCTTACCCGGGAGTGGAATATCACACCTCTGGGTTGAGGTGCAATACCCCTGTAGCAGCCGAATCCTCAGGGTGCTACATTCCCCCCTGGTAAATCACAGCACGTCCTCGGGCTGTAAGACATAACACCAAAAACATACAAATTTTTGCATAAACATATAAAACATATAAAACATTATATATATATAAAACATTCTCGTCGCCTCTGGCTCCTCCTCCGGTCACTGTGCAACGTGTGACCGGGTAAAGTGCGACAGTCTTTCTGGAAAACTGGTTTTCCTATAAAACCGGTAGGGGGCGCTTTAGGACGCGCAACTATATACAGGGATATGGCCGCTCTCAGTCCTCGGCCAGGTATTAGGGAGGAATGACCGCTCTCAGTCCTCGGTCAGTGGAATTAAGGGAAATACGGGTAACAGTTCACACTTGCTGGTCCCAACGGGGACTATATTAGCAACAACAGTTTCAGTTTCAGTTTACTGTTTCAGTTTACTGTGCCCCGACGGGCAACTATATACAGCTTCTGCTTCGCTGTCCTTAGCGACGGCGTCCTCCTGCTCTTGCTTTTTGGTTACCTTTGGCTCTAGTTTCAGACCCGTCCGGGTCCTCTTGCTCTTCCTCCTCACACCGCAGCTCTTCCTCCGTCAGGCGATGCACATGGAGGGCGTAAGGTCCTTTGGCACACTTGTGCCGGGTGAAGGTGACCTCGTCCCCGATGTAAAGGTCACGACCTCTGTGTCCCTCCGGTAGGTGGGATTCAACGTCTCTCCTGGTTACGAAGACGTCGCCTAGGGTGTGGTGGTCTTGGATGAAGCCCCACCCATGCTGCAGGTTAAACTTTATCACAGTCCCGGTGGTGCGGGGACTATGCGCTGCACGGGGGTCTCTCCTGGCCCGGCTCTTCTGCTCCGCGCTCTTCACTTGAGCTAGCTGTTCCCGGACCCGCTTCTCTCTCCGCTCCCTCTCGAAATCCTCGAGCTGTTGGCGGCAGCACTCAGCACGCTCCGCTGCAGCTGCCCGAGTCTCTTGAGTGAACCCCATAAGATCTTCTCCGGTGGGGTCCCACTCAAACTGTGCTTCCGCTAGCGGGGGCGAGATCCTCTTTACGGGCTTTGGAGCCGGGATCAGGGGTTCATCCAGGGGTCTCTCTCTCCGGAGTCGGGGATGGTGGAACTCCGGTGGCCATATAAATGGCTGCCCATCCGGGCACGTATGTTGGGCGTACAGGTCCTCTCCCAGATGCGGCACTCTTAGTCTTATGGGCGCGGTGGTGTTAGCACCCGGGTTGCCCGGGCCTTGCGGCCAGGCCTGGGGTATCTGGAAGGTGAAGGGCACCGTAAGGACGGCGGCGCCCTGGGCTACTTGGCCCTGCGACCAGGCCGGGGGCTCCGCGGAGGTAGAGGGCGCTGTTGGTATTGCGGCGCCCGGGGGTACTAGGCCTTGCGACCAGGCTGGTGGTACTTCCTGCTTGGTCACGCTCGGGGTCGAGGCGTGTGACGTCACAGGGGTCGCGGCTCCCGTTTGAGGCCTAGTCTGCGGCGGTGACGTTGCAGCGACGGGCACGGCAGGATAGACTTCGGGCTCTGCGACGGGGAGCTGGGGCAGGTACGCGGTTTCCCGGTCTGGGGTATAGACGTCCCCTTTACCTGCCTCCACTCGTTCGGCTCCCTTCTCGGCGCCGTCTCCGGCCTTCAGTCCTCCCGCGCCATCCTCAGAGGCGGTCTGTCTCCTCATCTCGGGTGGCGTGCTCCGCTGACAGGTCTCAGTCTGCTGGGCCATCTCACGGCTCCACTCCGCCAACGTCTCTCGCTGCACCCGGGCCATCCTCCTTGCGAGGCCCTCCAGAGCGGTCTGTGCACACTCCCGGTCTCGGGGGAGCTGTGCTAGGACCTCCACTAGGCCTAGTGGGGTCGTTGTTCCCAGCAGGCTCCTGACCAACGGGTCGGTGCTGCTCTGCTCTCCTACAGTCGTCTCCAGCAGGCTCCTGGCCAGCGGGCCGGTGCTGCTCTGCTCTCCCTCCTCGGTTTCTAGCAGGCTCCTGGCCAACGGGCCGGTGCTGCTCTGCTTTCTCGCCATCTCCGGGTAAGCTCCTCCGATACTCTTCTCCAGGCTTCTTGCCTCCGGGTGCGCTCGCTCTAGACTGCTCCAGGCGACACCCATCTTTGCTCTCTCCTTTCGTCTCCTCCCCCTTCGAGGGCGGTCCCGGGGCCACTTGGTGACTGTCAGCTCCAGGGGCGGTTCTTTCACGCTGACAGACACCTCTAGCATCACAGTCTCTGTTGGTGGGGGCGGTTTCCACTTTTGGCGCCATTTTCGGTCCTGGCCCACGATGGGAGGTGGCCTCTCGCCACCCTCTGGCACGCCCATAATGGCGTCCGCTCTTCCAAGGCGGGAAACCTTTGGAAATGGCGGGAATCGCTTCCCAGTGGCGGGAAACTCTGCAGATGGCGGGAAAACGCTGTTAATGGCGGACAACCGGCTGGAATCGACTGGTGATGGGGTCCGATGGCGGGGACCCTCCGGAACCGGCAGGAGACTTCTTTTTGAGGTAAACTCATTCTTTTCTTCAGGCACGCAGTACCCGGGTGTTGCGGGCACGTAATCCTGCCGACTACGCCAAAGTTGACGCGCCCCCTGGGCCATATTCTTTAGGGGGAATATCCGGAGCCGGATCAGATGGGGGTTGTAGTCTTCCGAGTGGCTGTGACCCGGTCCGTGCCCAGGGTGTCAAACTCAGTTGTATGTGGCAGTCCTACAGATGTTAATAAGTTCTTAATGTCGACTACGCCACCCGTTGTATTGCGGTCACTATGGCCGCCGCTGCAGCAGGGTCCGCTGAGGCTGATGGTGTTGGTGCAGCTATTGATGGTATAACCCCCAACGGGTGGGGTATAGCCTCAGGGGGTCAGGTGCAGAGGATGGGGGTTGTGGTGGTGCAGCATAGGTGTTAAATGAAGACAGAGTCGGGTTATGCAGTTTAGGGTATTTACTCACTGCTGATGTTCCGGTCACTCCAGCTTCGAGTGACCTCCCGAGCCGTGCTGCATCCACCAGGTCCTGGATCCAGCCAACCCCCAAGCGAGTCCGGAGCGTGACCCTGAGCTCTCCTTCTGTCCTTTCACTGGCCGTCCCCACTATTGATCCACCCAGGTCCAGCTCCCTCGGGCCTTCTGTCGGGAGACCCTTGGCCTTGGGTTCCCTGACCCTCCACGTGGTATGCCTTCGTGGTGGATGTGGTGGGTGGCCGTGGCAGACGCTGCCCACGGCCTCCGGTCTCTGGCTGGGGTGTGTTTTTGCCCCCACCAGCTTGGGTTCCGGTACCCTAATGCCAACTCTTCACCCGCTGATGGACTTTGGGTTCTCAGAGTTCCTTTTCTGTTTCCCCCTCTGGGTCTTTCTGGCTTTCTCCTCTCTCTCTCTCTGGGTCTTCTCTGCTCCTCTTCCTCTGACTTCTCTGCAAAGACTCACAGACTGACTGACTGTGGCTGTCTGACTGACTGTGGCTGACTGACTGACCCTGTTCCTAGTTGGTGCCCACCTTATATACACCCTCTATGTGTGAGCTCAGGTGACCAGCACCCAATGAGCTCCTATCTTTACCCAGGCTGCTCCCCCTATCTGCCCCTACACTACTTGGGATGTACCACCCCCCTCCCACTCCAGCCAGGAACAGACTCGGTCGTACCTGCACATTTCTAAGTGGGAGTACCGTTGGTCTGTTCCCCGGAAATGGGATGTATGTAGTGCATGCAGCCTACCGAGCTCAGTTCCACACTCCATCCTTACCCGGGAGTGGAATATCACACCTCTGGGTTGAGGTGCAATACCCCTGTAGCAGCCGAATCCTCAGGGTGCTACACATGCGTGACGCGCAGTCTGGCTCCAGACAGAAGACCGCATCCAGCCGTTACAGGTAAGAGGAGGTGTATGGCGTCGGAGATCGCGGTATGCGTAGGCACTGAACGCACACTGCGATCTCCGGCGCCATACTTGCATACTTTCCTCACCTGGAAGAGCGTTACTGCGGCGCCTCTCTTCAGCGGAGACCGGGGGCGGAGTGAGACGTCCGATCGGCGCGTGCGCATAGCGCTATCCGGCGCCATTTTACTGAAGACACATTTACAGTGTGTCTTCAGCAAAATGGCGCCAGACAGCGCAGTGCTCTGGCGCCGGACAGCGCGGTGCTCTGTCGCCGCACTCCTCCCCCGCCCTCCAGCAGAACAGGACGCTGCAGCGCTGGAGTACAGAGAAGAAAGGTGAGTATAACTGTTTGTTTATTTTTTGGGGGATGTGTGTATAGTGGGGGGGTAAGGGGTGCCACGCATACCGGGATTAGGGGAGCCATGCATACAAGAATAGGGATGAGGGGAGCCATGCATACCGGGATTGGGGATGAGGGGTGACACGCATACCAGGATTGGGGATGAGGGGTGCTATGCATACCAGGATTGGGGATGAGGGGTGCGATGCATACCAGAATAGGGATGAGGGGTGCCACGCATACCAGGATTGGGGATGAGGGGTTCCACGCATACCAGGATTGGGGATGAGGGGTGCCACGCCTACCAGGATTGGGGATGAGGGGTGCCACGCCTACCAGGATTGGGGATGAGGGGTGACACGCATACCGGGATTGGGGATGAGGGGTGCCACGCATACCGGGATTGGGGATGAGGGGTGCCACGCATACCGGGATTGGGGATGTGGGGTGCCACGCATACCGGGATTGGGGATGAGGGGTGCCACTGACTCGCCCCCTGGGCCGTGGGGTACCCGGAACCGGGCCTCTATGCGATGCTGGGGGTAGTAGTGGCAACCCGATCCCGTGGCTCAGGGTGGTCAGACCAAATTGTGGCAGTCTATTTATCAGTGTTTTGAATGTCCGACTACGCCACCCGTGGATTGCGGTCAGAGATAATCGCAGCTGAGAGGCAGACCACTGAGGCTGGTGTTGGTGTGCAGCACAGGGGTAGGACAACTCCCCACGGGAAGAGTGTAGCCTCAGGGCAGTGTAGGTGAATGCTGGGGGTGATAGTGCAGGCCGCAATAGTAAGAGTTCAGAGTCCGCTTCAAACAGTCCAGGGTCTTTATTGCAGATGTTATTACTGACCCAATAGGAGTACCGGTTAGGAATGGGCCTGGGTATCTGAGAGCATTCGGGCGAGCCCCACTGGTCAGGGTGAGTGTGTAGGCCTACCGTTCTCTCTATGCTCTTGCTGACTATCCCCCTTTTCGTGGTGTAATAGCCCACGTCCCTGAGCTGGCCGTGTACTTTGCCTGTATGGCTTGCGACTCGGGCCTTGGGTACCTTTAGCTTCTCCTTGCTGTACTGGTCCCTCTGTGTGGCGGAGCCTCCAGGCTTCTTAAGCCAAGGGACCTGAAATCCCTCGCGGGTTGGTTCTCTGCTGCTGGGCTTGCAACTCTGACAGCCTCAGACCCCAATGTCCGGTTGTGTACTTCTCTCAGCCAGGACCGGCTCTCGTCGCCTCTGTCCCTGGCTCGCAGTCTCTCCTCTGCCTCACGGACTCCTCAGCTGCTGCTGACCTGTCCCTCTTCTCTGAGAACCCTTCTGGACACTTCAGAAGTGGGTTCTGGTCTCTCTAACCCTGCCCCAGTTCCAGCTTTTATAGGGGCAGCCTGCTCCCCCTACTGGCCTGGGACAGGAGGTGCTGCCTGCTAATGGTCCCTGACCAGGGAACCTCCCTCCTGCTGTCAGACACAGCCTTTAATATTTGTGGCATCCAGGCCTGGGGTGACACATTCCCCCCTAGTAAAATTTAGTACTCCGGGACTAAGCCTTTTTGGCTAACAACAAACAGGGTATAAACAATAATATAACATATTTACAAGCACATTTTGTCCTTAAGGTTACGGCGCTTCCGTGACCGGGTGTCCATATCACTCAACAAGGTGAAGTTTTCCACGATGTGGGGACCTGTCCCTATAAACCCCAAGTTCCTGGTCTTGGGCGTGGCGGCAAGGTAAAAGCTAACTACTTTGGACCACAAGGAGGCCACGCCGGACAGGTTTTTCTTCCGTGGCCATCTTCACAAGAGAGCACCAAGTGCAACTATCTACATGGTTGTTCCGGTTATTCACTGTCCATAACCTGTCAGTCCATTGAACTAGGAAAAACTGGAAAAACATTAATTATCAGGTAACAACCATAAAACATAAAATATTTACAGGTAAATGTAGAATTTGTACTTAGATCTTCCAGCGAGCTGGTACTTGACCCCTAGTGCTCCTGGTTGACCTGCGTAACCCACTGTCTGGTGGTCGTGGTCTAACCTGGCTTTCCCCACTAGCATTTAGGGTACAGCTACTAGCTGGGTTTACAGGCAGGGCAGGCAGCTGTCTGCGGGTCCTTTGGCTTACCGCAGGCATGGCAGGCTCACTGTCAGCAGAGGGTTGACTCTCCTGGGCTGCTGGCATGGGTTCTTCTGCCTCCGGGGCTGCTTGTTCTTCTTGTTCTTCCTGCTCTCCTGTAGGCTCCTGCTGGGTAGGTTGAAGGAAGTGTAGGTCGGGTACCACTATGGCATCGTTTATCAGAGTCCAGGACCTCAGGAACTCTCCGAGAACGGTGCTGACCATTTCCTCCTTGTCCACTGCGGGCTCAAGGTCATCTTGATCTTCACTTGGACTCTGCAGTTGCTCGGGGCACCATTTTATGTGGACTCTGGAGACAGTGCTAGTGGTTTCTCCTCCATCCTTGGTAATTACACATACCTTCGGGTTGTCATGGTTGGATGGCAGTACTGTGTACGGGTCACTCTCCCACTGGTCATCTAGCTTGTGAAGCCTTCTCTTCCACTTCAGGACCTGCTCACCAGGTTCCAGGGGACCAGCAGGGGCGTGTTGGTTGAAGAGCCTCTCTTGTTTTTCTCTCGCTTGAGCCAGACTCTTCTCCACACTCTCCTGTACCTTCTTGTACTGTAGCCGCCGTTCCGTATCCCAGTCCACATCTGGGGAGGTGTCCTCGGGTGTCAGGACTCCCATCTCCAGGTCCATAGGCAGCTTACCTGGTCTTGCTCGCATCAGGTAAGCCGGGGTGCAGTTGGTAGCATTCACCGGGATATGGTTGTACAAGTCTATCAGGTCTGGCAGCTTCTCCGGCCACAGGCTGCGTTCTTCCAAGGGCAACGTCTTGAGGAGATCAATGACGATATTATTCATTTTCTCACACAGCCCGTTGGTTTGCGGGTGGTAAGGCATTGTTCGAATCTTCCTACAGCCGTAGAGGTTGCAGAACTCCTGGAAGACTTCCGCCTGAAACGCTGGACCTTGATCTGTCAAGACCTGTTCCGGATACCCGTGTGGACGGCAGAAGTGTTGTTGGAAGGCTCTGGCCGCCTTTTGGGCTGTCAAGTCTTTAACCGGGACCACCACCAAGAAACGGGAGTAATGGTCCACAATCGTGAGGGCATAGATGTAGCCGGACCGGCTTGGAGCCAACTTCACATGGTCCAGAGCTACCAGCTCAAGAGGCTGCCTGGTGACGATGGGCCTCAAGGGTGTCTTCTGGCTGGTACGGTCGTTCCTTCTGAGGTGACATGGGCCGCGGTCCCTGCACCACTTCTCTATGGCCCCTCTCATACCGATCCAGTAGAACCGCTCTCTCAGTAGGAACTCCAGTTTCTTCCACCCGAAGTGTCCCGCTCTGTCATGGTAGGCCTCCAGGACCATTGCTGCATCCCGTCTCGGGACCACTACCTGCCAGGTCAGCTCGTACGTCTGGTGGTTGACAAGCCTTCTGCACAGCTTACCTTCGTAGAGGAATAGCCTGCTTTTCTCCTTCCATAACTGCTTGGCTTCCTCTGGAGCGTCTGGGCCAGGGCTAGCATCTGCCTGGGTTAACAGGTCTTTCACCAGGCGAACTGCAGGGTCACTATCTTGCGTTTCAGCCCAGCCATGGTGGGGTAAGGGGTTGAACATGACGGTGGTTAGGTCTTTGTCTCTTACCCGGTGAGAATACTGAGTGGCCCCATACCGGTGGAACGCAGGGAGCTCTACTTCCTCCAGCTCTTCCGAGTCTTCTCCTTCGGGTAGGTGGGGCATTCTTGATAGGGCGTCTGCGTTGGCGTTGGTTCTGCCTGCCCGGTATTTGATTGTGAAGTCATAATTTGATAGCCGGGCCATTCACCGCTGTTCTAGGGCACCAAGTCTTGCATTGTCCAGGTGTGTCAACGGGTTGTTGTCCGTGTACACAGTGAACTTTGCGGAGGCCAGGTAATGTTTAAACCGTTCTGTGATGGCCCACGCCACTGCCAAGAATTCTAGCTTGAAGGAGCTGTAATTCTCCGGGTTTCTTTCAGTGGGCCTCAGCTTCCGGCTGGCGTACGCGATCACCCTTTCTCTGCCCTGTTGGTTCTGTGACAGTACGGCTCCCAGCCCCACATTACTGGGGTCTGTGTGGAGGATAAAAGGCTGGCCATAATCTGGGTAGGCCAGGATCTCATCCCCCATGAGGGCCATCTTCAACTGGCGGAAGGACTCCTCTTCCGGCTTGTCCCACTTGAAGGGTGGCTTTTGACTTCTGGATTTAGACTGACCTATCAGGAGGTCCTGCATTGGAGTTGCCATCTTTGTGAACCCAGGGATGAACCTTCGGTAGTAGCCTACCAACCCGAGGAACTGCCTCACTTCTTTGATGTTTGAGGGGCTTGGCCAGCTCTTGATTACTGTGACCATGTCGGGGTCGGAGGCTACTCCTTCTGCACTCACCACGTGCCCCAGGTACTGTACCTTCGGCTTTAACAGATGACACTTGGAGGGTTTCACTTTCATGCCAAAGCCTGCCAGGGCCTCGAACACCTCGGCCAGGTGCTTTAGATGGTCCTCGTAAGTCTTTGAATAGACAATCCCGTCGTCCAGGTAAAGTAGGACCGTCTCGAAGTTTCGGTGCCCTAGACAGCATTCCATCAGCCTCTGGAAGGTCCCGGGTGCATTGCAGAGCCCGAATGACATACAATTGAATTCACTCAATCCCATCGGGGTGGTGAAGGCGGTTTTCTCCTTGTCAGCCTCTGCCACAGGAACCTGCTAGTACCCGCTAGTAAGGTCCAAAGTAGAGAAGAAATTAGCTGATTTTAGTGCGGCTAAAGACTCCTCTATCCTAGGTAACCGGTACGCGTCTTTATGGGTGATACGATTGTTTTGTCTATAGTCCACGCACATTCTCATGGTACCGTCTTTCTTTTTTACCAGAACCAAGGGGGCTGCCCAGGGGCTACAGCTGTCTCTAATGACCCCGGCTTCTTTCATTTCTCTCAGCATGCCCTTTGCGTTCTGATAATGTGCAGGGGGTACAGGTCTGTATCTCTCTTTTATTGGTGGGTGGCTCCCCGTGGGGATGTGGTGTTCTACCCCTTTCACCCTGCCGAAATCTAGCGGGTGCTTACTAAAGATTCTCTCGTACTCCTGAACCACCCGGTAGACTCCTTGTTTTTGGTGCAAGGGAGTGGAGTTAGCACCCACGTGGAGTTTCTGTCACCAGTCCTCCTTAGGTTTCTGGGAGCCATTATCCTCCACCGGTGGAGATGGAGGCAAGGGTTCCACGACCCTGAGAGCATTGTGTTCAACAGCAAACAATTTGGCTAATGTAGCGTACCGGGGCAAGTGTACTTCCCTTTCCCCAATGTTTAAGATCCGGACGGGCACCCTTCCATGGTGGACATCAACCACCCCCCGGGCTGTCAAAATGGTGGGCCTGCTGTCTGAGTACACGGGTTCTACCATGGCTTGGTAGTCTCTCCCTCTTAACCCGATTGCAGTCCGACACCAGATCATCATTTCACTTTTGGGAGGCATGGCAATGGGGAACTGGTCGCTCATCCTCACGCTACCGATCTCGCCACCAAACAGTTCCAACTGTTGCCGTCTCATCAGGGCTCTTATCTCCTTCTGGAGGACCCTCTGTTGGCTGGAGCTCGCATTCATCGCCACCTGCTGCAAAATTACAATCACTTCTGAAAGACAATTTTCAATCACGTTAGTACCCAAGGTTATTTTAGGGTGACTTTCTCGACGTTCAATGTCCACAATGATCACTCCCTGTGCCGGTAGTTCAACTTTAGCAATCTTAATGGTCATCTCTCTGAACCCCACCTGCGGCACAGGCTGGCCATTGCTGGCGATGATGCTCAAGTCACTGGCTGGATAGCGGGTTATGTCAGTGTCACACCAGTACTGCTTGAAAAGTACATAGGGGATGGTAGTCACTTGGGACCCGGTGTCCAGCAGTGCACTCATGGGGATACCGTCCAGCACTACGGGTAAAACCGGACGACCCCCTACGTACTTATCACGCCAATTAGACGGGCCTGGTGACCTTATGCCTGGGGGTTGGCCCTCTGCCCCAGGTCGGACCCATTTAAAGTACAGTACCCGGCTGGCTGCAACGGCGGCAAATCGTCTGTCCATCCTCAGTGTAACGATCGGCGGGCCTTCCTCTGAACGAAGGGATCCTCCTCCGTCGACGCCACGGGACATCCTCCGGACTGGAAGCCAGCTTGATAGTTCCTGACGGGTCCATCTGTAACGACTGTACAGTCCTGGTCAATGCAGCAACACTCTTTGTTAGTTCTTGGACCTGATGGTGCAGGTTTGCAGGCGGGGATTGGTTTAGGGGCTGCGCATCAGCCCCCACAAGGTCTGCAGGGTAGGGCGCTGCCTCCTGTTGGTAAGTGATGGCAGGGCGCCGGGAAACTACAGCGCCACCTGGTGCGGGTTCTCGGAGCACCCGGATGGCCCTATCTTTGAACTGTGCAAAAGTCAAATCGGGGTTCTGTAGGGCCATGAGGCGCAGCTGGGTTCTGTGGGCGCTGGACAGCAGACCTTCTATGAACTGATCAGTCAACAGTTTATCGGTATCCTGCACGCTGCCAGGGTCAGCTTGCTTAATTGCCAAGGCTTCCTGTAAATTTAGGGCATAGTCTCTAATGCTATCTTGAGCTCGCTGCTTACATCCATAGAACAGCATCTTGATTTCTGCTGAGGTACGGGTATCAAAGGTGTCCCGTAGACGGGTCAGAACCCCCCTTACAGTCCTTTTCTCCTCAGCTGTCCAAGACTTTACCTCCCGCTGGGCCGCACCAGTTAACTGCCCTATCAGTATGCTTACTTTCTGTTCTTCTGTCAGGGGGTAAACTTTGAACAGGCTATACAGCCTTTCTTTAGAGTCGCCCAAGGTATGCGACTCGCCGGCATAATGTGGCAGCCAGACCGCTCCGGGGATGTAGGGCATGGAAAACGGCATCACAGCTGCAGCAGCTACGCTGGTAGTAGAGGGTCCCTCCGCGTCCAACATCTTCCTCCCCCCAGTTAACCGTGGCCTACCTTCCAGCGATCCTCTTCTGTAGGCCGCGGCTCCGCTCGCGATGATCTGGGCGAGGACCTTGCGTCGCTCGGTGATGACGTCGGCGTCCGCTGGATCTCCTTCCAGGACCTTGCGCAGCGTCTCAGCATAGGGCGGGGCTTCAGGTCTCGCGTGTTTTTGACATCCACGCCCTTCTTCTTCCCGCGCAGCGTCCCAAAGATGGCGCCCGATGGCGGGGAACGGCTCCGATTGGCGGGAAATGGCCCGAATGGCGGGAAACTTCACTCAGGTAAGTATAAAGTCTTTTTCAGGCACGCAATTTCCGTTTGTGGCGGGTTGGTCACAATCCTGCCGACTACGCCAAAGCTGACTCGCCCCCTGGGCCGTGGGGTACCCTGAACCGGGCCTCTATGCGATGCTGGGGGTAGTAGTGACAACCCGATCCCGTGGCTCAGGGTGGTCAGACCAAATTGTGGCAGTCTATTTATCAGTGTTTTGAATGTCCGACTACGCCACCCGTGGATTGCGGTCAGAGATAACCGCCGCTGCGAGGCAGACCACTGAGGCTGGTGTTGGTGTGCAGCACAGGGGTAGGACAACTCCCCACGGGAAGAGTGTAGCCTCAGGGCAGTGTAGGTGAATGCTGGGAGTGATAGTGCAGGCCGCAATAGTAAGAGTTCAGAGTCCGCTTCAAACAGTCCAGGGTCTTTATTGCAAATGTTATTACTGACCCAATAGGAGTACCGGTTAGGAATGGGCCTGGGTATCTGAGAGCATTCGGGCGAGCCCCACTGGTCAGGGTGAGTGTGTAGGCCTACCGTTCTCTCTATGCTCTTGCTGACTATCCCCCTTTTTGTGGAGTAATAGCCCACGTCCCTGAGCTGGCCGTGTACTTTGCCTGTATGGCTTGCGACTCTGGCCTTGGGTACCTTTTGCTTCTTCTTGCTGTACTGGTCCCTCTGTGTGGCGGAGCCTCCAGGCTTCTTAAGCCAAGGGACCTGAAATCCCTCGCGGGTTGGTTCTCTGCTGCTGGGCTTGCAACCCTGACAGCCTCAGACCCCAATGTCCGGTTGTGTACTTCTCTCAGCCAGGACCGGCTCTCGTCACCTCTGTCCCTGGCTCGCAGTCTCTCCTCTGCCTCACGGACTCCTCAGCTGCTGCTGACCTGTCCCTCTTCTCTGAGAACCCTTCTGGACACTTCAGAAGTGGGTTCTGGTCTCTCTAACCCTGCCCCAGTTCCAGCTTTTATAGGGGCAGCCTGCTCCCCCTACTGGCCTGGGACAGGAGGTGCTGCCTGCTAATGGTCCCTGACCAGGGAACCTCCCTCCTGCTCTCAGACACAGCCTTTATTATTTGTGGCATCCAGGCCTGGGGTGACACACCACGCATACCGGGATTGGAGATGAGGGGTGCCACGCATAATGGGATTGGGGATGAGGGGAGCCACGCATACCGGGATTGGGGATGAGGGGTGCCACGCATAGCAGAATAGGGATGAGGGGTGCCATGCATAGCAGAATAGGGATGAGGGGTGCCACGCATACCAGGATTGGGGATGAGGGGTGCCACGCATACCAGGATTGTGGATGAGGGGGTGACACGCATACATGGATTGGGGATGAGGGGTGACACGCATACCAGGATTGGGGATGAGGGGTGCCACGCATAATGGCATT
Source organism: Phyllobates terribilis (assembly GCF_046119375.1). Lineage (NCBI taxonomy): Eukaryota > Metazoa > Chordata > Amphibia > Anura > Dendrobatidae > Phyllobates > Phyllobates terribilis. The sequence continues at coordinate 308,639,180 of NW_027362761.1, forward strand.
GGGGATGAGGGGAGCCACACATTCCGGGATTGGGGATGAGGGGTGCCACGCATACCAGGATTGGGGATGAAAGGTGCCACGCATACCAGAATAGGGATGAGGGGTGCCACGCATACCGGGATTGGGGATGAGGGGTGCCACGCATACCAGGATTGGGGATGAAAGGTGCCATGCATACCAGAATAGGGATGAGGTGTGCCACGCATACCAGAATAGGGATGAGGGGTGCCACGCATACCAGGATTGGGGATGAGGGGTGCCACGCATACCAGGATTGGGGATGAGGGGTGACACGCATACCAGGATTGGGGAAGAGGGGTGACACGCATACCAGGATTGGGGATGAGGGGTGACACGCATAATGGCATTGGGGATGAGGGGAGCCACGCATACCGGGATTGGGGATGAGGGATGCCACGCATACCAGGATTGGGGGTGAAAGGTGCCACACATACCAGAATAGGGATGAGGGGTGCCATGCATACAAGGATTGGGGATGAAAGGTGCCACACATACCAGAATAGGGATGAGGGTGAGCCACGCATACCAGAATAGGGATGAGGGGTGCCACGCATACCGGGATTGGGGATGAGGGGTGCCACGCATACCAGGATTGGGGATGAAAGGTGCCACGCATACCAGAATAGGGATGAGGGGTGCCACGCATACCGGGATTGGGGATGAGGGGTGCCACGCATACCGGGATTGGGGATGGGGGTGCCACGCATACCGGGGTTTGGGATGAGGGGTGACACACATACCAGAATAGGGATGAGGGGTGCCACGCATACCAGAATAGGGATGAGGGGTGCCACGCATACCGGGATTGGGGATGAGGGGTGCCACGCATACCGGGATTGGGGATGAGGGGTGCCACGCATACCAGAATAGGGATGAGGGGTGCCACGCATACCAGGATTTGGGATGAGGGGAGCCACACATACCGGGATTGAGGATGAGGGGAGCCACGCATACCGGGATTGGGGATGAGGGGTGCCACGCATACCGGGATAGGATGGTGGGGGCAGCACAAATACCAGGAGGGGGGCAGCACATACCAACATGGGAGACCATATACCAATAAAAATGCTCGCCACCCGGGCGTAGAACAGGTTCAATAGCTAGTATAATCTAAGAGCAGAAATGAGGGGAGATAGGGATTCGTTTTGGCCTTCACAATTCCCTTCCTGACAGCGGAGGTTGCCACCCTAACTTGAAACAGTATGGGCCCCCGCTCCTCGACGACTGCCCCTATGTAGCCCTACCACTACTCTAACTGACCAGGCATCCTCAGTAGGTGATCAGATAATATGTAATGAACATATACAAATGTATACAGGATAGATACTAGTGGGCTGAGGGGTATGTATCAGAAATATTATTCAACTATCTGATCAGAAAAAAACCCTAACAAAGTCCAAGAAGAAGTGTATATGATGTCCTTGTCAAACAAAGAATAACCCTTCAGATCATAAATGGCCGGTCATGTGGCAGTGCAATTAAAACCCCAAAACATCCATATACCTCAGTCACATTTCTATGGACATTGAATATCCTATATATGTATATAGCCTGAACACTTGTGTACTTAGCTTATTGGCATTTTCTTCCAACACATTTCCCCCCTCTTTTGGTCATTCAGGGATTCGTCAGGTTATTCCTTCAATCAGGACAAGAAAAGGAGACCATTAGCTCCACTGCAATGAGGACACAGCCCCCTACATACAGTATGAGCCCGCAAATAGCTCCCTAGATACAGTATGAGCCCCACATGCATATATACATTATATACATATATATACATTATATATATATATATATATATATATATATATATATATATATATATATATATATATACAGTCATATGAAAAAGTTTGGGCACCCCTATTAATCTTAAGCTTAATGTTTAATAAAAATTGGTGTTTTTGCAACAGCTATTTCAGTTTGATATATGTAATAACTGTTGGACACAGTAATGTTTCTGCCTTGAAATGAGGTTTATTGTACTAACAGAAAATGTGCAATCTGCATTCAAACAAAATTTGACAGGTGCATAAGTATGGGCACCTCACCAGAAAAGTGACATTAATATTTAGTAGATCCTCCTTTTGCAAAAATAACAGCCTCTAGTCGCTTCTTGTAGCTTTTAATGAGTTCCTGGATCCTGGATGAAGGTATTTTTGACCATTCCTCTTTACAAAACAATTCCAGTTCAGTTAAGTTTGATGGTCGCCGAGCATGGACAGCCCTCTTCAAATGATCCCACAGATGTTCAATGATATTCAGGTCTGGGGACTGGGATGGCCATTCCAGAACATTGTAATTGTTCCTCTGCATGAATGCCTGAGTAGATTTGGAGCGGTGTTTTGGATCATTGTCTTGCTGAAAGATCCATCCCCTGCGTAACTTCAACTTTATCACTGATTCTTGAACATTATTATCAAGAATCTGCTGATACTGAGTGGAATCCATGCGTCCCTCAACTTTAACAAGATTCCCAGTTCCGGCATTGGCCACACAGCCCCAAAGCATGATGGAACCTCCACCAAATTTTACTGTGGGTAGCAAGTGTTTTTCTTGGAATGCTGTGTTTTTTTGCCACCATGCATAACGCCTTTTGTATGACCAAACAACTCAATCTTGGTTTCATCAGTCCACAGGACCTTCTTCCAAAAAGATATTGGCTTCTCCAAATGTGCTTTTGCATACCTCAGCCGACTCTGTTTGTGGCATGCTTGCAGAAACGGCTTCTTTCGCATCACTCTCCCATACAGCTTCTCCTTGTGCAAAGTGCGTTGTATAGTTGACCGATGCGCATTGACACCATCTGCAGCAAGTTGATGCTGCAGCTCTCTGGAGGTGGTCTGAGGATTGTCCTTGACTGATCTCACCATTCTTCTTCTCTGCCTTTATGATGTTTTTCTTGGCCTGCCACTTCTGGCCTTAACAAGAACTGTCCCTGTGTTCTTCCATTTCCTTACTATGTTCCTCACAGTGGAAACTGACAGGTTAAATCTCTGAGACAGCTTTTTGTATCCTTCCCCGGAACAACTATGTTGAATAATCTTTGTTTTCAGATCATTTGACAGTTGTTTTGAGGAGCCCATGATGCCACTCTTCAGAGGAGATTCAAACATGAGAACAACTTGCAAGTGGCCACTTTAAGTAGCTTTTCTCATGATTGCATACAACTGGCTATGAAGTTCAAATCTCAATGAGGTTACAAAACCAAAAAAAGGGCTTTAGTAAGTTAGTAAAAAGTAGGTAGGAGTATTTAAAACAAGAAAATGATAAGGGTGCCCATACTTATGCACCTGTCAAATTTTGTTTGAATGCAGATTGCACATTTTCTGTTAGTACAATAAACCTCATTTCAAGGCAGAAACATTACTGTGTCCAACAGTTATTACATATATCAAACTGAAATAGCTGTTGCAAAAACACCAATTTTTATTAAACATTAAGCTTAAGATTAATAGGGGTGCCCAAACTTTTTCATATGACTGTATATATATATATATATATATATATATATATATATATACACGTTACTATATATATATATATATATATATTGTAACGGGTCTGGGAGGCGGAACCTCTGAGCTACTATACAAGGGGGCGGTCCTTGTAAGGGAGCGGGTGGCGACCAGGCAGGCAGTCACAGCAGGTGACCGGGACAGTCTCTAGAAGAACGGGCAGGAGGTCACGGCAAGTGACCGAGGCAGTCTCTGGATGAACGGGCAGATGGTCACGGCAAGTGACCGGGGCAGTCTCTGGGTGAGCGGGCAGATGGTCACGGCAAGTGACCGGGGCAGTCTCTGGGTGAGCGGGCAGATGGTCACGGCAAGTGACCGGGGCAGTCTCTGGGTGAACGGGCAGATGGTCACGGCAAGTGACCGGGGCAGTCTCTGGGTGAACGGGCAGATGGTCACGGCAAGTGACCGGGGCAGTCTCTGGGTGAACGGGCAGATGGTCACGGCAAGTGACCGGGGCAGTCTCTGGGTAAAGGGTTGGTACGACCTGTGGCGGCTGATGGTAGACGTGAGCTCCAGGTGAGCAGGCGAGAGTCTCTGGATAAACGGGTGGTCACAGCATGTGATGGCGGAGCCTCCAGGAAGACCAACAGACAGGCGGCAGATGAGCGCTCCCAGGTGAGCGGGCAGAAGTCTCTGGACAGGCGGGTGGTCACAGCACGTGACGGCAGAGCCTCCAGGTAGGCTAGCAGACAGGCAGCAGATGAGCGCTCCCAGGTGAGCGGGCAGGAGTCACTGGACAGGCAGGTGGTCACAGCACGTGACGGCAGAGCCTCCAGGTAGGCTAGCAGGCAGGTAGCAGATGTGCGCTCCCAGGTGAGCGGGCAAGCTGGTCCATAGACAGACTGACAGGAGTAGTAAGGCAGACCGTCGGACCTCAGGCTAGCAGGCAGGTAGCAGAATAACAGGCAGGAATAAGACAGCAAGCTGGCAGGTATCTGGCAGGTAACTGGCAACGGGACCTGAGGGCTGAAGCAGAGTAGTGAACAGTGCAACAACATTGCTCGGGCACCTCCATTTTGCAGGAGGTGCCTTAAATATGGTGAAGTCCTCCGGCCATTGGCCGGGGACTCCTTAGGACGGCGCGCGCGGCCCCCTTAAGAGGGAGGGAGCGCGCGCGCGCGCGCCCTAAGCACAGTGGCCGGGAAGAGCGCGCGCTGCCAGCAGAGCGGGAGGAGGACGCCGGGCTCGGAGCAGAGAGGTGAGTGGAACAGCGTCCCTGCCTAGCAGAGGGCAGGGACGCCGACGCTACAGTACCCCCCACTTTAGGCCCCCCCTTTTTTAGGCCAGACAGAAATTTAGCAAGGATGAGAGGGGCATGGATGTTCTCCCGGGGCTCCCACGTTCTCTCTTCAGGACCAAACCCCTTCCAATCTACTAGAAAAAAGGTCCTCCCTCTTACCCTTTTGGTGGCCAGAATGTTCTCTACCTCAAATTCGTTTTCAGTGGAAACCGGAGCAGGAGGCGTGCCTGTAGACTTGGAAAAATAGTTAAGTACCACAGGTTTGAGGAGAGATACATGGAAGGAGTTAGGGATCCGCAAGTTGGCCGGGAGTTTCAATTTATAGGCCACCGGGTTGATCTGACTGATGACCTCCAGAGGACCGATGAACCGAGGCCCTAACTTATAGGAAGGAATTTTGAGCCGGACATACTTGGACGAGAGCCAGACCTTATCCCCTGGACAGAATTGAGGAGGATCCAGACGTTTTTTGTCAGCATGTCTTTTCATACGCTCGGATGACAGAAGGAGTGCGGACCGGGTATTCTCCCATGTGGAGGAAAATTTGTTAACAAGAGATTCCGCAGCCGGATTGTCCACCGAGGTGGAGACGGGAAACGGGATCCGAGGATGCTGACCGAAGACTACAAAAAACGGGGATTTGGAGGAAGATTCGCTCTCGTGATTGTTGTACGAGAATTCGGCCCATGGCAGGAGATCCACCCAGTCAGAATGGTGAGCATTAACGAAGTGCCGGAGGTAACTGGTCAGGATCTGATTGATCTGCTCCACTTGACCATTAGACTGTGGGTGGTAAGCGGAGGAGAAGTCCAGGGTGACGTCTAGCAATTTACAAGTGGCTCTCCAGAAACGAGAAGTGAACTGTACCCCACGATCCGACACGATGTGACGGGGCAGGCCATGAAGACGGAAGATGTGGCGGATAAAGTCTTTAGCCAGCTCGGGTGCAGACGGGAGGCCTGGCAGGGGAATGAAGTGAGCCATCTTGGAAAAGCGGTCAGCGACCACCCAAATGACCGTACAACCGGCAGAGACGGGAAGATCAGTTATGAAGTCCATCGCTATATGCTGCCAGGGGGCAGCAGGTACTGGCAGAGGAAGAAGGCGACCGGCTGGCAGGTGTCTCGGAACTTTGTTGCGGGCACAGGACACACAGGCAGAAACAAAGTCTATTACATCCTTGCGCAGGTTAGGCCACCAGTAGTGCCGGGAAATAAGCTGGAGGGTCTTTTTCTGACCGGCGTGGCCAGCTAGTTTAGACGAATGACCCCAGTGTAGGATCTTCTCCCGATCAGGTACCGATACGAACGTCTTACCGGGAGGGAGACGATTTAGACTCACGGGAGCCACCTGCATTACTCTGGCGGGATCGATGATATGTTTAGGTTCTTCCTCGAGATCAGATACCAGAAAGGATCGGGACAAGGCGTCTGCTTTGATGTTCTTGTCAGCCGGGCGAAAATGTAGAACAAAATCAAAGCGAGCAAAAAACAAGGACCACCGGGCTTGGCGCGGATTAAGTCTCTGGGCATGCTGGAGATAAGCCAAGTTCTTGTGGTCAGTGTAAATTATTACCGGATGAAGAGCCCCCTCGAGTAGGTAACGCCACTCCTCCAATGCCAGCTTGATGGCCAATAACTCTCGGTCTCCTATGGAATAATTGCGCTCAGAAGAGGAGAAGAGTTTGGAGAAGAAGCCGCAAGTTACCATCCTCACGGAAGAAGATTTTTGAGTAAGTACAGCTCCGGCTCCAGAGGAGGAGGCGTCAACCTCCAGAAAGAACTGCTTGTTGCCGTCCGGACGATGCAGCACCGGGGCGGAAGAGAAGGCCTGTTTTAAGGAAAGAAAGGCCTCCTCTGCTTCGGGCGGCCACTCTTTGGGATTAGTACCCTTACGGGTGAGCGCGGAAATTGGGGCAGTCCGGGAAGAGAAGTGCGGTATGAAGAGGCGGTAGTAGTTGGCGAAGCCCAGGAACCGCTGAATGGCCTTCAACCCCTCCGGTCGGGGCCATTTCTCGATGGCAGACAGTTTCTCTGGATCCATTCGTAGGCCGGTCTGAGAAATAATGTAGCCCAAAAACGGAAGCGAGGTCTGCTCAAAGAGGCACTTCTCATATTTAGTGAAGAGGTGATTCTGCCTGAGCCTGAGCAGGACCTGACGAACGTCCCTCCGGTGAGTCTGGAGATCCAGAGAGAAGACCAAGATGTCGTCCAGGTACACCACAACGCAGGAGTAGAGAAGGTCCCGGAAGATGTCATTGACCAACTCTTGAAAGACGGCAGGAGCGTTACAGAGACCAAAGGGCATTACCAGATATTCATAGTGGTCGTCCCGGGTGTTGAATGCAGTCTTCCATTCATCCCCTTGACGGATACGGACCAGGTTGTACGCCCCACGGAGGTCCAGTTTGTTGAAGACTCTAGCCCCCCTCAGGCGATCAAATAATTCTGGAATGAGCGGAAGGGGGTACTTATTCTTCACCGTGATCTGGTTAAGGCCTCTATAGTCTATACAGGGACGGAGAGAGCCGTCCTTCTTTTTTACGAAGAAGAAGCCTGCTCCCGCCGGGGAGGTAGATTTCCGGATGAATCCCCTGGCCAAATTCTCCTCAATATATTCGGACATCGACCGGGTCTCAGCAGCGGACAATGGGTAAATACGCCCACGGGGAGGAGTAGTACCGGGTAACAGGTCGATAGGACAGTCGTATGGTCTATGAGGGGGTAATGTCTCTGCCTCCTTTTTATTAAAGACATCAGCAAATGACCAATAGGGAATCGGAAGTCCAGGTAGATTAGTTGGGGTAGGAGAAGGACGGACGGGATGAACAGGAACCAAACAAGTCTTATGACAGTCCTGTCCCCAGCGAAGGACTTCTCCGGTCTGCCAGTCAAGCACGGGTGCATGTCTCTGGAGCCAAGGTAGACCTAGTAAGAGGGCGTGAGAGAGTCCAGGCAGAACATGAAAAGAGATGCTCTCAGAATGCAGCATTCCCACCTGCAGAGTTACGGATTCGGTGATGAGTTGGATGGGACGTGGTAAGAGGCCCCCATCCACAGCAGCGACAGATAATGGTATAGCCAGAGGTTTGGTGGGAATGCGGTATTTTTCTACCAGGGACTGTGAGATAAGATTCCCGGCCGCTCCAGAGTCAAGTTGGGCTAGTTCGAAATAACGATTCTCCCCGCAGATAATAGAGACTGACAGTAGCAGAGATGGAGAGGATTTATTCTTGTCTAGGTTGACCTCTCTGAGCGAACCTAGACACAGGCGTTTCCCGACCTCTTCGGGCAGGTACGGATCCGGTGCTCCTTACTGCCACAGTAGAAGCAGCTCCCTTCGGCACGGCGTAAGTCCTGACGGGTTTTGACCATCTTGGTCTGGTCGACCTGCATAGGCTCAGGAGAGTGTACCTGGGGAGAGACGGATTTCTGAAAAGTAGGAGCTAGACGTGGAAACCTCCTCTCACGGGTGACCTCTTTGGCACGCTCCTGGAACCGTAGGTCAATCCGGGTGGCAAGAGTTATTAGGTCATCGAGAGTGGTAGGAATGTCCCGACCGGCAAGTTCATCTTTAATACGGCCGGACAGACCCTCCCAGAAGACGGATACCAGAGCGTCGTTATCCCAGGCCAGCTCCGAGGCAAGGGTACGGAACCGTATGGCATATTGGCCCACGGTGAGACTTCCCTGACGGAGGCGTAGCAGAGATGATGCGGATGAGGTCTTCCGTCCGGGTTCGTCGAAGACTTTCCGGAAAGCCATGAGAAAGGCAGGCAAGTCGGACACCAGGGGGTCTCCTCTCTCCCATAGAGGATTTAGCCAGGCCAGGGCCTCCCCGGTGAGATGGGACATGATGAAGGCAATTTTGGCCCGGTCGGAGTTAAACTGGTGGGACAGGAGTTCAAAGTGCATGGTGCACTGATTTATGAAGCCCCGAGCCTGGGCGGAGTCGCCTCCGAAGCGAGGAGGTGCAGAAAGCCGGGGTAGGATACCATGGTATTGGTGGGCAGCGGAGCTGCCGGGTTGCGAGTCATGGCACAGGCGGTGGTTGCTGGTGGAGCAGTCAGAGTGTCCAGGCGAGAATTGACATTCCGCAGGTGACCCAGGATGGACTCCTGTTGGGACCTCTGACAGGACAGTTCATGACAGAGGTCCGAGAGCGAGGGAGCTTGGGTGCCACCGGGTTCCATGGCCCGAGCAAACTGTAGCGGGTCTGGGAGGCGGAACCTCTGAGCTACTATACAAGGGGGCGGTCCTTGTAAGGGAGCGGGTGGCGACCAGGCAGGCAGTCACAGCAGGTGACCGGGACAGTCTCTAGAAGAACGGGCAGGAGGTCACGGCAAGTGACCGAGGCAGTCTCTGGATGAACGGGCAGATGGTCACGGCAAGTGACCGGGGCAGTCTCTGGGTGAGCGGGCAGATGGTCACGGCAAGTGACCGGGGCAGTCTCTGGGTGAACGGGCAGATGGTCACGGCAAGTGACCGGGGCAGTCTCTGGGTGAACGGGCAGATGGTCACGGCAAGTGACCGGGGCAGTCTCTGGGTGAACGGGCAGATGGTCACGGCAAGTGACCGGGGCAGTCTCTGGGTAAAGGGTTGGTACGACCTGTGGCGGCTGATGGTAGACGTGAGCTCCCAGGTGAGCAGGCGAGAGTCTCTGGATAAACGGGTGGTCACAGCATGTGACGGCGGAGCCTCCAGGAAGACCAACAGACAGGCGGCAGATGAGCGCTCCCAGGTGAGCGGGCAGAAGTCTCTGGACAGGCGGGTGGTCACAGCACGTGACGGCAGAGCCTCCAGGTAGGCTAGCAGACAGGCAGCAGATGAGCGCTCCCAGGTGAGCGGGCAGAAGTCTCTGGACAGGCGGGTGGTCACAGCACGTGACGGCAGAGCCTCCAGGTAGGCTAGCAGGCAGGTAGCAGATGTGCGCTCCCAGGTGAGCGGGCAAGCTGGTCCATAGACAGACTGACAAGTGTTGGAAGGCAGACCGTCGGACCTCAGGCAAGCAGGCAGGTAGTTGATGTGCGCTCCCAGGTGAGCGGGCAAGCTGGTCCTTAGACAGACTGACAGGAGTAGTAAGGCAGACCGTCGGACCTCAGGCTAGCAGGCAGGTAGCAGAATAACAGGCAGGAATAAGACAGCAAGCTGGCAGGAATCTGGCAGGTATCTGGCAGGTAACTGGCAACGGGACCTGAGGGCTGAAGCAGAGTAGTGAACAGTGCAACAACATTGCTCGGGCACCTCCATTTTGGAGGAGGTGCCTTAAATATGGTGAAGTCCTCCGGCCATTGGCCGGGGACTCCTTAGGACGGCGCGCGCGGCCCCTTTAAGAGGGAGGGAGCGCGCGCGCGCCCTAAGCACAGTGGCCGGGAAGGAGCGCGCGCTGCCAGCAGAGCGGGAGGAGGACGCCGGGCTCGGAGCAGAGAGGTGAGGGGAACAGCGTCCCTGCCTAGCAGAGGGCAGGGACGCCGACGCTACATATATTAGTATGAGCCCCCACATAGCTACCTACAGTATGAGCACTTGCATAACTACCTATATACAGTATAAGCTCCACATACAGTAGCTCCATATATACAGTGAGCTCCTATATATCCTCCTATATACAGTATGAGCTTGCACATAGCTACCTATATACAGAATAAGCCCGCACATAGCTCCCTACATATAGAGTGAGCCCCCACATAGCTCCCTACATACAGAGTGAGCCCCCATATAGTCTTTTTTACAGTATGAGCCCACACATAGCTCCCTATATGCAGAAAAAGCTCGCACATAGCTCCCTATATAGAGAATGTGGCTGCACATAGCTTCTCATATACATAATGAGCCCGCACATAGCCTCCAATATAAAGTATGAGTCTGCACATAACCCCCAACAGTATAAACCCCCATGTACAGTATGAGCCCTCACAGAGCCTCCTATATATCACAAGTGAGAAAAAATCGTACCAATTTTATTCATGAGAATGGGACCGATTTTTTTTATATGCTTGTGTGACCCTAACTTTCCAGTCATAGGGGTGAGGCCGGCACAGCTTCAGTCACTGCTCTGTGCATAGTGAGCAGCGGCTGTAACTGCATCCCTGCACTGATTGAAAGCTGGATCTAAGGGCTCTTTCACACGTCCGTGTTTCCAGTACATGTCGTGACAGTTTCCACACGTACTGGAGACACTGACACACGCAGACCCATTCAAATGAATGGGTCTGTGCACGTGTCAGTGTGTTTCCACAGACCGTGTGTCCATGTGCTCCACACGCTGACCTGTCCGTTTTTTTTGTGGATGCATGGTCCGCAAAACATCTCACGCGGATGACATCCGTGTGACACGTACCGGCGCCTGGGAACCAGCGTTACAGGTAGCACTGTTCCCAAGCGCCGATTGTCCCTGCGATCAGCACCAGCAGGGACAATGATGTGGGTAGTAGTGTCAGCTCTTGCTGTGTCCCTGTGTAAAAATAAGAATAAAATAATAAAATCCATATACTCACCTGTCCGGAGATGTCAGCCGCTGCAATCCTCTGATCGCTGATGCCAGGGAGAATGAGCCGCTCCGGAGCTGCACTCAGTGAGTGACAGGACACTGCTCCTGAGCTCAGCACAGCTCCGGGGCCCACTCGCTGGAGCAGCTCATTCTGCCCGGCTCCTCGACATCAGCGGTCGGAGGATTACAGGGGGGGATATCTCCGGACAGGTGAGTATAAGGATTTTAATATTTTATTCTTATTTTTACACAGGGACATTGCAAGAGCAGTGTTCAGCACCCGGCACTAACTGTACACGCATTCCAAGGCGCCGGTCCGTGTGATCCTGATGTGGCACACGGACACACGGATATTTCGGTTACCGTATGACTCCTGCCTAATGCTGAACGCTAGGGTGTGGTTACAGCCTTAAAGCCATGCTGGACGCACATCTATGACGGAAAGCCTGAGGCAGCTGAGAGGAATAAAGTATAATTGCTGCTGGCAGCGGGACTCTCAATGCACTGGTCACATCGCTTCAGAACTCTATTAACTGCATATTTGCATGTGAAATAGTGACAATGGTACACAGAAAAATACACAGAAGCAGAATTTGCAGCAGTGCTCTGTATCTAAAGGCAATTGGCCATTATTGTTATGGATAAAATGTGGGTGATGGGAGTGTGATTGAACTACATGGGGCAAATGCCCCTGCACACTGTGCCCTCCACTTTGTCATTTTGCTTGCATCATATATTTATAAACCACATAAACAGATCCCAGTTAATTAAATTTAATAATTTTTTACTGGGCTGCCAGCAGAAAGTCCTCTATTACCCATCTCAAATGAAAGGGGTGATCCAGGCTAAGAAGAAAAGCCTGAGGTCACACTGAGACTGAAAACATTACATATATTTAACTGTGATCTCTTCATGTGCTATATAAATACATGATACAAGCTAATCCCCAAAGTGGAGAGCACATTGTGAGGGGCATCTGCCCCATGTAGTTCAATCACACTCCTGACGCGCCCAGGGGATGGGGACGACTCGGCGCCCGGGCCTTGTTGTTAGTTTTGGGGGATGTCGTGGTGGCCAGCTCCCAAGGCCGTACTCTGGGGTCACTCTTAAAAAGCAAGGAAATGGGGAAAAAGGTGTACTGGAAAGGGGAAATTGTTTGTGACGCCACCCGTGGGGTCTGGTGAGAATCACCAGCGCTGCTACAGTCCTCTGAGGCCGGTGGTCAGGCAGCTTAGTTGGTGTGGAGGTGGAGCGGGGCCTCAGGGCAGCGTAGGAGAAGGGATGCAGGACAGAGGGGACCCAGCCGGGTCAGAGGAAGAATAGGCACACTCACAACAGTCCACTTCAGTACCTTTACTGGTGGTGTTTTAGGCACGATCCAGGGCACTGTAGGGTGAAGGGTGCATATCGGGACTCTCCCCAGTGAGCGAGTGTGGGGCCTCCTGTTTCTTGCCTTTTCCTGATAAGTTTATTACCTGCCTGGAGCTAGGCCTAACTTGGTCTCTGTCTTGCACCTGCTGACCTGGTGGTAGGGCCTTCTGTTGGAGATCACACGCACTGGTCTCTTGGGCCTCCGTGACTCCTGACCCTGGTATAACAGTCAGCTTTTGGTGTTCCTGGGACATATAGTTCGCCAGGAGTTCCGGTTGTTTCTGCTGGTCGTAGAGATCCCTGCAGATGTGGACCCGGTGTCCGGTATATGGTCTTGGGGTGAGCTGGCTAAGCTCCTCTGCCCCCTATGTAGCTCGCTTACTCCACTTGCCTGCGGCCGCACTCGGGGCCCTCACTAGGCTTCACACTGGCAGTAGGCCTCACTACTCTTCACCGCTCTTACGGCGTCGGCACGCCTTGGGCTCACTAACCTGAGCTCCCTGAGTCTGGGCTGATTTTCTCACAGGCTTCACTCTCTGTGGACTCCAGACTAGACTAGACCCGACTGAACTGCCTAGCTCCACCTTCCCTTTTTATATCCCTAACATGCTCCCTCTGGTGGTCTGAGGTGGAAGGTGGAGGTGTGTGAATGCTACGAGGGCCTCTTGTGGAGGAATCCGTCCATGCACCCCTCTAGGATCTGTGGCACCAATGCGCAGCAGGGCGCCACACTCCCATCCCCCCACAAGTTGTAGTAATTACAATGGCCCCCAGCTCCCTGCCTTTGCATACAGAGCACACTGCCAGTCTGCCACATAGATACTTTACACTTCTTGCGCACACAGGAAGCAGACGGTGATGTTTCGAGGACTGAGAGACGACGCCGGCAGGCACAGCTTCTCCAGTCTTCAGGAGCTACTCCATTAGATGCTCCTCACCGGAAGAGAGATGGTAGGTGTGACTTAAACAGATGCGCCCGCACTCTGTATGCTGTGTACGTCCTGCCAGACGTCATTCGGCAGGGCGGACCCAACTGTATTTAAACAAGCTGCGGCTGCGGTGGGCGCTGTACGTATTATAATGGGGGCAATTACTCTTTGGACAATGGGCCCTCGTGAACGGCCGGGCCCCGGGCGGTAGCCCAGATTGCCCTCATTATAATCCGCCTATGAGGGTTAGGATCTGTTGCTGAGGCCAGGTTCTGGTGCCGTGTAGGGGGATTGGAGATCAGTTGCCACGTGTGTTTGTGATGTCTTGCCACCCGGCTGGATTTGAAGAACTAGTCTAAAGACTGTTGTTGCACTCTCCTTGGCATTGGATAACCGGGTGGCACCCCCGGATTTGTCCCTTTTGTGTCGCCATCTTGTAGAGTCTAAGGAACCATATCTATGTTTGGTGTTCTATTCTCCCATTCAAAATAAAGGTTGTTCGATTGTTCACTGGCCTGCTGTCTCTGCCTGCTCTGCCACACACCTCATCACAAAGTAGTTGGCAGTGAATGGATCAGAGCAGAATGAATGGTGAACAGCGGACCAGCAACGAATGGAGCTAGAACCTCAGGATACAGGAAATGAACAGTGGGGAACCTACAAACAAAGGCCTTGAATTAGGGGTCAGTTACAAAGGACTGTCCAAAGATCAAGTAATTGAGGGTTTGGAAGGAGCGAGCCTTCAAGAAGACGCTGGAGAAGGATTCCCAGAGCAATTGAAGGAAAGACGGGTCCTGGAGATAAATACCCAGAAAATTCAGCGGGTTGTGTGGTATGAGTAGGAGATGGCATTGCTTGGGGATGAAGCCACCATAGAAGATAAACGGGAGGCCATTTGAAGAGCACATGAAAGGCAGCTCGCTGTGGAAGTAGCTAGAAGCCATAGGAAGACATAAAGCACCATACCCACTATGAGGCAAACATTCAGGGATTCATCCAAGACTTTGAGCACCAATGTCAGTTAACGGAAGTTCCAGAAATGGAGCGGTCAGAGATCTGGTGGGGTTCTTAGAGGGCGAATGTGCGGAAAAGTATTGAACTATGCACCCTCGGTGGAACCGTGAGTATGAGGACATTAAAGAAACCATCCTGGAACATTATGCTGTTACTCCAGACACTTACAGGACTCAGTTCCACTTGTTAGCCTATAACGGGAAAGGCTCTTTTAAAATGTATGCCCATAGGATCAAATAGGCGTGTCATCGCTGGCTGAAGGAAAAGGGGGCCTTAACTCAGAAGACCATTATCCAGGTCACCTTAAAAGAACAGTTCTTTGCCAAATGCCCTGCTGAAATCTGGGAATGGGTGTGTGAGTGAAAAGCAGCGACAGTAAAACAAGCTGCTACTTTAGCTGATGAGGTTCTCACCGTCAAGCCTCAGTGGAAAAAGCTACTGCTGGATGGAGAAAAAACTACCAACATTCTATCACCTGTGGTCCCTTGTCCTTCAGTCTTCAAGATTTGCTGTCCCACTAGACCACCACCTCTTGTTGATAGCCATGTGAATCACCTTCCAGCTAATCCTACCTCATTCTCTGGAACGAGACAAGGAGAGAAAGTAGTAGAGCATAGGTGTTATGGTTGTTGGCATCTGCAGGTCACATGCCGACCTATCCAGTGGAGGAATTGTCTTCAGCCTCAACAACCACCTCATGCACCTTCACATGGATATCAGCCTCCTGGTTACCTTACCTCCTTCCTCAAAATTCAAATGGGAAGGAGTGTGACAGTGCAGATGTTACCAATGTGAGCAGCCTGGGCATCTGCAAGACACCTGCCCTCATGGTCAATTGAGGAATGACCCTGCACCAAATCGGCCTATCAACTATTTACAGCCAAATACAATGGAGGAAAAGGTGTTACCCCTCCAAGTTGGCTTGCCTAATGACTCAGACTCCCATGTTCGACCATTAGGGGTTTATGGGGTGTGGGGTGCGGGCCACAGCCACGAGTTCCTCTAATCATCAAAGAAAGCACTTACAGGAGGTTGTGCTGGACTGTCAGAGAGTGCTTGGTTTTTATGACTCTGGGGCATTTCTCACCATACCTGATCCTAGAGTGGTTCGGCCAGAGGCAATAGAGCTAGGACCTGGGATTACCTTTAAATTAGCTGGAGGCCAATGGAGGAATATCCCAAAAGTAAGTGTAGAACTGGACTTTGGAGTCAATCAATGCATGGTTGTGGTGATGAGTGGCCTGTCTGCAGATATTGTCCTAGGAAATGATGTGGGAGATCTACAGTGCTGATTTGTGGGTGCAGGCAGAGTTTAAGTCAAAGAGGATGCCAAATGGAGCCAGAACCTTCAACCCTATAACTTTATAGTATGATATTCAAAAGTGAACCCACACCAAAATGCTTATGGATTGTCCAGACAGGAGGAGCCATGAATCCCCTCAGCCATGTCTACGTGTACTTGACAAGCGACCTCTTGAGGTCACTATTTGTACACAAGTTGAGGGAGGATGGGGTTGTAACAGAGTGTCACCCCCAGCCTGTTATCATGGACCATACTGTAATCAGGCCTACACTAACATTTCCCCTCCTGATTCTGGTGGAGGCATTTGTGTCTTTGTTCCAACAGACAGGCTGGAAACTGGGCTTCTGGAAGAATATTCATCCTTTGAGTTACCTGTAGTAAATGTTTAAGGGGGTGGAGTGTGAGTATCTCTGCCCAACCGGGGGGCTGATCCCAGGAGAGGGAGAACAATGAGAAACATTTCCTCTCCTGATTCTGGTGGAGGCATGTGTGTCTTTGTTCCGACAGACAGGCTGGAGACTGGGCTTCTGGAAGCTTCTTCATCCTTTGAGTTACCTGTAGTAAATGTTTAAGGGGGTGGGGTGTGAGTATCTCTGCCCAAAGGGGGGGCTGGTCCCAGGAGAGGGAGAACAATGAGAAACATGTTTGGTTTGATAGTTGATGCTGTGTTGTGTGAAGGGCTAGGATCTGTTGCTGAGGCCAGGTCCTGGTGCCGTGTAGGGGGATTGGAGATCAGTTGCCACGTGGGATTATAATGTCTTGCCTCCCTGCTGGATTTGAAGAACTAGTCTAAAGACTGTTGTTGCATTCTCCTTGGTGTCAAATTACTGGGTGGTGCCCCCGGATTTGTCCCTTTTGTGTACACACGTTGCAGACTCTAAGGAACCATATTTACGTTTTGTTTTATATTCTCCCAGTCCCAAGCGAGAGCAGTCATTATATATCACACTGGGTATGCCACCTTAATGTAAAATAAGCCTTGGAGTCAGATTCTCATGTAGATCAGAGTCCACTCCACAGCCTGGAAAGCTCATTTACATAGACTGGAACAGCTCATTTACATATAAGAAAAACATGGATTTCTCTGGAATAAGACATTGGATCGCAGATATCAAGGTATCATTTTATTCAGCTTCCTATGACCTACATTCCTACTGACAAAGAATTCAGTCCAGTCCAGTTGATCACCTGTGGGATATCCTGAAATAATGTCTTATACAAGTAATTCCCTACTTACAAGACTCTTTAAGAAGGTTTTTGCTATGAAATCTGAGAGCAGCATGATGTAGGGACAGTGCGCCTGTTTCCAACAATGTATCACTTACTGGGCTGCTTGATGCAGTTTAAGGCTGCGTGCCCACTATGCGTTTTTCAAGCGTTTTTGCCGCGCAATTTCCGCAGCGAAAACGCTTAAACGCTTGGTAATACGTGCCCCATGGTCCCCAATGATAATCCGCTGTGAACATGCTGCGGAAACTTCCGCTGCGGATTATCATTGCGGAAAAATACGCAGCATGTCCATTAATTTTGCGGACATGCAGCATAATTGCCGCCATTGACTTGCATTGGACCGCGTGACATCCGCATCACTGCATCTGCACAAGCGGATATCACACGGTTCAATGTGCGGATGGTACCCAGGTCTGGAGGAGAGGAGACTCTCCTCCAAACCTGGGTACCATAGAGACTGTAAAAAAAAGAATTTAAAATAAAAAATAAAGATTATACTTACCTTCCGATGTCCTCCCGGTGTTTTCTCCCCTCTGTCTGGTCTGCTGTATGGGTCGCGTTGTTGTGAAGGACCTGCCATGACGTCATTGAGTCATGTGACCTGTCACATGACTCAATGACGTCACTGCAGGTCCTTCACACCACCGCGAGCCGCCCAAGACACCGGACGCAGCAGAGAAAACACCGAGAGGACATCGGAAGGTAAGTATAATCTTTATTTTTTTATTTTTTACCATTCTTATTCTTTTTTTTTTAACTAACTTGGTCACACTACTATAAATCCATGCCGGTTGCATGGATTTATATAGTGTGAACAAGTTGTCAAGCACTTTTCCAAGTGATGCTAAAATCTCTTGGGAAAAGCGCTTGATAACCCGCATGCAGAAATGCATGCAAAAACGCTTGACAAACGCTTCTACCTGGCGGGAAAAACGCATGTAAAATCCTCATGCGTTTTTCCTGCCAGGGAGAAGCGGAAAAAATATGCAGAATTTCTGCATCGTGGGCACATAGCCTCAATAAAATCCTTGTGTTCTCTGCTGTAGACGTAGGGAATGCTAAGCTGTGTATAACTCTGCCCACACCTCTGATTTGTAGATTCTCAACAAACTGCCATTCAGTGGCAGGGGCGGGTTTAAACAGATTGGGTGGACTGTCTGGTATGTGACACCTAATCCTCTAATGCACATATGTCAAACTCCGACCTGCAGACCAGATATGGCCCGCAGGGTGAGTATATTTGGCCCGCGATGCCATTATACTGTATGGAGCACTTTTTGTGGGTCATTATACTGTATGGAGCCTTATGTTGGGCCATTATGCTGTATGGAGCACTATGTGGGTCCATTATACTGTATTGAGCACGATATGGGGCCATTATACTGTATGGAGGGTTGTGTGGGGATTCCAGTTGGAGAATCATAGGGGGATTGAGGGAGGAGGAGTACAGTAGGGTCATCATACCGTGTGTGTGTGGAGTGTACTGTGGAGGAATTCAATGTGGGGGTATTATACTGTGTTTGAGGGCACTTTTGTTGACATCATACTTTATTATCTGTATTATTCAAGTTTATTTATCCTTTTTTATTACATATTTTAATTAGGCCATTGGGTCATATGCTTTTTACTGCTCTTAGAATAAAATATTGGAATAATATGTCATTTAAGATTTATTAATTAAAATGTACTTTGTATATGGGACAACCCCTTTAAGTTTGTTTACATATGAAAAGGGTTATCGTTATATTTGATGATCAGGAAAAACGTCCTCAATTGTAGACATTTTTTTAATAAATATCAGGGTTGGCCCACTACCTTGTCCAAGCTTTTAATTTTGGCCCTTGGTGTATTTTGAGTTTGACATCCCTGCTCTAATGATAAGAACCTGCTGATAAAACACTGTTTTGAAACTCAGCAAGCTGCTAAGTAATACATCCCTTGAATCAGATCAGGCTATGCCCATACATTATGCTGATCTGTGATAAGGTGGCATAAAACTGGTGATAGATATTTTAATGTCTTGGTACCAAACACTGCAGGATAGCTACAAAAATTTTGTAGTCAATGCTTTAATAGGTCAGAGCTGTTACACAATATTAACCCCTTAAAAGCCCATGACGTACTAAGATGTACCTACGCCCTGGGACTTAGGAGCCAGGTACGGAATAGTACGTCATGGCGATCGCGCCCACACACAGGCTGTGCGGGCGCAATCACCGCTAGGTGTATGCTGATTGTTACAGCTGACACCCAGTGCTATATGCAGAGAGTGGTCCCGCACCGCTCCCGGCACATTAACCCCTGCAATGCTGCGATCAAAGTCGATTGCAGCATTGCGGTGGCAAGGGGAGGCAATCGCGATACTCACCTCTCCTGCCGGTGTCCAACGCTGTCTGCTGTGGTTTCCTGGATGTTGCCATGACGACCTGATGTCGACATGACAACATCCGGGACACCAGACAGCAGGAAGATACTTTGGTCATGCGTAGTGCATGACCAAAGTATCTTCTGCATCTGCAGCGCTGACAGCCTGTATAGCACAGGGATGGTGCTCCATCCCTATGCTATAAAGGCAATCAGAATAAAAAAAGTGAAAGTCCCATAGTGGGACAAAGAATAAAAGTAAAAAAAAGTGTTAAAAAATGAAGAATTTTTCTTAAAATTTGTAAAATTATAGAAAAAAAAAATAAAAAAAATAATCCACCAAAAAATAAAAGTATAATGTACCCATCAATAAATATTATTATGAAAAAAACAAAACAATAAAAGTACACATATTTGGTATCGCCGCGTCCGGAAAGACCTGACCTATAAAAGTGTCCCACTAGTTAACCCCTTTAGTGAAAAAAAAAGAAATAAAATACGAAGCAAAAAACAATGCTTTATCATCACACTGCCAAACAAAAAATGGAATAACACGCGATCAAAAAGACAAATATAAATAAAAATGGTACCGCTGAAAATGTAATCTTGTCCTGCAAAAAACAAGCCACCATAGAGCTCCATCAGCTGAAAAATAAAAAAGTTATAGCTCTCAGAATAAAGTGATGCAAAAAAATATTTTTTTCTATAAAATAGCTTTTATTGTGTAAAAGCGCCAAAACATAGAAAAACGATATAAATGTGGTACCGCTGTAAACGTACTGATGCGAAGAATAAAGCTGCTTTATCAATTTTACCACACGCAGAACAGAATAAAAAATGTTAAAAAATAATAATTCCTGAATTGTTGGTTTTTGTTTATTCTGCTTCCCAAAAATCGGAATAGAAAGCGATCAAAAAATGTCACGTGCCTGAAAATGGCACCAATAAAAACGTGAACTCATCCCGCAAAAAAAAAGCTATCACATGACTCTGTCGGCCAAAATATGAAAAAATTATAGCTCTCAAAATATGGCGATGCAAAAACTAGATTTTACAAAAAAATGCGTCTTTTAGTGTGTGACAGCTGTCAATCATACAAACCCAATATGAATCTGGTATTGCTGTAATCACACGACCCGAAGAATAAAGTCGTCTAATCACTTATACCGCATGAGGAATGGCGTAAAAAATAAACGTTGGGGTTGGGCTGGGGTTGGGGCTAGGGTTGGGGTTGGGGCTAGGGTTGGGTTTGGGGTTAGGGTTAGGGTTGGGCTAGGGTTGGGGTTGGGGTTAGGGTTGGGCTAGGGTTAGGTTTGGGGTTAGAGCTGGGCTAGGGTTAGGGTTGGGGTTAGGGTGGGGTTTGGGTTGGGCTAGGGTTAGGGTTAGGGCTAGGGTTAGGGTTGGGATTTCTTTCAAAAGTAAAAAAGATGACGATATGGCGACTAGTGTTGAGCGCAAGTGCCCGCTACTTGAGTTTGCATTGGGTGCTCGGGTATGCACTGAGTATCGCAGGTGCTCGAGTGACATGCTCGAGTCTCCGCCCCCTATTATTCGCGACCAAAAAAACCTCGCGGGGATTGCCTGCCATGCACGAGCGATCCCCAGCTGTTTTTTTTGGGGTGTCTAATAACCGTGAAACATGCGGGCGGGGGCTCGAGCATGTCACTCGAGCACGCGCGATACATGGTGCATTCCTGAGTACCCGATGCAAACTCAAGTAGCGAGCACTTGCGCTCAAGACTAATGACAACTTATTCAATATGATGACCTAATGTTATCAAATTCTGTGTTGTACCTCTGGGTTCAAAATATTCACTATACCCCTTTATAAAATCCTTGAGGGGCGTAGTTTCCAAAATGGGGTCACTTGTGGGGGGTTTCCACTATTTAGGCACATCAAGGGCTCTCTAAATGCGACATGGCATCCGTTCTCAATTCCAGCCAATTTTGCATTCAAAAGTCACACAGTGCTCCTTCCCTTCTGAACTCTGCCGTGCACCCAAACGCTGTATTTTCCCCACATATGGGGTATCGGCTTACTCAGGAGAGATTGCACAACAAGTTGCATGGTGCAATTTCTCCTGTTGCCCTTATGAAAATGCAAAACTTGGGGCTGAAAAACATTTTTGTGGGAAAAATGTGAAAATTTTATTTTCATGGCTCCATGTTCTAAACTTCTGTGAAGCACCTGGGGGTTCAAGGTGCTCACCACACATCTAGATAAGTTCTCCGAGAGGTCTAGTTTTCAAAATGGTGTCACGTGTGGGGGGTTTCCACTGTTTAAAAAAAAAAAAGAAGAGAGACAATGTAATATGGAAATGCACACCTATGAGTCAATAGTGTTAAATCAAAAAATTCCAAAATTTATTAATGTGCACTGACACAAACATGCTAATACCAATTAAAAACAGAAACCATACAGAAAAACATGTCCACAAGTAATCAATAACCTGAAGGTACAGATAATGACATAGATCAATTGCTAGGTACACTCTCCCATAAGAACATGTTACAAATAACCACCATACATCAAATACTGCAGTTTGGTTGAACAAAATGGCAGGTATAGAGGATCATATAGGCAGAAACATGTAGGTATGTAGTATAATAAAGATATAGAACTCAAAACCAGGCGTCCATGGAGAAAATATTTAACCTCAGTATAGCACCTATATAATGGCTCATATAACACATACTGTATATAACTATTAGTGTTGAGCGATACCTTCTGATATCGGGAAATATCGTATCGGACTGATACCCAAAAAATATCGGATATCGCCGATTCTGATACCGGAAACCAATGCAAGTCAATGGGACACAAATATCGGAATGAAAATAAACCCTTTCTTTCCTTGTAGGTTAATTCTACATGAAGGAAAACAACTAAGAATAATGTAGAATGTATTGGGGTAGGTGGGGGAGACAATAAAGGCATAGAGGTTTAGCCCAATCAAATGGAATAGCAGGAATTAATTTTTTTTTTAAGACGTTCTGAGTTACAAAAATATTGACTGTTAAGCTTTTTTATATTTTGCAGATATTTATGTTTCACTACTTCCATGCTCTTCACCTTCTTTTTTACTTCTCCCACACTTTCTCCTTCATCATCCTCAGTATCAGCATCTTTTTCATCAACTTCTTCTTCACCATCTTCATCTTCTTCTTCTTCACCTTCTTGCTATTATTCTTTTTTTGTTATATTCTTCATATTCTTCTTATTCAACTATTATTCTTCTTCATATTCTACTTCTTCATCTTCTTCATCTTCTTCTTCTTCTTCATCATATTCTTATTTGTGACAGGCATTCCTGTAGTTGTTATCTATAAAAGTTTGAAGATTACACCTTCCATTCTGCCTGTCACAAAAGATTTACAACAGGATTTGTCCGCGTTCAGTTTGGCCTGCAGCAGCAGGTCTTTTCCAGGGGCACCACGAGGAGGAACGGACTCACCCCCATACACTGCTTAGTCTTCTTCTGCTTATAATTTAGATAATATCTTTTGCTCTGATTTTTAGTCTTATGCTTATTGTTCTGCAGCTTCTTGTTCTTCTGCTTCTTGGTTTTCTGTCTCTTGTTCTTCTGTATCTTGGTGGTTGTCTTCTTGTTCTTTGTCCTCTTGGTCATCTTCTTCAGGGTCATCTTCTTGGTCTTCTTCGGGGTGGTCTTCAGGGTCGTCGTCTTCGGGGTCCTCGTCTTCTTTGGGGTGGTCTTCAGGGTCGTCGTCTTCAGGGTCATCTTCTTCGGGGTCCTCGTCTTCTTCGGGGTGGTCTTCAGGGTCGTCATCTTCAGGGTCGTCTTCTTTGGGTGGTCTTCAGGGTCGTCATCTTCGGGGTCCTCGTCTTCTTCGGGTGGTCTTCCGGTTCCTCGTCTTCAGGGTCGTCATCTTCGGGGTCCTCGTCTTCTTCGGGGTGGTCTTCAGGGTCGTCGTCAGGGAGATCTAGAGTCATTACAAAAAACCATTTCAAAAACCTTGAACTTGGAAATGTAGCGGAAGGTACAAGAAGGCTGAGGAACTGCCGAGAACCAGCTGACGGTACTGGAACCCGGATGGGTAGCAGAAGGTACAAGAGCCAATGGAACTACCGAGGACCAGCTGACGGTACTGGAACCCGGTTACTAAGCAGGAGGTACCTGTGCCAGAAAGCATTACCAAGGACCAGCAGACGTTGGTGGAACTTGGATACTGAGAAGGAGGCACCTAAGCCAAAGGCACTGCCAAGAACCAGCTGACAGTACTGGAACCCAGATGGGTAGCAGAAGGTACACATGAAAAAAAAAGTTGCAAGGCCGCGAACCGGCCTGAGTTACCGAAACCCACAGTCCTGCAGGGGGTGCTTGTCCTATTGGCACTATGGAACCAGCCTTCATTGCCAGATCCCGCAGCCCACATAGGAGTCACCTAAACTGCAGGCACCATAGAGTCGGCTAACCCGACCGCAACACGACAGGACAACGTGTTGGAGGCAAAGTGACGTTGACACTACCCGGAAACAGCTGGCATGCTGGAACCAGGCTGGGCAGGAGGGAATACCCGTGCCAAAGACACTGCCGGGAAACAGCTGGAGGGGCTGTAACCCAGGGTAAATACTGAAAAAAGAGTGGAGCCAGAGGCCTAATTGGAGCAAGTTTTAAATCTGTAGTAGAGTGGATGTGGACAGAGCAGGAGAATTTGCCGGACACACAGCAGGGGATCAGCTGACGTTACTGAACCCCAATAACACTGGTGCAAGCGTTGACTGTGCAGATGGCACTTCTGAGCAGCAACTGGCGGTGTTGGAACCCAGGGATTACAATTCAGGTGGTAGAAACATGAACACAACAGGAGACCTGGATACTGTTGCCAACCAATTATTTAATCTGGAAGAGGACTGGCAAATTCATGCGAGATCCAGGCCTTGTTCATTTTCAGAAAAGTAAGCCGGTCAACATTATCGGAGGATAGTCGCATGCGACGGTCTGTTAGTACACCACCTGCGGCACTAAAGACGCGTTCCGATAATACACTAGCAGCAGGGCAAGCCAGCACTTCCAATGCATACTGGCTAAGCTCTGGCCCTGTATCCAGCTTAGAGACCCAAAACTTGAAAGGGGAAGAGCCGTCTGGGAGTACACTGAGAGGGCAAGACATGTAGTCTGTCACCATCGGACGGAACGTTGCCTCCTGCTGACTGGAGCCGTCCGTGATGGTGTAGACATTTGTGGCGGGGACACAAAACTTTGCCACATTTGGGCCATACTGGTCTTGCCTTGTGCTGAGGCCATGCTTCTGCTCCCTCTTTGTGCAGAGCTTCCTCCACTGCCTCGACGCACTGAGATGCTTTGTAAAGCACTAGCAGCACTGCTCTCGGGTGGAATGGAGAACATGATGGAATGCACCAGTGCGTCTTGGTACTCCCGCATTTTACGCTTCCGGTTCAACGGTGTTATGAGGCTTTGTAAGTTGTCCCGGTAGCGAGGATCTAGGAAGGTGGACACCCAATAATCAGCCGTGTTGAGATTGTGGGTGATGCGGCAGTCGTTTCTCAGGCACTACAGCATGAAATCAACCATGTGCTGCAGACTGCCAACTGGCCAAGAAACGCTGTCCCCTGCTTGAGGAGTGATCTCTGCCTGCTCTGCATCACCCCACCCTCGCTCTAGATACTGACTACTAGAGCATTGTGTACATCCCTCCTCTGGACAGATGTCTTCCTCCTCCATTGACTCCTCCTCATCCTCCTCACAAAGTGTCCCCTGCCTAGGCCTTTGTGAGGAACCACGTTGCGCTGACTGTACAGAAGCAGATGGCATTTGTGACTCCTCAACCTCCACCTCTTCCAAAACCTCCTCCCTTAGTGCTTGCAGTGTTTTTTCAAGCAGGCAGATAAGGGGGATAGTCATTCTGACTAGTGCATCATCTGCACTCGCCATCCGCGTGGAATAAGCGAAGGCACGCAAAACGTGGCAAATGTCCTTAATAGAGGCCCACTCAGGGGTGGCGAAGTGTGAACGGCGCGCACTGTGACTTGTTTGTGCCTGCTGCAGCTGGTACTCCATTACTGCTGCCTGCTGCTCACACAACCTCTCCAACATATGTAACGTTGAATTCCACCTGGTGGGTAGGTCACATATGATGCGATGTTCTGGAAGACGTAATCGGCGCTGCAGAGCTGCAATGCGCGATCTTGCGTTGCTAGAACGCCGCAAGTGAGCGCACTCTATGCGGACCTTGTGCAGCAGTGCATCAAGATCCGGATAGTCCCTCAAAAAACTCTGCACAACCAAGTTGAGTACATGTGCCAGACATGGGATGTGAGTGAGGTTGCCTAGGCCCAGAGCTGCCACCAGATTTCGGCCATTGTCACACACTACCATGCCTGGCTGGAGATTCGCTGGCACAAACCACACGTCACTCTGCTGCTTGATGGCATTCCAGAGCTCCTGCGCTGTTTGGCTTCGATTCCCCAAAGAAATTAATTTTAATACGGCCTGTTGACGTTTGGCCACGGCTGTGCTCATATCGGTCGTAACAGGTAACCAACCGTTCACGGGTCGATGTGGAGGTAGACCGTGACAGCTCCTGCAGCGCTGATTCAGAGGAACTGGAGTATGAGGAGGAGTCAGTGTACAGACTGGATTCCTGCAATCCTTGGAGTTGGCAGAACACGTACAGCGCTACTCTCAAGATCTGTACCCAGCTCCACAACATTTACCCAATGGGCAGTGAGGGAAAGGTATCGTCCCTGTCCATGCTTACTGGTCCACGCATTGGTGGTCAAGTGGACCTTGCTACTGACGGCGTTTTGTAGTGCATGTTTAATTTTTCCCTCCACATGCTGTTGCAGGGCAGGGACGGCTGGGCACGTTGTATTGTGGGACTGCCAATGCCATCAAGTTACGGAAGGTGTCGGTCTCCACCAGCCTGAATGATAGCATTTCAAGGGCCAGTAGTTTTGCAATGCCAGCATTCAGAGCCTGTGCTCGGGGGTGGTTTGCCGAGTATGGGCGCCTTTTCTCCCATGCCTGTGCTAATGATGGCTGTAGACTGGCCTGGGAGTGTTAGGATGACGGGGAACGTGGTGCTGTGGGTGGAATGACACTGTGTCTCTGTACAACAGTGCCAGAGGTTCTTCCATGGCGATCCTGTGGGGAAGCTGAACCAGCTGTGTGTGTGCTGGAGGAAGAGGCTACAACATGAGCTGAAGAGGTGGTAGGTGGCGCTGTAGGTTGGCCTAGGTCTTCAGTATGTCTTTGTAACTCCACCACGTGCTTGGTCCGCACATGTTTCCACATATTTGTGGTATTGAGGTTGCTGACACTTTTCCCTCTTTTCACCATCTGATTACACAGCTTGCATTTGACAAAGCTAATGTCATCTGTAACTGTGTCAAAAAAGGACCAGACACTGCAAGTCTTGGGAGCGCCCGCTTTGGGTTTTAGTGGAGCCGAAGTGGAGGCTACAGGCAACCAAGTCTGCCCCCTCCCTCTCCCTCCTTTTTGGGCCATTCGGGGAATCTCTTCCTCAGAGCTGCTCCCACCACCTTCCTGTCCCTCACGCAATTATGGGTCAAGGACCTCATCATCTAAACCACCCTCTTCAAACAACTGCTTCTACTAGGTAGTCATGACAGCACAGTATGCACCAGAAAGTGGCACCTGAGTCTCATCATCAGATGCGTACCGAGGTGTGCTGCTGACCATAGGCACTGGCCCACCCGCCTCTTCAGATTCAGAGAGACAAAACGGTTGCGCATCACTGCATACTACCTCTTCTTCAAATTCTAGAATTCTGCTTGGCTGGCCCCCTCTTTCCAAGCCAAGAGATTCAGAGAACAGAAGTAGAGATGGCTCCTGTCCAGGGCTCTCTGACTGCCTGGGCAATTTGGCAGGTGGTGAAGAGACAGATGGGTGCTCTTCAGTGCTCAGGACCTGACTGGATCTGGAACTAATTGAAGTCGATGCGTTAGCTGCCATCCATCCGACAACGGCTTCAATTTGGTCCTCCTGCAGCAGTGGGGTACGGATAGCTCCTACAAAGCTGCGCATAAATGACTGTTCCCTGGTAAAACTGGGGGATGCTGAGTCACTGGTGCCCGCAGCAGGCACAGAATCCCCACGTCCTCTCCCTGCAGGCACAGAATCCTCACGTCCTCTCCCTGCAGAAACTCCACGCCTACGCCCACGAACAAGACCACATGCCTTACTCCCTGCCTTCTTTATCTTGGTAGACTGATAAAGATAGGCAGAAAAGTACTAAGGGCTTAGTGTGCTTATTCCTGAACAGCTGCTAACATGTATAAGAAACACTAATTTTATAAAGTGTGAACTAGACTTTAATATGAGCTAATGTGGCCTACACAACTGTAAAGTGGAGTGTTTGGTGAACTTTATTTAGGTTTTTATGTCACAAAAATACACTGGATGTGCCCAAAGATGTAATACCGATAGTATCACAAACTTTTTGTAGCTATTACAATGCAGGAAGGTAACCTACAATGCAATAGATGAGGCTACAAAAAATAGGCTAATACTAATCTGGCTGGGGCTGCAGGGCACAAGGCTGCAGAAAGGCTCCTCTATCTACTCCTATATAGTGTGTTTGGAACCAATCTAGCTGGATACGGATGGAACCACCACACTAATAGGAGAAATCAGGAAAAATGATCAATTAGCAAAAAAGGACAATGTATGAGGCAGTGACGCACGCTGAGCGCACTACAACCAGACGTGGCTGAAGCACACACTACAGCGTGAGCTGCACTCACACACAGATACCTTGCAGACAGCCGTGAACAGTGCAGATGCAGAGCACTGTGCACTAGCGCTGCAAGGCAAAATAAAGCTTCTCTATCTACTCCTATATAGTGTGTTTGGAACCAATCTAGCTGGATACGGATGGAACCACCACATTAATTGGAAAAATCAGGAAAAATGATCAATTAGCAAAAAAGAACAATGTATGAGGCAGTGACGCACGCTGAGCGCACTACAACCAGATGTGGCTGAAGCACACACTACAGCATGAGCTGCACTCACACACAGAGACCTTGCAGACAGCCATGAACAGCACAGAGAACTGTGCACTAGCGCTGCAAGGCACAGCGGTTTATAAAGTAGCTTGGGTAAAGCAGAATAGAGCAAATAGGTAGCTAAAGCTGTCCCTCAGAACAGCAGCGTCCTATCCCTAACTGAATTCACAGCAGAGTGAGCTCAAAATGGCAGCGGCGGCTTTTATAGTGCATCATGACATCATTTCAGCAGCCAATCACAGCCATGCCATTAGTTAACATGCCTACATGCCTAACAAGATGTGCCCACACTTCTTAGGATCCTCATTGGCTGAATAAAATGAAACTGGCTCATTGCATTATGGGAACTTCCAATTCCGGTATCTGATATTCTAAAAGTATCGGAACTAAGTATCGGAATTCCGATACCGCGAATATCGGCCGATACCCGATATTTCAGTATCGGAATGCTCAACACTAATAACTATACAAATCCAGTGTGCGAGCGAAGAACCTGAAATGCAGACTAGTGTAGCCACTCCAACCAACCTGTCAAAGGCAGTGTTACTCATATAGATCTCCATGTGATGGGATGAAGAGGAATGCATGTGGATGTTGCAGGAAAAATGGGAGAGGGACCATAAGAGTGAGCAAAGCCCACGCGTATCGCAGTCAATACGAGGACCTGCCCTGATGAAGCCGTATTGACGGCGATACGCGAGGACTTTGCTCACTCCTATGCACATTTGCAGTGTGTCTTCAGCAAAATGGCGCCAGACAGCACGGTATGGGCACTCGCGTATCTCCCTCCCCCCGCCTCCGGCAGAACAGGACACCGCGGCGCTGGTGCACAGGGAAGAAAGGTGAGTATAAGTATTTATTTTTTTTGTATGTGTGTACAGCGTGAAAAGGATGAGGGGGCCACACATACCAGGATTGAGGGCTGAGGGGGCCACACATACCAGGATTGTGGGATGAGGGGTACCACACATGCCAGGATTGGGGGGTGAGGGGACCATGCATACCAGGATTGGGGGGTGAGGGGACCATGCATACCAGGATTGAGGGGTGAGGGGACCATGCATACCAGGATTTGGGGGGTGAGGGGACCATGCATACCAGGATTGGGGGGTGAGGGGTACCACACATACCAGGATTGGGGCGTGAGGGGACCAAGCATACCAGGATTAGGGGTGAGGGGTGCCATGCATACTAGAATAGGGATGAGGAGTACCATACATACCAGGATGAGGGATGGGGTGCAATGCATACCAGGATGAGGGGTACCATGCATACCATGATAAGGATGAGGGGTGCCATGCATACTAGGATGAGGCATTGGGTGCCATGCATACCAGGTTTCTGGGATGAGGAGGCCATACATACCAGAATTGGGATGAGGGGTGCTATGCATACCAGGATGAGGGGTACCATACATACCAGGATAGGGATGAGGAGTGCCATGCATACCAGGATAGGGATGAGGAGTGCCATGCATACCAGGATTGGGGATGAGGGGTGCCATGCATACCAGGATTGGGGATGAGGGGTGCCATGCATACCAGGATTGGGGATGAGGGAGCCATGCATACCAGGATTGGGGATGCGGGGTGCCATGCATACCAGGATTGGGGATGCGGGAGCCATGCATACCAGGATTGGGGATGAGGGGTGCCATGCATACCAGGATTGGGGATGAGGGGTGCCATGCATACCAGGATTGGGGATGCGGAGTGCCATGCATACCAGGATAGGGATGAGGGATGGGGTACCACGCATACTAGGATAGGGATGAGGAGTACCACACATACCAGGATTGAGGATGAGGGGTGCCACGCATACCAGGATTGGGATTGAGGGGTACCACACATACCAGGATTGGGGATGAGGGGTGCCATGCCTTCCAGGATTGGGGTTGAGGGGTGCCATGCATGCCAGGATTGGGGGTGAGGGGTGCCATGCATACCAGGATAGGGATGAGGGATGGGGTACCACGCATACCAAGATAGGGATGAGGGATGGGGTACCACGCATACCAGGATAGCGATGAGGAGTACCACATACCAGGATTGGGGGTGAGGGGTGCCATGCATACCAGGGTTGGGGGTGAGGGGTGCTATGCATACCAGGATTGGGGATGAGGGGTGCCATGCATACCAGGATGGGGATGAGGGTTGCCATACATACCAGGATAGGATGGGGGCAGCACAAATACCAGGAGGGGGCAGCACATACCAGCATGGGAGAGCATATACCAATAAAAATGTTCGCCACCCGGGCGTAGAACGGGTTCAATAGCTAGTATAAATATAAAGCAATAAGCTAGCACTTGTTACACTCTGCTTGTACTTGTGAAAGTCTGTTGACAAACACTCCAGCAGCATTTCCACACGGGCCGCTGTTTTCAGTGGTATCTGCATCAACTTTTGTCTAACAACTTAAACACTATTGCGGTCAATTATTGCGTTACAGCTCCTTAAACACAAGCACTTGTCTCTGGCTGTCTCTGATGTGGTACTTTTCTGTACAATAACTCTTCAGCACTCAGATACTTCTAGTGTTATAATCCTCACAGTCAGGAATAAGTCTCTTTGCTCCCCTCTACTGTGTCTTTGTTCTTATGGCGACTAAACCCAGCCTTCTTGGTGGAAACACTGCTTACACACGTGAATAAGCCATTATGCACCCCTCCATGATGGCAATCCTTGCACTCTCTCTGTAAGTGGTGGCTCCCTTATCCATGAGGACCAATCTTTCTTATGGAGCAGACTACAACAACTGCAGTGCATGATGGAGCATCTTAAATGCTCCTATTTGTCCTTATTTAATTCCCTGGAGTGGCACACCAATTCGCAAGTGTTATTCTCCCATACTTTCCAGCTTCCTATCTAGATGTAAAATGACTGAGAGCAGTAGCCATGACTGAGCTGCTGTCTCATCACGCCCTGGCACTTTACAGAAAAATCGTATCCCAGTCCCAATATACTGCCCAGTGTCAAGTGCATCACACTCACTTGTAGGCCACAGGCCTCTGTTGCTTCCAGGCCTCTTCTTTCCAGAGCCACCGCACATAACTCAGGGAACACGCAGTTCTTATTACCCAACAAATGTGTACTTGGCAGTTCAAGTTCATCAGATTGTAACGCAGTATCAGCACAACACTACTTGTTCCTTGTTTACTTTCCTTAGCACAGTACGTTTCTTTAACACAGTCTGTTTCCAGCATTACTATCCATTCCTCTTGGACTATCCCTTCATTAGCTATTCCTGTCTGCCACAGGAATTTTCTGTCCAGTCCTGCAATGCACCCGGGACATGTGTCGCCCTCCACCAAGGAGCCAGATGGTGCACGGCGAGACAGATGGGAAGGGAAGCACTGCTACTAGGGAAAGATAGGAAGGGCAATCCCAGAAACTTGTGCTGGGCAGCCCTGAGGTCCCTGACGCCCCTAGACTAGTCCTTTTACCTCGTGCGGTGCACATATTCCTCTCCCTGTCTTTTCCTAGGCACAGCCCTGGCTAGGGCATGGGGCAGCAGGAACACTAGTCTTGCTCTCATATAAAAATTCAAAATGGAAACACACAACGGTAAAAGAAACAACAGTCACGCAGACTACATGAAGGAAGGGTAAGGAAAACCAAATAGGAGATAAGGTAAAGGAAGACACTCAAACAACTCATATACAACCTCTCTTCACGTCTCACACCTCCAGCTCCAAACCAGGTTATAGCAAGCTATCACTGGCAACTACTCAAGCTAAGAGATGAGTACTTATACCAGAGGGAAGTGGAGAAATCAAAACAGCTGAGAACTGAGGACAGAAAGTTTTAAGAGACAAACAGAACTGTTTAACCCTTGCAACAACAGAGCAGGGGAAACCGCTAACTGGAGGACCAAGCAAATCCAACCAGTGCAGGTGGACGTGTAGCCAAACGCTGCAATCTTCTGACCCATTTCATGGTATCCCTGTGAAAGATAGATCCTCTCTGCCAAAAGGCCCACTGCACTTGATCTTGACCTTAGTTACTATACTTCGCTATCTGACTAACTATCAGAAAGTAGTCTGCTTTATACTAGCATTACCCCATACTATTGTCGGCTAGTCCCCAAACATTAACTGTACCTTATCCTATGTCCCCAGCTAACTACAGTTACTATCTTATACCAATATGTACTAAGCCTATTATCCTTATCTTATGTCCTAAATCGTAATCTATATCTTACCCTATGCTGTACACTACTATATAACAATCTATTCACGTTACACTTATGTATTACCCCTATATTATACACTATACTATGCATTATCAAGATATACCTTACTCTATCGCATCATGTAATATTATACATTACCATACTAATATACCGTATTTTGCAGACTATAAGACGCTCTGAACACTAAGACACACCCCAAATTTTGGGGTGGAAAATTTGGGGTGTGTCTTATAGTCCGTTTAACGGTAGTTTACCATGGGGTGGTGGTGCAGCGGGGTCAC
The DNA here is from genome assembly GCF_046119375.1 of Phyllobates terribilis. Classification (NCBI taxonomy): domain Eukaryota; kingdom Metazoa; phylum Chordata; class Amphibia; order Anura; family Dendrobatidae; genus Phyllobates; species Phyllobates terribilis. Next base: position 308,672,150 of record NW_027362761.1, read on the forward strand.
AGGAGGCAGGGTCGCTGCTTCAGGAGTGGGGCAATGCTGCAGGCTCCGGGCAGGGAAGAGGGTGCATCCAGGCGGTGCAAGGCTAGGGGACCTGGGCTCTCATAAGATATTGGCGCCAGTGAGCCGGAGTCCTTTTTCCCATTAGTTTCCTTGCAGCGGGCTTTGGGAAAATGGACGCTGGAGGCGGCGCATGCACAAATTGAGATCTTGTTCCTACAGAACATCCCCCCCTCTAACTGCATGGGCTATGGTGACATGTCATGGGACCTCTGCTGAAAGCACCTGTCAATACGTACTACCAAAGCCATAGCGCAGTCCAAAGAAGGAGGGGTCTTATACATTACCAAAGCCTCCTTCACCCTCTCAGATAACATAATTTTACATAGTAACATAGTAACATTTTTAAGGTTGAAGGAAGACTAAGTCCATCTAGTTCAACCCATAGCCTAACATGTTGATCCAGAAGAAGGCAAAAAAAAAACATGTGGCAAACACTAAGCTCCACATTGTGGAAAAAAATTCCTTCCTGACTCCACATACGGCATTCAGACTAGTTCCCTGGGTCAACGCCCTATCAAGGAATCTAGTATATATAACCTGTAATATTATACTTTTCAAGAAAGGCATCCATGCCCTTTTTAAATTTTAATAGTGAGTCACTCATTACAACATCATGCGGGAGAGAGTTCCATAGTCTCACTGCTCTTACAGTAAAGAATCCGCGTCTGATTATGATTAAACCTTCTTTCCTCCAGACGTAGAAGATGCCCACTTGTGCCCGTCTCAGGCCTCAGAGTAAAAAGATCAGTAGACAGGTCTTTGTACTGTCCCCTCATATATTTGTACATAGTAATAAGATCACCCCTAAGCCTTCATTTTTCCAGACTAAATAACCCCAAGTGTAATAACCTGTCTTGGTATTGCAGACCCCCCCAGTCCTCTAATAACCATGGTCGCTCTTCTCTGCACCCTCTCTAGTTCAGCTATGTCTTTCTTATACACCGGAGACCAGAACTGTACACAGTATTCTAAGTGTGGTCGCACTAGTGACTTGTATAGAGGTAAAATTATGTTCTCCTCATGAGCGTCTATGCCTCTCTATGCATCCCATTATAACGTGAGCTTGTCGTCCACCAATACACCCAGGTCTTTTTCAGTGACAGTTTTGCCCAGTGTTTTACAATTAAGCATATAATTATACATTTTATTTCCTCTGCCCAAGTGCATTACCTTACATTTACCCCCATTAAGGCTGTGTGGCCACGATGCCTTTTCCAAGCATTTATGCTGCGGAATTTCCGCAGCGTAAATGCTTGGGAAACGCTTGATAAACCTTCCCCCATGGTCTCCAATGCAATTCCGCACTTTCAATGTCCATGCTGCGTATTTTTCCGCAACGTTTATGCTGCGCTCAAAAATCCGCAGCATGTCCATCAACTTTGCGGAAGCGCTGCATTTTCGCCGCCATTGATTTGCATTAGAACGCGCCAATTTCGCAAGACTGCATCTGTACTTGCGTAATTGGCGCGTTCTAATGTGTGGATGGTACCCGGGTGTGGAGGACAGGAGACTCTCCTCCACACCCAGGTACCATTAAATGCTGTAAAAAAAAGAATAAAAAATAAAGATTATATTCACCTTCCGACGGCCCACGGTCTCCTTGTCTTCGCTTGCCGATAGATCGCGCAGGACTGAAGGAACTGCGGTGACATCACAGTCATGTGACGGCAGGTCTTTCAGTACAGTGTACTGCGATCTGCCGGCAGCCAGCACAGGAGTGCAGCAAGACAGCGCGGGTCATCGGAAGGTAAGTATAGGTTTATTTTTTTATTTTTAACCATTCTCTTGGGTCACACTATATAAATCCATGCTGTTTGCATGGATTTATATAGTGTGACCTAGTTGTCAAGCATTTTCCAAGTGATGCTAAAATCGCTTGGAAATTGCTTGACACCCGCATGCGGAAATGCAAGTGAAGAACGCTTCATTTCCGCATGTCCCTGGCATGAAAAACGGATGTACAATCTGCATGCGTTTTTTTCTGCCAGAGAGATGCAGAAACGCTCAGGAAAAATCCTGAGCATTTCTGCATCGTGGGCACATAGCCTTAAGCTCATTTGCCATTTTTCAGCCCAAGCTTCTAGTTTACATAGATCCTCCTGTAATATAAAATTGTCCTCCTCTGTTGATTACTCTGCAGAGTTTAGTGTCATTTGCAAATATTGAAATACTACTCTGTATGTCCCCTACAAGGTCATTAATAAATATGTTAAAAAGAAGTGGGCCCAATACTGACCCCTGTGGTACCCCACTGTTAACTGTGACCCAGTCTGAGTGTGTTCCATTAATAACCACCCTTTGTTTCCTATCACTGAGCCAGTTCTTAACCCACATACATATATTTTCATCTATCCCCATTGTTCTCATTTTATGCGTCAACCTTTTGTGTCTAACCGTATCAAAAGCTTTTGAAAAGTCCATATACACAACATCCACTGCATTTCTGTTATGATCTGCAACATGTACTAAGGAAAGATAGGGGAAAGCTGTCTCTACAGTAAGACTAAGCTGAATCCCTACGATGTAGCGGGCTGCCTGTTCCTAGTGAACAGACCCGCCTTAGTCCTCGGCTAGTCTGAACGAAGACCTATAGAATTAAGGGAGGGGTCCCTAAAAGAACTAAGGACTGGGACAGAAATGGGACACCTCCTAAACAGAGAAGTTGTTGCAGAACACAAAAAGACAAACTGACTAAAATTTACTAGAGATCCCAGAGGACCAAGAGAACTTGACAGAGAAAGGCACCGAAGCACCAGGCTAGAGAAACAGTCAAACACTGAAGTCCAGCACAGCCATAAGCGCAGAGCTGGAATATAAAGACAGATGGTCACATGACCGCAAAACACAAGATGGAAAAAACAAACAGGAGGGTTCTAACAGTACCCCCTCTTTTATGAGGATCTTCCGGATCCTCCAGGCCCAGGCCTATCCGGAAACCTCCTGTGGAAAGCTTTAACAAGCCAAGGAGCAGAGACATCATCAGTCCTTACCCAGGAGTTGTCTTCGGGACCGAAACCCTTCCAGGAGACAAGATACTGTAATCTCCCTCTATGCCATCTAGAATTCAAGATATGAGAAATTTCATATTAGACGTCTTCCACCACAGGAGCAACTGTGACAGTGGCGTCCCTATCAGATACATCAGCCTTTTTCAACAAGGAAACATGAAACACAGGATTAATCTTCCAGGAAGTAGGGACATCCAACCTAACAGCAGACGGGTTAACAATCTGAAGCACTTTAAATGGACCCACAAACTTAGGACCCAGTTTTTTAGAGGGAATCCTCAACCGCAGGTTCTTTGAGGACAACCAAACCATGTCACCCACAGTAAACAAAACCTCCTTACGTTTCATGTCAAAATACTTCTTAGTCTTCTTGTTAGCCTCTTGAAGGTTGCAACGTACATTAGTCCAAACTCTCTCCAAATCACCGGAAAAATTCTCCTCCTCCGGCACCGCTGACCCCAATTTGGAGAACAAACCAAAAGACGGATGTCTCCCAGTACAACAAAAAAAAGGAGAACACCCAGCAGAGGAGGATGTATGATTGTTAAGAGCAAATTCTGCGAGAGGCAGAAACTCAGATCACACCTCTTGATTGTCTAACACAAAACAACGCAAAAACTGTTCAACATCCTGGTTCTTTCAGTCTGTCCATTAGACTCAGGATGATAACAAGACGAAAATGACAAATGAACTCCCAACCTGTCACAAAAAGCACGCCAAAAGCGAGCCACAAACTGAGGTCCTCTATCAGAAACAATATAAGTGGGATCGCCATGGAGCTTGACAATCTCCTTAACAAACGCCTTAGCGAGTGTCTTGGCGCAGGGCAACTTAATGAATGGAACCAAATAACACATCTTACTAAAACGGTCCACGACCACCCAGATGACAGTAAAACCCTCGGACACAGGAAGATCAGTAATAAAATCCATAGTGAGATGCGTCCAAGGTGCACTAGGAACCTCCAGAGGGCAAAGCAACCCCGCAGCAGGAGTATGCGAAGCCTTTGACCTAGCACACACATTACACTGACGCACCCACTTGATGACTTCCTTCTGCCATCCAGGCCACCAAAAACTGCGACTGATAAGTCTCTTAGTCTCCGAAATTCCTGGATGACCTGCCAACCGAGACTCATGACACTCCACAAACAAATCTCTCCTAAAGGCTCTAGGGGAGTGTTAGATGGAGCATCATCTTGAGCTTTCAGAATCCCATTGTCCAAAACGGAGTCCAAAGCTACCAGCACAACTCCTTTCTGTAAAATGCTCTCCTCCTCCTCGGCACCGACCGTAGGAGAGAAGCTGCGAGATAAACCATCGGCTTTAACATTCTTAGTACCAGAGATATAGGTAACAGAAAAATGAAACCGAAAAAAAAAAAAGTCCCCACCTAGCTTGACGGGCATTCAAGCGCTTGGCAGCATCCAGATAGATCAAATTCTTATGATCTGTGAAAACCTGAATAGGAAATCTAACGCCTTCAAAAAAATGACGCCAATGTTCAAACGCAAGTTTAATAGCCAGCAACTCCCGATTTCCAACATCATAATTCAGTTCAGTTTCTGAAAATTTTTTCGAAAAGAAGGCACAAGGATGTACTCCACCCTTGTACTCCTGAGACAAAACTGCTCCGACCCCCACCGATGAAGCATCGACCTCGACAAAAAAAGGCTTGGTCTCATCAGGCTGCATAAGGATAGGGGGAGAACTGAACCTCTCTTTGAGATATTCAAACGCTTCAATGGCCTCAATAGTCCACTGGGCGGTACTCGCACCTTTCCTGGTGAGATCGGTTAGAAAAATTCTTAATGAATTTCCTGTAATAATTGGCAAAACCCAAAAATCTCTGTATAGATTTCAAACCAATAGGCCTAGGCCATTCCTGCACAGCCTGAACCTTCACCGAGTCCATCTCAAAGCCCTCGCTGGAGACAATGTAGCCCAAAAAACTAATTTTCTGCACAGCGAACTCACATTTCTCCAGCTTAGCAAAGAGTGAATTATCACTCAATAACTGCAAAACTTCACGTACACTCTGCCAATGGGACTCTAGATCTGGTGAATAAATCAAAATGTCATCCAAATACACAACCACATTCTTACCAATCAAAGGTCTCCGGATGTCATTAATAAGGTTCTGAAAAAATGCAGGTGCACTGGTAAGACCAAAAGGCATCACCAGATTCTCAAAATGACCCACCGGAGTGTTAAAAGCAGTTTTCCATTCATCACCCTCCTTCACTCGTAACAAATTGTATGCCCCCCGGAGATCAATTTTGGAGAACCACTTGGCTCCCACTAACTGGTTAAACAAGTCAGGAATTAATGGCAATGGGTAGGAATTGCGTACGGTAATCTTATTAATTTCATGAAAATCCAGACATGGACGTAAACCGCCGTCATTTTTTTTAACAAAGAAAAATCCAACTGCCACAGGTGACTTAGAAGGTCTAATGTGACCAGCAGCCAGGCTAGTCTGTATGTAATCCTGCAAGGCCTTTCTTTCAGGGATAGTCAGATTAAACAAGCGACTCTTGGGAAGAGTAGCTCCCGGAACAAACTCAATGGCGCAATCATAATCCCTATGAGGAGGTAAAACTTGTGACTCCTCCTCCGAAAAAAACCCTCCAAAAATCTTGAATAGGTATCGGTAATTCTTCTTTTTCCACAGCCGCAATGCGACCATTACAACATTTATCATAGCACTTCGGACTCCAAGACTTAATCACATTAGTAGACCAGTCCAATAAAGGATTGTGCAGTTTTAACCAAGGCAATCCTAGAACAACTGGAGAGGGTAAATTATCCAATACAACCAAGTCCAAAATTTCTTGGTGAACTCCATTGATAGTGAGGGGAAATGCAGCAGTCTTGTGAGTAATACATTTCAAAGGAGTGTTATTAATTGCAATCACAGAAATAGGTGATGACAAAGGTTTGGATTTCAATTTAAGGTTTTCCAAAAACCCTTTATCAATCACATTAAGTGTTGAACCACAATCCACAAATACCTGAAATTCAATCAAATCTCCCTGCAAAGTAGTACTCCCAGAAAGAAATACTCCTGCAGAGCGTAAACAAGCTATACGGGCGTAACTGACCTTTTTTTTTCTTTACTTAAACGATTCTCACAATACTTAATCAAATGGTCAGCTTTACCACAATAAAGGCACAATCCCTCAACAAACCTCCGGTCTCTTTCCTGAGAGAGGAGTGACATCCCCCCAACCTCCATTGGTTCTCTGCCACCAGAGCATATTTTCTGGGGACTAGGAACTGACATTACAGGAGTCTTTACCTCATTGAGCCTGCACCTCAGTCTCCTGTCTATATGAACAGTTAACTGCATAGCATCCTGCAGAGTCTCAGGTGCAGGGAATGCAATTAGCAAATCCTTAACCCTTTCACTCAGACCTGCAAGAAATAAACATCTCAGCACAGGATAATTCCACTTAACTTCTGAAGACCATCTCCTGAAGTGTGTGCAATAATTTTCAACAACATCTGACCCCTGATTCAACGCCTGAGTTCTGATTCAGCAGATGAGATTCGATTAGGATCGTCATATAATAGCCCCATAGCAGAAAAAAATTCTTCAACAGTCCTTAAACATGGATCATTAGGCCTGTGGTTCATTGCGCAAAAGTGACATAATAAAACCAATGCGCTGTGATTCATTCTCAGAGGACCTTGGTCTCAAACGAAAATATAACAAACAAGCATTTTTAAAGGAAAAAAAATCTTGCTGTTTACCATAAAAAACATCAGGCAGTCCTACCTTGGGTTCGACAAAATGCGCTCCAGAACAGCTACTCACGTGTTGCTGAAGCTCTGCCACCTCCAGAGACAATCCCTGCAGGCGTTGAGCCAAATCCTGGACGGAAACTATACTAATCCCCGAATTTCTTTCCTTTTAGTTTTTTGGGCTGGACTTACTGTTATGATCTGCAACATGTACTAAGGAAAGATAGGGGAAAGCTGTCCCTACAGTAAGACTAAGCTGAATCCCTATGATGTAGCGGGCTGCCTGTTCCTAGTGAACAGACCCGCCTTAGTCCTCGGCTAGTCTGAACAAAGACCTATAGAATTAAGGGAGGGGTCCCTAAAAGAACTAAGGACTGGGACAAACATGGGACACCTCCTAAACAGAGAAGTTGTTGCAGAGCACAAAAGGACAAACTGACAGAAATGTACTAGACATCCCAGAGGACCTAGCGAACTTGACAGAGAAAGGCACCGAAGCACCAGGCTAGAGAAACAGTCAAACATTGAAGTCCAGTACAGCCATAAGGGCAGTGCTGGAATATAAAGGCAGATGGTCACGTGACCGCAAAACACAAGATGGAAAAAACAAACAGGAGGGTTCTAACAATTTCCTTGGTCCAGTCCGGAACTTTCCTCCTCATAAAAGCTGATCAGATTAGTTTGACAGGAATGGTCCCTCGTAAACCCATGTTGAAATTGGTTCATGAGGTTATTTTTCTTCAGATACTCTAGCATAGCATCTCTTAGGAAACCCTCCAGGATTTTTTCCACATTAGAGGTTAAGCTTACTGGCCTATAATTTCCAAGTTTGGTTTTTGTCCCCTTTTTGAATATTGGCACCACATTTGCTATACGCCAGTCCTGTGGTGCAGACCCTGTTATTATGGAATCTTTAAAGATTAAAAATAATGGTCTATCTATGACGTTACTTAATTCTTGCAGAACTTGTGGGTGTATCCCATCCGGGCCCGGGGATTTGTCAACTTTAGTGATTTTTAGACATCGCTGTACTTCCTGCTGGGTTAAGCAAGTGACATTTAATGGAGAATTTTTGTTATCACTGATCATGTTTTCTGTCATGTGATTTTCTTGTGTAAATACTGTTGAAAAAAAATCATTTAGCATATTAGTTTTTTCCTCATCCACCATTTCACCCAGACTATTTTTAAGGTGGCCAACACTATAACTTTTTAGTATTTATGTAGTTAAAGAATATTTTGGGATTATTTTTACTTTCTCTTGCAATGAGTCTCTCTGTCTCAATCTTTGCTGCCTTGATATGCTTTTTACAGAATTTATTTAATTTTCTGTATTTATTTAATGCCTCATCACTACCTACTTGCTTTAATTCTCTAAATGCTTTCTTTTTGTCATTTATTGCACCCTTTACAGCTCTATTTAGCGATAGTGGTTTCCTCCTATTTCTAGCATTTTTATTCCCATAGGGTATATATTGTGCACAGGTCCTATTCAGGATGCTAATAAATGTCTCCCCTTTGCTTTGTGTAGTTTTATGTCTCAGGATATCGTCCCAGTTTATTGCGCTTAGATCATCTCTCAACCGTTGAAAATTTACCTTCCTGAAGTTTAGTGTCCTTGTAACCCCTCTACTACACATCTTATTAAATGATACATGAACACTTATTATTTTGTGATCACTATTACCCAAGTGACCCCCAAGTCGTATATTTGATATGCGGTCTGGCCTATTGGTTAATATTAGGTCTAGCAGTGCCCTACTTCTTGTTGGGTCCAGAACCAGTTGTGAAAGGTAATTGTCTCTCATAGTTGTCAAAAACCTATTACCTTTGCTTGAACTACAGGTTTCTGTTCCCCAATGTATTTCAGGGTAGTTGAAGTCCCCCATAATAATGACTTCTCCTTGAGTCGCTGCTTCATCTATTTGCTTTATGAGGATATTCTCCGCTGCTTCCATTATTTTTGGAGACTTATAACAAACCCCTATCAGTAATTTATTATTTTTTCCCCCTCCCCTTATCTCTACCCACAGGGACTCTACATTTTCATTAGATTCACATATATTCTCACGCAAGATGGGTTTTAAGGATGATTTTATGTATAAACACCCCCCCCCCCCTCGCTTTGTGTACGGTCATTTTTGAACAGACTATATAGCCCTGTAAATGAACTGCCCAGTCATGGTTCTCATCCAGCAATGTCTCAGATATCCCCACCATGTCATAAGGAGACTTATAGGTCATGCAATGTTCCACTTGGAATTTAAATATGCAAATAACCTTTTCAGAGAGAAAGAGGACTTGATCTCTAGTGCCAACTATTGTGAATAGCAATCATAAAAATTAATATTGAGCCTTTAAAGGGATTGTCTGGTCTTAGACTACAAGTCTTCTGTCATTCTATGTGACTTCAGATTTGTGAATCTTTAGGCTTTGTTCACATACGTTGTGTTTTATTCTGCTGCAAATCTGCTGCTAACCTTTCTCTGGCAGGAAAACAGCTGCGTAAATAAAGCAGGTTTTGTTGCGTTTTTTGTTGCATTTTTGGTGCGTTTTTTTTACCACCCATTACTTCCTATGGGTGAAAAAACGCTGCAAAAATGCTGAAAGAAGTGACATGCTCTATTTTCCAAAAACACAACCAAGTCACAAAATACGCAGCAAAAAAAAAACATGTGTGAACAGAGAAATCTGGTTTCTCATAGACTTTGCTGGTACTGCAAAACGCTGCTGAAAATTTGCATAAAAATCTGCAGCAAAATACGCCGCAAAACCCAACGTGTGTGAACATAGCCTTACAGCACACACTGCACGATGTGAAGATTTGCAAGTGCCAGTGCCAGGAACAGTGGGCATGTGGCCACAAGTATGTGATTTGGATACATGCAGTCATGTGCCAACTAGACATGCGCAGTGAATGCAAGTGTATTGAGCGAGGCCGGACACTACCAAATTTCTTCATAGATTGCAGTGGATTGATATAAATCCCAACTGAGTAGGGGCTGTCCAAAGTAGACAACCCCTTTAATTATTGACCTGCAATCACCTTAAATTTTTCCCCAAATTTTAATCTTCAAAGTATGTCAATAATCCTTTGGTGATAAATTGGTTCACGTGATTCTCTAAATGTTGAGAACATATTGAAAAAAAATTACCTTAATGCACAGAAAAATCACTGTATTGGAAATAAGAAAACAATTTGTTTAATGCAGCGATATATACAATGAATTAATATGAAGGGAAGTATTGATTAATTTAAAAGCTGTTCAGGAATTACTGTAAAGAGGAAAGGGGTTTGCCAAATTGTTTATCTGAACACTGTTGTTATATGTTCACTCATTAGCTTTTGCTCAATATCCTTTCATTATAAAAATATACAGGATTAAAAGCGTTGTTCACAATTTCTCTACATTTAATGCACCCATCGGTGCGCCCGTGACATGACGGCTGGGTCGCCAATGGGTTGCTATTATAGCGCAGCGCAGGGTAGAAGCCGTGGGCGAGGGACTCTTCTCCTTTTGAACTGGCCTGCTCTGATCCTTCCGTTTCTTCCAACATGCCCTCGAAGGCCTCCCTCGACTCCACCATACTAGTTTTATGCTGTTCTCTCACCAACATACAACCCACGAATGGCGTTGTCTTCCACCTCCTGAAACCCATTATGGCACCGCCTTTCACTAGGTGGAGTCATACCTGACTCACAATCCCATTTCTCAAATTTACTTGCCCTTTTCCTCAGGCCACACATTACTTGGCGGATCTTCTCCTTCCACCTTACCGTGCGGAGACGGTTACTCCTCGCTGTGGGCTGGTACTTTTGGTTGTCGTACTCCCCTCTGTAGGCGTACCTGATGAAGGGCTGGATACCGCTTCATGTCACTTTTACTTCTGTTGCATCTGACGCGCCCCCAGGGCTGTGGGGTACTCAGCAGCCGGGCCTATGGATGCCGGTGGGGGATATCACGGTGGCTGGCCCGGTCCGTGGCCCAGGGAGGTCAACAAAATGGGGGAATTATTTATAGGGGAATTTGGAAAGTTCGTGACGCCACCTGTGGAATGTGGCTAAAGGGAGCCGCCGCTGCGGAGCAGTCCTCTGAGGCTGATGTTAGGGCAGCTTATGATGGAACGGCTCCCCACAGGTGGAGCGGGCCTCAGGGCAGCGTGGAAGAAGAAATGACGGACACTCACACGGGGGTTCGCTTCGGTACCTTTACTGGTGTAGATGCAGGTATGGTCCAGGGTACTCGGTAGGCAGGGTGCACTTCTGGACTCTACCCAGTGAGCGGGTATAGGGCCTCCTGATCTGTTGCTTCCACTTGCTAAGCTTCTGACCTGCCTGGAGCTAGGTCTTGCTTAATTACTGTCTCTCTTGCACCTGCTGACCTGGTGGTAGGGCCTTCTCTTGGAGATCACTCTCCCTGGACGCTGAGGCCTCCGTGACTCCTAGCCCTAGTACAGTAGTCAGCATTGGTCGGCCTGGGACTTGTAGTCCTCCAGGTATCCGGTGGTCCTTACTGGATATAAAGGGACCCTGTAGGCGTAGACCCGGTGTCCGGTATATAGTTCGGGGTGAGCCTGGTACGCTCCTCTGCCCCCTCAACTCCTCTCTCCTTTCCTCTTTGCTGTTGGCCACACTCGGGCCCTCACTACGGCAGCAGCAGACGAGCTGTGTCTTCGCTGCTCTCAGCGTCAGCACGCTCTCCAACAACTAACTCTCTGACTGAGCTGCCTGACTCCACCCTCCATATATACAGTACAGACCAAAAGTTTGGACACACCTTCTCATTTAAAGATTTTTCTGTATTTTCATAACTATGAAAATTGTACATTCACACTGAAGGCATCAAAACTATGAATTAACACATGTGGAATTATATACTTAACAAAAAACTGTGAAACAACTGAAAATATGTCTTATATTCTAGGTTCTTCAAAGTAGCCACCTTTTGCCTTGATGACTGCTTTGCACACTCTTGGCATTTTTTTGATGAGCTTCAAGAGGTAGTCACCGGAAATGGTCTTCCAACAATCTTGAATAAGTTCCCAGAGATGCTTAGCACTTGTTGGCCCTTTTGCCTTCACTCTGCGGTCCAGTTCACCCCAAACCATCTCGATTAGGTTCAGGTCATGTGACTGTGGAGGCCAGGTCATCTGGCGTAGCACCCCATCACTCCCCTTCTTTGTCAAATAGCCCTTACGCAGCCTGGATGTGTGTTTGGGGTCATTGTCCTGTTGAAAAATAAATGACTAAACGCAAACCGGATGGAATAGCATGCCGCTGCAAGATGCTTTGGCAGCCATGCTGGTTCAGTATGCCTTTAATTTTGAATAAATCCCCAACAGTGTCACCAGCAAAGCACCCCCACACCATCACACCTCCTCCTCCATGCTTCACCAGGCATGTAGAGTCCATCCGTTCACCTTTTCTGCGTCGCACAAAGACACGGTGGTTGGAACCAAAGATCTCAAACTTGGACTCTTCAGACCAAAGCACAGATTTCCACTGGTCTAATGTCCATTCCTCGTGTTCTTTAGCCCAAACAAGTCTCTTCTGCTTGTTGCCTGTCCTTAGCAGTGGTTTCCTTTTCCTAGCAGCTATTTTACCATGAAGGCCTGCTGCATAAAGTCTCCTCTTAACAGTTGTTGTAGAGATGTGTCTACTGCTAGAACTCTGTGTGGCATTGACCTGGTCTCTAATCTGAGCTGCTGTTAACCTGTGATTTCTGAGGCTGGTGACTCGGATAAACTTATCCTCAGAAGCAGAGGTGACTCTTGGTCTTCCTTTCCTGGGGCGGTCCTCATGTGAGCCAGTTTCTTTGTAGCGCTTATTGGTTTTTGCAACTGCACTTGGAGACACTTTCAAAGTTTTCCCAATTTTTCACACTGGCTGACCTTCATTTCTTAAAGTACTGATGGCCACTCGTTTTTCTTTACTTAGCTGCTTTTTTCTTGCCATAATACAAATTCTAACGGTATATTCAGTAGGACTATCAGCTGTGTATCCACCGGACTTCTGCACAACACAACTGATGGTCCCAACCCCATTTATAAGGCAAGAAATCCCACTTATTAAACCTGACAGGGCACACCTGTGAAGTGAAAACCATTTCCGGTGACTACCTCTTGAAGCTCATCAAGAGAATGCCAAGAGTGTGCAAAGCAGTCATCAAAGCAAAAGGTGGCTACTTTGAAGAACCTAGAATAGAAGACATATTTTCAGTTGTTTCACACTTTTTTGTTAAGTATATAATTCCACATGTGTTAATTCATAGTTTTGATGCCTTCAGTGTGAATGTACAATTTTCAGAGTCATGAAAATACAGAAAAATCTTTAAATGAGAAGGTGTGTCCAAACTTTTGGTCTGTACTGTATATCCCTACCTGGCTCCCTCTGCTGGTGTGAGGTGGTAGGGTGGAGGTGTGTGAATGTAATGAGGGCCTCTTGTGGAGAAGTCCATCCATGCACCCTACTGGGTTCTGTGGCACCTGTGCGTAGCAGGGCGCCACACATCCACGATGGGCGGATCCGTCTCACTATTTTGCGCTATTCACCACAATCTTGCAGTCCTTGCTCAGCACCATCTTAGACTGCTCAACGGTCGCCATCTTCCCCGTCATTCGAGTCTTCATTTACACTGCGTTCTCTTCTCAAATGCAAGACCCGATCCTGGTGACTACACCAAGTGTAGCACAGTGCGGGGTGGTAGCCGCAGACGAGGTATTCTTCTCCCTTTTTCGCCCCGGTGCTAAATAAAAGTGTGGATCCTGGCTGGATGTATGAACTTGTGCTATGAGGGTCTTACGCCCATGCAGGCTATAACCACTGGTGTTGGCTGGCCAGGATTGTAGGTTCCACAGTTCAATAAAGAAGACCACCGTTCAAAAATAAAGTCTGTAGTGAACGGTAACTTGGTAAGGATTATTTACAAGGGATAGCGGGTACAAAGTCTTATGGACGTTTCCTTTATAAATAAACAAGGAGAAAACTGGAGTCTTAAATTTGCTTAAAGAAGTTAAATAGCACAATTTTATTGAATTAAAAACAGTACAAAAAGTGACAAAAAGATAATGTGACAATTGCAAAATCAGACTGAAAGCAATAAGTGGTGCTTAATATGTATAAGAGGAAGTCCATATAACAATCAGGACAGAAATGTCGAATTAACACATACAAAGACAACCGTCTATCAACATGATATAAGTTGAATGGTGGGTAAATCAGTTAGGATGGAAGAACCAGCAATGTATAGTACCAAAATAACAGGACATAGCGTATGATCCCCCATGATGAAGCGGTTACTGGTCGAAGAGAAACGCACATAGGGGACATTAGGAATCCTCCTGTGTCTGGCTGATTGTGAGCTTGGTGCCTTTCACATCCTAGGTATGTCTCTGATCTTTTTTGGATAGGTATGGGTACGATTGATGATGGGAGCATGGATACAATATATGTACGGGGATCCTGAAAATCACATAGTCTGATTTGGAAAGTGGAGTTTGAGGTTGCGGACAGGTGACTTTTATACTGATAACAAGTTCAAACAGATGCCAGTACTACAGGAGGAGCATCTTAAAAAAGAATGATGAAGTAAAAGAGAGAAGAGGACATGCATGACAGCAGTGATCACCACCAATAATCAAAGTTCAAATAATGTTTACAAAATATCAAAAAAAATGTATTCGACACATGGACATACCCACAGAACATCTAAAACACCATTAAAAAGGAATGAAGGACAACTTCCATTCCTGTTCAAACCCACTACTTCAGAAACCATGATAAAGATAAATCTTGGGTGCAAAACAATATACTTGCATAGGATAACAAACAGGCTTGATGGTGACTCTGTGGTGGTCAATATTGCACTTGCCCGGGCATGAATTACCACAGAAACAAAATTAGTGTGTAAATGAGGCAACAGTTAAACACTATTTGGAGTATACACAAAACCATATATTTTGGAACAACCCCACAGCTGAGAGCATCAGTGTGCAGTAATAGATATCCCACCCAGGAGGCCCTGGCGGTCTTCAAACATACAAACAAACAATATAATAATAACAATGCTGCTGTTATGAACAAGCTGTGCTGGACACAGGTTGCTGTATAAACCCAATAAGTTCCAATCCAAGGAAATAGCCAGGCGATAATACCCAAAGCTGAAAAGGCCTATTTGGCCAAACGCTGTGGAGGGATCTTAATGGCCCTCTGATCTACTACTACAATAGCCCCTCGCGATTAGAATACTTATTCTAATTATGATATTGTACATTTAACAGTCACGCACAGGTTTTGTGGAGGCTCTGTGACGATCAATGTTACTAGCCCTAAATATATGGTAACGGGTAAACCATGCAGGGTGTGATTCAACAAATAGCAGCTATTTTAAAGTGTACATTGTGTTAGAATGCACGCATTCTTTAATTCCAGGATTTGCATATAGACAAGCCACTAAAAATATAGACATAAAAATGCAGTAATTGCTCATAACTACCAGTAACCCTAATGCTGCCAGATAGCACAATCTATGGGGATATCCCTATTTTGTATGAGTTAAAGTGAGAGCAGGGTGCTGCATTAGCCCAACACGAACCCAACCAGAAACATGCCCTGTGGGCAATGTCACATGCTGGAAAGCCTGTTGCACTGAAAGGTGTAGATGGGTCCTAGGCAACCCAACGCGTATCGCCACAAACGGTGGCTTCGCCAGGAGTCTGTGCAGTGCACGTCCAAGTGTTGATCTATAAATACATAAAATGATGACTAATTACCAGGTAGTCAGCTGTTGCTCGGAAAGCATTGAGAGCACGTGCATAACAAAGTAGCAGTGTGGAGGAGGGAAGTCAGAGGCAGCAGCACAAACACAGCACACGCCCCCCGGACGACATAGGGTGTTCCTGTGTCCAAGGGAACCAGTGTTACTAGCAGGGCAGTCCCTCACCACCAGACGCACATGTGTTGAATAGCTCCCTGCCTCCGTTTCCAGGCGACCGAACAGAAGCCAAACAATACAATACAAAGCAGGAGGCCAAGGAGGGATCTTAGGATTGCGTCTGTGAGAGCCAGAAATCTTGCTTGTTTGTAATTGACCAAATACTTATTTTCCACCAAAATTTTAAAAAAATTTCTTCACAAATCAGACAATGTGATTTTCAGGATTTGGTTTTCTCATTTTGTCTCTCATAGTTGAGGTCTACCTATGATGTCAATTACAGGCCTCTCTCATCTTTTTAAGTGGGAGAACTTGTACAATTGGTGGCTGACTAAATACTTTTCTTTCCCCACTGTACATCCTATTCTGTACATTACTAACATTACCACATATTCTTCATAACCATAACACAATATATTAGAAAGACGCCCGACAATATTCACATTACACCTATAACGCGATTGGTGTCTTCAGTGATCGAAACACGACAGTCATTGTCCACCACCCTTACACTATGACATATGGGGGTCTGCTGAGGACCTCTGTCCTTGTCATTAAGGAGCTCCTTTGAAACCCTGCCTGTGGCCAGGCTTCAAAGGATTCCTGTGGCATTGCTGTATATAGCACAAGCGATAATGCAGCTTCAAGTCCCCTAAGGAGACTAACAAGTGTACAGTGGAAAGTAAAAAAAAATGTAAAAAAATATGAAAAACATGATAGTTCAAATCACCCACTTTTCCCCATTAAAAATAAAGATATTGAAAAAAATACACATATTTGTTATCACTGCATTCAAAAAAGTCAGATCTATCAAAATATAAAACTACGGTACCTAACCCAATAAGTGAACACCATAAACAAAAAAATATTCAAGAATGCCAAAATTCCTTTTTTTGGTTGCTGCAATTCCATCAAAATGCTGTAACAATTACGAACGTTCAAAGCATCACATCTACCACAAATCAATAGAAACATTGTCTGTCCCAGCAAAAAATAAGCCATCACACAGCTCCATCAACTGAAGAATGAAAACATTACGGGTCTTGGAAAATGGCGACACAACCCCAAATTTTTTATCATTACTAAAATAATAAAAAAAACTAGACATGTTTGGTATCACCATAATCGTACAGACCTAGAGAATCTTATTGCAAAGTAATTTTACCACAAAATGTACACAATGTCAGAATTTTTTTTTTTTTTTTTTTACAATTTCTCCCCTCTTTCCAGTACACTATATGGTAAAATTAATGGTGTGATTCTGAAGTATAACTCATCCCGCCAAAAAACTAGCCCTCATATATATCTGTAGACAGAAAAGCAAGAGTTATCAATCTGGGAACAAGGTGAGGAAAAATATGAAAACGCAAAACAAAAATTGGCCCCATCATGAAAGGGTTAAGATGTAGTAAATCTGTTAGGCCATCAGTCCCTCCTAATAAACGCAAAAATTTTTGAATGAATTAGTTTTTCGCTAACATATGTGACTTTCTGTTATACCTGAAAGTGGTGTAAAAGCAATGAATAAATTGGCCCTTTTGTGTTTATTGTTTTTTTCGTTTTTTTTTTATACTTTTATGTGTTTATACCGTCAGCTAACAACAACATCTTCTACAGGAGGCTTGTCCATAGCAGTACCAGGGGAGATTCGGGGATACCAGGCAGCACACCAACGCCATGGCAAGTTACCATGGAAACGTCTGTTTGAACCAAGCATTAAGTTAGCTCGTGAGGGATTTCCTGTTGGCCTGGGTCTATCCCAGGGTCTTAGTTCATCCAAAGCTACTATTGAAAAAGACAAGTCCCTTTGGTAAGAAATGCCATTTTTGGGAACTATTTATTCAATATTAACATCCGGCTGTCACTGGAGCTGATAACAGCTGATCGGTGAGAGAGACGGGTGTTTTATCCCATCAATCTGATACTGATGACTGATGACTGTGTGCCCACGATGTGGATTTAATGCGTTTCCGCGGCTGCATTTCCGCTGTGAAAACGCATTAAAAACGCATGTTAAGTTGTCTGCCATGTTTCCCAATGATAATCTGCATGTGCTCTGCACATGCTGCGGACATTTCCCCTGCGGATTATAATTGCGGAAAAATCCGCAGCACGACCATTAATTTTGCGAAATCGCCGCCCAGAATATACCCGGGGTTAAAGTGGCCTAGGCCAGATTATACCCTGGGTATATTCTGGCCTAGGCTAAACTATACCCTGGAGTATAAATTGGCCTAGGCCAGATTATACCCCTCTGGGCCAGAATATACCACAGCTGCTGTAGATCAGATTTTTTTTTCAGGCTTTTGAGAACCACTGAGTGATATACTCAATAACGAGGCCCCAGGCAGTACACGGGGGGGGGGGGTAAGGGAGCAGCGACAGCACACGGGGCCCCAGACAGCTCGCAAGGGGGGCAGAGACAGTGGGGCCCCGTTCTTGAGTATATTAAAGATTAAAGTATATTAAAGATCAGATTTTTCACGTTTATGAGCACCATTGAGTGATATACTCAAAAACTATATCATTTTTCAACATTTTGTTTCAAACTCTAAACACACAGACTTTTTTTACTTCAACCAGAAAACCTTGATGGTTCATGCTAGTCTTATTGTTCTTACGTTTTACTCGTCCCTTGGTTAAGGATTCCACAACTTAGGCTATGTGCCTACGTAGCAGATTTGATACAGAGCGTTTTTGCCTCTCTGGCGTTTTTTCTGCCAGAGAGAAGCGTTTTTACATGTGTTTTTTCAAGCACTTTTTCAAGCGATTTTGAGCATCACTTGGAAAAGTGCTTGACAAGTTGGTCACACAATATAATTCCATGTAACCGGCATAGATTTACATTGTGTGACCAACTTAGATGCTTTAAATGCTGCATCTATAGTTAAAAAAAAAAAAAAAAAGTTAAAAATAAAAAAAACTGTATACTCACCTCTCCGGTCTGCTCCCAGCGGCGTACTCTCTCTTCGGTGTCCCGCGGTGTACTGGCAGGACCTGCAGTGACGTCATTTAGTCAGCTGATGGTCACGCGACCATCACCTCACCGCTGACATCAGCAGTCATGTGACCATCAGCTGACTAAATGACGTCACCGCAGGTCCTGCCAGTACACCGCGGGACGCTGAGGAGAGAGGACGCCGCCGGGAGCAGACCGGAGAGGTGAGTATACAGTTTTTTGGGTTTTTTTTACCTTTTTTATTTTTTTTTTTCACCGTGTGGTAGCCGGGATGAAGAGAACTTGTACTCCTCTTCATCCCGGGTACCACACGCACCGCGATTACGCTGCAAATTCGCAGCCATTGAATTTAATTGAAACGCAGCAAATCCATATATACCTGCTGGTTTGCTGCGTTTCAATGTTCCTAAATGGCCACGAATTTGCAGTGTAATCGCGGTAGAAATGGTCATGCTGCATTTTGCAACGCAATGCGAATTCGGCGTGCTAATTAGCGCATCATGTGCACAGCACATCCGAATTCACATTGCTTTGCATGGCAGACGGTTTTACAAGCGTTTTCGTGGCCGTAAAAACACCACAAAAATGCTACAAAAACGCTACGTGGGCACAAGGCCTAAGTAGGGTCCAACCCAGCGTGATTCCATCTTTGAACCCATGCGATGAATACGACATTGATTCTTGATATAAACAATGGTGCCAGCAGTGATTTCTTTGTTGCTGTTGTGTCGGCTTTTGGTGTTCCTGAGCAGAATGGATGTTGGCACTTACAGTTGAGTGGATCCTGTTATGAATGGTTGTGAGTGTATTTAGCACATCAGGGTTGGCATCATCTAAAAGAGACATGACATCCACAGTGTCATTTGTTGATGGATTGAGGTCAATAGGAAGCTTAGCCTTTCGTCCATACATGACCTCAAATGGAGTGCACTTGGTTGAGGCATGCACATGTGGAACCCCAGGGGTCTGGTTACCACAGTAATAGCAATATTACGTCTGAGAGCAGGTGGGAGGTCTCCTGGTCAGGTGCCCTAAGCATGCCACACCTCCTGCCCAGTCCTGGGAGGGGAAGAACTTCCCCTATAAAAACTGGGGGCTGAGGCAGGGTTAGAAAGGAAGAAGAGGAGTCCCAGACAGAGACACAGTCTGGTCTGGAGTGGAGCAGATACAGGGAGAGCAAGATCAGGAGCTCTGTGGGAGCAGTGATAAAAGGGGTCAGAGACTGGAAGCTGTAGAGCTCGTCCTGACTGAAGAGATCTCACCGGACACGGAGTCCGAGGCTGTGGGGACTGATCCATACCCAGCAGCAGAAACCGACCGGCAGGGGATTTCAGGTCCTCTGGCCAAGAAACCCGAAGGCACGGTCACACGCAAGGGACCAGCACCGCCGGCGTGGAGCGGAGGCTACCAGAAGGCCCTGAGTCACCGGCCATACGGGTGAGCACCACACGGTACACTCAGGGACGTGGGCTACTTCTACCCGCTTCTAGCAAGGTAGCCAGGAAGAGTACAATAGTTGGGGAGGCCTACAACTCCGCCTGGCCAGGGGAGATCCTATCTGCTCACAGACTGACCAGGCCCCGATCGCTAGCCAGTACTCCCGGGAGGGTCTACCTTTGCCACCAGTAAAGACCCTGAACTACACGGCACCGTCTCTGAGTGGTTCCTGGTGCCCGCGTGCAATTCTGCTACCCCCATCATCCACGTCCGCTGCCCTGAGGCCATACCCCTCCCGTTGGGGGTTATACTATCCACGCTGCACAACCGTACCACCGGCCTCAGCGGTCTGCCCTGCAGCGGCGGTTTCATAACCGCATTCAACGGGTGGCGTAGTCGACCTCTATAATATCTTATTCTAAGTTCTGCCACTTGGTTTGACACCCTGGGCATGGACCGGGTCACCGCCACGAGGACTACTACCCCTATCAGATCCGGCTCCGGGTATTCCCCGCATGCGCAACGCTGCCCAACATGGCCCAGGGGGCGCGTCAACTTTGGCGTAGTCGGCAGGATCTCGTGCCCGCAACCACCGGGTACTGCGTGCCTGAAAAAGACTGTTAAACTTACCTGTGGTGAAGATTCCCGCCATCCGACGCCATCTTCTGCCTTCTTCCCGCCATCCGTGGAGTTTTCCCGCCATCCGACGCCATCTTCTGCCTTCTTCCCGCCATCCGTGGAGTTTTCCCGCCATTGGACGCCATCTTGAGGACGCCGCGCGGGAAGAAGAGGGGCGTGGACTCCGAAAGCGCGCGAGAACTGAAGCTCCGCCTCACGTCCGGACGTTGCGTAAGGTCCTGGAAGGAGCCCAGCAGACGCCGACGTCACAGGAGCGCGACGGAAGGTCCTCGACCCTGACGATCCACTGCGGAGCCGCGGCCTACGGAAGAGGATCATCGCAAGGTAGGCCACGGTCCACTAGGGGGGAGGAGGATGTCGGATACAGAGGAGAGCTTCACTGCCACAGCCACCGCCAGCGCCACCGCTGCTACGGTCATGCCTTTCACTATGCCCTATATCCCGGGGGCAGCCTGGCTACCCCAGTACTCAGGGGAGTCACATACCCTAAATGACTTCAGAGAAAGGCTGGATAGCCTCTTCCAGGTGTACCCCCTCACAGAGGAGCAAAAAGTGAGCATCCTGGTGGCTCAATTAACAGGGGCAGCCCAAAGGGAGGTAAAGTCCTGGCCACTCGGGAGGAGGAGGACTGTCGCAGAGATACTAGCCCGGCTGAAGGACACCTTTGATACCCGTACCTCAGCCGAGATCAAGCTTAGATTCTACGGGTGCAAGCAGCGAGCACATGAGAATATAAGGGACTATGCACTAAACCTACAAGAGGCCCTGAGAGCCATTAAGCAGGCCGACCCTGACGGCGTGGGAAACGAAGACAAGCTGTTGACTGAACAATTTATAGAGGGTCTACATTGCAATGCCCACCGAACCCAGTTGCGGGCAATGGCCTTACAGGACCCTCATCTGGACTTTGCACAGTTCAAGGACAGAGCCATCCGGGTGCTCCGAGAACCGGCACCAGGTGGCGCTGTGACCCACAGACGCCCTACTACCACTTACCACCAGGAGACGGCGCCCTTGTCGGCAGGGCCTGTGGGAGCTGATGCGCAGGCTTTAAACAATGACCCGGCTACAGACCTGCACCATCAGGTCCAAGAGCTAACTAAAAGCGTTGCTGCGCTAACCCGAACTGTGCAGTCTTTACAGGTTTCTACTCCAGGGAAGATCCAGCTGGCATCCGGACCGGAGGACATCCCGTGGCGCCGACCAAGGAGGACCCCACCGGCCAGAGGAAAACCCAGCGACCGATACAACGAGGACGGACAACCTATCTGCCGCCGCTGCAATCAACCCGGACATATGGCAACGTACTGTCCTTTAAACTGGCACAACCTGGGGGTAGAGGGCAAACCCCTAGGAATAAGATCACCAGGCCCATCGAACTGGCGTGACAAATACGTGGGAGGACGTCCAGTCTTGCCTGTGGTACTGGATGGCATTCCTATGAGTGCCCTACTGGACACCGGGTCACAGGTCACCACCATCCCGTACGTGCTCTTCAAGCAGTACTGGAATGACTCGGATATAACCCGCTACCCTGACGACGACTTGAGTATCATCGCCAGCAATGGTCAGCCCGTGCCACAGATCGGATTTAAAGAGATGACCATTAAAATCGGTAAAGTCGAACTGGCAGCACAGGGACTGATCATTGTGGACATTGACAAGCGCGAGAGTCACCCAAAGATAACTCTAGGAACTAATGTGATTGAAAATTGTCTTGCAGAGGTGATTCTCATTTTACAGCAGGTTGCCAAGAACGCCAGTTCCGGCCAGCAGCGAGTGCTCCAAAAAGAGATCCGGGCACTGATGCGACGGCAACAGGTGGAACTCTCCGGTGGTGAGATTGGTAGCGTGAGAATGTGTGACCCTTTCCCTATTGCCATGCCCCCGAAAAGTGAAATGATGATTTGGTGCCGGGCAGCTATTGGTCTGAGAGGTAGAGATTACCAGGCAATGGTGGAACCAGTCTACTCAGACAGTAGGCCCACCATTTTGACAGCACGGGGGGTGGTCGATGTACGCCATGGGAGGGTGCCCGTTCGCATCATAAATATCGGGGAGAGAGAAGTACACCTGCCCCGGTATGCCACGCTAGCCAAATTGTATACCATCAACCAAAATTCTGTACAGTCCGTGGAACCCTTGCCTCCATCTCATCCAGAGGAAGGTAACGGCTCTAAGCAACAAATGGAGGACTGGTGTCAGCAACTGCATTTGGGTACTGACTCCACACCCGCTCACCACAAGCAGGGAGTCTACCGGGTGATCCAGGAATACGAGAGAGTGTTCAGTAAACACCCGTTAGACTTCGGGCGAGTAAAGGGGGTAGAACACCACATCCCCACGGGAGACCATCCTCCCATAAAGGAGAGATACCGACCCGTACCCCCTGCACACTACCAACACGCCAAGGGGATGCTTAGAGACATGAAGGAGGCTGGGGTAATCAGGGATAGCTGTAGCCCCTGGGCAGCTCCACTAGTCTTGGTTAAAAAAAAAGACAACACCATGAGAATGTGTGTAGATTACCGGAAAATCAACCGTATCACACACAAAGATGCGTACCCCTTACCAAGGATAGAGGAGTCTTTGGCTGCTTTAAAATCTGCTAACTTCTTCTCCACTTTGGATCTCACTAGCGGGTACTGGCAGGTTCCTGTAGCAGAGGCGGACCGGGAGAAGACCGCATTCACCACCCCGATGGGACTTAGCGAGTTTACCTGCATGCCGTTCGGACTCTGCAACGCACCAGGAACCTTCCAACGATTGATGGAATGCTGTCTGGGACACCGGAACTTTGAGACGGTCCTGCTGTACCTGGACGATGTTATAGTTTATTCCAAAACCTACGAGGACCACCTGAAACACCTGGCGGAAGTGTTTGAAGCCCTGGCAAACTACGGTCTGAAGGTGAAACCGTCGAAGTGTCACCTGCTAAAACCAAAAGTGCAGTACCTGGGACACGTGGTGAGTGCTCATGGAGTGGCTCCCGACCCTGATAAGATCACCGCGATTAAGGAATGGCCAAGACCCTCCAGCGTAAGGGAAGTACGGCAGTTCCTCGGGTTGGTAGGCTACTACCGAAGATTCATTCCCGGTTTCACCAAAAAGGCAGCTCCTATGCAGGACCTCCTGATAGGCCAGTCCAGGAAGGCCAAGATCCAGAAGCCACCCTTCAGATGGGAGAAGCTGGAAGAAGAGTCCTTCTGCCAGCTGAAGATGGCCCTCACGGGGGATGAAATCCTGGCATACCCTGATTACAGCCAGCCCTTTATCCTCTACACCGACGCAAGTAACATCGGGCTAGGAGCCGTACTGTCCCAGATCCAGCAGGGGAGAGAACGGGTAATTGCTTACGCCAGCCGAAAACTGCGACCCACCGAAAGAAACCCTGAGAATTACAGCTCATTCAAGCTAGAGTTCCTGGCAGTGGTGTGGGCAGTCACCGAACGCTTTAAGCACTACCTCGCCTCTTCCCGGTTCACCGTGTACACGGATAACAACCCGTTGACACACCTGGACACTGCAAGACTCGGTGCCCTGGAGCAGAGATGGATGGCCCGCCTGTCCAACTATGAATTCACGATCAAATACCGGGCCGGACGCTCCAATACCAACGCGGATGCCTTGTCCAGAATGCCAAACCAACCGGACGTAGGGGAAGATCCAGAGGAACTGGAAGAAGTTGAACTCCCCGCGTTCCACCGTCATGGGACTACCCAGTATTCCCACCGTGTAAGGGGTAAGCAATCCGCTACGTTCAACCCCTTACCTCATTACAACTGGGCGGAAACGCAAGACAGTGACCCCGCCGTCCGACTGGTGAAGGAGATGCTGACTCAGCCAGATGCTCGCCTTGACCCAGACGCTCCGGAGGAAACCAAGCAACTGTGGGCTGAGAAAAGTCGACTGTTCCTTTACAAGGGGAAGTTGTGCCGAAGAATGGTTAACTCCCGGACGCATGAACTGATCTGGCAAGTAGTGGTGCCAAGAAGAGACGCGGCTATGGTACTGGAGGCATACCACGACGGAGCTGGGCACTTCGGATGGAAGAAGCTGGAGTTCCTGCTGCGCGGGCGGTTCCACTGGGTAGGCATGAGATGAACCATCGAGAGGTGGTGCAGAGACTGTGGTCCATGCAACCTAAGAAGGAAGGACCGTGCCAGTCAGAAGACTCCCCTGCAGTCCATCGTCACCAGGCAGCCGTTGGAACTGGTAGCCTTGGATCATGTAAAACTGACCCCCAGCAGAAGTGGCTACGTCTATGCGTTAACCATCGTGGATCACTACTCCCGGTTCTTGGTTGTAGTCCCCGTCAAGGACTTAACGGCTCAAACAGCAGCTAGAGCCTTTCAGCAGCACTTCTGCCGTCCACACGGATACCCAGAGCAGGTGCTGACGGACCAGGGACCTGCCTTTGAAGCGGAAGTCTTCCAGGAGTTCTTGTTAGAACCTTGCTCTTAGGTTTTTTTTCCTTTGCTGGTCACATGACCTTGTTGGCCTATTTAATCCTGCTCCGCCCTTCTGGCTTTGCTGGACTTCATTGTATATCTACTTTCTAGCTAGCCTGTGCTCTGTGTCTTGCTCTGTTAGTTTGCTTGGTCTACTGACCTCTATGTTCTATATATTTTGTTTGTTCGTCTGTCTGCTACTATTTCTGTTAGGAGGTGTCCCATATTCCTCCCAGTCCTTAGTACTTGTAGGGATTCCTTCCCCACATCTATAGGTCTCCGTACAGACTAGCTTAGGACTTTAGCAGGTCTGATCGCAGGATCAGGTTCCCTGTTACATCGTAGGGATTAAGCTGAGTTCTATCGTAGGGACAGATCTCCTCTCTTTCCTTAGCTCTGGTAGCAGAACATAACAGTAAGTCCAGCCAGCAAATTCTCTAAGGAAAGATTTTTCTGTTCCATCATGGTGTCGGTTCAGGATTTGGTTCATCGCCTGCAGGGACTCTCTCTGGAGGTGGCCGAGCTCCGTCAGCACGTGAGTAACTGTCCTGGAGCACATTTCTTGGAGCCTAAGGTATGTTTGCCGGATTTATTTTTTGGTGAACAGCGAGAATTTTTTTCATTCAAAAATGCTTGCTTATTGTATTTTCGTTTGAGACCTAAGTCCTCTGGGGATGAATCCCAGCGCGTAGGGTTCATAATGTCACTTTTGCGCAAAGAGCCTCAGGAGTGGGCCTTTTCTTTGCAACCTAGTGATACATGCTTCAGATCAGTGGATAGTTTTTTTTTCTGCTTTGGGACTATTATATGATGATCCTGACCGTGTCGCATCAGCTGAGACTGAGTTGAGACGTTTAAAACAAGGATCAGGTAATGTGGAAAAATATTGTACTCATTTCCGTCGTTGGTCTACTCAAACAGGGTGGAACGATTCTGCTCTGAAAAGTCTATTTCTTGCTGGGCTCAGTGAAAGGGTTAAAGACCTGCTAATTGCTTATCCTACACCTGAAGATTTGCAACAGGCTATGCAATTAGCTATACGGGTGGATAGAAGACTGCGTGCAAGGGTTAATGAGAGCAAATCCTCTGCTATGTCAGTTTCTGGTTATGAGAATGTGTGTACTAACAGTGGTGAACCGATGGAGATTGGATCGGTGGCACCTCGCTCTCAAGAAAAAGACCGTCGATTTTTTGAAGGCTTGTGTTTCTATTGCGGAAAATCTGGTCATTTGATTAAAGGCTGTGAGCTTCGTATGAAGAAAGAAAAAAAAATGGTCAGTCATGCCCGTATTGCCTGTTTAAATTCCAAGGGTGTATTTTTAGCTGCTTCCACGATTGCTCAGGAAAAATTAATGGAATTTCGGGTGTTTGTCGATTGTGGGTCTACTCTGAATGTTATTGATGGGGGATTCGTGGAAAGACTCAATTTAAAACCTGAACCTTTATCATCCCCCATTGCTGTGGTTTCTGTGGATGGTTCCCCTTTGAAGAATATTACTCTCAAGGTCTGTGAATTTCCTCTCACTATTAATGGTGTTCACCATGAGAAATTGGATTTGGTAGTGTTGAATAACTTGCCTTCTCCAGTAATATTGGGATTGCCCTGGTTAAAATTTCACAATCCTATACTGGATTGGTCTACCAGTGAAATTAAATCCTGGAGCCATAAATGTTATGACAAGTGTTGTAACGGGCGTATTGCAGCTTTGGATAGGGGAGAATTGCCTGTTCCTATTCAGGATTTTTGGAGAGTTTTTTCTGAGAAGGAATCGCAGGTTTTGCCTCCCCATAGAGACTATGATTGTTCTATTGAATTTGTCCCTGGAGCGACTCTTCCTAAAAGTCGTTTATTTAACCTTACTATTCCTGAGAGGAAGGCTTTGGAGGAATACATACAGACAAGTTTGGCCGCCGGTCACATTAGGCCCTCTAAGTCTCCTGTGGTGGTTGGATTTTTTTTTTGTAAAAAAAAAGGACGGCGGTTTACGTCCTTGTCTGGATTTTCGTGAGATTAACAAAATTACTGTACGCAATCCTTACCCACTGCCATTGATTCCTGATCTGTTTAACCAGTTAATGGGGGCCAAGTGGTTCTCTAAAATTGACCTTAAGGGGGCATACAATCTGTTGCGCATGAAGGAGGGTGACGAATGGAAGACTGCTTTTAACACTCCTGTGGGTCATTTTGAGAATCTGGTTATGCCTTTTGGTCTTACTAATGCTCCTGCATTTTTTCAGAATCTGATTAATGACATCCTTAGACCTTTGATCGGTAAAAATGTGGTTGTGTATTTGGATGACATTTTGATTTATTCGCCGGATCTGGAGTCTCATTGGCGGAGCGTGCGTGAGGTATTACAGTTATTAATGGACAATTCGCTTTTTGCTAAGCTGGAGAAATGTGAGTTCGCTGTACAGAGAATTAGTTTTTTGGGCTACATTATCTCCAGCAAAGGTTTTGAGATGGATCCGGTTAAGGTCAGGCTGTGCAGGAATGGCCTAGGCCTATTGGTTTGAAATCGATACAGAGGTTTTTGGGTTTCGCCAATTACTATAGAAAATTCATAAAAAATTTTTCTAGTATTGTCAAACCTCTGACTGATCTCACCAGGAAAGGTGCTGATGCGGTTCAGTGGTCTTCTGAGGCCATTGAAGCTTTTGTGTATCTCAAGGAGAGGTTCACCTCTGCTCCCATCCTTATGCAGCCTGATGTGACTAAGCCGTTTTTGGTTGAGGTTGATGCTTCCTCTGTGGGGGTTGGCGCAGTATTGTCTCAGGATAACGGGGATGGATTACATCCCTGTGCCTTTTTTTCAAAAAAATTTTCGGAGACTGAACTGAATTACGATATTGGTAATCGGGAATTATTGGCTATTAAACTCGCATTTGAACACTGGCGCCACTTCTTGGAAGGTGCGGAATTTCCCGTTCAGGTTCTTACGGATCATAAAAATCTGATATATCTTGATGCTGCCAAGCGCCTGAATGCCCGTCAGGCTAGGTGGGCACTGTTTTTCTCGCGGTTTAATTTCTCCGTTACTTACATCCCTGGTACTAAGAATGTTAAGGCGGATGCCTTGTCTCGCAGTTTTTCTCCCATAGTCGGTGCTGAGAAAGAGGAGAACATTTTACAAGAAGGTGTTGTGATAGCTGCTTTGGACTCCGTTTTGGAAAATGAGATTCTTAAAGCACAGGAGAACGCCCCTTCTAACACTCCTCATGGGAGGTTGTTTGTGCCTGGGACCTTTAGGAGAGATTTGTTTGTTGAGTGTCACGAATCTCGGTTGGCAGGTCATCCCGGAATCTCTGAGACCAAGAGACTGGTGGGTCGCAGTTTTTGGTGGCCTGGATGGCAGAAGGAAGTCATTAAGTGGGTGCGTCAATGTACTATATGTGCTAGATCTAAGTCCTCACATACTCCTGCTGCGGGGTTGCTTTGTCCTTTGGAGGTTCCCAGTGCTCCTTGGACACATTTGGCTATGGACTTTATAACTGACCTTCCCCCCTCTGAGGGTTTTACTGTCATCTGGGTGGTCGTGGACCGTTTTAGCAAGATGTGTCACTTGGTTCCTTTCGTCAAACTGCCCTGCGCTAAAACTCTCGCTAAGGCCTTTGTCAAGGAAATTGTCAGACTTCATGGCGTTCCTACTGACATTGTTTCTGATAGGGGTCCTCAGTTCGTGGCTCGTTTTTGGCATGCCTATTGTGATAGTTTGGGAGTTCATTTGTCGTTCTCGTACGGATATCATCCTGAATCTAATGGCCAGACAGAAAGGAAAAACCAGGATGTTGAGCAGTTCTTGCGTTGTTTTGTGGCAGACAATCAAGAGGGGTGGTCTGAGTTTCTGCCACTTGCTGAATTTGCTCTGAACAATCATACATCTTCTTCTGCTGGTTGTTCGCCTTTTTTTTGTTGTTCTGGGAGACATCCGTCGTTTGGGTCGTTCTCCAAGTTGGGATCTGCCGTGCCTGAGGAGGAGAATTTTTCCGGTGATTTGGAGAGAGTTTGGACGGATGTGCGTGGTAATCTTCAGGAGGCCAACAGAAAATCTAAAGACTACTTTGATAGGAAACGACAGGAGGTTTTGTTCGCTGTTGGTGACATGGTTTGGTTGTCCTCTAGGAATCTGCGGTTGAGGATTCCTTCAAAGAAATTGGGTCCCAAGTTTGTAGGGCCCTTTAAGGTGCTTCAGGTTGTCAACCAATCTGCTGTTAGGTTGGAGGTTCCTACCTCCTGGAGAATTAATCCGGTATTTCATGTCTCTCTGTTGAAAAAAGCTGTTGTATCGGATTGTGACGCCTCTGCCTCTGTTCCTCCGGTGGTGGAGGACGGGGAATATGAAATTTCTCGCATCCTTAACTCTAGACGGTATAGAGGTAGTTTGCAGTATCTTGTGGCCTGGAAAGGTTTCGGTCCCGAGGATAACTCTTGGGTGAGGTCGGATGATGTTTCCGCGTCCAGACTTATCAGAGCGTTTCACAGGAGATTTCCTGATAAGCCTGGTCCTAGGGGATCCGGAGGATCCTCTTAGAAGGGGGGGTACTGTTAGAACCTTGCTCTTAGGTTTTTTTTCCTTTGCTGGTCACATGACCTTGTTGGCCTATTTAATCCTGCTCCGCCCTTCTGGCTTTGCTGGACTTCATTGTATATCTACTTTCTAGCTAGCCTGTGCTCTGTGTCTTGCTCTGTTAGTTTGCTTGGTCTACTGACCTCTATGTTCTATATATTTTGTTTGTTCGTCTGTCTGCTACTATTTCTGTTAGGAGGTGTCCCATATTCCTCCCAGTCCTTAGTACTTGTAGGGATTCCTTTCCCACATCTATAGGTCTCCGTACAGACTAGCTTAGGACTTTAGCAGGTCTGATCGCAGGATCAGGTTCCCTGTTACATCGTAGGGATTAAGCTGAGTTCTATCGTAGGGACAGATCTCCTCTCTTTCCTTAGCTCTGGTAGCAGAACATAACAGTTCTGCACTCTGTATGGCTGCCGGAAGATAAGAACAACACCCTATCATCCGCAAACCAATGGGCTCTGCGAGAAGATGAACCAGGTGGTGATAGACCTTCTGAAAACATTGCCCCTGGAAGAACGCAGTCTGTGGCCTGAGAAACTGCCTGATCTGGTGGACCTATACAACCACATCCCTGTAGGTTCTACCAACTGTACCCCGGCTTACCTAATGAGAGCAAGACCTGGTAAGCTGCCTGTTGATCTGGATATGGGAGTCCTGACACCCGAGGACACTTCACCAGAAGCAGACTGGGACACCGAGAGGCAGCAGCAGTACCGGAAAGTACAGGAGAGCGTTGAGCGAAGTCTCTGTCAAGCAAGAGAAAGACAGGAGAAGACTTACAACCAGTATGCTCCCGCTGTTCCCCTGGTACCTGGAGAGCAGGTCTTGAAAAGGAAGAGACGGCTCCACAAGTTGGACGACCAGTGGGAGAAGGACCCGTACACCGTACTGCCATCAAGCCATGAAAACCCAAAAATCTGCACAATCAGTAAGGATGGAGGAGAAACCACAGCCATTGTCTCCCGAGATCACCTGAAGAAGTGTCCCGAGCATCTACGAAACCCTGAAGAAGATCAAGAAAACCCTCGACCCGCAGAGGAAAGGGAAGAAATGGTCAGTACTGTACTCGGAGACTTCCCTCGGTCTTGGACACAAGTAAATGGCGCTGTTGTGGTACCCGTCCTCACCTTCCTCCAGCCAGCATCCCAAGTGCCTACGGAAAAACAGGTAGAGCTGGAAGAGCAGCCGGTCCAGGAGGCAGAAGACCCCACACAAGCAGACCAGGAGAATCGACCCTCTGCTTATAGTGAGCCTGCCGTGCCCCTAGTGAGCCAAAGAACCCGTAGACAGCTGCCCAGCTTACCTTTGACAGCTCCTACACCCTGTAGCTTAGGACCGGTCAGTAAGCTCCGTAGGTCTACTAGGGCCACTAGAGGCCAGTTGCCAGTACGTTGGAGGATCTAAAGTGTTCAGACTGTTTTATTGGTATTTACCTGTTTACTGTTGCTTGTAAATAATTATGTTTTTCCAGTTAGTTTATAGGTAACTTTTGTGGATTAACCGGAATTCTTTGTATATATGTTTGGAGCGTAACCCAGGAATGGACTAAGACTGCTAAAGACTCGGGGTAGGACAGACCCCCACCTGGTTACGGCTCCCTGTTCTTTGGTGAAATGGACACCCTTATTGCTTCAAAAACTGCACCCGGTTGCGGACACGCCGTGACCACCCTAACGTGTTTTTCCTTATTGTATTGTTCCTGTTTATACCCTGTTATGTTTTCAAAAATATGTTTAGTCCCGGAGTACTAAATTTTACTAGGGGGGAATGTGGAACCCCAGGGGTCTGGTTACCACAGTAATAGCAATATTACGTCTGAGAGCAGGTGGGAGGTCTCCTGGTCAGGTGCCCTAAGCATGCCACACCTCCTGCCCAGTCCTGGGAGGGGAAGAACTTCCCCTATAAAAACTGGGGGCTGAGGCAGGGTTAGAAAGGAAGAAGAGTAGTCCCAGACAGAGACACAGTCTGGTCTGGAGTGGAGCAGATACAGGGAGAGCAAGATCAGGAGCTCTGTGGGAGCAGTGATAAAAGGGGTCAGAGACTGGAAGCTGTAGAGCTCGTCCTGACTGAAGAGATCTCACCGGACACGGAGTCCGAGGCTGTGGGGACTGATCCATACCCAGCAGCAGAAACCGACCGGCAGGGGATTTCAGGTCCTCTGGCCAAGAAACCCGAAGGCACGGTCACACGCAAGGGACCAGCACCGCCTGCGTGGAGCGGAGGCTACCAGAAGGCCCTGAGTCACCGGCCATACGGGTGAGCACCACACGGTACACTCAGGGACGTGGGCTACTTCTACCCGCTTCTAGCAAGGTAGCCAGGAAGAGTACAATAGTTGGGGAGGCCTACAACTCCGCCTGGCCAGGGGAGATCCTATCTGCTCACAGACTGACCAGGCCCCGATCGCTAGCCAGTACTCCCGGGAGGGTCTACCTTTGCCACCAGTAAAGACCCTGAACTACACCGCACCGTCTCTGAGTGGTTCCTGGTGCCCGCGTGCAATTCTGCTACCCCCATCATCCACGTCCGCTGCCCTGAGGCCATACCCCTCCCGTTGGGGGTTATACTATCCACGCTGCACAACCGTACCACCGGCCTCAGCGGTCTGCCCTGCAGCGGCGGTTTCATAACCGCATTCAACGGGTGGCGTAGTCGACCTCTATAACATCTTATTCTAAGTTCTGCCACTTGGTTTGACACCCTGGGCACGGACCGGGTCACCGCCACGAGGACTACTACCCCTATCAGATCCGGCTCCGGGTATTCCCCGCATGCGCAACGCTGCCCAACATGGCCCAGGGGGCGCGTCACACAGATGTGTGATAGGCGATCAAAACACCAGGGATGAACTGGTCCCAGTTGGTTCCTTGGTCATTGACAAGCTTGCTAAGAGATTCTTTGAGTGTTCGATTGTCACGTTCCCGCTGGCCATTTGTTTGTGGGTGGTAGGCAGATGAAATGTGGTGATCTGTTTGAAAATGATCCATCAGGTTGTTGATGATCGAGTTCACAAACTCTCTTCCTTGGTCGCTAATCAAAGTGTCCATACAGCCTAAGCGGCAAATAATGGTGTACAAAAATTTTGCTACTGACATGGCACTCTTGTTTGGAACAGCTGTTGCTTCAGTCCACTTGGAGAAATGATCGATGACAGCAACTATATATTTGTTGCCATTTGATGTTTCCTGAAGAGGACCGATCATATCAATCCCAACTAAGCTCCATACTTTTCCAGGCACTGGTATACTGTTGAGTGGTGGAGATTCTTTGCTGATTTTGGGACTTGTGACAAAACATTTTTGACACGCTTTGACATGTTGGTGAACATCATTCTTCATTCCCTTCCAATAATAACGGTCAGAAATTTTGGCAACTGTTTTATCTCTGCCAAAATGGCGACCAGAAGTTGGGTTGTCGTGACAGGCCTTCAGGTTATTTGGCAGTCGGCTTTTAGTGAGAACCTCCTTTTTTCCATAGTAAATAATCCCTTTCTCTGCTCGATATGGCTTAGATGTTTGTCTAAACTGGGACTTGGCATTTAAGCATTTCTCTGGAGGTAGATCGTAGATCCACTGGGGGTACTTTTGTTCTGTTGCAGTGTAGAATCTCAAAAGCTGATCATATAGTTGGTCTTCCATTGTTGTCAAAATTGGAAAACGTATTTTTTTGTTGGAGGTGTTCCAAGTTCACTTTATATACCTTATCAGGATAGAATAGGAACTCACACTGGAGAACTTAAAGTGCATATCATAGAGAGGAGGGAGAAACATACATAACAAGTTACAACACATAACATTAACTATGCACTGATGGAACTGCACCATTTACTGTCAGTTCAATGTAATTCCTCCAGCACATGCTGTAAGTCTAGTCCACCCCTTCCCATGCACTAGATTTACTGCTGATTTTCCACAGGGAAAAAATCAGCAGCCTATCTGCATCAAAATCTGCATCCCAATGATGTGGATTTTTTGTGCAGAATCACAGCAGATTTCTCCGTGTCACATGGAAAAGGGAAATCTGCTGCAGACTGCATCAAAATCTGACAAAAGCCGCATGAAATGGTATATGGTTTGTGTATGTGCATCTATATATACTGTAGCACTACAGCAGCAAAAACACATTAATATTCTGTCCTACCATGGGTATATTATAGCCTAGACCAAACTATACCCCGGGGTATAAATTGGCCTAGGCCAGATTATACTCCTCTGGGCCAGAATATACCCCTGCTTCTGTAGATCAGATTTTTCACGCTTATGAGAACCATTGAGTGATATACTCAAGAACCGGGCCCCAGACGTCGCACAGGGGCCCCAGACGTCGCACAGGGGCCCCAGACGTCGCACAGGATTGAGTGATATACTCAAGAACGGGGCCCCCGGACAGCGCACAGGATTGAGTGATATACTCAAGAATGGGGCCCCAGACATCGCACAGGGGGTCCCAGATAGCGCACAGGGGGTAGAGAAAGCTCACAGGGGCCCTGTGCGCTGTCTCCCCCCCCCCCTCCCCTTGCGCGCTGTCTCTCCCCTCCCTTGCGCGCTGTCTTTTCCCCCCTGTGTGCTGCCTGGGGCCCCGTTATTAAGTATATCACTCAATGGTTCTCAAAAGCGTGAAAAATCTGATCTACAGCAGCTGGGGTATATTCTGACCCAGAGGGGTATAATCTTGCCTAGGCCAATTTATACCCAAGGTATATTCTGGGCAGGGGGGGTTAATCTGGCCTGTTACACCGGGTCTGGAAAAGAGGAGACTCTCCTCCAGACCCGGGTACCATAGTACCTATAGTTAAAAAAGAATTAAAATTAAAAAAAAACATATGCTTACCTTCTGATGGCCCCCTGTCTGCTCACGGCGGTGCTGCTGGCTCTTCGGCTGCTCACGGTGGTAAAAGGACCTTCCATGATGTTCATTTAGTCAGGTTACGCGACCGCTGATGTCGGCGGTTGTGTGACCTGTCACATGACTAAATGACGTCATGGAAAGTCCTTTTTTAGAGCACCGCGAGCCGCCGAAGACACCGGACTTGGGGCCATTGGAAGGTGAGTATAATGTTTATTTTTATTTTTCAACATTTTTATTCTTTTTTTTTTTTTTTTTTTACTATTGATGCTGCATTTCCCGGATCGTAACTTGGTCAGACAACATAAATCCATGCCGGTTGCATGGATGTATATAGTGTGACCAAGTTGTCAAGCACTTTTCCAAGTGATCCTAAAATTGATTGGAAAGCGCTTGTCAACCCGCATGCGGAAATACAAGTGAAGAACGCTTCACATCCGCATGTCCCTGGCATGTACAATCCGCATGCGAAAACGCATGTTCAAAACACTTCACAAACTCTTTTACCTGGCAGAAAAAACGAATGTAAAATCCGCATGCGTTTTTTCTGCTAGGGAGATGCAGAAACACTCTGCAGCATTTCTGCATCGTGGGCACTTAGCCTTATCCTGGGAACATCTCATCAATATAACATGCTTGCACAACCCCTTTAAGCAAGCACACTCCGTTATTCTGTCCCACACTTATTGCACATTTATAAAAATCACACATGTAAACATTCCTGTATATAGACAAACATGTAGACAAGAATTCATATAACATAATCTGCAGTTGTTTAGCAGATTTCAGATTTACAAGCCAAAATATACAGTAGATGACTAATGACAGTAATTTCCAGAATATTCAAAATGCATCTAAATCTCACTCTCCTAAATGCATCTACATCTCACACCTCTCTCTTACACTCACATGTTTTCAAACTACTGACAAATGATGGGCTGTACCTCTAATTCTTTCTCATGTCCTTCCAGTGAGGTATTCTGCAATGCTCAGGGTAATATCTTGCAGAAAGGAGACATTGTGAAGCTGCCTAAATTAGCAGATACTCTGCAGACCCTGGCTGATGATCCTGAATCCTTCTATACTGGCACACTCGCCAAGCAAATTGTGAGAGACATCCAACAAGTAGGTAAGGAAATACATAAAGTATTCCATTTTTTGGACCTGGTAGATATGGACAGATGGACTTATAAAGACATCCCCTCATTGTGCTGCAGGTGGAATTATTACAGAGGAAGATCTCAGAAATTATAAAGTTGACATCAGTGAGGAACCACTTCGTTTTCAGCTGGGAGACTACACTTTGATCAGCCCTACTGCACCTTTGAGCGGCCCAGTCCTTGGACTCATCCTTAATATTCTAAAAGGTGAGAGACTCCTTGGCAGCTGGTTTAGTGATCTGCAGAGAAGCATCAACTATTCTGTATTTGAGCATTAAATTCATACCATGTACTATTAATGGGGTTTTCCCACGAATGAAAGTTCATTTTAAAAATTATCTGTCTGACCGTGTACGAAACATGGTCTGATCATACCACAGCTCCTGGCCAGGGGAGGAAGCAAAAGAGTATACATACAGGACAGCAGGGGATCGCAGAGGATTCATTTTGTGAGGTAAAATATTGTTTAAAAACAGACAGTGAAATGTTTTACCTCACAAAATGAATCCTCTGCGATCCCCTGCTGTAATGTCTGTATACTCTTTTGCTACGTTGTTCGTGGGAAAACCCCTTTAAGTTGTATATCGCCGGGTTGTCATATGTTAATGTAAACCCCATTGACAATAATGGAGTAAGTCAAATTTGCACCATAAGGCTGTGTGCCCACGATGTGTTTTTTAAGCGTTTCCGCAGCGGCAAAAACGCTGCAGAAACGCTTAAAAAACGCATGGTAGAAGGTCTGCCATGTCCCCCAATGATAATCCACATGTGCTGTGCACATGCTGCGGAAATTTCCGCTGCGGATTATCATTGCGGAAAAAAACGCAGCACTACCAATTATTTTGCGGAAGCGCTGCGTTTTCGCCGCCATTGACTTGCATTACACCGCATGCATTACGCATCACTGTATATGTAGATGCGCATTCCATGCGTTCTAATGTGCGGATGGTACCCGGGTCTAGAGAAGAGGAGACCTCAGGACCTGGGTACCATAGAAAACTGTAAAAAAAGAATAAAATAAAAAATAAATATATACTTACCTTCTGATGGCCCCTCCTCCTCGCATGCCGGCAGTTCGTGATGGACTTAAGGACCTGCGCTGACGTCATAGTCATGTGACGGGTCACGTGACGCTGATGCTTCAGCGTACCGCTGCCGGCAAGGGAGAACGGAGCGAAGCAGGACACCGGGGGCCATCAGAGGGTAAGTATATATTTATTTTTTTATTTTTTACCATTCTTTCGGTCACAGTATATAAATCCATGCTGTTTGCATGGATTTATATAGTGTGACCAAGTTGACAAGCACTTTCCAAGTGATGCTAAAATCGCTTGGAAAGCGCTTGTCAACCCGCATGCGGAAAAGCAAGTGAAGAACGCTTTACATCCGCATGTCCCTAGCAGGAAAAACGCATGTACAATCCGCATGTACAATCCGCATGCGTTTTTTCTGCCAGGGAGATGCAGAAACGCTCAGGAAAAAATCCTGAGCATTTCTGCATCGTGGGCACATAGCCTTAAGTCTGTCATTTTATTAGAATGTAATCTTTTTCTTCTGTTTCTGATGGAATCTGCTACATAGCATCTAGGGCAGATGTGAGCTTAGGCCAACAGGGCTTAACAGTTATGATAGTTATGTGCATTTATTTTTATATTTTAGATATATTTTTAATGGTTTTATTCTCTCTCATTTTGCACCAGGTTTTCACTTTTCACCCCTGAGCATAAAGCCTGAGTCCATTGGACTGACTTACCACCGTATAGTAGAAGCTTTCCGCTTCGCCTATGCTAAAAGAACTTTGCTAGGAGATCCCAAGTTTGTGAATGTAACAGAGGTAAAAACAGCTTTTATGTATGGAAGTTCACGCAGAATAAGAGCTCATTACAACAGCATTTCCATGGACCGTGGCATAACATAGAGTCTGTGAGGTCCATGTTGTATTTACACACTGTTTCATTAATTCCAAAATATAAATCTATGAACTACAGACCAATACATCAATGTCAATCACACCTACAAAAAAAACCTGAAATAAAAAAAAAATATTAATCAAATAATTATAATTATACTATTAAATAGATATTCAAAATGCACACATTGCTCGTTAAATACATATTATTACAAAGTGGGGGAACTACTTACCTGTACAAGAGTCATTTCCATGATACTGCACGTAAGTATATAGGGTGAACATAAAGAGCATTAACCATGAGACTCATCGGTCTTATCAGATCGAACTTGAATAAACAGCCCTCAGTATCACAAACCATCGATGATGAAACCGTTAAAGAAAAATGTGTTAGGTGTGCTTTAGTGAGTGAACCTTCATTGTATCCCTGTGCACTCACTTTATTTTAATATAACCTTCCCATGCAGGAACTTCTGGGGTATACATCTCTTGTGTACATGAATTTAGAGTTTACTGCACTTTAGCTATTTAGTCATAATTACCCTTCAAGTCACCTATTTAAGAATTTTATCTGACAAGTATTTGATGTCTATTTAATACTATATGATATGATAATCACCCTGCTTGAGTCACACATCTGTTTTTTTTTGTGTTTAGTTGCAATGGTTTTATTGTCCTATTTGATGGCTTGGTTTTTTGCATGCTAAGCTGTATTATGTATTCATACCATTTTGGTGTATATATCATGTTTTGATTGCTATTTATTACCTTTTACTGGAGAAGGTTTGGTAGTTGAAAAATGGCAATTCTGATTTTTTTTTTGCTTCACAACCTTATGAGTTAAATAATTTTGT
Organism: Phyllobates terribilis; assembly: GCF_046119375.1. NCBI lineage: Eukaryota > Metazoa > Chordata > Amphibia > Anura > Dendrobatidae > Phyllobates > Phyllobates terribilis. The sequence goes on from NW_027362761.1 coordinate 308,710,724, forward strand.
ATTTTGATAAATCTGACTTTTATGAATGCGAAGATAATATGCTTATTTTTTTCATTTTTGGATCGGGAATCCATTGGTATTGCAGCATACAATAAAATTAACAGTCTCAGTGATTGACAGAAATATCTACATGGTTAACCCCTTTCTGACTTGAGGCGTAATAATACGTACCTGTGACCTGGGCCTTAACCTCTTCATGACCGGAGCATTTTCCGTTTTTGCGTTTTCATTTTTTACTCCCCTTCTTCCCAGAGCCATAGCCTTTTTATTTTTTGGTCAATATGCCCATGTGAGGGCTTATTTTTTGCAGGACAAGTTGTACTTTTAAACGCCATCACTGGTTTTACCATATCTTGTACTGAAAAATGGGAAAAAAATTCCAAGTGCGGTGAAATTGCAAAAAAAAATGCAATTCCATGGTTGTTTTTTGGGTTTTTTTTTTACCACGTTCACGGAATTCTAAATCTGACCTGCCATTATTATTCTCCAGTTCATTACGAGTTTGTAGACACCGAACATGTATAGGTTCTTTTTTATTTAAGTGGTGAAAAAGAAAATCCAAATTTTTCTTAAAAAAAAATAAAAATGGAGCCATTTTCCAAGACCTGTAGCGTCTCCATTTTTTGGGATCTGGTGCCAAGTGAGGGCTTATTTTTTGTGTGTCGAGCTGACCTTTTTATTGATATTATTTTGGGGCAGATGTGATGTTTTGATCGCCCGTTATTGCATTTTATTTCAATGTTGCAACGACCAAAAAAACGTAATTCTGGCGTTTAGAATTTTTTTCTCGTTACGCCGTTTACCAATCAGATTAATTATTTTTTTATATTGATAGATCGGGTGATTCTGAACTCGGCGATACCAAATGTGTATGTGTTTTTTTTTTTATATTATTATTATTATTTTATTTTGTATGGGGCGAAAGGGGTGTGATTTAAACTTTTATATTTTTTTTATTTTTTTCATATTTTTAAAAATATTTTTTCTCCACTTTCTGCATGCTTCAATAGTCTCCATAGGAGACTAGAAGCTGCAGTTATCTGATCGGCTCTGCTACACAGAGGCGATGAGCAGCGCTCATAGCAAGCCAGATATGACAACCACAGGGGTCTGCTGCAGATCCCTGGTTGTCATGTCCATGCATCGATGACCCGCGATCACGTGATGGGGTCACTGATGGGCGGGGCTAATGCGTGGCGATGTTAAATGCCGCTGTCAGAGATTGACAGCGGCATTTAACTGAATAAAAGCCGCGGGTGGATTGCGATTCAAGAATTAGCTGACATGTGCCCGGTTCAGTGTGGGCTCAGCACCGGAGCCCCCGCTGAACCGGAGGTGATGGCCTGGGGCGTACTAATATGCCCCAGGCCAGTAAGTGGTTAATGACACAGAGGCTGTGCGGGCGGGATCGCCGCCGGTTGTCAGCTGATTCTAACAGCTGCCACCCGGTACTATGTGCCAGGAGCGGTCCCGTACCACTCCCGGCACATTAACCCCCGAAATGCTGCGATCGAAGTCGATCACAGCATTACGGGAGCAGGCAGAGGTAAGAGCACCCCTCTTGCCTTGGATCGGAGACCCTGCGCTGTGTGCGCGGGGTCCCGATCGTTGCCATGAAGACCCGATGTCGTCATGATGACATCCGGGTCACCAGGCTTCAGGAAGTTAGATAGATCGTGCACTGTGTATGATCTATCTAACTTGTGTCCGCAGGGCTGACAGCCTGCATAGCACAGGGGATGCTGCTGCATCCCTATGCTGTGCAAGCGATCAGCCTGTGAAAAAATGAAAGTCCCCTAGTGGGACAAAGTGTAAAAGTGAAAAAGTGTCAGAGTGAAAAAAATTGTAAAAATATAAAGAAAAATGAAAAAATAATCGATAAAAAAAAAAAATAAATAAATGTACCTATAAATAAATATTATTATGAAAAAAAAAAAAAAAAAAAAAGTATGCATATTTGGCATCGCCACATCCGTAACGACCTGACCTATAAAACTGTCCCACTAGTTAACACGGTAAAAATAAAAAAAACAAGCAAAAAACGATGCTTTATCATCATACCGCCAAACAAAAAATGAAATAAAACACTATCACAAAGACGAGTGTAAATATAAATGGTGCCGCTTAAAATGTTCTCTTTTCCCACAAAAAACAAGCCGCCATAAAGCTCCATCAGCCGGAAAATACAAAAGTTATAGCTCTCAGAATAAAATGATGCAAAAAAATTTTTTTTTCTATAAAATTAGTTTTTATTGTGTAAAAGCACCAAAACATAAAAAAATGATATAAATCTGGTACCATTTTAAATGTACTGACCCGGAGAATAACGCGCTGCCTTATCAATTTTATCACATGCTGAACGGCATTAAAAAAAACAAAAAAAAAACAATTCCTGAATTGTTGGTTATTGTTTATTCTGGCTTCCAAAACTCGGAAAAGAAAGCGATCAAAAAATGTCACGTACCCGAAAATGGTACCAATAAAAACGTCAACTTGTCCCACAAAAGACAAACCCTTACATGTATCTGTCGGCCGAAATATGGGAAAATTATTGCAAAAATCTAGTCTTTGCAAAAAAATGCGTCTTTTAGTGTGTGACAGCTGCCAAACATAAAAACCCAATATGAATTTGGTATCGCTGTAATTGCACCGACCCGAAGAATAAAGTTGTCTAATCACTTATACCATATGAGGAACGGTGTAAAAAATAAACTCTAGGATTAGATTTATGGTTAAGGGTAAGGGTAGGGTTAGAGGTAGGGGTAGGGTTAGGGTTCTGTTAGGTTAGTGTTAAGGTTGGGGTTAGGGTTGTGTTGGGGTTGGGATTTTTTTAAAAAATAAAGAAAAAAAATGATGACGATATGTCGACTAGTGTGCTCGCTACTTGAGTTTGCATCTGGCGCTCGGTTATGCACGAGTGACGTTTAAGTCTCTGGGGTCACTTGTGGGGGGGTTTTCACTGTTTAGGCGCATCAGGGGCTCTCCAAATGCGACATGGTGTCCGCTCTCGATTGCAGCCAATTTTGCGATGAAAAAGTCACACAGTGCTCCTTCCCTTCTGAACCCTGCCCAAACAGTGTTTTTTTCCCCACATATGGGTTATTGGTGTACTCAGGAGAAATTGCACAACAGTTTTTGGGGTCCATTTTCTCCTCTTAGCCTTATGAAAATAAAAACATTTGGGGCTAAAAGATCATTTTTGTGGAAATATTTTTTTATTTTTTTTATTTTCACGGCTCTACGTTATAAACTTCTGTGAAGCACCTGGGAGCTCAGGGTGCTTACCACACATCTAGATAAGTTCCTTGAGGGGTCTAGTTTCCAAAATTGGGTCAGTTGTGGGCGGTTTCCACTGTTTAGGTACATCAGGGGCTCCCCAAAGTGACATGGTGTCCGCTAATTATTCCAGCAAATTTTACATTCAAAAAGTCAAATGGCGCTCCTTCCCTTCCGAGCTCTGCTATGTGCCCAACAGTGGTTTTTACCCACATATGGGGTATCTGCATGCTCAGGAGAAATTGCACAACAAATTTAAGGGTCATTTTTTTCCTGTTACCCTTGCAAAAATAAAAAATTGGGGTCTAAAGTAAAATATTTGTGAAAAAAATGTTAAATGTTCATTGTTTTCTTCCACGTTCCAAAAATTTCTGTGAAGCACCTGAAAGGTTAATAAACTTCTTGAATCTGGCTTTGAGCACCTTGAAGGGTGCAGTTTTAGACTAGCGTCACTTTTGGGTATTTTCTGTCATAAAGGCCCCTCAAAGTCACTTCAAATGTGATGTGGTCCCTAAAAAGAATGGTTTTGTAAATTTTGTTGGAAAAATGAGAAATCGCTGGTCAACTTTTAACTCTTATAACTTCCTAGCAAAAGAAAATTTTGGTTCCAAAATTGTGCTGATGTAAAGAAGACATGTGGATAATGTTATTTATTAACTATTTTGTGTGACATATCGCTCTGATTTAAGGGCATGAAAATTCAAAGTTTGAAAATTGCAAAATTTTCAAAGGTTTCGCCAAATTTCTGATTTTTTTCACAATGTAACGCAACTCATATCGAAGAAATTTTACCACTGTCATGAAATACAATATTTGTCACTTCTGCTAAAGGCAGGTACTGGCTGTATCAGACAGCCGTCACCCACTTACTTCCTCTTCGTTACGTAGACCATATATGTAAATCCTATATTGGGAATAAGATAATAAAGATAACTTTTTTATTGTATAATATTTTGTGTCCTGGACAGTTCTAAGTTTATATTGATCTGTTTGTGCATGGGCACTTTTAAAGCCCACAGTGGTTAACTTCGTTAGGAATCTTATATACATATTTTCTTTTTTTTCTCCATATCCAATATTTACTGTTATAAATAACACTGAAAAATGTCGGGAAAACCAGGAATTTGAATTCCATGATTGATGTAGAAATTAGTAACCGTTTCCTTTATGGTCTCCATGTTGCTATCATTGTTATCTACTCAAAGGGGTATCTCCTTTACGTAAAAAAGTGAGAATTAGGCTAGAGTCACAAGTCTGTGCAAAATTTCGATATGAAGTCAGATTTTTTTTTTCTTGGACTGCATAAAGACCCATTGAGTATGTTCTATTTTCAAAATTGGATCAGAATAAGACATGCTCGGAGTCTCCCGGATCTCACATTCAGATCCATGATTTTCACTGATATGGGATTAGATCCATGAAACTTTATGGGTCAGTGTGCCATGTCATAAAAAGTCGGGCAGCACACAGACATTTCATACAGATGTGTAAATGTAGCCTTAGAGAAAGTCGAGAACAGCACTCCGTTATTTTCGCCACTCCCAAAGACAATGAATGGAGTGGAGACCGAACATGTGCCCCTCCACTCTATTCTATATTCGGCTCTGTAGTTACCATACACCTTAATCTCAGAATCAGAACAGCAATACTAACAGTTAATAGAAAAAGCTTGATAGTCTATTATAAAGACTGCGTCAGGTTTCTGACATATTCTTCATGTCTTATTTGTTATCAACAGATGTTTTTCTTCTTTTAGATAATGAAGAACATTACTTCGAATAATTTTGCTGAGTATCTAAGAAATAAAATCTCAAATGATACCACTCACCCATCAGAATACTATGAGCCAGAATTCTACACCCCAGAAAACCATGGCACAGCACACCTATCAGTCGTAGCAGAGGATGGGAGCGCTGTGGCTGCCACCAGCACTATCAATCTATAGTAAGCGAAAACTGGGTGTACGAGAGAAGAATTAATTATATACTCTATCCTTTTGTATTATTCTAATCACTCTGTAAAAGTAATTCAACACTAGTTGGAAATATAAACTGTTCACTTTCTTTTTACTGTTTATCTAGTGTTTTAGTTTTAAAGCCGAGCTGTAGTTATAGGAGGTATAGAGGTAGCATTTGCACCCAGGTTTCTAACGGTAGCCTAAATAATTCATAGGAAGACACTAGTTATAAATGAAACATGGCAAGTCAGGGACCCTGTTATAAATTTCACACTTGAACTCAACCATTTCAAATAACACCTTTGTTTAAAATGCATAATGCATCTTATTTAGGTAGTTGTAGTAATCTTTTTTTTTTTTTTTATTACCCGGCGTACCCAAAGCTAACCCACCCAAACACGAGGTGAACATACAAACTCTATGTAGATGCCGTCCTTTATGGGACCCAAACTTAGGACTCCAGTACTGAAAGTTAACACTGAACCACTTTACTTTATTTCAAATATATACTGAAATCTGGTATCATAAAGATTATAATTTTTGAGGGAAAAGATATGTACCTTATGCATACTAATATTTTGTTTGAAACATTTTCCTTGTTCCAGCTTTGGATCTAAAGTTCGCTCCAATGTAACTGGGATCATCTTCAATGATGAGATGGATGATTTTAGCTCACCATTGATAATTAATGGGTTTGGTGTTCCACCATCTCCAGCAAATTTTATCAGACCAGGTATCTTCATACTTAAAAACAGATTAAATTAATAAATATGGATTAGATAAAACATTGGAGGTCTTGACTTCTAAAACTCTTGCAGGTAAACGACCCCAGTCCTCAATGTGTCCAACAGTCCTATTGGATAAGGACAATAAGGTACATATGGTGGTTGGAGCTTCTGGAGGGACTAAAATCACCACCTCAACAGCACTGGTAAGAAAGTGAGAAGAGGAGAGTGACTAAAACAAGGAGAAAAAAATAAAATACCAATTATTCATTAAATTAATGTAATCAGAATCCACTTGTCATTCATCCACCAGCTATCTATAAGGTGCGTAGGCACCTTTAGGATTTTTTTTTTTTTTTTTAAGTCGTTCACCCAACATATTGTGTCACCAAAATTGTGCCTTTGACAATCCAGGTCTAATCGTACTCTCAGGCATCTAAGTTTTATGGGAAGGTGTTTAATGGGGTAATTGGTTAGGTAGCTGCTCAAACTGGCCTTGTGGCTGTCTAAGGCTGCGGCCCCACTATCAGTATTCAGTCATTATTTTTCCTCAGTATTTGTAAGCCAAAACCAGGTGAGGAACAATCGGAGGAAGGGTATAATAGAAACAAGTGCACCAATTCTACATTTTTGACCCACTCCTGGTTTTAGCTTTCAAATACTGAGGAAAAATACTGACCAAATACTGATAGTGAGGCCATAGCCTAAGACAGAATTGGAAACTGGTGGAATTTACATTTACCATGTTTTTTTTGTTTTTTTTTACAAAATACCCAGTATGAATGAAAATTGTGTGTTATATGTGAGATTATTTCATTGGTAAGATCATTATCTAATATTATTAGCAGGTAACTGGTAAAATGTTGTTTTCTTTTGCAGGTCATTATAAACTCACTATGGCTTGGCTATGATTTGGGGAATTCGGTTGAGCTGGCCCGGGTGCACAATCAGCTATTTCCTAATGACACTACTGTAGAGGAAACCATAGAAAAGGTCAGTGATGTCTTTTAAGATTTTTTTCAATTGGCTAGGCATGAATCATTAATTATAAAATAGTGTCAAGTGTATACCATAGTTTTCAGACTATAAGACGCACTTTTTTCCTCAAATTTTGGAGGAAAGTGGAGGGTGCGTCTTATAGTCCAAATGTGTGTGTGTGTGTGTGTGTGTATATATATATATATATATATATATATATGTATGTGTGTGTGTATATATATATATATATATATATATATATATATATATATATATATATATATATATATATATATATATATATATATATATATATATATATATATATACATACACAGTGCCTACAAGTAGTATTCAACCCCCTGCAGATTTAGCTGGTTTGATAAGATGCAAATAAGTTAGAGCCTTCAAACTGCAAACGAGAGTAGGTTTTATGAACAGAAGCATAAATCTTACAAACCAAAAAGTTATGTTGCTCAGTTGAATTTTATTAAATTTTAAACATAAAAGTGTGGGTCAATTATTATACAACCCCTATGTTTAATATTTTGTGGAATAACTCTTGTTTGCAATTACAGCTAATAATCGTCTTTTATAAGACCTGATCAGGCCGGCACAGGTCTGTGGAGTTATCTTGGCCCACTCCTCCATGCAGATCTTCTCCAAGTTATCTAGGTTCTTTGGGTGTCTCATGTGGACTTTATTCTTGAGCTCCTTCCACAAGTTTTCAATTGGGTTAAGGTCAGGAGACTGACTAGGCCACTCCAACACCTTGACTTTTTCCCTCTTGAACCAGGCCTTGGTTTTCTTGGCTGTGTGCTTTGGGTCGTTGTCTTGTTGGAAGATGAAATTACGACCCATCTTAAGATCCTTGATGGAGGAGCGGAGGTTCTTGGCCAAAATCTCCAGGTAGGCCGTGCTATCCATCTTCCCATGGATGCGGACCAGATGGCCAGGCCCCTTGGCTGAGAAACTGCCCCACAGCATGATGCTGCCACCACCATGCTTGACTGTAGGGATGGTATTCTTGGGGTCGTATGCAGTGCCATCCAGTCTCCAAACGTCACGTGTGTGGTTGGCACCAAAGATCTCGATCTTGGTCTCATCAGACCATAGAACCTTGAACCAGTCTGTCTCAGAGTCCTCCAAGTGATCATGAGCAAACTGAAGACGAGCCTTGACATGACGCTTTGAAAGTAAAGGTACCATACAGGCTCGTCTGGAACGGAGACCATTGTGGTGGAGTACGTTACTTATGGTATTGACTGAAACCAATGTCCCCACTGCCATGAGATCTTCCCGGAGCTCCTTCCTTGTTGTCCTTGGGTTAGCCTTGACTCTTCGGACAAGCCTGGCCTCGGCATGGGAGGACACTTTCAAAGGCTGTCCAGGCCGTGGAAGGCTAACAGTAGTTCCATAAGCCTTCCACTTACGGATGATGCTCCCAACAGTGGAGACAGGTAGGCCCAACTCCTTGGTAAGGGTTTTGTACCCCTTGCCAGCCTTGTGACCCTCCACGATCTTGTCTCTGATGGCCTTGGAATGCTCCTTTGTCTTTCCCATGTTGACCATGTCTGAGTGCTGTTCACAAGTTTGGGGAGGGTCTTAAATAGTCAGAAAAGGCTGGCAAAAGAGATCTTTAATCCACACATGTGAAGCTCATTATTCTTGGTGCCTGAACTACTTCTTAATACTTTAGGGGGACCAAACAGAATTCTTGTGGTTTGAGGGGTTGAATAATAAATGACACTCTGAATTAACTTTTAACGTTTTAAAAAAAACAAAAAAAAAAACAAAATTTGCTGCAGTGTATTTCCCACTTCCAGGCTGATCTACAGTACAAATGTCACAATGCCAAGTTAATTCCGCATGTGTCAACCAGCTAAATCTGCAGGGGGTTGAATACTACTTGTAGGCACTGTATATATATATATATACATACATACATACATACATACAGAGGCTGTGGTGGAGGAGCGGGGCACAGGAGGCAGGAGCTGCCTGCTGCTGCCTACACTGTGCCCGCTGCTAAAGAAAATGAATATTCACTGCTCCCCACGCCTATGGGCATGGGGAGCAGTGAATATTCCTTTGTTCTTAATAGAGCGCACACTGTACCCGCAGCGCGGCTCCTGCTGCTGTTTGGCGGTCACGTGTGCCCGCTATTAAATACCATGAATATTCACTACAACCCACTCCCATGGGCATAGGGGGTAGTGAATATTCATACTCTTTAACAGCAGACACACGTGACCGCCCGCCGCTGCAGGAGCCGCGGCTGTGGCTACAGTGTGCGCGCTATTAAGGAATATTAATATTCACTGCTCCCCACATCCATAGTCCTGGTGTGGGGAGCAGTGACTATTCCGGCAGACCATCTCACAGTGTGAGGGCGCGTGGTAGTGACATCATGCGCGACTTACACTGTGAGATCAGTGCTGGCAGCAAAGCAGGACGCAGCACTAGAGCAAAGGGAATGAAGGTGAGTATAATTGTTTATTTTTTGTGTGCAGCATGATGGGGATGGAGATGCCATACATACAAGGATGAGGGGAGCCATGGATACCAGGAAGAGGGATGAGGGGACCATGCAAACCAGGAAGAGGGATGAGGGGTGCCATGCATACCAGGATGAGGGGTGCCATGCATACCAGGATGAGGGGGGCCATGCATACCAGGATGAGGGGGGCCATGCATACTTGGATGAGGGGTGCCACACATACCAGGATGAAGGGTGCCACGCATACAAGGATGAGGGGGGCCATGCATACTTAGGTGAGGGGAGCCATGCATATTTAGATGAGAGGAGCCATGCATACCAGGATGAGGGGTGCCATGCATACCCGAATGAGGGGTGCCATGCATACCAGGATGAGGGGTGCCATGCATACCAGAATGAGGGGTGCCATGCATACCAGGATGAGGGGTGCCATGCATACCATGATGGAGATGAGGGGTGCCATGCATACCAGGATGAGGGGTGCCATGCATATCAGGATGAGGGGTGCCTTGCATACCAGGATGGGGATGAGGGGTACCATGCATACCAGGATGAGGATGAGGGGTGCCATGCATACCAGGATGCGAATGGTGGCCACATATAACTAGAAGGAGGGGGCCATATATACCAGGATGGGGGATATTAACAGAATTGGGGGACATTACCCCATAACAGTGTCAGCAGCAGACCCCTCTCCCCCTTAACAGTGCATCATCACCACATTTTTTGGTTAATTTTTTTTCTACTTTCCACTTCTAAAACCTAGGTGCGTCTTATGGTCTGATGCGTCTAAGACTGCGTGGCCACTATGCGTTTTTTAAGAGTTTACACAGTGGCAATTTCGCCGCGAAAACGCTTAAAAACGCTTGGTAGAAGGTCTGCAATGTTCCCCAATGATAATCCGCATGTCCTGTGCACATGCTACGGAAATTTCCGCTGCGGATTATCATTGCTGAAAAATCCGCAGCACTACCATTAATTTTGCATAATCGCGGCGTTTTCGCCGCCATTGACTAGCATTGAATCGCTTAATATCCACACATGCGGATATTAAGCGATTCACTGTGCGGATGGTACCCGGGTCTGGAGAAGAGGAGACTCTCCTCCAGACCCGGGTACCATAGTACCTGTAAAAAAAAGAATTTAAAATAAAAAAAACATTATACTCGCCTTCTGATTGCCCCCGGTCTCCGGTATGGTGCGTCCTGGCTCCTCGGTGGCTCGTGGTGGTGTAAAAGGACCTTCCCTGATGACATTTAGTCATGTGACAGGTCACGCGACCGCTGACGTCGGCGGTCGCGTGACCTGTCACATGACTAAATGACGTCATGGAAGGTCCTTTTACACCACCGCGAGCCGCCGAAGACACCGGAGAAGGAGACCGGGGGCCATCGGAAGGTGAGTATAATGTTTTTTTTATTTTTTACCATTTTTACTCTTTTTTGTAACTTAACTTGTTCACATTATATAAATCCATGCCGGTTGCCTGGATTTATATAGTGTGACCAAGTTGTCAAGCACTTTTCCAAGTGATGCTATAATCGCTTGGAAAAGCGCTTGACAACCTGCATGCGAAATCGCATGTGCAAAACGCTTGACAAACGCTTGTCCCTGGCTGAAAAACCACATGTAAAATCTGCATTCGTTTTTTCTGCCAGGGAGATGCTCAAACGCTCAGGAAAAATCCGGAGCATTTCTGCATTGTGGGCACTTAGCCTTATAGTCCAAAAAATATGGTACATCAGAGCTAATGGCAGACCTTGTCACCAATTAAGAGATGGCGGAGTATTTTGTTTTGCCATACTGTAACAATATGCATTATACAGTCCGTTGTTCAGTCACACTGGCAACATTACAAGCTGCTGATGTTAGTGGAAAGATATTGCTCAGGTTTAGCAAACGTTTTATGTAGGCTAATGAATGGTGAAGGCAAGATTGTACCAATACCATAAAAGTAAAAATATAAATTTATATTTCTTAATGTTATTTCTTAAACTTTATTGCCACCAGATAATGGTAAATGAATGTATTCATCTAGCTTATTGTTGCAAGATATAGTAAGATATACAGGTGCATCTCACTAAATTAGAATATCATCAAAAAGTTAATTTATTTCAGTTCTTCAATGCAAAAAGTGAAACTCAGATATTATATAGAGTCATTACAAACAGAGTGATCTATTTCAAGTGTTTACACTTTGTTCCAAATTATTATGCAAATAATATTTTCTCAGATTTTCCCAAATTACCTAGATGAATTGCAGTCATTGTAATTTTCCAGTCAAATAACTATTAGAGTACAATTGAAAGGTTTTTGTACAAACTGCCTATGATAACAGTATATTTAAAAAAAAATAAAAAACTCAAAATGCATGTTCCAAATTATTATGCATAGCAGAGTTTTCAACCTTTTCATTTTAATAAAGAACAAAAAAATGGTCATTTTTGAAATTATAAGCATTAGCAGGTTATTACAAACTGAAATCAAACAGTTTTCAACTCAAAACTTTATTCTAGGTGATGTTACATTTGCACATAGGACCGCTTGTTCGAAAGGAGCTTCTGAACTCTCTCATCCATTGAATTTGTCAGGTTTTGGATGGTTTCCGCTTTAATTGTTTTGCATGAGGACAGAATACCCTCCCAGAGCTGTTGCTTAGATGTGAACTGCCTCCCGCCATCATAGACACTCCTTTTGATGATGCTCCAGAGGTTCTCAATGGGGTTGAGGTCAGGGGAGCATGGGTGCCACACCATAAGTTTGTCCCCTTTTATGCCCATAGCAGCCAGAGATGCAGATGTGTTATGTGCAACTTCCTTTCCCAGCATCTATCTCATAAGGCAGTCATTGACACACTCCACAAGTTCCCAGAGTTCCAATTTTCATTTGGAAATCAAGGTCCCAGAGTCTGGAGGAAGAGTGGAGAGGCCACAATCCAAGCTGCTTGAGGTCTAGTGTGAAGTTTCCACAATCAGTGATGGTTTGAGGAGCCATGTCATCTGCTGGTGTAGGTCCACTGTGTTTTTATCAAGACCAAAGTCAGCGCAGCCATCTACCAGGAAATTTTAGAGCACTTCATGCTTCCCTCTGCCTACAAGCTTTTTGGAGATGGAAATTTCATTCTCCAGCAGAAAAAAAGTTAATAAATTAACTTTTTGATCATATCCTAATTTAGTGAGATGCACTTGTATTTTAAGAGCTTATTTAGTTTTCTCTAAGGATATGTTCACACAACTTTTTTTCAGGATGGTTTGGTGTGGTTCTGTGCTGAAACGTCCTAAAAAAGTAGTCAGAAAATGTGCAAAAAAACCTTCCTATTCAATTCTATGTCAAAAAAAAATTTTTGTACATATGTTCAGCTTCCAAAAACACAAAGTGGTTAAAAGAAGTGACCTAACCATTCTCTGGGTATTTTCCGCTTGGAGGACACGTATTTTACACAATAGAAGGAAATGGAAAGGCCAAAAAACGTCTGGAAAACGCATGTGTGGCTTCTGGTACATTTTGTGAGCAATTTTGCCTTAAAAAAAACATGATTTTTACCCATTGCTTAATGGACTTAAAAAAAATGCCAAAAAATTACCCAAAAAAATTCTACAAAAAAACACTGTAAAAATGCCGCAACAAAAGTCTTAAGAAAAATGGCAGCAAAAACATTTATAAATTGCTTCAGGAAATGCCTGAAAAACCCTCAAAATGACACATAAATAGCGTTTCCTGATACAATTTCGACTTGGAAATCTCGTCGGCTTCACCCTCCTGGAAAAATGTTGTGTGCACATGTCCTAAGGAGTTGGAGATTTTTGGTCTGCAAATAGCCCTTAGTGTCTTATATGTTAAATATATCTTATGTGTCTTTTTTCCCCCAGACTATAGCAGAAGAACTCAAGAAACGTCATCATAATGTAGTTTATTCACAAAGATCTGGATCTGTGGTCCAGGCCATTGTACGGACCAAGGGAAAATGGGCTGCAGCTTCAGACACAAGAAAGGGAGGATATCCTGCAGGCTACTGATCTAAACTTATACTGATGGACTAATTGTGAGCTTCTTTTTGGAGACTGCAATGACCTTTTCCACAGAAGATTTCAACTTTTAATACATTTCGAGACACTACGACTCAGGGACCAAATCACGTTGACTAATTGTGTAATGTCTGCCTAAGGATACACATTCAAACATTCAATCCTGTCTTCCGTATAAAAATTATGGACAAAACAACCTGTGCCTTTTATTAACTGCTCGCTCGGTGACAATCCATAGGAGAATTCAATGATCCTTCACCTACAATGTTTAGGTATATGAAAAAGGAGAGTTCTCTGAGGGATGTTACAGAAGATTTGCACATCTCTTTCTGGAGATCACCAGAACAAAGCATCTTAAGGTGTCCATCAAGATTGTGGAAAGAATTTATTTGCACTACTTTGCTCCACTTTAAAACTCTTTAGTCATTACTTGGTATGGAGGAACTTGATATGGAAGCCACTTCCAAATGGCCACTGAAATTAGAGTCAGACATCCTATTCCGTCTAACCACATTCCCTGGACACTTAATAGCATTAAAAGATGTCAGTTGGGAAGAAAAAGTTTGGAGTTCAATAAAGGATGGGCAGACTAATAACTGAAATAATTAGTTGTGGATGACTTCTGATATCCAGCCAAAAGGCCCATTGTGTACTGTGATTTACAATACGTATTTATTGAAAGTCTATATCTTTCAATTACTGTCAGCCAACAACTGGATAAAATTAATTAGTTCAAGACATTGAGACATATTTCTGCCAACAGCAATTATAGCTATTTAATTAACGGGTACATATATGAAATATACATGCTTCTTAGCAGATGTCAACTTTGAAGGGACACTTTTTTTTCCATTACTCATCCTTACCAAATCCATGTATGAGTTTTATTGTACTGTGTCCGTCCATTAAATTTTAGACTTTTATAACTCGTTGTATTATTTGGTTTTATTCCCAAATGCATGCATAAAAACATAGTGATACATCTTATATATACATAGGGGTGGCCAATTAGTAGATCTAGCAGAACCTTAATACATGCGCTTGTAGAGTTTAATGTGAGGCCAACAGGCCATTCTTCTGCTATCTTTTACACAAAAGAGAAAAAACTGCCCCCACAAAGGTTTGTCTCTTAGCATGCCTCTCACCATGGGTGGACACACCACTAGTGTAACCTATGCAGTCGACCAGGGGCTCAAGAAGTAAAAAGGTCCACTTGAACCTGGACTGTAAAGGGCCCATAAAGTGTTCTTGCCCTCTTCTGTGTGTCTGCCCCGATTCCTTTTCTACTCTATCAATGTCTCAATGGTATATGGAAATATGAGGTTTGATCAGCACTATTAGACAGTCAGGGTCTCACACACCATGATAAATAATATATTCTCTAGGACCGAGCAGAAGGAAGGAGTAGTGACGCGCCCCCTGGGCCAGTGCTGTTAGGGGATTACCCGGAGCCGGATCAGATGGGGGTTGTAGTCTCCGAGTGGCGGTGACCCGGTCCGTGCCCAGGGTGTCAAGCTCAGTGTGTGGCAGTCCTTATGATGTTACTAGATGTTCTTTTGTGTCGACTACGCCACCCGTTGAATTGCGGTCAATACGGCCGCCGCTGCAGCAGGGTCCACTGAGGCTGGTGATGTGTGTGCAGCTTAGGTAGTATAACCCCCAACGGGAGGGGTATAGCCTCAGGGGGTCAGCCGTGGAGGATGGTGGTTGTGAAGGTGCAGCAAGGAGACTCAGAGGCATAAAATGCAGTTCCAGGGTTTTACTTACTGGTGTTGCTCGGGTCACTGTGTACAGCAGTGACCACCCAAGCCGTGCTGCGTCCACCAGGTCCTGGACTTGGTCAACTCCCAGGCAACTCCGGAGTGTGGTCCTGAGCTCCTTTCTGTCTCTCCCTTCTTCTGGCCGTTCCCACCAGGGATCCACCTAAGTCCGGCTCCCTCGGGCCTCTTGTTGGTCAAGCCTCCTCTGGGCTCCCTGACCCTATTCTTGG
The DNA here is from genome assembly GCF_046119375.1 of Phyllobates terribilis. NCBI lineage: Eukaryota > Metazoa > Chordata > Amphibia > Anura > Dendrobatidae > Phyllobates > Phyllobates terribilis. The sequence goes on from NW_027362761.1 coordinate 308,726,175, forward strand.
TCTGCCTTCCGGGTGGATTTAGTGGGTGATCGTGGCAGATCCTGCCCACGACCTCCGGTTCCTGGCTAAGGTGTGCTGTAGCCTCTGCCAGCTTGGGATCCGGTACCCTGTTGCCGACCCTTCACCCTATTAGCTCTCTTATGGGCTCTTGGGGTCCCCTCTGCGCCTCTGGGTCTCTCTCTCTTCTCCTCTGCTCTGCTTCTCAGGCTCTCAGACAGACTGTCTGACTGGCTCACAGGCTCTGACTGACGTCTCACAGACTGACCCTGATCTAAGATGGTGCCCACCTTATATACTCCCTCTATGTGTGAGCCCAGGTGACCAGCACCCAATGAGCTCCTAGCTTTACCCAGGCTGCTCCCCCTATCTGCCCCTACACTACTGGGATGTTCCACCCCCCTCCCACTCCAGCCAGGAACAGACACTGTCGTACCTGCACATTTCTCTAGTGGGAGTACCATCGGTCTGTTCCCCGGAAATGGGATGTGTGTAGTGCATGCAGCCTACTAGCTCAGTTCCACACTCCATCCTTACCCGGGAGTGGAATATCACACCTCTGGGTTGAGGTGCAATACCCCTGTAGCAGCCGAATCCTCAGGGTGCTACATTCCCCCCTGGTAAATCACAGCACGTCCTCGGGCTGTAAAATATAAACATCCAAAACATACAATTTTTTTCATAAACATAAACATAGAAAACATCATATATATATATCAGCAACAATAAACTCTTCATATAAAAACTTTTCATAAATAACATTCTTGTTTCTGGTTCCTCCGGTCACTGTGCAACTTGTGACCGGGTAAAGTGCGACAGTCTCTCTTGGAATAAAACAATTCCCTATAAAACAGGAGGGGGCCCTTTAGGAAGCGCAACTATATACAAGGGGATATGGCCGCTCTCAGTCCTCGGCCAGGTATTAGGGAGGATTGACCGCTCTCAGTCCTCGGTCAGTGGGAATAGGGACACACGGGTTTCAGTTCAATCGGCTGGTCCCAACGGGGACTATATTTTAACTAGAACAGTTCTTATACCCTGACGGGTAACTATGTACAGTCTCTCTCTACCGTACTTCAACGACGGCGTCCTCCTGCTCTTTCTTGTTGGTTGGTTTCAGTTTCAGACCCGTCCGGGTCCTCTTGCTCCTCCTCACACTGCAGCTCCTCCTCCGTCAGGCGATGCACATGGAGGGCGTAGGGTCCTTTGGCACACTTGTGCCGGGTGAAGGTGACCTCGTCCCCTACATACAGGTCACGACCTCTGTGTCCCTCCGGCAGATGGCTTTCTACGTCTCTGCGGGTGACAAAGACGTCGCCGGGGGTGTGATGATCCCTGATGAAACCCCAACCGTGCTGCAGTTGGAATTTAATTACAGTCCCGGTGGCACGGGGACCGTGGGCTGCACGGGGGTTCCTCCGGGTCCGGCTCTTCTGCTCCGCGCTCCTTATCTGCGCTTGCTGTTCCCGGACCCGCCTCTCTCTCCGCTCCCTCTCGAAGACCTCGAGCTGCTGCCGGCAGCACTCTGCACGCTCTGCTGCGGCCGCCCGAGTCTCCTGAGTGAACCCCATGAGGTCTTCTCCGGTGGGGTCCCACTCGAACTGTGCCTCCTCCAGCGGGGGCGAGGTCCTCTTTACAGGCTTCGGAGCCGGAATCAGGGGCTCGTCTAGGGGTCTCTCTTTCCGGAGTCGGGGATGGTGAAACTCCGGTGGCCATATGAAGGGCTGCCCATCCGGGCACGTATGCTGGGCGAATAGATCTTCACCCAGGTGCGGCACTCGAGATGTTGAGGGCGCGTTGATGGTAGCGGCGCCCGGGTTGACCAGGCCTTGCGACCAGGCTTTGGGCACCCTAAAGGAAAAGGGCACCGTAAGAACGGTGGCGCCCGTGGTTACTCGGCCCTGCGGCCAGGCCGGTGGCTCCGCGGAGGTAGGGGGCGCTGTTGGTATTGCGGCGCCCGGAGGTACTAGGCCTTGCGACCAGGCCGGTGGTATTTCCTGCTTGGCCACGCTCTAGGTCGAGGCGTGTGACGTCACAGGGGTCGCGGCCGCGGTTTCCGGTTGAGGCCTAGTCGGCGGCGGTGACGATGCAGCGACGGGCACGGCAGGGGGAATTTCGGGCTCTGCGACGGGGAGCTGGGGCAGGCACGCGGTTTCCCGGCTCGGGGTAGAGACGTCCCCTTTACCTGCCTCCGTCCGTTCAGCTCCCTTCTCGGCGCCGTCTCCTGCCTTCATTCTTCCTGCGCCATCCTCAGAGGCGGTCTGTCTCCTCGTCTCAGGTGGCGTGCTCCGCTGTCGGGTTTCGGTCTGCTGGGCCATTTCTCGGCTCCACTCCTCCACCGTCTCTCGCTGCACCCGGGCCATCCTCCGTGCGAGGCCCTCCAGCGCGGTCTGTGCACACTCCCGGTCTCGGGGGAGCTGTGCTAGGATCTCCAGCAGGCCTTCTGGAGTGGCGACCTGCAACAGGCTCCTGACCACTGGGTCGGTGCTGCCTGACTCTCCCTCCATCTCCGGGTAGGCTTTCTCTGGACTCTCTTCCAGACGTCTTGTCTCCGGGTGCGCTCTCTCCAGACTGCTCCAGGCGACACCCATCTTTGTTCTCTTCTTCTGTCTCCGCCCACATTGAGGGTGGTCCCGGGGCAACTTTGTGATTGTCAGTTCCAGGGGCAGTTCTCTCACGCTGATGGACACTTCCAGCATCACAGTCTCTGTTGGTGGGCGCGGTTTCCGCTTTTGGCGCCATTCTTCGACCTGGGCCACGATGGGAGGTGGCCTCTTGCCACCCTCTGGCACGCCCATAATGGCATCCGCTCTTCCAAGGCGGGAAATCTTTGGAAATGGCGGGAATCGTCTCCCAGTGGCGGGAAACTCCATGGATGGCGGGAAAAAGCTGCAAATGGCGGACAACCGGCGGGAAACGACCTGTGATGGGGTCCGTTGGCGGGGACCCTCCGGAACCGGCAGGAGACTTCTTTTTGAGGTAACGGTGGACTTTTCTTCAGGCACGCAGTACCCGGTTGTTGCGGGCACGTTATCCTGCCGACTACGCCAAAGTTGACGCGCCCCCTGGGCCAGTGCTGTTAGGGGATTACCCGGAGCCGGATCAGATGGGGGTTGTAGTCTCCGAGTGGCGGTGACCCGGTCCGTGCCCAGGGTGTCAAGCTCAGTGTGTGGCAGTCCTTATGATGTTACTAGATGTTCTTTTGTGTCGACTACGCCACCCGTTGAATTGCGGTCAATACGGCCGCCGCTGCAGCAGGGTCCACTGAGGCTGGTGATGTGTGTGCAGCTTAGGTAGTATAACCCCCAACGGGAGGGGTATAGCCTCAGGGGGTCAGCCGTGGAGGATGGTGGTTGTGAAGGTGCAGCAAGGAGACTCAGAGGCATAAAATGCAGTTCCAGGGTTTTACTTACTGGTGTTGCTCGGGTCACTGTGTACAGCAGTGACCACCCAAGCCGTGCTGCGTCCACCAGGTCCTGGACTCGGTCAACTCCCAGGCAACTCCGGAGTGTGGTCCTGAGCTCCTTTCTGTCTCTCCCTTCTTCTGGCCGTTCCCACCAGGGATCCACCTAAGTCCGGCTCCCTCGGGCCTCTTGTTGGTCAAGCCTCCTCTGGGCTCCCTGACCCTATTCTTGGTCTGCCTTCCGGGTGGATTTAGTGGGTGATCGTGGCAGATCCTGCCCACGACCTCCGGTTCCTGGCTAAGGTGTGCTGTAGCCTCTGCCAGCTTGGGATCCGGTACCCTGTTGCCGACCCTTCACCCTATTAGCTCTCTTATGGGCTCTTGGGGTCCCCTCTGCGCCTCTGGGTCTCTCTCTCTTCTCCTCTGCTCTGCTTCTCAGGCTCTCAGACAGACTGTCTGACTGGCTCACAGGCTCTGACTGACGTCTCACAGACTGACCCTGATCTAAGATGGTGCCCACCTTATATACTCCCTCTATGTGTGAGCCCAGGTGACCAGCACCCAATGAGCTCCTAGCTTTACCCAGGCTGCTCCCCCTATCTGCCCCTACACTACTGGGATGTTCCACCCCCCTCCCACTCCAGTCAGGAACAGACACTGTCGTACCTGCACATTTCTCTAGTGGGAGTACCATTGGTCTGTTCCCCGGAAATGGGATGTGTGTAGTGCATGCAGCCTACTAGCTCAGTTCCACACTCCATCCTTACCCGGGAGTGGAATATCACACCTCTGGGTTGAGGTGCAATACCCCTGTAGCAGCCGAATCCTCAGGGTGCTACAGTAGCATGTCCACGTACAATATGAGGAAGTTATAGTTCTGATGCATAATCAATGACTAACTAGCTCTGCCATCACTACTATGGGAGCAATGAGTCACCTGAAAAAGAATGATTAACATTACATGCCGAAAACTCGGATTTTTACATTGATTCATTTGTTCTTCCTTGTAGTTTGTATATTTCAGATTTGTTAAACCTTACCTGTCATTTCAGACAACTTTTCAGAATAAGCTTTGTGTACATGATGAATAACCGAAATTTTGGCCATTATGACTTATATATATCCTGAATGAATTTTTTACAAGATTTCCCTTCAGCAGAATCTCACTCTAATTTTCAGTTTTCTCTAAACCAGCTGTTACGATGTCTCCTATACACCACACCCACACACACACAGATGGATTCCTGTTCTTCCCTCTCTGAAACACAGAAGCAGCTGCATGAAAGGCATTATACAGCAGTACTGGACTCTGTAGCTGTGAATCCAGCATTGAAGTAAAATAAATTTGCTAGAAGCTGTATCACGATCTGCCTGTCTATATGTATAGAGTGCCCCTCACTCTTACTCCCACCTCCCTCTGCATAGATTTTAATAGGCTCTGTAACACAACCTCACTGTTTTGGCAATATGTCTTGTTTTTTAGTGTTTATTTCAGAGTGCATTGTGGACGATGAGTTTTGGAGGAAGAAGTAGATCAGAAGTAGGGAAAGAAACATATTTCTCTGATAAGATATAAAGTATTAGAAATAGTGATGAGCGAGCACTAAATTCCTCGGGTACTCGTTGCTCGGGTCAAGCAAAGAGGAATGCTCGAGTACTCGACCAGAGCAACGAGCCCAATGTAAGTCTATGGGAAACTCGAGCATTTTTCAGGCGGCTCCCCCCGGCAGTCTGCAGAGGGCCTGAAAATTGCCCAAATCGATGGGAACAGTGCTATAATGACATGGGAACAGCATGGGGAAGACCCCTGGAAACATTTCTGACTCCCAGGTCACTGCTGACAACAACGTTGTCAGAGTATTACGGCACTTTTACGGACTCACAATAAAACATACAAAAACAAAAATGGATTTTCCTGGGAAATATATTAAGGAACATCCTTTCCAGGGTAATGACTTGTATATAAGGCAAAATAAATAACCAAAACCAAAAATACTCCTCCACACCTTGGGCTATGTTCACACGTAGCGTTTTTGATGCGTTTTTTCACTTTAACTTTGCTTTCAACTGTGACAAATGCATTCACTGGGAAATGTAATTTTAACATTTTACAACCTTATCTGGCCATGTGGTGTGTGACACATCAGACACATGCATACAGTGCTGAAAAGACATGGGAACAGCATGGGGAAGACCTCTGGAAGCATTTCTGACTCCCAGGTCACTGCCTAAAAGTGTGCCTATCATAAGTGATCCTTGGTGCATGTGAAGATGCCTCCCGCCATGCACCTGTCATTGCAGACTTGCAACAATCACCGTCCACGTCCTTGTCCCAGTGCAGCGTTCAGTTGTCCCTACCCCATTCCTTGGAATGCAAGCGCAAGTATGCAGCCAGCCAACCACCCACCCACAGGCTGCAATACTATACTGCCAATTTTTTGACAGCTGCTTGCACTTGAAATGCGGCCTTTTAGGCTCGTGGAGGCGGAAGCTTTCATAACCTCATGCCGGCGGCGGCCGGGTGTCCATACTCTGTCCCCAGCCGCCACTGTTTCTCCCGGTGTCGTCTCCGCCTTCTACAAGCACGGGTCCCACAACATTACCCGTGCCCTCCCCAGTGCACTTACTGGGAAGGACCGCCTAACCACACACACGTGGACAGGTGAATGTGGCCAGGGACGGTACGGAGCCAGTCTACAGCTTTTTTTGCGGAGTTGTATTTCACCACTGCCATATTCTTTAGCTTGGTGAAAGGACTTGGGAAACCATATCTACCCAGCTGTCATTTCTCCCAGGAAGTCCTCTAAAGCTGCTTTCACTTGAAATGTGGCCTTTTAGGCTCGTGGAGGCGGAAGCTTTTCATAACCTCATGCCGGCGGCGGCCGGGTGTCCATACTTGGTCCCCACCCGCCACTATTTCTCCCGGTATCGTCTCCGCCTTCCACAAGCACGAGTCCCACAACATTACCCGTGGCCTCCCCAGTGCACTTACTGGGAAGGACCGCCTAACCACAAACACGTGGACAGGTGAATGTGGCCAGGGACGGTACGGAGCCAGTCCACAGCTTCTTTTGCTGAGAGTTGTATTTAGCTTGGTGAAAGGACTGGCATAGAGGGAAACCGTATCTACCCTGGGTGTGATTTCTCCCAGGAAGTACTCTAAGGCAGCTTGTTGCAGAAGCAATGGCAGCCCGTCCAACATCAACTCGCACTTGTCGGTGGTGCTTTGACACACAAACATCTTTCTTTGCGCATTTAATTTCATGAATACAGAGTTTAACAATGACCTGATCTGCAATGCGGTTTAAGAAATAACATGCATAAGCATGTCCGATCCACATTAAAAAAGCAGCCATAGAGTGTCCGGGAATCTTCCCCCACACTTTTCTTAGCCAGGGCAGCTTCTCGGCAGGGTTGGACGGGCCCACCAGAGAACCGGAGACTCCTCTGGTGGGCCCTGGCTTCTCCTTCAGGAGAGTTCATAGTGCCGAAGTGAGGCCATGATGATGATAGAGGCCACCATCTGCTTAGTTTTCTGTTACTTGGAATGCAAGCGCAAGTATGCAGCCAGCCACCCACCCACAGGCCGCAACACTAAACTGCCAGATTTCTTGGCAGCTGCTTGCACTTGAAATATGGCCTTTTAGGCTCGTGGAGGCGGAAGCTTTTCACAACCTCATGCCAGCGGCAGCCGGGTGTCCATACTCGTCCCCAGCCGCCACTGTTTCTCCCGGTGTCGTCTCCGCCTTCCACAAACACAGATCCAACAACATTACCCATGCCCTCCCCAGTGTACTTACTGGGAAGGACCGCCTAACCACAAACACGTGGATAGGTGAATGTGGCCAAGGACGGTACGGAGCCAGTCCACAGATTTTTTTGCTGAGTTGTATTTCACCACAGCCATATTCTTTAGCTTGGTGAAAGGACTTGGGAAACCATATCTACCCAGCTGTCATTTCTCCCAGGAAGTCCTCTAAAGCTGCTTTCACTTGAAATGTGGCCTTTTAGGCTCGTGGAGGCGGAAGCTTTTCACAACCTCATGCCGGCGGCGGCTGGGTATCCATATTCGGTCCCCAGCCGCCATTATTTTTCCCGGTATCGTCTCCGCCTTCCACAAGCACGGGTCCCACAACATTACCCGTGCCCTCCCTAGTGCACTTACTGGGAAGGACCGCCTAACCACAAACACATGGACAGGTGAATATGGCCAGGGACGGTACGGAACCAGTCCACAGCTTTTTTTGATGAGAGCTGTATTTAGCTCGGTGAAAGGACTGGCATAGAGGGAAACCGTATCTACTCTGGGTGTCATTTCTCCGTCACCAGGTTCCGCCTATTGTCACACACGACCATGCCTGGCTGTATGTTCAGCGGTGAGAGCCACAGATCAGGCTGCTGTGTTACAGCTTTCAACAACTCTGCAGTGCTGGGCGGTTTGTCAATTAAGCATGTTATCTTCAGCACAGCCTGTTGCCTCTTGGTCAAGGCAGTGCTGCAGTGCTGTCAGCTTGTGACTGATGTGGTCATTTCGGAGATGGAGGAGGAGATGCAGGAGCTGACCAATGTGATTACATTGAGGTTAAATTGGTGACGCTGTTTTTTATACTAAAGAAAGATCCTATTGTTTTGTTTTTTTTATGTTATTTTTTTAAGACAAATGCATTCACCGGGAAATGTCATTTTAACATTTTACAACCTTATCTGGCAATGTGGTGTGTGACACATCATCAGACATATCCTGTTTTATTTATGATGGAGGGACTCTGAAAGTCATAAAGCCTATTTTTATAGGGCCATCAGACGGCCCTTACTATTCTTAAAAGGCCAGCAGTCGGCCCTCGCTATTGTTAGAGAGCCATCATCCGGCTATGCTTTCTTGTTCCCATTATTAACAAGTGGGTCTCCTATACTGTTATTGCGTATCCAGTGACTGCAAGGGCTGCCAAAAATTTGGACGCAACCCAATACCCCTTTGAAGAGACATAGAGGAGGGTCTCAGTAAAAAAAATGTTCCCATTATAAAGGAACAGGTCTCCTATAGTGCTAATGCCAATGCTGTGACTGCAAGGGCTGCCAAAATTTGGGAAAAACCACACTAAGAATTTAAAGACACATAGAGAAGGGCCACAGTAACGACAAATTCCCATTAGAAAGGAGAGAGTCTGCTATACAGTTATAGGGTATGCAGTGAGTCCAAAGGCTGACCAATTTTAGGAAAAACCCCACTAAGAATTTAAAGACACATAGAGCAGGGCCACAGTAACGACAAATTCCCATTAGAAAGGAGAGAGTCTGCTATAGAGTTATAGGGTATGCAGTGAGTCCAACGGCTGACCAATTTTAGGAAAAAACCCCACTAAGAATTTAAAGACACATAGAGCAGGGTCACAGTAACGACAAATTCCCATTAGAAAGGAGAGAGTTATAGGGTATGCAGTGAGTCCAAAGGCTGACCAATTTTAGGAAAAACCCCACTAAGAATTTAAAGACACATAGAGCAGGGCCACAGTAACGACAAATTCCCATTAGAAAGGAGAGAGTCTGCTATACAGTTATAGGGTATGCAGTGAGTCCAACGGCTGACCAATTTTAGGAAAAAACCCCACTAAGAATTTAAAGACACATAGAGCAGGGTCACAGTAACGACAAATTCCCATTAGAAAGGAGAGAGTTATAGGGTATGCAGTGAGTCCAAAGGCTGACCAATTTTAGGAAAAACCCCACTAAGAATTTAAAGACACATAGAGCAGGGCCACAGTAACGACAAATTCCCATTAGAAAGGAGAGAGTCTGCTATACAGTTATAGGGTATGCAGTGAGTCCAACGGCTGACCAATTTTAGGAAAAAACCCCACTAAGAATTTAAAGACACATAGAGCAGGGTCACAGTAACGACAAATTCCCATTAGAAAGGAGAGAGTTATAGGGTATGCAGTGAGTCCAAAGGCTGACCAATTTTAGGAAAAACCCCACTAAGGCTCTGTGCCCACTATGCGTTTTTCAAGCAGTTTTTATGTGGATTTTCCGCAGCGTAAACGCTTGCAAAACGCTTGGTAATCCGTGCCCCATGATCCCCAATGAAAATCTGCATGTTCTGTGCCCATGCTGCGGAATTTTCCAAAGCTGATTTTCCTTGCGGAAAAATCCGCAGCATGTCCATTATTTGTGCGTTTCTGCATGCGGATTTGAGGTACCAATGCACTTGAAAAACGCAAGTCAAATCCGCATGTAAAAACGCTGCAAAAACGCTTGTAAAATCCGCAAGCGTTTTTGACTGCCAAGAACATGCAGAAACGCTGCAGAAATTTTCTGCTTCATTTCTGCATCGTGGGCACATACCCTAAGAATTTAAAGACACATAGAGCAGGGCAACAGTAACGACAAATTCCCATTAGAAAGGAGAGAGTCTGCTATACAGTTATAGGGTATGCAGTGAGCCCAAAGGCTGACCAATTTTAGGAAAAAAAACCACTAAGAATTGAAAGACACACAGAGCAGGGCCACAGTAACAAGTATGACATGTTCCCATTAGAAAGGAGAGGGTCTGCTATACAGTTATAGGGTATGCAGTGAGTCCAACGGCTGAACAATTTTAGGAAAAACCCCACTAGAATTTAAAGACACATAGAGCAGGGCCACAGTAACGACAAATTCCCATTAGAGAGGAGAGAGTCTCCCATAGTGTTGGCCTATGCAGTGAATGCAAGGGCTGCCAAAAATTTGGAGGCACTTCAATGCCCCTTGGAAGAGACGTGGAGGCGAGCCTCATAAAAAAATGTTTCCATTAGAAAGGAGCGGGCCTCCTATACTTGTAATGCCCATGCACTAAGTGTATGGGCTGACAAACATTTACCCCTGGGGAGTATACAAGAACTGTATAAAAAAAAAATTTTTTATGGGCATTATAAACACCCTTTAAAAAATTAAGTGCGTGTTGCATCACGGACCACGGTCACCCTGGAGATATGGTGGTGGAGGATGAGGAAATGGAGGAGGACAAGAGCAAATAGCCAAAATCAGGAAGCGTATACCCATGTCTGGGTGTGAAAAGGTGCATGGGAATACACCTCCCAAGAAAAGACACTGGATTTGAGTTTATGTTATGCTGCTATCATTCGGTGGTGTTGAGAAGTCTGGCCCAATCCAGCCCTTGTTCATTTTTATAAGAGTCAGCCTGTCAGCATTTTCAGTTGACAGGCAGATGCGCTTATCAGTTATAATTCCACCAGCAGCACTAAAAACCCGCTCTGATAAAACGCTGGCGGCAGGGCAGGCCAGGACCTCCAAGGCATAGAGAGCCAGTTCATTCCACGTATCCAGCTTGGATACCCAATAATTATAAGGCACAGAGGAATCACGGAGGGCATTGGTACGGTCGGCAAGGTACTCCCTCAGCGTCTTCCAAAACTTTGCACTCCTTGTGAGAGTACCTCGTGCCTCAGGGTCTGTGCGATGGGAAGGTCTGAGCAAACTCTCCCAGAACTTTGACAGTGTTCCCCTGCCTCTACTGGATTGGAGTTGTGTCTCTCTCGCCTGTACTCCTTGGTTATCCAACGAAGTGGGCCCTCTGCCGCCAGCGTTTTCAGATGGGAATTTTTTTAATAGTTCCACAACAAGTGTCTTCTGGTACAGCCCCATTTTTGTAGACCTGTCCGCCTCAGGAATAAGAGATATAAAGTTCTCCTTGTAGCGTGTGTCTAGAAGTGTCACCAACCAGTAATGACTGTCACCCAAAATTTTGAGAACGCGAGGGTCATGGGAAAGGCAGCGTAACAAACTCAGCCATGCGTGCCAGACTACTAACGGGCAAGACTTCCGTGTCCTCACCAAGAGGATGACTGACCATGCTCTCCTCCTCCTCCTCTCTGTCCTCTGGCCATCCACGCTGAACAGACGGTATGACAGCTGTGCAGGTAGTACCGTCTATAGTAAGAGAAACCAAAGACAAGCAAAATACCCAAATAACTGGAAGTAAATGGGTAAATCGCACAGTGCAAAAATAATAATAAATAATGAAGGGTATTTAGTTAACATCATTTTGATCAAAATAATGTAAAAGCTATCCCGCAACGTCACGGCAACCCTTATGGGACAGTCCTAACTCTAATATTAAAACCTTACCATTTGTCAAGTGACGTACATATGGATAAGGGCAGAGAGACTGACCCCCTAGTAGAAGCATAGACCTGAGGCAGAATGAACATTTCAGCTCAGACAAAGGGCGGCCACACCCTTATATGTACTAAAGAACACTGAACTACAAAGAAAAAACCTAGAAGTCTGAACTGAAACATAAATTGATGTGCATGCAAAATGTAAATGCATGTTCACACAAGGCCACTAGACAAAGAAAAATCAAAGACAAGCAAAATACCCAAGTAACTGGAAGTAAATGGGTAAATCGCACAGTGCAAAAATAATAAATAATGAAGGGTATTTAGTTAACATAATTTTGATCAAAATAATGTAAAAGCCATCCCGCCACGTCACGGCAACCCTTTTACATTATTTTGATCAAAATTATGTTAACTAAATACAGGATGTTTAGGATGTCACGGCAGTCGGCTCCCGGGCCCGTACTCTGGGTTCTCTCTTGAAAAAGGGGTTTTAGTGTACAGTTTGTCTCGTGACGCCACCTGTGGTTTCTGGTAATGGGTACCAGCGCTGCTGCAGACCTCCGGGGGTGAAGGGATGGCAGCTGGGATGTTTCTGCTCCCCACAGGCGGAGCGGGCCCCCGGGGCAGTGTAGGTGCAGATGGTGATGCTGGGCGTTGTAGTGCAGAAGAGAAGGCGCAGCAGGAGTAACTGACAGAGACAGGAGATTCACTTCAGTACCTTTACTGGTGCAGATGTCAGGTACGGTCCAGGGTACTCGGTAGGAAGGGTGCACTTCAGGACTCTCCCCAGTGAGCGGGTATAAGGCCTCCTGGTCCATTTCTCCCTCTCTAAGCTCCTGGCCAGCCTGCAACTGGGCCTAGCTTCTGTGTTGTGTTGTTCTCTCACCTGTCGCTTGGTAGTAGGACCTTTCTCTGGCAACCACTATCCCTGGATGCTGGGGCCTTCGTGGTTCCTAGTCCTGTAAAAGGTTTAGCTTCAGGTCGACCAGGGATCTGTAATCCTCCTGGTATGCTGGTAATCCCTACTGGGCGTAGAGGGCCCTGTAGGCGTGGACCTGGTGCCCGGTTGGTATTCTGGGGTGCGCCTGTGATGCTCCTCTGCCCCCTTAACTCCCTTCTCCTCTCCTCTTTGCCTCCGGCCACACTCTGGCCCCGCAGAACACAGCAGCTCACATGCTGCTTCTTCACTGGTCTGAGTGTCAGCACACTTTCTCTCTGACTGAGAGACTCTGACTGAACTGCCTGACTCCACCCTCCATATATATATCCCTAACAGTGCTCCCTCTGGTGGTCTGAGGTGGAAGGGTGGAGGTGTTTGTTTGTAATGAGGGCCTCTTGTGGAGAAGTCTATCCATGCACCCTTTTGGGTCCTGTGGTAGCAGGGCGCCACACAAACTGTAAATTTTGACACTCCTAATATTGTAGCAATTTCTCGGATGGGTTTTTTCTGTTTTTGCAGCTTAAGGATGGCTTGTTTCACCTGCATGGAGAGCTCCTTTGACCGCATGTTTACTTCACACCAAAACCTTCCAAATGCAAGCACCACAACTCAAATCAACTCCAGGCCTTTTATCTGCTTAATTGAGTGGGATTGCCCACACCTGTCCATGAAATAGCCTTGGAGGCAATTGTCCAATTACTTTTGGTCCCTTTAAAAACAGGGTGGCACATGTTAAGGAGCTGAAACTCCTAAACCCTTCATCCAATTTTAATGTGGATACCCTCAAATGAAAGCTGAAAGTCTGAACTTCAACTGCATCTGAATTGTTTTGTTTAAAATTCATTGTGGTAATGTCCAGAACCAAAATTAGAAAAATGTTGTCTCTGTCCAAATATATATGGACCTAACTGTAGATTGCCTTTAGCCGCTAAGCCTGCCAGTAAGATCAAATTCCCCAATCTGCATGTATTAGCATGCATGTGTTTGAAATGTAAATCCATTGACATCTTTATATCTCCTATCTGATAAATAAAATAATCAATATAGCGATTATAATCCATAATTTGTCAATATGTTATATTACTTGTGATATATCGCCTATGTATGTACCAGCTTTATGAAATTATGTTTTCGTTTCAGCTAAAAGAAACCAAGGCTACCTGCAGATATTGTTAGAACGTTCTGTAAGATGTTGTTCTAGCGATAAAATAATCTAAGATAAGTCTCAAGTCTCAAGTCTCCTGGAATTATCCTTGAGAGCTAAATTGATATGTTTTCACTTGAATTGTTGAAGCATTTGGTCTGAGCATGCGTGGAAACTCCACGGCTGTGAGACAGAATTTTGATTTAAATTCTGCACCCTTTTACAACACGTCAGATCCCTCTTTCATATTCCTAGGTGTCCCTTATACGCCTTTAATATCTTCTCTTTATCTATCTCTTAATTGCAACTGTATTGTAAATACATTTTCCTTTTATACAAATCACCTGTGAAGATGGATGTTTTGCTTGGAATACAGAATATACAAATCATATCTGATGCTGAGTTCCAGAGAAATTAGTGTTTTAATGCATATGCATATTAGGCATTCATGGCTTTGGGTGTGGTAGAGCATTTAACTAGGCTCTGTCTCCCTTCCTGCAATGTCTGTGTGATGTCAGGAGCCAGGCATGGAAATCAGACCCTGAGAGATCAGTCAAACTAAAGAGGCTAGTGCTTGGCAGGGAAACAACCTGAGGAGGTTGAGGTTATTTAAATCCTCGGTCATGCTCAGAGCACTTAACACATCATTTGCATATAAATTAAAATACTAAGTTATTGAGAATGCAGCAACAGATAGAAGATATAAAGGTATCAATAGATTTACACTTCAAAGACCTGCATACCCACATATGCAGTTTGGGGGGACTGAATTTACTGACAGATTCCCTTTAAGGCTTCATTCCCAAGATGAGTATTTGGTGAGTTTTTTTTATGTTGCAGATTTTATACATAATTTCTGCACTTTTTAGCTAAATTAGCTTACTAGCGTTTTTCATTTGTGTTTTTTATGTGAATTTTAATCACATTTTTGCCTCTTTTCTGGTATATCATGTTTAAAATAAAACTGCTTTGTTTTTGATACTTCCCGTTATTTAACTTTGATAAAACTTTATTGGTACAGTCATGTGCGGATTACTTGCGTTGTCAGGTAAATGCTTTTTTTTTTTCTTTTACCTGTGGATGTGCATTTAATGCAATTCTATGTGGAACACCTGCACATAAAATTTACCGTTCCCACAAGAGAAATTAACACGATGAGGATTTCAAAAACGCACCGTCAGTTTACGCAGCGCAAAAAAAGCACAGCGGACATATGATTTCTATAAATCTCATCTTCTTTGCTGGAACTGTAAGTCGCTGCATTAGTTTGCGCAGCATAAAAACTCACCAAAAATTAATTGTGGGAAATTAACCTATAAAGTAAAATACGAAGAAACTAGAAGGAATGAACCAAATGTCAGCTTGCTGGCGTCTGTCTCAGTCTATTCATTCTGAATCTATTCATTCCGAACAAACATTTAGTTTTTAAATTTTCTTTATTTTTCAGTCTATGGTCTTGTTATATTGTAGCATTGTTTATGGCCTGTTTTATTTTTTTTATTTTTAGATTTTTTAAACAGTTATATTTTATTACTACTTCTATATTTTCTGAATGAAATTCCAATGCATCTCATGGTGATCTAGAAATCATTTATTGTTATTATTCCTATAAACAATTTAAACAAGAAGAAAAGTATTTCAAATACAATCTATTTTATTATATTCTTATTGCAGGTTATAATACAATATGTGCAACACAATAAACATATATACATATAATGTACAAAAGTCAGATACTTGAGCCCAATTCATCATTTTTTCCCCAGGAAAACTCATATAAAACTGATTGAAAATTTTTCCACAACTTGTAGGTATGCAAGCATTTTGTTTGCAACTTTTGTGTTTTCATGGCAGTCATGGCCATGCTCCGCCACCTTTATAAAAAGTGAGCAGAGCTTAGCCAGGAGGTTGTGTTGGCGAATGCGGCTAACAAAGTCATCATAATTTATGTCACAAAAGTGGAACAAATTATGAAAGAAATGTGCTCCAGTCGCCAGTAATGTAGGGATGTAAACTGTCTTACCCTGTTCCGACCCCTGAAGACAACAAATGTGCTATGTGAATACTGTTGTGCGGTTTTATATGTAAAAGTAATCTGTGTCCAATGTAATGTATTAGGGTGTTGTACAGTATGGAAAGTGTTAATGCATAATGTGAGTATAGCATAGGATAAGCTTAGGACAGTATAAGATATAGAATAAGGATAATAGGTTTCGCATGTAAGATAGGAAATCGTTAAGGATAGAAGTAGCCCAGTGCACGGGCACTAGTGCTGATAAAAGGGGGCACTTCCTGGTTAGGGAGAGTTCAGTGTCAGTTAGTGAAGTGCATAGTGAAAGCCAAGTTCAGGTGGAGTGGTGGGTTGCTAAGGGCAGCATGGACCAACCATTCGAGGCAGTGGAAGGCCAAAGAGAGTTCCTTGATGGACATTCCTACAGCGTCAGGTACCAAGGAGTGGGCCTGGTCTTCTGACATTACAAGGTCAGTGGATGTGGAATTACGTGGGGGGCAGGTGGCCGGTACTGGGTGCACTGCCAAAGTGGACAACGAATCCCTGAGGCTGATTGGAGTCAGTGGGCTTGGGGGTAGTCCAGGATGAATGGGTGGCAGGACAGCAATGCAAAATAAAAGATAGTGTGTATTTGGTCAACAATTTGACCAAGTCAGATTTAAGAAAACCTGACATGGGCTTTTATTTTTGGAGAGATCTGCAGGATGGTAGTGGGGAAGGTCTCTCCCACCACTCTGGATTTTGGGAGTGACTCAAGTCCATGATTTCCATTTAAACTTTCAATTAATTTTTAGGTGTGTCAATGTTTTGTTTGCGGGCAGTGTGAACTAAGCTATACCCCAAAGCAAGCTGCATGTCGTAATTAAGCCTGCCCAGTACTTTACAATGCTCAATCTGACCAAGGGTTACTGGCAGGTGCCTCTGACAGAGACAGTGAAAGAAAAGACCGTCTTCATCATGCTGAAGAGTCTCTATCACTATGTCGTCTTGCCTTTTGAGTTACACGGGGCCCGGCCACGTTCCAGAGGCTGATGGACATAGTTTTAGAGCCCCATCAGAAGTATTCGTCAGCGTATTTGAATGATATTATCATCTTATCGCGATTTTTCTTTCTATAAAAATGAAACATAGCATAGATAGCATCATCCATCGGTCCGTCACTTTGCTATGATGTCGAAAATATATCTTTAGTGCCGACTGGCATACCCACTTGTCCCAGGTGCAAGTAGTTGTAGATTCGCTCCGAGCCGCAGACACACCAAAAAATGTGCAATAGGTTTCAAGGAATTCTGGTACTTGGGGTATGTGATTGGCCATGGGGTTATCAAACCTCAAATAAACAAAATTGAGGCCATATAAAACTGGACCCGGTTTCTTACGACAAAACAGGTAACAGCGTTCCTCGGCATCATTGGGTATTACTGAAGATTTATTCCTAGTTTTGCCGGGAGATCGGCTCCTTGAATAATCTCTTAAAGGGAAGGAAATCTGTCATGGTTTGGTGGAACCCCCAGGCGGAGGTAGCATTCCAATCCATGAAGTTGGCATTGTGTGGACAACCCATCCTCACCAGCCCCAACTTCAAGAAAAGCTTTATCGTGCAAAGGGATACCTTGGAGGTAGGCCCAGGAGTGGTTCTGTCACAGGAGGTGAACCGAGAAGAGCATCCGGTCATCTACTTGAGTAAGAAACTCACCAGAAAAAAATTATACCGTAGTGGAGACAGAGTGGTTGGCCATTAAATGGGCCTTGGAGTCCCTATGTTATTATTTACTCGGGCGTCAGTTTGCTTGATAAAGGACCATTCACCCTTGGTCTGGATGAGAAATGCTAAGAAGAGGAATGCTTGGGTCACCAGATGGTTTCTGTCACTGCAAAACTTTAGTTTCTCAGTGGAACATTGAGGAGGGAAGGCGCATAGATATGCATACAAGCATACTAAACCCAGTGGAGAGCATTGTAATCACAGCCACAGCTGTGGTTGCAATGCAAAGTAAGAAAGGCTCTATGCAGAATAAGTCTGTGTGAGTCTGAACTCAGGCCAGAGAAGGCAAAGCTACTGACACACCCATGATTGATACGGTGGTGCAGTCGCCTACGGCAACGGACTGATACAGACGCTCCGGCTGCGAACCGGAGGATAAAAGTTCTGGTTTATTTTGTGAGTTTGAAAATAAAGATGTTTAAGTTGAACTTTCTTGGATCACTGCCTCATTGTCACATGGACACAAAAGCCGCTGCCTTACAATATATGTATGTCCTCCATCCTGGTATATATGTTCCCCATCCTGGTATATATGACCTCCATCCTGGTATATATGTTCCCCATACTGAGCCCCATCCTGTTATATATGTTCCTCATCCTGATATATATGTTCCCCATCCTGATATATACGTTTCCCATCCTTGGCCCATCCTGGTATATATGTTTCCCACCCTGGTATACATGCCCTTATCCTGGGCTTCATCCTGGTATATATATATATTATATATATATAATATATATATATATATATATATATATATATATATATATATATATATATATATATATATATATATATATATATATATATATATATATATATATATATCCCTTATCCTAGACCCCATCCCCAGGACCGGATGGGATACACACGCGAGTACTGCAGGAATTAAGTAACGTCATAGACAGACCATTATTTTTAATCTTTAAAGATTCCATAATAACAGGGTCTGTACCACAGGACTGGCGTATAGCAAATGTGGTGCCAATATTCAAAAAGGGGACAAAAACTGAACTTGGAAATTATAGGCCAGTAAGCTTAACCTCTACTGTGGGTAAAATCCTGGAGGGTTTCCTAAGAGATGCTATACTAGAGTATCTGAAGAAGAATAACCTCATGACCCAATATCAACATGGGTTTACGAGGGACCGTTCCTGTCAAACTAATCTGATCAGCTTTTATGAAGAGGTAAGTTCCGGACAGGACCAAGGAAATGCAGTGGATGTTGTGTATATGGATGTTTCAAAAGCTTTTGATACGGTTCCACACAAAAGGTTGATACATAAAATGAGAACAATGGGGATAGGGGAAAATATATGTATGTGGGTTAAGAACTGGCTCAGTGATAGGAAACAAAGGGTGGTTATTAATGGAACACACTCAGACTTGGTCTCAGTTAACAGTGGGGTACCACAGGGGTCAGTATTGGGCCCGCTTCTTTTTAACATATTTATTAATGACCTTGTAGGGGGCATACAGAGTAGTATTTCAATATTTGTAGATGACACTAAACTCTGCAGGGTAATCAATACAGAGGAGGACAATTTTATATTACAGGAGGATCTATGTAAACTAGAAGCTTTGGCTGATAAATGGCAAATGAGCTTTAATGGGGATAAATGTAAGGTAATGCACTTGGGCAGAGGAAATAAAATGTATAATTATAGGCTTAATTGTAAAACACTGGGCAAAACTGTAACTGAAAAAGACCTGGGTGTATTGGTGGACGACAAGCTCACGTTTGGTGGCCAGTGTCAGGCAGCTGCTACAAAGGCAAATAAAATAATAGGATGCATTAAAAGAGGCATAGATGCTCATGAGGAGAACATAATTTCACCTCTATACAAGTCACTAGTGCGACCACACTTAGAATACTGTGTACAGTTCTGGTCTCCGGTGTATAAGAAAGACATAGCTGAACTAGAGCGGGTGCAGAGAAGAGTGACCAAGGTTATTAGAGGACTGGGGGGTCTGCAATACCAAGACAGGTTATTAAACTTGGGTTTATTTAGCTTGGAAAAACGAAGGCTTAGGGGTGATCTTATTACTATGTACAAATATATGAGGGGACAGTACAAAGACCTTTCTACTGATCTTTTTACTCTGAGGCCTGAGACGGGGACAAGGGGGCATCTTCTACGTCTGGAGGAAAGAAGGTTTAATCATAATCACAGACGCGGATTCTTTACTGTAAGAGCAGTGAGACTATGGAACTCTCTGCCGCATGATGTTGTAATGAGTGATTCACTACTAAAATTTAAGAAGGGCATGGATGCCTTTCTTCAAAAGTATAATATTACAGGTTATATATACTAGATTCCTTGATAGGGCGTTGATCCAGGGAACTAGTCTGATTACCGTATGGAGTCAGGAAGGAATTTTTTCCCCCAATGTGGAGCTTAGTGTTTGCCACATGTTTTTTTTTTGCCTTCTTCTGGATCAACATGTTAGGCTATGGGTTGAACTAGATGGACTTAGTCTTCCTTCAACCTTAAAAACTGTTACTATGTATATAAGCCCCATCCTGGTATACATGTTCCAGTGCTGGTATATGTCGCTCATTCTGCCACTGTTCTTTAATGAATAGAAAAAAATAAACGATTATACTCACCTTATCTCCACTCCTATGCCACATAGCATCCTCTTCTGAAGCCAGCCGCTGAAGTTTGCGCTGGCGTCGGTGGGCCCCTCACCCGCAACGGCGATTGTTACGCCCCTGACTACATGGTCATATTAATGGATTAGGTGAGTTAAAATTTCTTAAATGATTTTTGAGAGCACAATTTACTGCCACTGTTGATTATTATAAAGTGGAATAGCAATTACAATAAAAAGTTCAATAGTCTAAATGATAAAATATGAAACCATTACTGTAAACATGACTATGTAAATGTTCTGAGTTTCTCGCACTATAAAATATAGGATCTAGATTTCAGCAAAATGTATAATTTATTGAGCCTTCAAAATATAAAGGGACCCAGTCAGCACATTTCTTCATATGGAAGTAGTGGTATGGCCGTGTAAACGCTTGTCCAATAGAAATGATACTTGCTTTGTAGAAATCTGATGTGTCAGTCAAGCTAAATTTGGTGAATCCATATGCAAATTATACTGGAAGTGCATTGGGGGCAAGTCATAGAACTTTGAAGGCAATGACACACCATAGCTGGATATGTATATGACTTCTGTTGTATATTTCTAAATACTGACACACAAGATCTCTACAAAAAGAGTACAATTTCTGTTGGGGGTAAGTGTCTACACAGCCATACCACTACAGTACTTCCATATGTAAAAACGTACAGACAGGTTGCCTTTTAAACCGATGACAGGGCTATGTTTTAGCTACACAGTCTTTTTTAAAGGATTTTTACACTGAACTATATTTGGATTTCGCCTATATACAATTATATAGTTGAAGTTGTGCTGAAATCTATTAGCCTGAATGTTCTAATAATGACTGGATATACCTTGTGGTCATAATGGAGCCACGTCAAGCTCCTGTAGCACTTATGACTTATAATGCAGCCAGTACTCCACCATTTATGCTGTTTGCCTTGTCCAAATATTACAGTCCTGTATGTGAGATTGTTCCTTTAGCTACCGATATTTGGAAATCTATCTGTGTTAATAACCTGCAGCCTTCCCTGACTTCCTAGTGTCCGAGTAGGGGAATAAACAGCTTTTCTCTTGGTAAATTCCTTGAACGACATTGAGCCGAAACAAAGATTCAGAAATGTTATGTCTTTTCTCCTGGAGACCCTTCTTTATAGCCTGTAAAAGACAACAAGTTTCATCAATAGATGTAAAACAAATTAAGCATATAACATTCATTCCCTATAAAAAGTGGCATGATAGCGACAATGGTGGCAGACCACGAGGCAGCTATGGGGCCCCTGAGTCAGGTTATAACAGGTTATAATACTGTATGGAGGACATCTATCATCGCATGTTCAACTGTATTCGCATCCAGGAGGGGGCTGGAGTCGGGCGTAGCTAGAGGGAAGCCCCCATGACCGGGATTGGCCGGGAGGATTTGAGTTCGGAAGATGCGGGGGTTTAGGATTGGGTATTGAAGTATAGGGGGCGGGCACCATAAGGATTGAGGTGTGGCTATGGGGAATAGTGTGGGAAGGGCCACTCTTCTGTAGGACTCGGACAGAGAAGACCCCATATGTCACAATCCCCTACCTCTATGGAGTCCGTGGAGGCATTGGTGGCCCAGCTGCGGGACTTGGCCCGTTAGAGATCCAGGCTGGCTGGCATCCCAGCTGTCATCCTTGCTGGGGGCAGCACGTGCGGAGGAAGAGGCACCGGGTCCCAGCCGGAGATCCAGAAGATCGCGGCCTCCGGAGCGGCTGTCGCCCAATGTACTTGCGGGCAGCAGGCGGCGGCTGCGGAGCCCCTCACGGGACCCTGCGGGTGGCGAGCAGCACAGTGCGGTGCCACGCCGCCGTGCTCGCACCGGCAGGAATCCGCACAGCCGGCCTGCGAGTCCTGAACGGCGGGGACCGGCGCTGAAGCACAGGCTCCACAGGAAGTGCGGGCCGCAAAGGAAGTGCGGCCGGCGTCAGCAGCGCTGCCTGGACCGGAAGTCAGGGCAGCACCTAGGAGGGACATTCCTGCATCAGGCGGATCTGCCTGGACACGGCGGAACATAATTGATCTGAGGCGCACAGCAGTGGAGCCGGCAGGACGGACATCCGGAACGGCAGGTATCCCTGGCGATGCTCCTGTCGGGGTACCTGCCAGACGAAGCGGGAGACTCAACACACGGCAGCGATCGGAGGGCAGGCAGCAGCAGGGAGAAGCAGCACCGTCAGGCCCAACTCTTCAGTCCGCGGCGGGCGGCAGAGTGGCGCCACCTGGCAGGCACATCCCATCCAGCATGGGTCGGGCCGGTCGGTCCGGGTCTGGGGCGGTCGGCGTCACAGGCCTACCAAGCGGAGCGGAGTGAGGACAAGCGGGAGGCGAACTCCAGGCATGGGAGCACCAGCGGCTGCGGCAGGCGCTCGGGTCCCCCTGTTGATGAGGAGGCCGGGGGCGCGGACCTGGAGCATGGCCGCCAATCGGAAGGATCGGATTTCGAACAAGGAAAAGACAACTCACGGGATCGGCAGGACTCAGGATTGTTGGCTGGCGGGGACATAGCACCTGCGCAGCTACGTGAGTATGATTAAATGTCTGGTTTGTTGCCCGCAGGGGCTGTATGGCAAGGGGTAGAGAGTAGTTATTTAGTGAGGAACGATGCGAGGAATGTGGGTGGGCCGAGTGGGGCACAGGTACCGGGGCTTAGTGATATTTTAAGCACTGTCGCAAGTCTTGTTGAGGTTAGAAGGTGGGACAGCAGGCGACACGGGCGTCTCGCCCGTGAGAGCTTGATTGCCTGGGCAGGCAGCAGCGCAGCAGGCTGGGCCTGAAAGGGTCAATGGTTGCTAGCGAGGTGGTGTCATCTGGGGTTTCGGTATCGGTGCAGACCGAAAAAGAAAAAGGCGGTACGGTAAAGCTTGATGATTGTTAGAACCCTCCTGTTTGTTTTTTCCATCTTGCGTTTTGCGGTCACGTGACCATCTGCCTTTATTTTCCAGCTCCGCCCTTGTGGCTGTGCTGGACTTCAGTGTTTCATTGTTTCTCTAGCCTGGTGCTTCGGTGCCTTTCTCTGTCAAGTTCGCTTGGTCCTCTGGGACCTCTAGTACATTTTTGTCAGTTTGTCTTTTTGTGTTCTGCAACAACTTCTCTGTTTAGGAGGTGTCCCATTTTTGTCCCAGTCCTTAGTTCTTTTAGGGACCCCTCCCTTAATTCTATAGGTCTTCGTTCAGACTAGCTGAGGACTAAGGTGGCTCTGTTCACTAGGAACAGGCAGCCCGCTACATCGTAGGGATTTAGCTTAGTCTTACTGTAGGGACAGCTTTCCCCTATCTTTCCTTAATACATGTTGCAGATCATAAGAGTTAGAGGGTTTGGGTGCAGTATTAAGGATGATTTGAAGTTCTAGTTTTGAGTTGGCATTGTTTAGGCTGGCTTTTTCGTTAGCTTTCTTTGGCGCAATGCGAGTTGGGGAATTGGTGGCTCCAAGTAAAAGCAGGGCGGGGGGACTGCGGGCTGAGGATGTGGGATATTGGGTTGGGGGCATTGATTTTTGGTTAAGACACTCTAAGACGGATCAAGCTGGAAAAGGCAGGCATGTGGTGTTGGACAAGGTGGACGGGGCAATGATGTGCCTAAGGAAATGTTTGGAAGAATATTGTCAACTATGGTCGGGTAGAGTGGGCCTGCTTCTATGCCATGAAGACGGAACGTTTTTGTCCCGTTTTCAGTTTACTGCAGTACTTTAAAAAGGGATTCTCAAGTTGGGGCTTAGCCACGAATTATATGGCTCACATTCGTTTAGGATTGGCGCAGCGTCAGAGGCAGATAGGTGCGGTTTGGGTGCTGAGGTGATAAAGCACATCAGCAGGTGGAATGCTGACCGCTATCTTACGTATGTGAGGTATTACTTATGATAAGGCGATGGCAAAAGTATTTCGTCAAGCAGGTTAATATGTTTTTTCGTTAATCATTTTAGGTGCTGGTCCATTGTTAGCCTGGATTTTCGGACATTCGTTCGTGCATTGGGGGGCACTGCGGGCCGATGTAAGGCCGGACGGTAGGCAACTGGGTTTTGGTAGGGAGCAGATTGTTGTCCGCTGGCTGGGTTTTAAGGGGATGGTGTGGAGTCGGTTTTTGTCCGAATTCCACAAGGCGGCCCGGTTGGATAGAGCACCTGATATCTTGGTGGTTCATATCGGTGGGAACGATTAGGGAACAAGGCCCGTTAGGGAGTTAATTCGTGACATTCGGTTTGATCTTTTGAGGCTATGGACAACTTTTCCAGGGTTGCTGACGGTGTGGTCAGACATCGTGCCTAGACAAAAGTGGAGGGCGGCTAGATCTTTAAAAGGGATCAATAGAGCGAGGGTGAAGTTGAATAGGGCCGTAGGGACCTTTGTATCCAGGAATGGAGGTGTAAGTATTAGACATTTAGATATAGAGTCCGGAACGGGGAATTTTTGGATGGCTGATGGTGTTCATTTGAATGCCATCCGAATTGATCTCTGGGCTTTGGCAATACAGGATGGGATCGAAAGGGCATTGTTTGGGTTGGGGTGCTCACGAGCCTGAGGCGTCAGGGCTGTGTGTGGTTGGCGGGGGGTAGGGTTCTTGGAGTTGGTACGGATTTGTTGATACAAGGAATTTGCGAGAATTCCGGGTAATTTGAAGTTACATGGAGGGTGGTCTGGCAATTTTTGGTCAGGCCTCTGGACGGGGTTTTTACCCTGGGAGCTCTTAGGTGATTAATCTTTCACGTATTGTGGAAGTATGGTGCCCTCGAGCTGGTGGTGCACGGCTGAGGGTAAGATGGCAGTTGGATTTCTTTCATGTTATAAAAGCCAGACCTATTAGCTCAAAGAACCCTCCCCTCTAAATTTATCTGGTATTATTATTATGGTTAATATGTTAATGTTTGTTTGTTAATAAAATGGCCGCTGTGGCCAAATTTATCCAAAGAATCCTGTATTGAAGTGTTTTTATTCGTGGGGGGGGGGGTAAGGTGTAGTGTTGGAGAAGGTGGAACCAGTTAAATACGGTAAGAAAGCCATACTGGCCGTACCCGGTCATGGATGCCAATATAGTTGAAAGCAATGATGGAGGAGGGAACAGCTGCTGACGCTCCCTCCTCCATAATTCTTCCTCGGTGTCTGACGTCTCAGCTCAGCAGGCGCGAAGACGTCACTACATGGCGCCAGCTATGCTGAGGTGTGCAGTGCTTCAGAACGCTTGCTGCAGAGACTGGAGCAGCGAGGGAACGAGGAGGAGAGGTGAATATTGTTTGTTTCGTGTGTTTGTTTGTTTTTAAATCAGTAAGTACATTGTGGTGGTTATAATACTGTATGGAGGACTATGGGGAGTGCAGTATACGCAGTACACTGTATGGAGGACTATGGGAAGTGCAGTATACTGTATGGAGGACTATGGGGAGGGCAGTATACTGTATGGAGGACTATGGAGAGTGCAGTATACTGTATGGAGGACTATGGAGAGTGCAGTATACTGTATGGAGGACTATGGGGAGTGCAGTATACTGTATACAGGACAATGGGGAGTGCAGTATACTGTATACAGGACAATGGGGAGTGCAGTATACTCTATGGAGGACTAAGGAGTGTGCAGTATACTGTATGGATGACTATGGGGAGTGCAGTATACTGTATGGAGGACTATAGGGAGTGCAGTACACTGTAAGGAGGACTATGGGGAGTGCAGCATACTGTATTCAGAACTATACTGAGTGCAGTATACTATATGGAGGACTATGGGGAGAGCATTATACAGTATTTAGGACTATGGGGAGTGCAGTCTACAGTATGTAGGACCATGGGCACAGCATTATACTGTATGGAGTACAATGGGGATTGCAGTATATGTGTAGCGCCCCAAGGGTTCGGCCGCTACAGGGGTATTGCACCTCTGCCAGAGGTGTGGTATTCCACTCCCGGGTAAGGATGGAGTATGGACCAGGGCTCAGTTAGCTGCATACAGCACACTCACCCCATTTCCGAGGGACAGCTCAACGGTACTCCCATTAGACAGAAATGCAGGTACGACAGACCATGTCCCTGGCTGGAGTGGGGAGGGGGGAGGTATACCAAGTGATGTAGGAGCAGATAGGGGTTGGTTCCTGAGCGTAGGTAGGAGCCCATTGGTTGCTGGTCACCTGGGCTCATGGCTAGAGGGAGGTATAAAAGGTGGGCACCATCTTAGGACAGGAGGTCGTTCAGTCTGTGCAGAGAGAGGAGAAGACAGGGAGTAGAGGCTCTGTAGGAGCTCTACTCCAGAGTAGGCCTAGGGAGAGGCCGAGGAGGAGAGTGGAGAGAGAGAGGAGGTGAAGGGGAGCTGGGATTACTTCTCAGCCCAGCTCCACGAGAAAGGAGAAGAAGGAGGAACAGAGAAGGGAAAAGAAGAGAAAGAAACAGAAGGGCTCAAGAACAAGAAGGAAGAAGGGACCCTAAGAACCCACGAGAATACAGGGTGAAGGGTCAGGCAGATTAAGGGTGCCGGATCCCAAGTTGGTGGAGGAGAAACTACCCTCAGCCAAAGACCGGACGTCGTGATCATTTATTGGTGCGACACCTCATCAAACCTGCTAGGAAGGCACCATATAGGGCAGCGGGGAACGGGGCCCACGTTTACCCGCGCAGTTCCGCAGCAGCTGGACAAAAGTGGGTCACTGGCGAGGCAGGCCAGAGGAAGGATTGAAGGGGGTCCTGAGCTATACTCCTGAGCTGCCTGGGAGTTGACCGAGCCCCTCACCTGGTGGACGCAGCACGGCTCGGGAAGTCCTTACCAGCTGAAGTGACTAGGATATTAACCGTGAGTAAAGACCCTGGACTGCAGTACGTTGTCTGTGTGCTTTTTCGCTCCTCCGGCACTACCAGTACTGGGACTCTCACCACCATCACTCCCACCATCCACTACACTGCCCTGGGGCCGTACTCCTCCCGTGGGGAGTCATACCATCCCAGCTGCATACATCATCGGCCCCAGCGGTCTGCCCTGCAGCGGCGGTTCCTAATAACCGCAATCCACGGGTGGCGTAGTCGGACATTATCTCAAACATCTAAAAGACTGCCACTGGTCTGACCACCCTGTGCCACGGGAGCGGGTCGCCACTACTACCCCCATCGTCTCCCTATTGCCCGGTTCCGAGTACCCCATGGCCCAGGGGGCGAGTCATATGTATGGAGGACTATGGGGTGCATTATACTATATGGAGGACTATGGGGTGATTTATACTATATGAAGGACTTTAGGGATTGCATTATACTATGAGGAGGCCTATAGGGAGTGCATTATACTATATGGAGGCCTATGGGGAGTGCATTATTCAATATGGAAGGCAACGTGGGGCCCGGTATACTATATGGAGGGCTATGTGGGGGCCATTGTAATATTTGGAGGGCTATGTCGAAGCCTTCATAGCCTTCATACTTTATGGAGGGCTATGTGAGGGTGATTATACTGTATGCAAGCAGTTTTACAGTGTGAAGGTTTGTGTGGGGTCTATCATACTGTGTGGAGGGCTGTGTGCGAGCCTTTATACAATGTAGAGAGGTGTGGGGCCATTATACTGTATGTAGGCCCATTATACTGCATGGAGGGCTCTGTGGGGGATCATATTGTGTTAAGGTCACCATACTTTGCTGAGGGAGTTAAGGTGGGGTATAGTAGGGTCATCATATTATGCATGTGGACGGTACTGTGGAGGAATTCACTGTGGGGGTATCACAGTGTTTGTGGGGCACTTTTGTTGGCATCATGCTTTATGGGGGCAATGAAAGTGGAATCTAGGGCTTCAGTAGGAGGAAAATTACTTTGTAAAGATTGCAAAGTTGTGAGATATGCTCTTCTGTGACCCCGCCGAATATTAATTATTTTTTTCTTTGGGGTGGGGCCTAATTAGAGCTTCTGCTATGGGGCCCCATGATTCCTATGTATGCCCCTGCCTATAGACAAACATCGGTAATACTATGGATTGTACTGGACCGCTGTTTCACATACAAAACCATATGTCAGATTGTGATGTCTGCACAGTTTTGCAGGTGAAACTGATGTTCTGCAAAATGAAGTCATTTTTCAACAATCAATTAAAAGCCGCTGCAGTTGTTTGCTTATATACGCGCTTGCAATATATTGCAGAAAATATGTTTTCGTTTATTCATTATAACTTGACTTTATACAGGTATTGAGACTTTATCTACACTGCACCATAATGTAAGTGAACATGATTGGGTTGCGACTAGGAAGTTGAAAGAAATTAAAACCAGCTTTTTTCCTGTAGTTTGGGGATACACGGCAACTTTGGCCATGACATAAGTCGTGTGGACAAAGATTGCTAGGTGTCGCTGCTGCATCGCAACACAGTACAAGTGAATGGGGTCCTATTGTGACCCCGAGGTAACCGCAACAAGCCAATCAGACCCGGTTGGATTTTCTGCGACTTGCTTGTCACAATAACTGTAACCTTGGAATGACTATGCAACCCCATTTACTTGTATTCCATGGGCAGAGTCCCCATGTAGCCCTTGTTTGCAAGTAGCAAACATGCACAGCATCTTGCTGGTTAACATTCTCTTATGTTAGGGAGAAACATAGCAGCAGCATAGAGAGATCTTTGGCCCTGCAACATCGTGTCGTGGCCAAAGTAGCAGCCCCAGCCATGAGCAAACCATACTATAGCATCACCAATGGATAAATCACCAATAGATAAATCACCAATGGATAAAATCACCAATGGATAAAATCCATATTCTTAATTAAATAGCCAATTTAAAAACAGCAAAACGAAACCAGGGAGAGGGGTGACAGGCGGCATAACCTGGTTATTGCCATTTTGCATTCAATTATGCTTCTATGGAAAGGAATCTCTTACAACATGACGTAATTATTAAGTATCATTTTAAAGATATGTAAACTAGTATATCGTCATGAGAAAAAATTGATACATGATAAAGAACAATTATTGTTGTAACCAGACAATGATGGATACATTGTAACAACAAAACTATAAAAATACGCCTGGATCACTTATCATTGAATCCAATTGTTAATTATACTGCAAAGTAAAGCACGCTGGATTCTTATCTCCCCCTTGTGGTGAAAAAAGAACATTTTCGAGTCCTGCAAATCCCAACAACAGTGCTGGCTCACTACCATGAACCTCTTACATCTGTTTGACTAAACGTGTTGCACCAGGGAAATCCATTAGAAAATCTTGAGCCCCATACAGCTCCATAATCAGGGCCCCATGCAGCCATTCCAACGTTGCCTATTTTATCTCTATAATGGTGCTTTCACATAATCCTATTTTACAGTCCAAGTTATGGCTGCAATGCCCATTCTGACCGATGGTCTCCTAACCTGAGCTGACAGCTGCATAATCAGGTATGAGATGTTGGTTTAGTTTAGGAGACCTGCGCATTCGACTGGCATTGTGGCCATAACACGGACAGTAAAATATGTTGGTATATTTGTACCCTTATCCCGATGATGAATACACATTTTCGGATACACAATAATTTATCACCACCTCTTCACCCACATACAAATAATATTTAGACTAAGGTTTCATAATGACACTTGGTCACCCAGCAAGAAAATCATAGCCTCTATAGCAACAATTTCAGACAGGAAACATGGACGTTTTAGGTATAAAAGACACATAGTATGTCAATTTCCATGAAGGCATATTTTTGTAGTGTCAGGATACATCAATGGATATTTTATCGGACAGCACTCAGACCCATGGGGTGTCACTTGTTCAATCACACATCCGTGTGTAATGTCCGAGTGCTGTCCGATTTTTTATCAGACAGTACCCAGACCAATAGAGTGTCACTTGTCCATTCTCGCATCCATGAAAATCACTGATATGATAAAAAACTAAAAGCATGTCCTAAACTGATCTGATGTTGAGGATCAAAATAGGACTTAAAGATGGGTCTGAGTGTTGTCTAACAAAAAGTCGGGCAGCACACCGACATCATGATTAAGA
Source organism: Phyllobates terribilis (assembly GCF_046119375.1). Taxonomy (NCBI): domain Eukaryota; kingdom Metazoa; phylum Chordata; class Amphibia; order Anura; family Dendrobatidae; genus Phyllobates; species Phyllobates terribilis. Next base: position 308,756,148 of record NW_027362761.1, read on the forward strand.
ACGCATATAGTGTTTGAAATGCGTAAGTGATCAGTACCCTTTCACCACTCTTCTATGAATATTTGAAATAAAGTGCTAATTTTAACCCATTTGGATTAAGCTGGACAAGCCCACCTCTTTTTTCAATCGATCACCACCTTGTAACAGCTTCTGCTCCAGGCTCTCCAAAATCCCAAGTTGAGCTGGTGATTTTCTTTTTCATTGATACGATGTACAAAATTCATTAAGTGGTGTGAGCTTCTTAAGTAATTTAGCACATTCTACTCTAAAAAACGCCTTTTCATTAAAACTGGTGTGTGTGCCATACCAGTTTTAATAAATCTGGCTTTTAGTGTTCCTAAGATATTCAAAAAAACATTTATTAACAAAAATTAATACACGCATAGGTGCAACACATTTCATCTACAAATGCAAGAGGTTCATGAGAGTGAACCAGTGTTGTTGCCTTTTGCAGGACTCAACAATTTTCTAATTTCATTGCAAGGGGAGATAGGCATTAACTTCTACTGCACAATGCAGCAAAGTGGATTTTTAAAACTAAGATAATAGGTCATATTGGATTCAATGATAACACATGGTGCAGGCCACACCTGGCCAAAGTGTAGACTGCGGGCCTAATGTAGCCCTTTGGCGGTTCCGGAGTGTCGCCTGTGGACCAAAGGGCTGGATACAGTAGCGTCGTGCACCACACACCCGGTGTCTCACTTTCACCGGTACCTGTATCACCTCCCTCTTCCATCATTGAGCCTGTGCTGTGGGGACATAATAAGAAATTGTGTGGACATAATACTGTGTAAGGGGGCTGTGTGGGGACCTAATAATGTGCAAGGGGGTGGTCTTAGGGAAAAATACAGTGCAAAGGGGCTGTGGGGGCATCATACTGTGTGGGGGGCATCAAACTGTGTGAGGGAGCTGTTGATCAAGGTACATGTATACTTATTAGAACAGATACTGGACTCTGCAGATCATATATGTCAATACATATTCAAGAAATTAGAGTATCAGTCACACAAAATTGACATATCTGCCTAGACCATAGAATGGCAGACCATTCGGAAAAGATACATATGCCCAAAAAGAAAAAACCTGAACATAATGGTCATGTAAACGACAGAAGTCTTTGGGATCAATTAAAAAAGCCTTTATTATACAACCATTGGTTATTTGATGGCACTGCACAGGAAGAGTGGACACACACAGTTAATAATAAATACAATGAGTCAATAGCAAAAAAAGGGGGGTTAAAACATTAAAAAAAATCACCCGGACCAAAGCAAGGATGAATTAATTCAGTAGTAGTGATGCATCATATTTCATACGAAAAACTATGGAATTTGTCATACTCTACTGATTAGGAAACATCCACTAGGTGGCGTAATGTGAACGCAGTTGACCTGTCCTAATGTTACCAGAAACTAACCTGTATTTTTTATATATGAAGAGTAGGATTATACATACTGTTTTTTTATATATACGGTACTCTTTTTGGGCACATGTATACTTATATAGATTTAAGGTTGAAATACAGTAGCTTTTTACAAACTTTATAAAATGTAGTATATTACACGGTTTTGATTAGCTGCTACTGTAAGAGTACATGTTACAATAACCCCCCCAACCGTAACATATATTACCAGCAGCGAGTCATCAAACTTAATTTTATTAATTAAAAATAAGTGCAAACAATGAATATAAAATAACTATAATAATATTGAGCAAAATTAAGTTTGGCTCGTTGGTTTGGCTCTCTACAACAGTCACGATGTCTCATGTGGTCCCTTGTGAAATTTAATTGCCCATCGCAGTGATTGACAGAGGAAGGGGACTCCCCTTGTACTACATCACACACCCTTTAAACTCGTGATGCAATAGTTGGATGTTGATGACTGCTATGTCAACCAGAGACATGACAATGACCTTAGAGGCTGCCAGATACAGAAATTCATAAGTCCCTGCCAGTAGCAATGTAGAATTGGCTGCGTGTCATTGTAACACATTGTAATACAGAAATAGTGCAGTGTAATATGCCACTGATCCAAAGATGTATCAATGTTTAAGTACTAAAAAAGTTAAAAATAAAATAATTTAGGGGAAAAAGTCAATAACATTTTTTTAAACTCCCTTTCATACATCAAATCAGCATGATATATTAAATGCAAATTGCATGCACCATGTTACCATCAGCAGCACCAGCAGCCAACCTAAAATTCCTAGTAGTAGCCCCTGCTTACCGGACTGAATGATTCCTCAAAGTCCAGTGAATTGTCCAGTTGTACATGGAACACAGGAGCTGAGATCGCTTCCGTCATGTTGTAGCCGAACCACAACTTGTTCATAATGGCCTAAAAAGAAGATAAATATTTCACTGAAGATGAGTGGAAACCAAGTATTGTCAGTAATCACAGAATCACAGCATAATGTACAGCTCGATTAAACCTCAGAGGCAATTAACAAAAAGAACTTGTTACATAACATACAGAAGTGCATTAGTCCTCATTCTAGGCTTTATTCAGACATCCTTGAGTCACGTGTTCTATCTGTAATTTTAACAGACAGAACCCCTACCCATTTTATTCCATAGGGCTGTTCACATGTCCATGGTATTTTGTGCATTGTGTGTCCACAAAAAAAATCACTGACACATGTCCGTTTTTGAGCCACTGATCAAAATTACCCATACAATTCTATGGGTCCATGAAAATCACAGACTGTGCACAGATGGCATCAGTGTACCATCTATGTGCTGTCCGTAATTAACATTGTAATGAAACAAGGGAGGAGAAAATGCCAGACACAAATGTAAAGTATAAATATATCCTTTATTAAATAATATAATTAATTAAAAACACTTAAAACGGAGAACAAGGACAAAACAGACATGTTATTGACAAAATGGCTACAATAAGTTACATGGACTGTGAAAAACAGTATATATATAGTCGTGTTGATTGTAGTATGTCTCAGCGGCTGAATTGGCTAATGTCCCAAACAAAATACGTAACGCATTATGTATTGTAATATAACTGTTCATAAATAAAAGTAGTGACAGAAATATGCCCCAGATGAAGCCTAAGTGAAACTTGTGTTGGGTGCATTGTCTCATGGATGGGTAGCTATATTCTTCTAAAATGGCTTTACTTTGAGACAATAATTTTATCTCTGTGTTATTTGTCTTTTTCAGCAGCTGAGTCATTTAATATACTTGCAAACTGCTCTTCAGACGTATTCTATTTTTCTCTCTATATACTCATATGTAAACTCATATGAGTGATCTTGTACTTAATATTAACATTACTACACGACATATTTATGCCACATGTGTATATATTTCCGTCACTATTTTTATTTATTAACAGTTATATTACAATACATAATGAGTACATATTTTGTTTGAGACATTAGCCAATTCAGCCGCTGAGATATACTGTCACGATTCCTCCTCTCAGTGTGGTGAGTGGCAGCTCAGCCATCCAATCTGGGGCAGGGGCATGCTGAGCTGTCAGTATTGTGATAGACAACTCAGCTGTCCAATCTGAGACTTGGGCATGCTGAGCTGTTAGTGTGGTGAGTGACAGTCCAGTCGCCCAATCAGGGCCGTGGCGAGCTGGGTTTCCTACAGTTGTCTCCTGTTCGGAATGATTCCCAGGGTATTTAGCTGGCTGGCTGCCTCTTATCTCTGCCAGTTGTAGCTCTGCTTGGTTTCGTGTGTTTTTGCTTTGTGCTTTGAGTTCTAGTATTTTGATCTTTGTTGACCGACCTTGGATTTGCCTTTGACCATCCGTTTGCCTAGCTCCTTTGTCTTGATCCGCTACCTTCTTGGAATTCTGACCCCAGACTGTTACCTGACTACACCTTTGCCTCACCCCTCTGTTTATGACATACCCTCCTGGCTTTTGATCTTGGACTCCCTGACTTCCCCACCTCATGGCGTGTCCATAAGTAGGTACTAGCGTCACACATACTACATTCAACATGACTATATATACTGTTTTTCACAGTCTATGTAACTTATTGTAGCCATTTTGTCAATACGATATCAGTTTTGTTCTTGTTCTTCTTTTTAACTATTTTTAATTAATTATATTATTTAATAAAGGATATATTTATGTTTACATTAGTGACTGGCATTTTCTCCTCCCTTGTTTCATAATTTTGATGTATGCCTTAAAACACAGTACTTGGCTAATGAATTGCCCTGTTGTATTACTATAACATTGTAATGAATAGAAGAAGCTTTGCTATTTATTTATTTTAGCTAATTTAAAGGGAACCTGTCAGGTCTCCATGCCCTCCAACTCAGCAGCATTCACATGCATATGACTAAACTCCCTGCCTAGCCAGCCCTGTATAATGTTATTCAGTTAAATCAATGTTTGAAAAAAACATTTATAAGGTCCGCTTTTTCTATGCTAATTAGAGCTTTGACTAGTCAATGGGGCGTTAGTTTCCTAAAACTAGTCGTTCTTCTTTCCATCTTTCCATGTTATCACGCCCTTGTTATCATGATAACATAATTTGCAGGAGCGGCGTCATCGCCAGCTTTTGCGAATCTTGCCATGCACTCCTCACATTTCAGCAGCGTCAATGCGCCTCTGTAGCCGGACGTACACTTCCTGGCTTCAGAGGCGCACTTTGCATGACCTGATTCTTTGGATGTACAATTTGCGCGGATGCAAGTAAAAATGCCGGGCCCTTGTTTTATGAACAATGCACTGAGCATCTTGTGCCTTTCCTTTCTTTTCTTGCAAATTGTTCAGCCCTTTTTTCTGTATTGTTTGGCCCTGTTTCCTTTTTGCATATTGTATTGCATTGCTATATACATACTGTGTATTCCTGCAGTCTGGACAAAACAGGTGAGTTTTTCTCTTTGGTGAATTGATTACACATTTTAGCTATATGTGTTAATTCATTATGGCCATTGTCATTTATTAGGGTCATTACGGTTGGTTGTTTTTCTCCATTCATAAATATAAAAAAAACTGTCATAAAGATTGTTGTTAGTCACTTATTTTTTCTCCGAAAAAGATATAAATTATATTGATTTTCAACATTTTTTCAAAATTGGATAAAGCTACGACTTTCAGTATGGCCACGGCCCCACTATCAGTTTTGGTCAGCATTTTTTCTCAGGAGCGGGAGCCAAAACAAAAAAAAACGCAAAGTTTCTGTGTGAGGATAAGTTTACACTATATACTGCAAATAATGAATTTGTCAAGGCTTAGCCCCTCAACAATTACCCAATCCTTGTATTCAGCTTTACTATTTATTTCTGAATATATACTCTATAGAAAAGTTGAATTGAAATTTCCTTCTTATCTAACTTTATCCTTACTTATACACTTACCTGTGCAGTCGCACCAACTATCCTTAAACCACCTGAACCACCTATAACCAGTTGAGACGTCTGGTCTTTAGACAAAAGAATAGTTGGCGTCATGGAAGATGGTGGCTGCATCCCTACAATGCCAAGGAAGAGTAATCATACTTGTGAATCGCAAAGAAACATTTCACAAAATAATATCAAAATGTAATTTGGATAACACCAGGCTGAAGGAAAATGCTGTTGGCAAGCTGCGTTATTTCTTCTCATTTGTTATAAATTGGTGAACCCTTTCTGACAATCAGGTTTTCTTAGGAGACACAGTTTAACACAGTAAAAGCAAAAAATCACAAAAGATACAAAGCATTCTGCGAGCCCTATGACATGTGCAAATAATGAACAAATGAATTATTCTGCATTGCATTATTGCTATGTCGAATGTATATAACATACGAGGTCTTAGTGCACTTACGACCATATTGTGTGAGACTTCAAGACGACTTCCCATTTGTCCAAGGTTTCATTCAAACGTTAGTTTTTTGACATTTGAGAAAAACGGACCGAGTTTCATCAGTGAGTAATCATCGTGCCATTGGTTTCATCAGTTTTTTTTCACTGATAAGAAAGAAAAAAGTTTCTCCAACATATTCTATCTAAAGATATCCGAGGGACCATAGACATCCTTATAAAAAACAAATCTTTGTTCCAGAATATTTAAAACATCACAGCAGTGAGGAAACAAAAATAGAGCAACATTTTCGGCACTGGTGACTGTATTTATTTAGTCACTGCTGGGTCTATCATCACACCCCTGGCACCTTTGGCAACTACCCATCATGTTGTTTTTTCACTTCCATGTACACACGTGCGTTAGTGTCAGATCTCTCTTACCTGACAGCCTACCTCTTGGGGATTCTGTATGGTCTAACAGACCCTGGATTTATCTTTGGAGGTTTTTGATTCCTGCCTCCGCTACATAGATACCATGCCCCCTTTTCCCTCTTTATCTGCAGCTGGCTGCTATTATCTTGACATCATCCTTTGACCTTCTGGTCATATGCTTTCATTTGGGTAGTACATGCTAATATTTATTATACACCATGTTTCTTGTACCCTCTATGGGGACGCCCATTGAGTTATAGCATTGTGCATTTTAAGGGGAATTGTTATATCTATAGTTGTATATTTACAGTTGAAAGCTAGGCAGTCACATGTACTACAGACTGGCGAGAGAGGAGCAACCGGGGCCGGGGGATGTTATATGTATGATAGGACAGAGCATGGGCACATACAGTGTCTGCCATTACTATGGTTTTTATGGTGGAGCTGGACAGTCACATGTACTAGAGACACTGGTGAGAGAAGAGCAGCCGGGGGATGTATGATGAGAAGCTGTACTTCATGTCAGTGCAGTGTATACTGACCCTGCTGTGGGCTGATTAGTTCCCCTTCCCATTTAGGGAGTCTGATGACCTGTATGTGACCTCTATCTCTGTACTACATACTGGTCATGCTGTGTGTACAAATCCTATGTATCAAGGTTATCATTTTTCACTATATATGAGTTATCTGTGTACAGGCTCCATCTCTGTGCTGTATACAGATCCAACATATCCAGGTTATTCTCCACACTATACAGTTAGGTCCATATATATTTGGACAGAGACAACATTTTTCTAATTTTGGTTCTAGACATTACCACAATGAATTTTAAGCAAAACAATTCAGATGCAGTTGAAGTTCAGACTTTCAGCTTTCATTTGAGGGTATCCACATTAAAATTGGATGAAGGGTTTAGGAGTTTCAGCTCCTTAACATGTGCCACCCTGTTTTTAAAGGGACCAAAAGTAAGTGGACAATTGACTCCAAGGCTATTTCATGGACAGGTGTGGGCAATCCTTTCGTTATGTCATTCTCAATTAAGCAGATAAAAGGCCTGGAGTTGATTTGAGGTGTGGTGCTTGCATTTGGAAGGTTTTGCTGTGAAGTAAACATGCGGTCAAAGGAGCTCTCCATGCAGGTGAAACAAGCCATCCTTAAGCTGCAAAAACAGAAAAAACCCATCCGAGAAATTGCTACAATATTAGGAGTGGCAAAATCTACAGTTTGGTATATCCTGAGAAGGAAACAAAGCACTGGTGAACTCATCAATGCAAGAAGACCTGGGCACCCACGGAAAACAACAATGGTGGATGATCGCAGAATAATCTCCATGGTGAAGAGAAACCCCTTCACAACAGCCAAGCAAGTGAACAACACTCTCCAGGAGGTAGGCGGACCAATGTCCAAATCTACCATAAAGAGAAGACTGCATGAAAGTAAATACAGAGAGTTCACTGCACGGTGCAAGCCACTCATAAGCATCAAGAATAAAAAGGCTAGACTGGACTTTGCTAAAAATCATCTAAAAAAGCCAGCACAGTTCTGGAAGAACATTCTTTGCACAGATGAAACCAAGATCAACCTCTACCAGAATGATGGAAAGAGAAAAGTATGGTGAAGGCGTGGTACAGTTCATGATCCAAAGCATACCACATCATCTGTAAAACACGGCGGAGGCAGTGTGATGGCTTGGGCATGCATGGCTGCCAGTGGCACTGGGTCACTAGTGTTTATTGATGATGTGACACAGGACAGAAGCAGCCAAATGAATTCTGATGTATTCAGAGCCATACTGTGTGCTCAGATCTAGCCAAATGCAGCCAAACTGATTGGTCGTCGTTTCATACTACAGATGGACAATGACCCAAAACATAAAGCCAAAGCAACCCAGGAGTTTATTAAAGCAAAGAAGTGGAATATTCTTGAATGGCCAAGTCAGTCACCTGATCTCAACCCAATTGAGCATGCATTTCACTTGTTAAAGACTAAACTTCAGACAGAAAGGCCCACAAACAAACAGCAACTGAAAACCACCGCAGTGAAGGCCTGGCAGAGCATCAAAAAGGAGGAAACACAGCGTCTGGTGATGTCCCTGAGTTCAAGACTTCAGGCAGTCATTGCCAACAAAGGGTTTTCAACCAAGTACTAGAAATGAACATTTTATTTACAATTATTTAATCTGTCCAATTACTTTTGGTCCCTTTAAAAACAGGGTGGCACATGTTAAGGAGCTGAAACTCCTAAACCCTTCATCCAATTTTAATGTGGATACCCTCAAATGAAAGCTGAAAGTCTGAACTTCAACTGCATCTGAATTGTTTTGTTTAAAATTCATTGTGGTAATGTCTAGAACCAAAATTAGAAAAATGTTGTCTCTGTCCAAATATATATGGACCTAACTGTATATGTGTGATCTGTATACAGGATCCATCCCTGTGCTGTATATGTATACCAGGTTATTCTCCACACTATATATGTGTGATCTGTATACCGGCTCCATTCCTGAGCGGTATACTATAATGTATAAAAAGCCTGCCTATCCAGGTTATCACTCCGCACTATATATATGTGATCTGCATGTGACCATCTCTGCTATATACTGATCGTGTATATAGATCCTGTCTATCTAGGTTATTATTCACACTATATATGTGTGATCTGATATGTGTGACTATATATTTATAATGTATACAGATCCTGTCTACCCAGCCTGATATATCCATCCTGTTTCTTTATATTGTTCCCCTCATATGTTTGCAGGATCTGTGTATACCCACCAAGTGCTTATTTTACATTACCTAAGATGGTGGATAGCACAGGCCTGAGTGGCATACCTGGAGCCTTATCATATATGTTTTCTCGTATATAAAATAATAAAATATTTGGGGAATACCTCAGCACATGGTGGGGCAGAGAGTGGGCACTAATAACTCAGCACATGGCGGGGCAGTGAGTGGGCACTAATAACTCAGCACATGGCAGGCAGTGAGTGGGCACTAATAATTCAGCACATGGCGGGCAGTGAGTGGGCACTAATAACTCAGTACATGGCGGGCATTGAGTGGGCACTAATAACTCAGTACATGGCGGGCAGTGAGTGGGCACTAATAACTCAGTACATGGCGGGCAGTGAGTGGGCACTAATAACTCAGCACATGGCAGGCATTGAGTGGGCACTAATAACTCAGCACATGGCGGGGCAGTGAGTGGGCACTAATAACTCAGTACATGGCAGGCATTGAGTGGGCACTAATAACTCAGTACATGGCGGGCAGTGAGTGGGCACTAATAACTCAGTACATGGCGGGCAGTGAGTGGGCACTAATAACTCAGCACATGGCAGGCATTGAGTGGGCACTAATAACTCAGCACATGGCGGGGCAGTGAGTGGGCACTAATAACTCAGTACATGGCAGGAAGTGAGTGGGCACTAATAACTGAGCACATGGCGGAGCAGTGAGTGGGCACTAATAACTCAGTACATGGCGGGTGGTGAGTGGGCACTAATAACTCAGCACATTGCGGGGCAGTGAGTGGGCACTAATAACTCAGTACATGGCGGGCAGTGAGTGGGCACTAATAACTCAGTACATGGCGGGCAGTGAGTGGGCACTAATAACTCAGCACATGGCAGGCATTGAGTGGGCACTAATAACTCAGCACATGGCGGGGCAGTGAGTGGGCACTAATAACTCAGTACATGTTGGGCAGTGAGTGGGCACTACCAGTGTGATGCTGCACCTAGCTCTGGAGGATACATCATGGGCCCAGTTTTCAGCCCTGTCTAACAGGTATTGTACAGTGCTGCTCACAATTTTTGGCACCCCTTCATTTTTTTATAAACTGTACAATATCTTCAGAAATAAATGGAAATGTACCAAAGTTATATTCTCAGGATTTTTTTTATTAGTCGTCCAAAGTAATGCAATTATAAAACATTGTTTTTCAACTTCCGTGTTGCAATTTCAAAGAAGAAACAGAATAAACACCATGTGCAGCAATAAAGGCACGCCTAATTAATACTTGGTTGCATACCTTTTGGCATTTCTGAGAGCCTCTTAATGTTTCTTATAGCCATATATAAGCTTCTTTCACTTCTCAGCTGGAATTTTCTCCCACTCTTCCTTTGCAGTTTGTTCAAGCTCTTGAATGTTTGCAGGGTTCTTTTTCCCAATGACAGATTTCAGCTCACCCCAAAGATTTTCAATTTGATTGAGGTCAGGACTCATTGCTGGCCATTTAAAAAAAAAAAAATCTTTTTCAACCATTCCGGTGTACTTTTGGATGTGTGCTTTGGGTCATTATCTTGCTGGAGGACCCATGATCTTCGACTGAAACCAAGTTTTCTTACACTGGATAGGACATTTTGCTCTAAAATCTCTTGATAATTATTTGATTTCATGATTCCTGTGAGGTTAATTGTTGGTAAGGTGTTCTTTTCCTTATAAGTTTCATTGCATTGTCTGTAAACAAACTGTTGCTTTGCATTGCCAAAAAGCTCTATTTTTGTTTCATCTGGCCACAAAACATTTTCCCAGAAGGATTGTGGTTTGTCAAGGTACTCTTTGGCAAGGATCAGTTGTTCCTTTTTATGTCTTTTCTTCAGCAATGGTTTCTTCTTTGGCCTTCCCCCATAAAGCTCTGCTTGGTTTAGTGTGCGGCGTATGGTACTTGTTGAAACCATGACCACAGACTGTTCCAGGTTGGCCTTCAGGTCTTTGTATGTTTGGCGTGGTGTTTTTCCACCATTCGCACCGATCTTTGAAGACATCTCTTGTCAATTTTCCTGTTTCCCCCACTTCCAGGGAGGTTCCATGCTTGGCAAACTTCTTAATAACATTGCTTACTGTTGAAACTGGAATACCAAGGTCTTTGCAGATATCCTTTGCTAATAATAGCAGTTCTGATGTCGTCAGACAGCTCCTTTGTCTTTAACATAGTGACAAAGGAACAGGGCCTACTATGTGGCTTTTTAAAACACTGAAGTCATCATTCATTGGCAAATTCATGTCACATGGGCACCGACAATTAATCACAGGTGAATCTCTTTTGTGATTTACCATAGGCGAGTCAAAATGTTCTTCCATACTAAATTAATGTAAAGGGTGCCAATACCAGTGACACAGCAAGCTTTAGGTTTTTCTATTTTTCCCTCCCATTGTTTTTTGTTTTAAATTATTGTTTATCATTTGCTCTTTTGTCTCTTTATTAGGTCCATGGCGTTCAACTCCATTTAAGGTGTCAAATGGCCTCTTTGGTGGTTGTTTAGGAGTCAGGTGGAAGTTGCAGACGAGTTAAAGTGGACTCATTTTAACTAATAGAGGATGTTAAACCTCATGGTGGTGACCAGGCTCAGCTATTGGGTGCCAGCCTCAAGGATGTTGTAAATGTAAAGTCAATCGGGCGGGCATGGTGGTTAAGCACAGGAGTAAGGATAATAGGGTCATTGGTGCCCTCAAAGTTTGCTTGAATGGCAAGCTAGTGCGTGCCGCCCCTTTATGGCTGTCTGTACTGGTGCTGTATGTCAGACAGCTGGGGATATCACAGTACTTGTGAATCAAAATGTACTAGCACTTCACCTGACTCCTAATGTGATTGTTTTAATCCTGTTTAAATAAAGCTGTGGCCATTTTGACAACCAAAATAATGTGTTTTGTGTATTTATTCCAGTGTCTAGGTTTACTGTAGTTATAGTTGTTTTAAGACGGAGTGAGGGTCAGTCCCATATCCAGAAGTCATGGCTTTTCTCTTTTCTGGTGACGGTATTTTAGGCTTGAGAAAGGCCATTTGGCCGAAACATTGCTCTATTTTTGTTTCCTCACTACTGTGATGTATTAAATATTCTGGATATTTTCTGGATAACGATCTCTATGGTACCTCGGATATCTTTGGATTTTTGGACCTGGTGGGAGGCCCTGCCCAGTAACACATACTCATCAATGGTGCATGGGAATTCTATACTCAACATATTCTATCAATCAGTGAAAACCAGATGGCACACAAATATCATCTGAGTGCTGTCAGATTTTTTTCACTAACCCATAGACTTGCATTGACAATTTTAATCCGACTCTCGGACATGTATTAATATCGGACATATCCCCACAATTTAGCGGAGCAGTCCCATACACTGTACAAAAGTCAACTGTGAAAAAAAGGATAGCACTTGTGAATGAACCCTAAGGCTGATTTCACGCATCCAACATTTTCTGGAAAAGTATGGACTGCAATATCCGGACAGGCTGCGGGTCATAGGCAGAGGGTATATAGGCATATATGAGGCTGTCAAGTTTGGCTCAGTAGACCCATGGCCGTTCCTACTATATAACATTTTGCTTCCTTCATGCTGGGGGCAAGTTAGGGATTTTATATGTGGTGACAGGTTCCCTTTGTAGAGAAAAGTCTTTCTAGTGGCAGGTGTCCAATTAAAAAACTAGTTTCCACAAATGAGTAATTTTATTATATAATGCTTTGAAAAAAAGAAAAAAATATATATAAAGTACTGTGCAATAGTTTTCAGCAGATGTGGCCCAAAACTGCTGAGGCCGCTAGACTTTGAATGGAGTCGTTCACTGCAGCTCATTTAATGTCTTTATATTTGGCCACAGCATGTTGGACTTGCACTGATCTGATATAGCAAATAGTTATTTAGCTATTTAAACGTACACATGCAGTACTGTGCAAGAATTTTAGGCAGGTGTGAAAAATGCTGCAAAGTAAGGAAGGTTCCTAAAACACAAGTCATAATAGTTCCTTTTATAGCAATTAACAAAATGCAATGTGAATGAACAGAAGAGACGTCTTAATCAAATTAATATTTGGCATGACCACCCTTTGCCTTCAAAACAGCATCAGTTCTTCTAATTACACTTGCACAAAGTCAGGAATTTTGTAGGATTATACATTTTTTAAAGGATTAAAGGAAATGGCACATCCACAAATCTCATTAAAAAAAAGTTACTTCTTTATTGAGTTTCCATAAGGAATAGAAAAAAAATAATAATTCAATGGCACTGATGCGTTTCTGGCATCTCAGTGCCCTTATTCACACAGCGAATATTGAGATTTGTGGATGTGCCGTTTTCCTTTAGTCCTCGAAAAAATTTATCAATTTGGAAGTCCACAACAAGAGTGGCACCCATGGATAGAGAAAGGATGTGTGTGAAAATGCAGACATGGCAAGCTTATCTATGACTTCCTTATGCATATTTGTAGAATTATAGTCAGGTGTATGAGCAGGGCGGACACAGACTGTAGTGGGCCCCTGTGCAAGAATTTTTGGGGGCCCCCCCCCTGCCCTTTATAGGGGGCATGAAGGCCCCCCCCCCGTGCATCTCTCATCCCCCCGTGCATCTCTGATTCCCCCCACTCCTAGTTAATTAATTGTATTTAAAAAAAAATAAAAACTTGTTATACTTACCCCCAGGGCCGGCTCCAGGTTTTTGTGGGCCCTGGGCGACAGAGTTTCAGTTGGCCCCTTTAACACATACCATGATTCATGATGCACAGATACCACAGAGAAATATATATATATATATATATATATATATATATATATATATATATATATATATATATATATATATATATATATATATATATATATATATATATATATATATATAGTACAAGGCCAAGGATTTCACTTACTACATGACATGAGCGATATCTATTGTAAATTCTACAATAGCTCAGAAACCGGCGAATCCTCACAGCGCACAGTGCAGACCGGACAGTATAGTCTTTCATACAGTATTATGGGCACCATATAATGCTCCATACAGGATACTGGTCCCCATATAAAGCTCCATACAGGATACTGGCCCCCATATAACGCTCCATACAGGATACTGGCCCCCATATAACGCTCCATACAGGATACTGGCCCCCATATAACGCTCCATACAGGATACTGGCCCCCATATAACGCTCCATACAGGATACTGGCCCCCATAAAATGCTCCATACAGAATACTGACCCCCATATAACGCTCCATACAGAATACTGGCCCCCATATAACGCTCCATACAGAATACTGACCCCCATATAACGCTCCATACAGGATACTGTCCCCCATATAACGCTCCATACAGAATACTGGCCACCATATAACGCTCCATACAGAATACTGACCCCCATATAACGCTCCATGCAGGCTGTTCCCCCCCTTATAATGCCCCATTACACGAGCGATATCTATTGTAAATTCAACAATAGCTCAGAAACCGGCGAATCCTCACAGCGCACAGTGCAGACCGGACTGTATAGTCCTCCATACAGTATTATGGGCACCATATAATGCTCCATACAGGATACTAACCCCCTTATAATGCTCCATACAGGATACTGGTCCCCATATAACACTGCATACAGAATACTGGTCCCCATATAACGCTCCATACAGGATACTGTCCCCCATATAACACTCCATGCAGAATATTGGCCCCCATGTAACGCTCCATGCTGGCTGTTCCCCCCTTATAATGCCCCATGCAGGATGACACCCCTCTTTTAATGCCCTATGCAGGATGTCACCTCTACCCCCCATAAAATGCCCCATGCAGGATGTCACCCCCCCATATAATGCCCCTTGCAGGATGTCACTTCCCCCCTTTTCAATGCCCCATGCAGTATGTCAGACCACCCCCTCCCTTATAATGCCCCATGCAGGAGGTCACACCCCCCCTCCTTATAATGCCCCATGCAGTATGTCACACACACACCCTCCTTATAATGCCCCATGCAGGATGTCAATTCCCCCCTCCCCCTCTTATAATGCCCCATGCAGGATGTCACTTCACCCCTTCCCCTTATAATGCCCCATGCAGGATGTCAATTCCCCCCTCCCCCTCTTATAATGCCCCATGCAGGATGTCAACCCCCCCATATAATGCCCCATGCAGTATGTCACTTCCCCCCTTCCCCTCTTATAATGCCCCATGCAGGATGTCACGCCCACTCTCCCCGCACCATATAATGCCCCATGCGGTATGTCACCCCCCCATATAATGCCCCATGCAGTATGTCACACCCCATATAATGCCCCATGCAGTATGTCACACACACCCCATATAATGCCCGATGCAGTATGTCACCCCCCCATATAATGCCCCATGCAGGACATCACACCCACTCTCCCCCCACCATATAATGCCCCATGCGGTATGTCACCCCCCCATATAATGCCCCATGCAGTATGTCACCCCCCCCATATAATGCCCCATGCAGGACGTCACACCCACTCTCCCCCCACCATATAATTCCCCATGCAGTATGTCACCCCCCCCCCATATAATGCCCCATGCAGGACGTCACACCCACTCTCCCCCCACCATATAATGCCCCATGCCCCCATACATTAAAAAAAAAAAATCAAATACTCCCCTCACTTCTTACCTGATGCTGATCCGGACTCCACAGCGTCGCCCGCGTCTTCCCGCTGTGACAGCTCAGGAGAGATCGCGCGCGCTGTAAACATATCACCGCGCCCTCTGACCTGAGACGTCACAGTCAGAGGACGCGGAAGACGCTGCGGAGGCACGGTGAGGGGTAAGTATTGTGCCGGCGCCGTCACATGACCGGAGATGTCCCTGCGCTCAGCATGGGGCCGGGGGCCCATGCTGAGCGCAGGGACATCTCCGGTCATGTGACGGCGGGGGGTCCTGCGGGGGGGCCCCATGAGGAGACGCACAAGATGGGGGCCCCAACGGGGCTCCGAGGGGGCCCCGACAGCCCGGGCCCCATGCTGGAGTCAGGACAGTCATGCCCTGATGGCGGCCCTGCTGGAGTCTGGAGGGGCCCCCTCTCCCTCGGGGCCCCCGTTCAATGAACCAGCTGCACGGGCGGTAGGTCCGCCCCTGTGTATGAGTATCCAACTATACTAAACAGGTGATAATGATCAACATTTCATATATAGGGTGAAACACAGGCATTAACAGAAATAGCTTTATTGTAGGCTTAAAACTAGATGAGGAACAGCCAACACCACTGTTAATACTTCTACTTTTGAAAGTATTCTTACCTGGCAACATTTATTCCACACCTGCCTAAGACTTTTGCACAATGCTATATATACAGCATGGGGAAATAAGTATTTGAAACACTGCTGATTTTGCAAGTTTTCCCACCTACAAAGAATGTAGAGATCTGAAATTTTTATCGTAGGTACACTTCAACTGTGCGAGACAGAATCTAACAATAAAAAACAGAAAATCACATTGTATGATTTTTAAATAATGAAATTGCATTTTATTGTATGAAATAAGTATTTGATCGATCACCTACCAACAAGCAGGAATTCTGTCTCTCACAGACCTATTAGTTTTTCTTTAAGGAGCCCCCCTACTCTGCACTAATTACCTGTATTAATTGCACCTGTTTGAACTCGTTACCTGTATAAAAGACACCTGTCCACACACTCAATCAATCACACTCCAACCATTCCACCATGGCCAAGACCAAAGAGCTGTCTAAGGACACCAGGGACTAAATTGTAGACCGGCACAAGGCTGGGATGGTCTACAGGACAATAGGCAAACAGCTTGTTGAGAAGGCAACTGTTGGCACAATTATTAGAAGATGGAAGAAACACAAGATGACTGTCAATCTTCCTCGGTCTGGGACTCCATGCAAGATCTTTCCTCATGAGATAAGGATGATTCTGAGAAAAGTCAGGAATCAGCCCAGAACTACATGGTAGGACCTGGTCAATGACCTGAAGAAAGCTGGGACCACAGTCTCAAACATTACCATTATTAACACACTACGTGTAATAATTATAATGGATATCTCAGGAGTCTTTTTGCGTGGAACAAAGATACAACAGAACACAACTTATAGGTGTCAAAGTGTATATTATAAACACACGGTGTTTTAAACAAGTGCAGATGAAAATACAAAGTCCATAAACACTCAGGGGAAAATGCAATTAGCAGAGCAGTTTGTAAAGCACTGTTCACACTAGAGGATGCTAGAAAACAAGGAAGTCTTTATCAAGTCCAAACAATATATATTATATAATCCAGGGAGGCCTGGGTAGGAAGTCCCAGATAATGCAGCACAGACTCGTGCTCTAAATGTAATCAGCAAAGCAATCTGTAAAGCACAATTCACACTAGAGGATGCTAGAAAACAAGGAAGTCCTTATCAAGTCCATGCAAGGAAGTCCATACAATATTTAGATAATCCAGGGAGGCCTGGGTAGGAAGTCCCTGATAGTGCAGCACAGTCCCGTGCTCTGTAGCTATCTAAAGCAGGTGAGTCAGAGCGGAAACCAGCTTACTTGTTAGCAGAATGCAGGTGAAGACTGAGGCTCAGAGGTAACAGCAGGAGCAGCCAGGAGAAGGAGGAATACTGGTAACAACTGAATGCAGCAGAGTCTCTGAGAGCAGGTAACAGAAGATCCAAACAAGTCTGCAGGGCAGAGCAGGAAACTAGGAAACCACCTGGAGCAGATCACAGGCAGAATACTCTAGCACTGATTAGAGGCTGGGGTGGAGTTATAAAGCAGGAAGACAAGGGGCATATGAGACAAAAGACACCATCTTGAAAGAGGGCAAAAAGGGCCATAATGTAATTAAAAATATTTGCAGTCCTGACACTACGCCGTCATGGATTAAAATCCTGCAGGGCATGCAAGGTCCCTCTGCTCATGCCAGGACATATCCAGGCCTGTTTGAAGTTTGCCGATGACCATCTGGATGATACAGCGGAGGCATGGGAGAAACTCATGTGGTCAAGTGAAACCAAAATGCAACTTTTTGGTATCAACTCCACTCGCCTTGTTTGGAGAAGGAAGAAGGATGAGTACGACCCCAAGAACACCATCCCAACTGTGAAGCATGGTGGGGGAAACATCATACTTTGGGGGTGCTTTTCTGCAAAGGGGATGTGACGACTGCACCGTATTGAAGGGAGGCTGAATGAGGTCATGTATTGCAAGATTTTGGCCAACAACCTCCTTCCCTCAGTAAGAGCATTGAAGATGGGTCATGGCTGGGTCTTCCAGCATGACAATGAAAAAACTAAAAATGAAAAAATGAAGAATACTTCATATTTACACGCGCAAAAATTTTCCAAATATTTTTCATTTATTTCTATTTTCTACAGCAGTAATGTTATTCATATTTCATACTTCATATTCACATACTCAGCGTTACAGAGTGCTACTTTGTTTTTTCATTGTATATGGAGGTAGCTCCTCTTAGTAAGCACCTGTTCACACCTATTTCTTATAGTGGAAGTGCCGTCATTTTCTTTGTTACTAGATTTAAGCTTTGACTGAGCACGCCACCCCCATGCCGCAGGTGGTTTTAATTGCATCAGGATCTTACTTTCCCACACATAAGCAGACGGATGTCCCTTAGAGAGGTATTCACATTGGTAGGTCCTGACATCGAGAAACGCCTTATCGCGGCTGTGAGGTACACATGAATTGGCCAAGTTATGCGCTAAGATTTCTCATTTATTTCTAGATTCTACAGCAGTAATGCTATTCATATTTCATACTTCATATTTACATGCGCAAAAATTTTCCAAATATTTTTCATTTATTTCTATTTTCTACTGCAGTAATGCTATTCATATTTCATACTTCATATTCACATACTCAGCGTTACAGAGTGCTACTTTGTTTTTTCATTGTATATGGAGGTAGCTTCTCTTAGTAAGCACCTGTTCACACCTATTTCTTATAGTGGAAGTGCCTTCATTTTCTTTGTTCCAGCATGACAATGACCTGAAACACACAGCCAGGGCAACTAAGGAGTGGCTCCGTAAGAAGCATTTCAAGGTCCTGGAGTGGCCTTGCCAGTCTCCAGACCTGAACCCAATAGAAAATCTTCGGAGGGAGCTTAAACTCAATGTTGCTCAGCAACAGCGCCATAACCTGAAAGATCTGAAGAAGATCTGTATGGAGAGTGGGTCAAAATCCCTGCTGCAGTGTGTGTAAACATGGTCAAGAACTACAGGAAATGTCTGACCTCTGTAATTGTAAACAAAGGTTTCTGTACCAAATATTACGTTCTGTTTTCTATTGTATCAAATACTTATTTAATGCAATAAAATGCAAATGAATTATGTAAAAATCATACAATGCGATTTTCTGGATATTTTTTTTAGATTCTGTCCCTCACAGGTGAAGTGTACCTATGATAAAAATTACAGACCTCTTCATTCTTTGTAAGTGGGAAACCTTGCAAAATCATCAGTGTAACAAATACTTATTTTTCCCACTGTATATACTGTATATCTAAGTATATATTTATATATATATATATACAGTACAGACCAAAAGTTTGGATACACCTCATTTAAAGATTTTTCTGTATTTTCATGACTTTGAAAATTGTACATTCACACTGAAGGCATCAAAACTATGAATTAACACATGTGGAATTATATACTTAACAAAAAAGTGTGAAACAACTGAAAATATGTCTTATATTCTAGGTTCTTCAAAGTAGCCACCTTTTGCTTTGATGACTGCTTTGCACACTCTTGGCATTCTCTTGATGAGCTTCAAGCTCACATAGCTGTTTCTGTTTGTTAATGACTGTGTTTCAACCTTCATATGAAAGGCTGAAACAAAGAAGACCTAGACCTAGAAGAATTGATGCTTTGATGCTGTTTTGAAGGAAAAAGGTGATCACACCAAATATTAATTTGATCTCTATTTCTCTTTTGTTCATTCTCTTTGTATTTTATTAAATGATAAAAAATGAGCAATTATCACTTCTATTTTTGAAACTTTCGTACTTTGCAGCATTGTTTTCACACCTACCTGAAACTGTTGCATGATACTGTATGTGTACGTCTAAATAATTTAAAGGGTTTTTCCACTCACAAGATATTGATGACCTATTCACTATATCAGATCAGTGTAAGTCCAACAGGCAGTGGTCAGATTTATAGACAGTGAACAGCTCTATTCAAAGTGTGGCGATCCCAGCCATGTACTGCAGAACAGCTCCTATTCAAGAGAACACCTGGCAGCGGCCGCTACACCTTGAATAGTGCAGCACATTGCAGTTCCATTCAATGTGTTTACATTGGGCTACCAAGTGATCTTGCACCAGCTGATTGATGGAGGTGCCGAGTGTCGGATTATAAGGATAGCTCATCAATATCTTGTGATCGGACATCCCCTTTAATTTCATCTTATCTGTATATGAGTAGAATACATACCAAACACAAATACAGAAAGGAATGCAAAATTAATGATGTCTCACCTTCCTTCAAGGAAACTATATGAATATTGCAGAAATCAGCCAGCTGATTGTTAAAGATTATCCCTGTGCTTGGGGAATAAATCATGGAGCCAAAGCTAGTATTCAGAAAAGAAAAAATATAAAGTTAATAGAGAAATTAATTTCTGACAATCAGAATAGGAAATCTCATAAAATTCAATCTTAGAAATTGATGGGATATTGCTAGGATATGCATCACTTTTGATCGGGTGGGTGTCCACACCGCTGAATCTAATATTTTGTAGGGAGTTCTGCAAATCAGTGTGATAAGTAGAATACCATATATATGTAGGGTATGGTGTCTTTGTTCCTTATAGGACATCCAAGAAGAGAATAAATAAGTCATGTAGTTGGTAGGATACGTAAATCTACTTGGGTCCAACCACTGGGACCTGCACAGTCACTTTCCATTATAGTGAAAAAGAAAATACTGCAAAGGCTAAGTGCACTGTTTCTATTGCTAATTGTACTGTCAGCAATGTTGTTGTACCTCCTTCTATACTAGTTGTGTGTTAAATTTATATAGTTAATATTCACAAAACACTGTTTTCTACAAGACAGGTAATACAAAAACTGAATGCATTTATTGATAGAATCCAATAGACATATGATCTGAGGTCACAGCCTAAACTAACAGTCAGAATGCCCTTTAAAGAGACTACATAGGGCACTGTAGCCCACCTTCAACCAGTAGTTATATTAGAGAAAATCACACCAAAGCAACACTCCTTCAGAAAGCATGCCAGCCCCTTACATTTGATTGATGGAGCTTGTGACAGACACAGAGCTTCCATCTTTGCTGATGACAGAGAGGTGAGTCGTGCCAAAGGTCTCTGAATTAAGAACTTCAGACATATTATAAAAAAGAAAGCCGTGATCTCCAAAGTCATCAATTTTGTTCCTAATTTTGTCTGCATAAGGCTTAGAGATGAACTGTAGGTGAAAGGAGACAAAAAAATATAATGGATAAGAGAAAAGATAGGTATATTTTTGAGTAAAATGTACATTGTTGTTTTATTCTATAATCTACTGACAACATGTCTCCGAAATTCAAAGCTAAAAATTTTGTATTTATTTGAAGCAAATGAGAAATCGTCAAAATAATAAAAAAGAAACAGTGCTTTCAGACCTCAAGTAATGCAAAGAAAACAAGCTCTTATTCATTTAGAAACAACAATACTCAAGTTTTAACTCAGGAAGAGTTCAGAAATTAATATTTGGTGGAATAACCATGATTTTTAATCACAGCTTTAATGCGTCTTGGCATGCTTTTCACCAGTCTTTCACACTGCTTGACCTTATGCCACTCCTGGCGCTAAAATGTAAGCAGTTCTTCTTTGTTTGATGGCTTGTGACTATCCATCTTCCTCTTGATTACATTCCAGAAGTTTTCAATAGGGTTCAGGTCTGGAGATTGGGCTGACCATGACAGGGTCTTGATGTGGTGCTCCTTCATCCACACATTGATTGACCTAGCTGTGTGGCATGGGGCATTGTCCTGCTGGAAAAAACAGTCATCAGAGTTGTGGAACATTGCCTGAGCAGAAGGAAGCAAGTGTTTTTCAAGGATAACCTTGCATGCGGTGTAGCATCGGCGTCTCTGCCCCGTACTAGGCAGAGACGCCGTCCCTCTCACCTCCCCGCTCCTGGCGCGGCGTCCTCCAGCGCTTCTCTCCCCGCTGCTTCCGGCACGCGCTCCTTCCCCGGCAGTGTGCTTAGGGCGCGCACGCGCTCGCCCTCTCTTAAAGGGACCACGCGCGCCGTCCTAAGGAGTCCCCGGCCAATTGCCGGAGGACCTCCCATATTTAAGGCACCTCCTCCAAAATGGAGGTGCCCGAGCAATGTTGTTGCAAAGCCTTCACTCTGCTTCAGCCCTCAGGTCCCGTTACCAGTTACCAGCCAGTCACCTGCCAGATTCCTGCTTGTTACCTGCCAGTCACCTGCCGGATTCCTGCCTGTTACCTGCCAGTTACCTGCCTGATTCCTGCTTGATACCTGCCTGATATCCGTTTACCTGCTTGCAAGCCTGCGGTCCGACGGTCTGCTTTCCTACACCTGTCAGTCTGTCTATGGACCAGCCTGCTCGCTCACCTGGGAGCGCTCATCTGCTACCTGCCTGCTAGCCTACCTGGAGGCTCCGCCGTCACTTGCCGTGACCACCTGCCTGTCCAGAGACTCTCGCCTGCTCACCTGGGAGCGCTCATCTGCTACCTGTCTGCTAGCCTACCTGGAGGCTCTGCCGTCACTTGCCGTGACCACCTGCCTGTCCAGAGACTCTTGCCTGCTCACCTGGGAGCGCTCACCTGCTGTCTGCTAGCCTACCTGGAGGCTCTGCCGTCACTTGCCGTGACCACCTGCCCGTCCAGAGACTCTCGCCCGCTCACCTGGGAGTGCTCACCAGCCACCTGCCTGCTGTCCTTCTACCCAGAGACTGTCCCTGTCACTTGCCGTGAGTACCCGTCCTTTTACCCAGAGACTGTCCCTGTCACTTGCCGTGACTACCTGCCCCTCTACCCAGAGACTGTCCCTGTCACTTGCCGTGACTACCTGCCCGTCTTCCCTGGGAGTCACCCGCTTCCTTACATGGACTGCCCCCTTGTATAGTTGCACAGAGGTTCCACCTCCCAGACCCGTTACAGTTTGCTCGGGCCATGGAACCCGGTGGCCCCCAGATCTCCGATCTGCACCAGGAAGTCTTACGTCAGAAAACTCAGCAGGAGGTGGTACTGTCCTATCTACGGTCCGTTAACTCTCGTCTAGGCGCATTGTGTGACTTGTCTATGTCTACCTCTGGTCCAACCGTGCCCATTTCTGCGGTACCGCAATCCAGTCCCTTCATGGTACCCGACTATGGACCTCGGCTTCTGGCACCTCCACGCTTTGCCGGCGAACCTACTTTAGCTTGGGGTTTCATAAACCAGTGCACCCTGCACTTTGAGCTATTGGCATACCAGTTCATCTCCGACCGAGCCAAGGTGGCCTTCATCATGTCCCATCTTACTGGGGAGGCACTGGCATGGCTAAATCCCCTGTGGGAGAGAGGGGATCCCCTGGTGTCCGACCTGCCGTCTTTCCTCGCTGCTTTCCGGAAAGTCTTCGATGAACCTGGACGGAAAACCTCTTCTGCCTCCTCACTGCTACGTCTCCGCCAAGGGAGTCTCACCGTGGGCCAATATGCCATACGGTTCCGCACCCTCGCTTCTGTGCTTGCCTGGGAAAATGAGGCTCTGGTGTCCTTCTTCTGGGAGGGTCTTTCCGGTCGGATTAAGGACGAGTTAGCTGGTCGGGACATTCCTACCACTCTGTATGACCTGGTGTCACTAGCTACCCGGATTGGCATCTGGTTCCAAGAACGTGCCAAAGAGACTACCTGGGAGAAAGACTTTTCTTGCTCTGCTCCTACTTCCCTGAGGCCTGCCTCTCAATCAGTCACTCCGCGGGCGCCCTCGCCTGAACCTATGCAGATCGACCAGACCAAGATGGTCAAATCTCGCCAAGAATCTCGCCGAGCCGAGGGAAGCTGTTTCTATTGTGGCAGTATGGAGCACTTCATCCATTTCTGCCCGGAGAAGCCGGGAAACGCCAGTGTCTAGGACCGCTCGGAGAGGTCGTCCTAGACAAAAGTAAGCCCTCTCCGTCTCTGACTTTACCGGTCTCTATTGCTTGGGGAGAAAACCGTCACTTTGAACTTGCCCACCTGGATTCTGGAGCTGCTGGAAACCTCATCTCCCATTCTCTGGTAGAGAGATACCGTATTCCCACCAAGTCCCTGGCTGAACCATTATCAGTCGCCTCCGTGGATGGAAGACTTCTCTCGGAGACCATCCTGCTCGTCACTGAACCCATAACCCTGCAGGTGGGAATGCTGCACTCTGAGGAAATCTCATTCCATGTGTTGTCCGGACTTTCTCACTCCCTGTTGCTAGGTCTACCTTGGCTCCAGACACACGAACCCGTATTGAACAGGCGATCCGGTGAAGTACTCCGATGGGGTCCAGACTGCCATAGGACCTGCTTGGTTCCGGTCCGCCCAGTTCGCCCTCCGCCTACTCCAGCTAATTTACCAGGTCTCCCGACTCCTTACTGGCCCTATGCGGACGTCTTCGGTAAGAAGGAAGCAGAGACGTTGCCACCCCATAGGCCATATGACTGCCCGATCGACCTGGTACCTGGCACCACTCCTCCCCGTGGGCGTATCTACCCGTTGTCTGCAGCCGAGACCCGGGCCATGTCTGAGTACATTGAAGAGAATCTGGCTAGGGGATTTATCCGGAAATCTACCTCCCCGGCTGGAGCCGGATTCTTCTTTGTCAAAAAGAAAGACGGCTCGCTACGCCCCTGTATTGACTATAGAGGACTCAATCAGATCACGGTTAAAAATAAATACCCCCTTCCGCTCATCTCTGAGTTATTTGATCATCTTAAAGGCGCCAGGATCTTCTCCAAGCTGGATCTACGTGGAGCTTATAACCTGGTCCGTATCCGTCAGGGAGACGAGTGGAAAACAGCATTTAATACCCGGGACGGACAATATGAGTACCGTGTGATGCCCTTCGGTCTCTGCAATGCTCCCGCCGTCTTCCAAGAACTGGTCAACGACATCTTCCATGACCTTCTTTACTCCTGCGTGGTGGTATACCTGGACGACATCTTGGTCTTCTCTCCGGATCTTCCCACACACCGGAGGGATGTTCGTCAGGTCCTGCTTAGGCTCAGGCAGAACCACCTCTATGCTAAATACGAGAAGTGCCTTTTTGAGCAGACCTCTCTTCCTTTCTTGGGCTATGTTATCTCCCAGACAGGCTTGCGAATGGATCCCGAGAAGCTCTCTGCTGTCCTAAAGTGGCCCCGTCCGGAGGGCTTGAAGGCGATACAGCGATTCCTGGGCTTCGCTAATTACTATC
Source organism: Phyllobates terribilis (assembly GCF_046119375.1). Lineage (NCBI taxonomy): Eukaryota > Metazoa > Chordata > Amphibia > Anura > Dendrobatidae > Phyllobates > Phyllobates terribilis. The sequence continues at coordinate 308,781,501 of NW_027362761.1, forward strand.
GTCTCTTCATTCCTCACTTCTCGTCACGGACTGCGCCCATATCTGCGCTCACCCGTAAGGGAGCAAATCCCAAGGTATGGTCATCCGAAGCTGAGGAGGCCTTCCTTTCCCTGAAACAAGCCTTCTCCTCTGCCCCTGTGCTGCACCGTCCGGACTGCAACAAACAGTTCTACCTGGAGGTTGATGCCTCGTCCTCTGGAGCCGGAGTGGTGCTCACCCAGAAGTCTTCCTCCGGGAGAATGGTAACCTGCGGCTTTTTCTCTAAAATCTTCTCCTCCTCTGAGCGCAATTACTCCATAGGAGACCGAGAACTGCTTGCCGTTAAATTGGCGCTGGAGGAGTGGCGTTACCTGCTTGAAGGGGCTCTATACCCGGTGATCATCTATACGGATCACAAGAATCTGGCATATCTCCAAAATGCCCAGAGACTTAATCCACGTCAAGCCCGGTGGTCTTTGTTCTTTGCCCGCTTTGATTTCATCCTTCATTTCCGCCCGGCGGACAAAAATGTCAAAGCTGATGCCTTGTCCCGATCCTTCCTGTCCTCCGACCAAGAGGAGGAGCCTATGCACATTATCGACCCCTCCAAGGTGATGAATGTGGCCCCCTTGGATTTGACTCGTCTTCCACCCGGCAAGACGTTCGTGGCGCCTCCAGACCGTGAGAGGGTTCTTCGCTGGGGTCATTCTTCTAAACTAGCTGGCCATGCCGGCCAAAAGAAGACCTTCCTACTCATTTCCTGGCATTACTGGTGGTCTACCCTGCGTAAGGATGTGGTAGACTTCGTCTCTGCCTGTTCATCTTGTGGCCGCAACAAAATTCCCAGACACTTACCAGCTGGTCATCTCCTGCCGCTTCCCATACCTGTTGCCCCGTGGCAACACATCGCTATGGACTTCATTACCGATCTTCCTGTCTCTGCCGGGTGTACTGTCATTTGGGTGGTCGCGGACCGCTTCTCTAAAATGGCCCACTTCATTCCCCTGCCTGGTCTTCCGTCTGCACCTGAGCTGGCTAAGGACTTTATTCGCCATATCTTCCGTCTCCATGGCCTACCCCTCCACATCGTGTCGGATCGAGGGGTTCAGTTTACCTCACGCTTCTGGAGAGCCACATGTAAACTGCTGGACGTCACCCTGGACTTCTCCTCCGCTTACCACCCTCAGTCCAATGGTCAAGTGGAGCGGATCAATCAGATCCTTACCAGCTATCTCCGGCACTTTGTTAATGGCCACCATTCTGATTGGGTGGACCTCCTTCCTTGGGCCGAGTTCTCTTATAATAACCACGAGAGCGAATCCTCTTCCAAGTCCCCGTTCTTTATTGTCTATGGCCAGCACCTCCGGATTCCGCTCCCTGTCTCCGTTTCTGTGGACAACCCTGCTGCGGAGTCTCTTGTCAGCGAATTTTCTACTATTTGGGAGAGTACCAGGTCCGCTCTTCTTCTGTCCTCTGAGCGGATGAAGAGATATGCTGATAAGAGACGTCTGGATCCGCCTCAATTCCGTCCGGGAGACAAGGTTTGGCTCTCGTCCAAACATGTGCGGCTCAAAGTACCCTCCTTCAAGTTGGGCCCTCGATTCATCGGTCCCTTCGAAGTCCTCAGGCAAATTAACCCTGTGGCCTACAAATTAAAACTCCCGGCCACCCTACGGATTCCCAACTCCTTCCACGTATCTCTCCTCAAACCCGTTGTCTTTAACTCTTTTTCCAATAATCCAGGTGCCCCTCCTGCTCCGGTTTCCGCTGATGACGTCTTTGAGGTAGAGAGTATTCTGGCCTCCAAGAGGGTAAGAGGAAAGACCTTTTTTCTGGTAGATTGGAAGGGGTTTGGTCCTGAGGAGAGAACTTGGGAACCCAGGGAGAACATCAACGCCCCGCTTCTCCTTGAAAAATTTCTTTCTGGCCAAAAAAAGAGGGGGCCTAAAGGGGGGGGTACTGTAGCATCGGCGTCTCTGCCCCGTACTAGGCAGAGACGCCGTCCCTCTCACCTCCCCGCTCCTGGCGCGGCGTCCTCCAGCGCTTCTCTCCCCGCTGCTTCCGGCACGCGCTCCTTCCCCGGCAGTGTGCTTAGGGCGCGCGCGCGCTCCCCCTCTCTTAAAGGGACCGCGCGCGCCGTCCTAAGGAGTCCCCGGCCAATTGCCGGAGGACCTCCCATATTTAAGGCACCTCCTCCAAAATGGAGGTGCCCGAGCAATGTTGTTGCAAAGCCTTCACTCTGCTTCAGCCCTCAGGTCCCGTTACCCGTTACCAGCCAGTCACCTGCCAGATTCCTGCTTGTTACCTGCCAGTCACCTGCCGGATTCCTGCCTGTTACCTGCCAGTTACCTGCCTGATTCCTGCTTGATACCTGCCTGATATCCGTTTACCTGCTTGCAAGCCTGCGGTCCGACGGTCTGCTTTCCTACACCTGTCAGTCTGTCTATGGACCAGCCTGCTCGCTCACCAAGAGTGTGCAAAGCAGTTATCAAAGCAAAAGGTGGCTACTTTGAAGAACCTAGAATATAAGACATATTTTCAGTTGTTTCACACTTTTTTGTTAAGTATATAATTCCACATGTGTTAATTCATAGTTTTGATGCCTTCAGTGTGAATGTACAATTTTCATAGTCATGAAAATACAGAAAAATCTTTAAATGAGAAGGTGTGTCCAAACTTTTGGTCTGTACTGTACATTTTTACATTTTATTTTATATAAGCAATACAAATATTATATACAAGGAAAAGCCTAAGCAGTCCTTGTATAGTGCACTTGCCTGTCCTACTTGCAAGGTATTTTTCATCAGGTTTGATCATATTTTATGTGTATGTAAGAAAGTGGACAAGAGAGAAGATGAGTATAGGTGATGCCTATACTCATCTTAGATATGGCAGTTGGACAGGAGAGGAAACAGGCAAGACATGCCTTCCTTCCTTCCTTGCTTCCAGGTCATCTGATTTGCAAACAGTGTTTACCATTTGTATTTGTGCCATTTATGTTCTGGCTGCTATAATCATCCACATTCACCGTTCTTCCACAAACTCTGCACATTTCATCCATATTAACCCCTCTCTCCTCTCTTCTCCTATGTACAGCTGTCATGACAACAGATCAGGTGGAAGTGTTGGTCTGCTCCTTTCAACAAAATGTACTTTTCAGGTCATCCCCACAGTACCCTCCCTTATCTTCCCTTCTTTTGAGGCCCACACAGTCAGACTCTACCGGCCCTTCTCCCTGCGAGTGGCGGTTGTGTACCGCCCTCCAGGCCCCTCCCGTCAGTTCCTCAATCATTTTGCCACCTAACTTCCAAACTTTCTATCCTGTGACATTCTCACTCTCATCATGGGGGACTTTAACATCCCAATTGGTGATCCCCTCTCCCCATCTGCGGCTCATCTTTTATCGCCAACTTCCTCCTTCTGCCTTTCACAGCTTATTAATTCTCCTACACATGAAGACGGAAATACTCTTGACCTGATCTTCGCCTGGCTCTGTTTAATACATGACTTTACTAACTCTCCTCTTCCGCTCTCTGACCACAACCTTCTTTCATTCAAGAACTGTCACTCCGCTCAAGACACCCCCAATTTCCACAACTATAGAAATATACGTGCCATTAACACCCAGAAATTTATGAAAACGTTGCAATCATCATTGGTCCCAATCTCCTCCCTCTCATGTCCTGACTCTGCACTGAAGCATTATAATGTAACATTGCAGTGCGCCCTGGATGAAGCTGCACCTCCTACACAGAGAATAACTCGGCACAGACGGCGACAACCATGGCACACGCTGCAAACAAGTTTTCTCCAGCGGTGCTCTAGGTGTGCAAAACGGCTGTGGAGAAAATCTAATCTAGCCAAAGATTTCCTCCATTATAAATTCATGCTTAAATCATATAACTCTGCCCGTCACCTCTCCAAACAAACCTACTTTAGCGACCTCATCATCTCACTATCCAATAATCCCAAATGCCTCTGACACTTTTCACTCTCTCCTTAATCAAACAGCACAGGCCCCGACCACCGACCTCAGCGCTGACGATCTGGCCAATTATTTCAAAGAAAAAATTGACCATATCCGACAGGAAATTTTCTCCCAATCCCAAAATGTTATGCATTCTTCTCCCTCCCACATTGCATCTTGCTCACTTTCTGACTTCGAACCAGTCACGGAAGAAGAAGTGATCAAGCTCCTTGCATCTTCTCACCCTACCACCTGCACCAGTGACCCTATTCCCTCACATCTCCTTCAGTCCCTTTTTCCAGCTGTCACCACGCACCTAACTAAAATATTCAATCCCTCCCTCTCATCTGATATTTTTCCCTCCTCTTTTAAACACGCCAGCATACATCCATTACTTAAAAAAACACCCCTCAACCAGAACTACCCTGCTAACTACAGACCTCTTTCCAATCTTCCCTTTAACTCTAAACTCCTAGTCCACTCCCATTTAATCCACTATCTCTCAGATAACTCTCTTCTTGACCCTTTACAATCTGGTTTCCGCTCTTTACATTCTACTGAAACTGCACTCACTAAAGTCTCTAATGATCTACTAAAAGCTAAATCTAATGGTCACTACTCTCTGCTGATTCTCCTGGATCTCTCTGCAGCATTTGACACTGTGGATCTCCAGCTCCTGCTCACTATGCTCCGCTCTATTGGCCTCAAGGACACTGTTCTCTCTTGGTTCTCCTCCTACCTCTCGGACCACTCCTTCACTGTGTCTTTTGCTGGCTCCTCTTCCTCTCTCCTTCCCCTTATTTTCAGGGTTCCTCAAGGATCAGTCCTAGGCCACCTTCTTTTCTCCTTATACACTGCTCCTATTGGACAAACAATCAGCAGATTCGGTTTTCAGTACCATCTCTATGCTGATGACACTCAATTATACACCTCGGCTCCGGACATCACCCCTGCATTATTACAAAATACCAGTGATTGTCTTTCCACTGTCTCTAACACTATGTCCTCCCTCTATCTAAAACTGAATCTGTCAAAAACTGAACTACTCATATTTCCTCCCTTCACTAACCTACCTATGTCCAATATTGCCATTTCCGTTTGTGGTTCCAGCATTACTCCCCAGCAACATGCCCGCTGTCTTGGGGTCATACTTGATTCAGATCTTTCCTTCACTTCTCATATAAAATCACTCGCTCGATCATGTCATTTACACCTCAAAAACATCTCAAGAATCAAAACTTTTCTTACCTTCGACTCGGCAAAAACGCTTACTGTAGCTTTTATTCATTCTGGTCTGGACTATTGCAACTTTTTACTAATCGGTCTCCCTCTTACTAAACTTTCCCCTTTCCAATCCGTCCTGAATGCAGCAGCCAGGATCATATTCCTCACCAACCGATACACCGACGCCTCTTCCCTGTGCCAGTCATTGCACTGGTTGCCTATTCAATACAGAGTTCAATATAAACTTATCACTCTCACCCACAAAGCTCTCCACAATTCAGCACCGCTCTACATCTCCTCCCTCGTCTCAGTCTACCTACCACCCTACCCGTGCCCTCCATTCTGCTAATGACTTAAAACTAAAATCCTCCATAATCTGAACCTCCCATTCCCGTCTCCAAGATTTTGCGCGTGCTGCGCCAATTTTTTGAAATGCACTACCCAGAACAATTCAATTAACTCCCAATACCCACAGTTTTAAGCGAACCCTAAAAACCCTGGCCTAACACCTCAACACACTTATCTAACTGTCCTAGTTTGGCCCATATTAAAATTTTCTTCAAAATCATGCTCATACCATCCATTGACTTAATAGCCTGTGGCTGTACTGTACACATACTGGCTGGCGACCAGTTCATGTAGTGTTATGTACATACCCTATTTAGCATATTATGTCTGTATTATACAATATATGTACATTTTACCATTTGTGTCTCCCTATTTCCTCATAGACTGTAAGCGATCAGGGCCCTCACTCCTTTAGATATCTGAGTTATGATTATTCTGTAACATCTTTATTGTCTGTACAAGTCCCCCCTAAAATTGTAAAGTGCTGCGGAATATGTTGGTACTATAAAAATAAAAATTATTCTTATTACTATTATTATACCTAGCTGAGTAACTGCAAGCGAACACCGCCATCTGCTGGTCAAAGGCGAAAGTGAATGTAAAGGAAGAATTACAGTAGTAGGAACTTTACAGTGGGAACCTATTTTCTGACAGGAGGAGTTTAAAGACGACCCCAGGTCAGGTGACACCTGTGTCGCAGTTACTATTTATAAACGGCCTGGCTGGGCCGAGGAGAGGCAGTTGGTGCCACAACCTGTACCAGGACAGGTTGTGTCACTGCTAGGTGGGCTTACAGCTATCATCGCCACAGAAGGGTCCGAGAGAAGTCAGATGCCGGAGAAGGCGTGAGCTGTGAGGAAGATCCGTGCCCTGCGCCAGTAGATATCTGTGACCAGCGCCAGTACAAGATTTGTAAGCAGCACCAGTAGAAGTCTGCAAGCAGCACCAGTAGAAGTCTGCAAGCAGCACCAGTAGAAGTCTGCAAGCAGCACCAGTAGAAGTCTGCAAGCAGCACCAGTAGAAGTCCGTGACCATATCCAAACCAGGCTCGGGAGACGATCCGCTAGGGCCAGTGTAAAGATCAGAGGTGTTTACAGAGACTACGACGAGGATGGGCCTAGTACTGAAAGTGAATTAAGTTGAGACGTAAAGGCATTAACAGTCGTTTAACTGCTATATAAAAAGAACAGTGTATATAATAGAATGTTGCCTAGATATTTTATTTAGTCGCATTGCTGTGTCATAATAGACTGTTTTGACCCTGTTACTTTAACCCGCCATATAGTGCTTATTTATGTGTATATATACACTTATAAATAGATTTTCCTTTTTTGTGTTAGTTAAATAGTGATGGTTAAGTACCACTGTCTCCTCACTATCTGCGCTGTTGCTTCCAAGTAACCTGCTTACATGTAATCATACCTTTTGCATGTTGGCAGATGTCTCAGGATTTGTAAGTTTATCTCTGTGCCCGTTTGCAAATTTCCAGGCTTCCGCAATGTGATGGTAGGTTGTTATTTGGTCAGGTACTTTCCTCATGGCACTCTTATCAAAATGATAGCCTAAAAAAAGATGTCCAATTTCATTTTTTAGACATGAAATCTAAATTTTAATACATATATAATATCAAATTGCCAGGTTCCTACTCAGTTACAGTCCTCAGCTCCAAAGTTATTCCATTTATTTCATCTATTCTGTAAAACAATCTTTACACATATTTCATAGTGTTTATACTGCTCATGTGGCCAAAAGCCAATCCTGCCTGCAGGGCCAAATAAGAGCACAAGTGTGCTGGTAATTCCTGTGCTAATTCACCCAACTACGTGTGTCGGCGCACTAATAGACCGTACCCTAAATTATCTGTTAGTCAATTGCTATAAACCTGCATAGTACACTCTTCCTTTCCATTCTTCACGTGTACATTTTTTTGTTTTATAATTTTACAAAGATATAATTTCAGTTTAATCATTTCCACCTTTTTCCTGATTACCAAGTTTTTTTTACTAAAACATTGTAGTTCATTTGAAGGAAAGCAATACCAGGGAGACAGGCAGGCAGCAATCATGCTGGCAGCACACATCCAACTCCATTCCTATAGGTGCTACATTTCCAAGAACAGATTTTTGTCCCTGCGCTGTCCACATAGAAAATGGACCGCACATGGACCCAATGTTAATCTATGTGCTGGTTCACAGTGTGCAATTGTTCTTTTATTACCATTATCTCATCCTTTCTCTTTTATTTTTGTGTTGTGCGCTTATTACCATTATCTTGTCCCTTCCCCTCTATTTTTGTGTTGTGCACTTATTACCATTATCTTGTCCCTTCCCTTCTATTTTTGTGTTGTGCTCTTATTACCATTATCTTGTCCCTTCCCCTCTATTTTTGTGTTGTGCACTTATTACCATTATCTTGTCCCTTCCCTTCTATTTTTGTGTTGTGCACTTATTACCATTATCTTGTCCCTTCCCTTCTATTTTTGTGTTGTGCGCTTATTACCATTATCTTGTCCCTTCCTCTCTATTTTTGTTGTGCACTTATTACCATTATCTTGTTCCTTCCCCTCTATTTTTGTGTTGTGCGCTTAGTACCATTATCTTGTCCCTTCCCCTCTATTTTTGTGTTGCGCACTTATTACCATTATCTTGTCCCTTCCCCTCTATTTTTGTGTTGTGCGCTTATTACCATTATCTTGTTCCTTCCCCTCTATTTTTGTGTTGTGCACTTATTACCATTATCTTGTCCCTTCCCCTCTATTTTTGTGTTGTGCACTTATTACCATTATCTTGTCCCTTCCCTTCTATTTTTGTGTTGTGCACTTATTACCATTATCTTGTTCCTTCCCCTCTATTTTTGTGTTGTGCGCTTATTACCATTATCTTGTCCCTTCCGCTCTATTTTTGTTGTGCACTTATTACCATTATCTTGTTCCTTCCCCTCTATTTTTGTGTTGTGCGCTTAGTACCATTATCTTGTCCCTTCCCCTCTATTTTTGTGTTGCGCACTTATTACCATTATCTTGTCCCTTCCCCTCTATTTTTGTGTTGTGCGCTTATTACCATTATCTTGTTCCTTCCCCTCTATTTTTGTGTTGCGCACTTATTACCATTATCTTGTCCCTTCCCCTCTATTTTTGTGTTGTGCGCTTATTACCATTATCTTGTTCCTTCCCCTCTATTTTTGTGTTGCGCACTTATTACCATTATCTTGTCCCTTCCCCTCTATTTTTGTGTTGTGCGCTTATTACCATTATCTTGTTCCTTCCCCTCTATTTTTGTGTTGTGCACTTATTACCATTATCTTGTTCCTTCCCCTCTATTTTTGTGTTGTGCGCTTAGTACCATTATCTTGTCCCTTCCCCTCTATTTTTGTGTTGCTCTCTTATTACCATTATCTTGTCCCTTCTCCTCTATTTTTGTGTTGTGCACTTATTACCATTATCTTGTCCCTTCCCTTCTATTTTTGTGTTGTGCACTTATTACCATTATCTTGTCCCTTCCCCTCTATTTTTGTGTTGTGCGCTTATTACCATTATCTTGTTCCTTCCCCTCTATTTTTGTGTTGCGCACTTATTACCATTATCTTGTCCCTTCCCCTCTATTTTTGTGTTGTGCACTTATTACCATCATCTTGTCCCTTCCCCTCTATTTTTGTGTTGTGCGCTTATTACCATTATCTTGTTCCTTCCCCTCTATTTTTGTGTTGTGCGCTTATTACCATTATCTTGTCCCTTCCCCTCTATTTTTGTGTTGCGCTCTTATTACCATTATCTTGTCCCTTCCCCTCTATTTTTGTGTTGTGCACTTATTACCATTATCTTGTCCCTTCCCTTCTATTTTTGTGTTGTGCACTTATTACCATTATCTTGTCCCTTCCCCTCTATTTTTGTGTTGTGCGCTTATTACCATTATCTTGTTCCTTCCCCTCTATTTTTGTGTTGTGCACTTATTACCATTATCTTGTTCCTTCCCCTCTATTTTTGTGTTGTGCACTTATTACCATTATCTTGTTCCTTCCCCTCTATTTTTGTGTTGCGCGCTTATTACCATTATCTTGTCCCTTCCCCTCTATTTTTGTGTTGTGCGCTTATTACCATTATCTTGTCCCTTCCCCTCTATTTTTGTGTTGTGCACTTATTACCATTATCTTGTTCCTTCCCCTCTATTTTTGTGTTGTGCACTTATTACCATTATCTTGTTCCTTCCCCTCTATTTTTGTGTTGTGCGCTTAGTACCATTATCTTGTCCCTTCCCCTCTATTTTTGTGTTGCGCTCTTATTACCATTATCTTGTCCCTTCCCCTCTATTTTTGTGTTGTGCACTTATTACCATTATCTTGTCCCTTCCCCTCTAATTTTGTGTTGTGCACTTATTACCATTATCTTGTCCCTTCCCCTCTATTTTTGTGTTGTGCACTTATTACCATTATCTTGTCCCTTCCCCTCTATTTTTGTGTTGTGCACTTATTACCATTATCTTGTTCCTTCCCCTCTAATTTTGTGTTGTGCACTTATTACCATTATCTTGTTCCTTCCCCTCTATTTTTGTGTTGTGCGCTTATTATCATTATCACGTCCCTTCCCCTTCTTTTTTGTGTTTCATACCCGTTACTTACTTACTTGTTTCATACCATTTCATCCTTAGCAAGCACCCAGAAATTATTCATTTAGTATTTTGAAAAACTTTCTAATGAAAAATTACAAACTAAATAATTATGTATGGAAACCTCAAGAACATTGATTAACTGAAATTTTAGAAATATGACCTCATATTATAGCACTTATTATATTTACTCACATTTCTTCATTATACTTTATAAATTCTAACAAAACAAATATATAAAACTGGTTGAAATTGAACTTTTATTGTTAAAAGTATTATTTTTAAAGGGCTCAGCAAATCAGTGAAAATGATTAGAAGAATACTATATGTAAATAGGATACGGTGCTTTTGATCCTTATAGGATCTATGCATTAGGCAAGAAAGGAAAACTATTTCTATAGTGCTACTACAGTATAGTCTTAGTTTCCTCTTCTATTGGATTTCTTTTGATGTGGAAACCAGGGGTGAATGTAGGAGACTGGCAGGGCACATGCCGGTGGTCCTGGGTGCTAGAGAAGGCACTCTTCCTTCCTCACAGTATTTATATAAAGGGCTAGGGGAACAATATGAATCTTTATCCTGAGGAAAGGAAAGTCTGGCTACAACTGTGATGGGAAATAAAGCCCTGGACTGACAGGTGTTACAGTTCCCTCCCCCTGGGTAATTAAGGGAAATGAAAGGTGTTCTTCAGCTTTATAGTCACTTTGTGACTGCAGACTTGAGAATCCTCACATCGCACGCACTGCACGCTTTGAGAATTCTCCGGTGCATGCGCCAGGAGCTGGCAGTCATGTGACCACAAATATGCGATTTGCATACTTCGGCCATATTCCCACTAGATATGTTTGGTCTCACTCAATACACATGCATTGAGCAAGGCTGCACACGTCTAGTCGGCACATGACCGCATGTATGCAAATCACATACTTGTGGTCATGCGCCCTTTAGATCCCAGCGCTGGGAGTGACTGCAGACTTGTAGCCTAACACTGGTCAATCCCCTTCAAGTGGATATTGAACAATATGTGTTCCTGTTGGGCATCAATGGAGACATTTAAAGCACAACTAAAACATCTGGGCCAAAGAGTAGATGGTGTGGAAAAAATCCAAAAACCGTCTTTGCCCGCTTAGATGAGTAGCAGATAGTGATCCAGGGACATTCTACACATTCAGGGTCTCACTAAGCTACAAAGATTTTTAGAGCTATAGCCTGCTGTGCAGTCACTGTTTGCCTCGTTGCTTGGAATTCACAATCTACTACAGACTAACTCAATATGATTTACAGGACACTTAAAACCATGTTTAGGTCATGTAAACATGAAGTTCTTGCATCATATGCATAGCTCACTTCTTTAAGGTGAAAGAAACCATTAAAGGGTTTGTTCACTACTCAGACAAACACTATTGAATCCCTATGTTTCCCTCTAGTAAAACAAAAACACTTCTCACCTCCGGTGCCAGTGCCACTCCAGTGGTGTCAGCACTGGCTCTCTTGGGGATCGCATGACATTGTAACCCCTGCTGCATCTTAGTTGTGGAATGACTGGCCTGAGAACTAAGCGCAAATGTCTGTATAACAGGGATGAAGATTAGGGATTCTATACTTAAAGAATAACTTATAGAATTGATCAGCCTTTGCAAAGTTATCAATTTTCGTAATACACTTCATTACCTTATTTTGTTTTCTTCTCTCCCAGACACTATGCCGCATACTACTTCAATGTCCAGGTCAAGCTCCTTTAGAAGCTGTTTTCAACTGCTACTCAGCAAAATTCATACACTGCATTCAAAGAATTTGTTACAGGACTTTCCCTTTCTTATTAGAGGGAAGGGCATAGGAAGGAAAAGAACTTTGACAGTTTGAAATCAGTGTAGGATCATGCTGAGCAGCAGTTGAAAGGAACTTCTAAAGCAGCTTGTACTGGGCACAGAAACAGCACTGCACCATACATTTTGGGAGGGAAGAAGCCAAATAAGCTAATGAAGTATATTTCAAAAATTCATAACTTTGCAAAGGCTGATCAATAATTATATATAAATTAGTTGGTTACTTTTTAAGTAACTAAATGGTTAATGTCCATAAGTTTGAAGTTATAAATAATTATGTTAGTAAAAAGGAAGTGAAACGACTTTAGATTTCCTTTTCTTTTAAATGGGCATCCTCCCATACTGTATGTTCTATGTAGGTACACTTGTTTTTGCCAACCAGGAAAGCGTGTTTCATCTTAACTTCCATTCTCCCCTTTGGAATATTCCAAATCAGATCTGAAGTGACAAGATCTTCCGCTCTCCAGACTTGGCAGGATTCATGTACTTATCCTTCCAAGTATTTTATACTTATTTCAAAGGGTTAACATTAAAATTCCCAACAGATTTTTTCAGATGTTCAAATCATTCTTTATAAATTATGCTTGGGTGGCAACACACCTTGCTTGGGATATAACCACCTCATTTAGATGAAACTGAAATTGGATCTTCCTGGCCTTTTAGAGTATCTTTAGGCAGAAAGTTTTTTTCCTGCTTTCATAATTGGACTTTAAAACAATGAGTAAAGATGGAAACAAACATCTTAGGCTTTCCTCTGTCTCATTTTCTATTCAAGACCTTGCTTTAGAGACTTAAAGCATTTTCATAGTGTGCCGATAGTTACGCCCTGCGGTAGAGAAGGGAGACATGCTCTCCCTGCACTACCGCTCTCCGTTCTGTAGACCACAGGTCGCTTTATGCCTGCGGTCTACAGAACGGCCGAGGCGCCAACATACACACAGGACGTCAGAGTTCCGAAGTGGAGATGTCATCGTGCCAGGACTCTGACATTTCGTGCGTGCATTGGCGCTATGACAGTGCGTCGTCTTGCCGTTGCACTCGTCAGGAACCTAGATTAGGTGAGTATATGTTTTTTTTTTTATAAATATATATTAAAACTTGTTGTCAGATGTGGGTGCATCATAAACAATGGCGGACCCTTATACATAGTGTGAAAAACCCTAAAACAGTGTTAGGGGCCCTCATATATTTTATAGACTAATGCAGGGGCCATTACACAGCTTGTGGACTACTGTAGGGGCCATTATACAGCTTGGGGACTAATGTAGGGGTCATTATACAGCTTGTGGACTATTGCAGAGGCCATTATACAGCTTGGGGATGAATGTGGAGCAATTTTAAAGATTGGGAATTAATGCAGGGGCCATTATACAGCTTGGGAACTAATGCGGGGACCATTATACAGCTTGGGAACTAATGTAGATGCCATTATACAGCTTGTAGACTAATGCAGGGGCCATTATACAGCTTGAGGACTAATGCAAGGCCATTATAATAATAATAATAATCTTTATTTATATAGCGCCAACATATTCCGCAGCGCTTTACAATTCAGAGGTTCATATACAACAGTCATAAGTAACATAGCTAAAGATAATACAATAATTACAGCAAAAATAATGACGACCCTACTCGTAAGCTTACAATCTACAATGAAGTGGGGGTGGCACAAAGTACAATGGCTTATTTACAAAGATGGTTCAGCCATCTTGAGGGGATGAGGGATAGATAAACACTGCATCAGCTCATCACCAGCCAGTATCTGTAGTGCTTTTTGGTTTGGTGGAGAGTTATGTTTGGAGAAATAAGGGATGGGCTATAAGAAGATAAAAGGACTTCGATTAGGGAAGGTGATAGGCCGCCCTAAACAGGTGTGTTTTAAGGGAGCGCCTAAAACTGTGTAAGTTGTGGTTCATCCTAATTTCTTGGGGTAGAGCATTCCAAAGAATAGGTGCAGCTCGGGAGAAGTCTTGAAGCCGGGAGTGGGAGGTACGGATTAGTGCGGATGTTAGTTGAAAGTTGCTTGCGGAGCGTAGAGAACGGGTAGGCCAATAGACAGAAATGAGGGAGGAGATGTAAGGGGGTGCCACACTGTGGAGAGCTTTGTGGGTGAGAACAAGCAATTTAAATTGGACCCTATAATTCTTGGGCAGCCATTATACAGCTTGTGGACTAATGCAGGGGCCATTATACAGCTTGGGAACTAATGCAGATGCCATTATACAGCTTGGGACTAATGCAAGGCCATTATACAGCTTGTGGAGTAATGCAGTGGCCATTATATCGCTTGGGGCCTAATACAGAGGCCATTATACAGCTTGGAGACTAATGCAGGGGTCATTATACAGCTTGGGGACTAATACAGAGGCCATTATACAGCTTGGAGACTAATGCAGGGGCCATTATACAGCTTGAGGACTAATTTGGGGGGCATTATGCAGCATTATTCCCCATATCCAATCACTCACTCACGCTTGTCACCTTAAAAACATCTCCAGAATCCGACCTTTTCTCACCTTTGAAACTTCAAAAACTCTTACTGTTGCCCTTTTTCACTCTTGTCTGGACTACTGCAACTCTCTTCTGAGGGGTCCCCCTCTAACCAAACTCTCTTCTCCAATCCATTCTGAATGCAACAGCCAGGGTCGTATTTCTGTCTAGCCGCTTCACCAACGCCTCAACCCTGTGCCAGTCATTACACTGGTTACCCATTTGCTACAGAATACAATACAAACTCATTTCTCTCACTCACAAATCTCTGCACAGTTCTATACCACCCTACAGCTCATCCCTCATTTCTGTCTATCACCCTTCCCGTGCCCACCGTTCTGCAACTGATCTAAGACTAATGTGGCGCCTCTGCGGGTTCAGTCGCCACAGAGGTACTGCATCTCACCCAGAGGTGTGGTACCCCACTCTCAGGTAAGGTGGGAGTACTGTCCGGGACCCACCCACCTGCATCCAACACTACACCATTCCAGACCAGCAGGCACAGCAAGATGCATGTGTACAATGCTGAGCCCTGTCCCTGGTTGGAAGGGGGGGAACCAAGAGAGGGGGAACCATGTAGTGGGTGTGGGTGGAGGAAGTAGATCAGGGGAGCACCGTTAGTAGGAGTATAAGAAGAAAGGGAACCATCTTGGGAGAGATCAGTCAAGGGAGGGAGAGTTGGGAGCAGGAGCTCTGGAGGAGCTCTTCTCAGGAGGAGTGAAGAAAGGAGCAGGGCCCAGTCTGAGGGGCCCAGGAGGAGAGACTGAGAGAAGAGAGGAGCAGTGAGGAGGGCTCCAGGAGGAACAGAAGGGATCCCAGGGGCACGGCGAGTGCGGATGCCACCCGTGTGCCCAAATCTACACGGACGTGGAGGGATCAGGCCGCAGAGGGGACCGGCCCCTAAATTAGTAGAGAACAACCAGGCTCAGCTAGATAACCGGAGGCTACTGTACTTTCAAGGTGCAGCTGCCCACTACCACAATTACATCGCCGAAAAGGTGGCCGCATAGGTTCCAGGGGACTGCACATCGCCCGACAAGATCCGAGGCTACTGGCTTGGGACACTGATAGTGAGGCGCAGGGCAGGAGGGTGAGAGCCAGTGCAGGGAAGATGACCGAGAAAGGAACATAGAACGGGGTCCTGTTTAAGTACTCCTGAAATACTTGAGAGCTGCGGAATCCCTTCCTCGGTGAGCACAGGATGACGTTATAATCCGGAAAGTGTAACCTGAGGAACTTAACAACTGTGAGTAAAACCTGAAGACTGCACCCCACTGTGTCCTTGAATAATTGCTGTGCCATCACCAGCCCTGCACTACACAGCACCAATAACATCTACCTCATAACATCATTATTTCCTGCCCTGGAGCTTAGCTCTACCTGTGGAAAGCTGAACCAACTCAGCTGTGTCACCATCAGCTCCAGTGGATCAGCACCGCAGCGGCGGCCCCATATAGCCGTATACCACAGGTGGAGTCACGAACATTATCTCTATAAAAACTTTATTCCCCTTTTACTTTTCCCCTTTTATTGACTGCCCTGGGTCACGGACCGCGTCACTGCCACTGTGACATCCGCCAGCACCGACCGGCCCAGCTACCGAGTACCCCACGGCCCAGAGGGCGCGTCACTAACATCTTTCATAATCCGAACCTCGCACCTCCGTCTGCACTTACACCATAATTGCACTTAGGTCATACATGTCAAACTCTGGCCCATGGGCCAAATCTGGCCCATAATGTGGTTTTCTTTGGCCTGCGACACCAGAACCACCACTCCTATCTGGGGTCCATTATTCTGTATGGAGGATTATGTGGTGCACATTATTCTGTATGGAGAACTATGTGGAGCCCACTATTCTGTATGGAGGACTATGTGTAGCACATTATACTGTATGGAGGAGTTTGTGGGGCTCATTAATCTGTATGGAGGACTTTTTGGGGCCCATTATACTATATGGAGGACTTTGTGGGGCCCAATATACTGTATACTGGTTGGCACGCAACTTTGTCCAAGGTTTTCATTTTAGTCTTCTGTGTGTTTGAGTTTGACATCCCTGACTTAGACAGTTCCTGGCTGAAGACCGAATCATGCAGCTTATTATGAAAACCTTTATTTATTATAACAATGGCTGGACTGTACAGCACATTCTACATATTGTGTCCCCTTACAGTTATATGAAAAAGTTTGGGCACCCCTATTAATCTTAAGCTTAATGTTTTATAAAAATTGGTGTTTTTGCAACAGCTATTTCAGTTTGATATATGTAATTACTGTTGGACACAGTAATGTTTCTGCCTTGAAATGAGGTTTATTGTACTAACAGAAAATGTGCAATCTGCATTCAAACAAAATTTGACAGGTGCATAAGTATGGGCACCCTTATCATTTTCTTGTTTTAAATACTCCTACCTACTTTTTACTGACTTACTAAAGCACTTTTTTTGGTTTTGTAACCTCATTGAGCTTTGAACTTCATAGCCAGGTGTATGCAATCATGAGAAAAGCTACTTAAAGTGGCCACTTGCAAGTTGTTCTCCTGTTTGAATCTCCTCTGAAGAGTGGCATCATGGGCTCCTCAAAACAACTGTCAAATGATCTGAAAACAAAGATTATTCAACATAGTTGTTCAGGGGAAGGATACAGAAAGCTGTCTCAGAGATTTAACCTGTCAGTTTTCACTGTGAGGAACATAGTAAGGAAATGGAAGAACACAGGGACAGTTCTTGTTAAGGCCAGAAGTGGCAGGCCAAGAAAAACATCAGAAAGGCAGAGAAGAAGAATGGTGAGATCAGTTAAGGACAATCCTCAGACCACCTCCAGAGAGCTGCAGCATCAACTTGCTGCAGATGGTGTCACTGTGCATGGGTCAACTATACAACGCACTTTGCACAAGGAGAAGCTGTATGGGAGAGTGATGCGAAAGAAGCCGTTTCTGCAAGCACGCCACAAACAGAGTCGGCTGAGGTATGCAAAAGCACATTTGAAGAAGCCAATTTCTTTTTGGAAGAAGGTCCTGTGGACTGATGAAACCAAGATTGAGTTGTTTGGTCATACAAAAAGGCGTCATGCATGGCGGCAAAAAAACACAGCATTCCAAGAAAAACACTTGCTACCCACAGTAAAATTTGGTGGAGGTTCCATCATGCTTTGGGGCTGTGTGGCCAATGCCGGCATCGGGAATCTTGTTAAAGTTGAGGGACGCATGGATTCCACTCAGTATCAGCAGATTCTTGACAATAATGTTCAAGAATCAGTGATAAAGTTGAAGTTGCGCAGGGGATGGATCTTTCAGCAAGACAATGATCCAAAACACCGCTCCAAATCTACTCAGGCATTCATGCAGAGGAACAATTACAATGTTCTGGAATGGCCATCGCAGTCCCCAGACCTGAATATCATTGAACATCTGTGGGATCATTTGAAGAGGGCTGTCCATGCTCGGCGACCATCAAACTTAACTGAACTGGAATTGTTTTGTAAAGAGGAATGGTCAAAAATACCTTCATCCAGGATCCAGGAAGCTACAGGAAGCGACTAGAGGCTGTTATTTTTGCAAAAGGAGGATCTACTAAATATTAATGTCACTTTTCTGGTGAGGTGCCCATACTTATGCACCTGTCAAATTTTGTTTGAATGCAGATTGCACATTTTCTGTTAGTACAATAAACCTCATTTCAAGGCAGAAACATTACTGTGTCCAACAGTTATTACATATATCAAATTGAAATAGCTGTTGCAAAAACACCAATTTTTATAAAACATTAAGCTTAAGATTAATAGGGGTGCCCAAACTTTTTCATATAACTGTATTTCCTCATAGATGGAAGTTGACGCGCCCCTGGGGCAGTGGGGTACTCGGCAGCCGGGCCGGTGGATGCTGGTGGGGGATATCACGGCGGCTGGCCCGGTCCGTGGCCCAGGGCGGTCAACAAAAAGAAAGGGGTTTTAGGTTTTGGAATAGTTTGTGACGCCACCTGTGGTGCCTGGTAAGGTCTACCAGCGCTGCGACAGTGGTCTGAGGCAGATGTTAGGGCAGCTTATGATGGAACGGCTCCCCACAGGTGGAGCGGGCTTCAGGGCAGCGTGGAGAAATGGATAGTGGTACAGGTGAGAGACAGCCAGGACGGTTCAGGGAGAAATGACAGACACTCACACGGGGGTTTGCTTCGGTACCATTACTGGTGTAGATGCAGGCATGATCCAGGGTACTCGGTACGAAGGGTGCACTGCTGGACTCTCCCCAGTGAATGGGTATAGGGCCTCCTGATCCGTTGCTTTCACTTGCTAAGCTTCTGACCTGCCTGGAGCTAGGCCTGGCTTAATTACTGTCTCTCTCTCTCTTGCACCTGCTGACCTGGTGGTAGGGCCTTCTCTTGGAGATCACTCTGCCTGGTCGCTGGGGCCTCCGTGACTCCTAGCCCTGGTACGGTAGTCAGCATTGGTCGACTTGGGACATGTAGTCCTCCAGGTATCCGGTGGTCCCTACTGGGTATAAAGGGACCCTGAGGGCGCGGACCCGGTGTCCGGTGTATAGGTCGGGGTGAGCCTGGTACGCTCCTCTGCCCCCTCGTTGCTTCTTTTCCCCTCTTGCCTTTGGCCACACTCAGGGCCCTCACTAGGCTTCAACTCATGCTGTAGGCCTTGGCTCGCCTAAGCACAGCGGCCAGCATTCTGCGACTTCACTGGTCTAAGTGCCAGCACACTCTCTCCTCTCACAGACTGCAAGTAACTGAGCTGCCTGGCTCCACCCTCCCTATATATATCCCTAACGGGCTCCCTCTGGTGGTGTGAGGTGGTAGGGTGGAGGTATGTGAATGTGTGAGGGCCTCTTGTGGAGAAGTCCATCCATGCACCCTACTGGGTTCTGTGGCACCTGTGCGTAGCAGGGTGCCACATAAGCTTGCAAGCAGGGCCCTCACTTCTCCTATAACTGTTGAAATGTGTTATGTTATATTGTTTTTATTGTCTATACATATCCCTACTCGTGATGAGCGAGCATGCTCGTTACTCGAGGATTACAAGAATGCTCGGGTGTTTTTTTCGAGTATCTTCAGCGTGCTCGGGTGTTATGTTTTCGTCACTCCGTGCTCATGATTTGCAACTGTTTGACAGCTTTAATACATGTGAGGAATGCATTTTTTAGGCATTCCTCACACGTATTAAAGCTGTCAAACAGTCGCAAATCATGAGCACGGAGTGACGAAAACATATCACCCGAGCACGATGAAGATACTCGGCGAGCACCCGATCATGCTCGCCGAAAGGGTTAACAGAACATACTCACTCATCACTAATCCCTACTTAATTGTAAAGTGCTGTGGAATATGTTGGCACTATATAAATAAAAATTAGTATTATTTATTATATTAACTGTTGGCACAATTAGAAAATGGAAGAAACACAAGATAACTGTCAATCTTCCTCAGTCTGGGGCTCCATGTAAGATCTCGCTTTGTGAGGTAAGGATGATTCTGAACAAGGTCAGGAATCAGCCCAGAACTACACGGGAGGACCTGGTCAATGACCTGAAGAGAGCTGGGGCCAAAGTCTCAAATATTACCGTTAGTAGCACACTACGCCGTCATGGATTAAAATACTGCAGGGCATGCAAGTTCGCAGTGCTCACGTCAGCACATATCGAGGCCCATTTGAAGTTCGCCAGTGACCATCTGGATGATTCAGAAGAGGCATGGGAGAAGGTCATGTGGTCAGATGAGACCAAAATAGAACTTTTGGTATCAATTCCACTCGCCCTGTTTGGAGGAAGAAGAAGGATGAGTACAACCCCAAGAACACCGTCCAAACCGGTGGGGGAAACATCATACTTTGAGGTTGCTTTTCTGCAAAGGGGACAGGAGGACAGGACGACTGCACTGTATTGAAGGGAGGATGGATGGAGTCATGTATCGTGAGATTTTGGCGAACAACGTCCTTCCTTCAGTAAGAGCATTGAAGGTGGATCAGGGCTGGGTCTTCCAGTATGACAACGACCCGAAACACACAGTCAGGACAACTAAGGAGTGGCTCCGTAAGAAGTTTTTTAAGGTCCTGGAGTGGCCTAGCCAGTCTCCAGACCTGAACCCAATAGAAAATCTCTGGAGAATATTTGTATTGAGGAATGGGCCAAAATTCCTGCTGCAGTGAGTGCAAACTTGGTCAAGAACTACAGGAAACGTCTGACCTCTGTAATTGCAATCAAAGGTTTCTGTACCAAATATTAAGTTCTGTTTTTCTATTGTATCAAATACTTATTTCATGAAATAAAATGCTAATTAATTATGTAAAAATCATACAATGTGATTTTCTGGATTTTTTTTTAGATTCTGTCTCTCACAGTTGAAGTGTACCTAAGATATAAATTACTGACCTCTCCATTCTTTGTAGATGGGAAAACTTGCAAAATCGGCAGTGTATCAAATACTTATTTTCCCCACAGTATATAACCAGATGTCATATGAATTCCTGACATAGCCCTGTTCGTGTTGGCTGGCTCCTTCTCTGCTCAAAAAAAGGCATCTTATGCTTTTTGTTACCAGCCACCATACTCTTGATCCCCAGAAAAGGATATCAAGAACAACTTGTCGATGGCTTGGTGGGCAGCTGTCAGTTTTCTAATATACGATGTATGGAGAAACCACTTGTAGGAGACACAGGCTTAGAGGATGAATTTTATACCTGGCAATCCTGTATTACGTTGTAGAAAACACCGACCATTTTATGTGGCTCTCGGGGTCAGACTGATCTCCTGTTACACAAGCTGCTCTTCTTCAAACCTCCTGCCCTTTTGCACTTTTTGTTCATCATGTTATATATGTTTAATATTTTCCTTATTATTAGGCTCACATGTGACACAGAATTTGTATGTTCAATTTTTTTTTTATGTCTTTCAAAAAAATCCGTTGGAATCATAACAGATAGCAAAATAGACAATAGACCACCTTAAGGTGGTCATATACAGTATTTTCAAAGTCTGAAGGCAGAACACATATTCAGCTAACAGCTATTTCTCCTGACCCCCTGGAGACATCCATATTCAGTTCTCTCAGGAGTGCATGTACTGTATTTTAAATGGCGAGTGAGGAATAAGATGGCTGGATCCCTGAACCTTGTGAACCAATATCAGATTAACTTTGCTCAAGAATATTACATTTAGTTATAGAGATGTAATTTTGTGATCTTACCTTCAAGGACATTTAGGATGAAACTGAGCACACCGCCTCCTGCTGGTGTGGGAGGTGTATACAAATTGTAGTCTCCTAGAGTCACATTTAATGGTCGTACAATTTGCACCTTGTAATTTTTGAAGTCTCCCAGTGTAAGACTGCTCCCTGATGCCAGAATCAAATAAAGAACATTTTGATAATTAGTTAACGAGAATAGGCGAAAAAAATGTATCATTTTAATGAGAAATGTAAGCAACAGTTAATTTTTTAAAATTAAGTGGTCAGTTTGAGCTCACCTTGATGTTGGAGATCATCTATCATTTTCTTTGCTATGGAACCACTATAAAAGCTCTCAGCACCTTCATCTGCCAACGTCTGGAGGGTTTGTGCCAGTTGGGTAAAGTTTACAGAATCTCCTGCATTTATTACTCCTGTGCCTTTACAAAGCAGCTGACTAACAGGTAAAAATACACAAACCATCAATAAATTGCATATGGCAAACAGTATATACTTTGTTTTCAATATGAAAAATAAAAAATATTTCCATGAAATCCCGTCACAACTTAAGCACTGCCACTCTGGCGTTTCCCAATGATGTTATATCTAACTCTTATGTGACCACTGCAGCCAATCACTTGCCGGGGGTTAAGTGCCATACATGCAAACATGACTGCTGAAGCTAGTTAGTGACTGCATTATGAATGATTGACCATCACTGCAGGATGGGTGGAGGCCACCATGGCAGCACTGTTGGGGCTCTGGGGATTTAATGGGGAAGTAAAGGTTATGTTTCCATTTATAACATTTCATGCTCTCAAAAATCACTGATAGCCCCTTTAATGTCAAAAATTCTGTGCAAATAATTTCTTAATATATTTTTACAGCTGTTGTAGCTATGTTTTTTTTTCTGATAGCTTTCAAGATCTCCTGCACAGACATAGACGAAAACACAGTAATTAGGTTCATGCTGTATGAAATCCTGATCGTGACTCCTAGTAGAGAACGCTACGTCTCATTCTTAAAGCTGAGGCGTTCAGAGAAACATAATTGTGAAACTTACCCAGGCACAGGAAAAGAGCAGTGAATCAAGCAGGGTCAGACACGGAGATGTTGCACAGGAGGCTTTAAAATTTTCAAAACTCTATTTTCTAAAATTATTATTTTAATATAATATATATATATATATATATATATATATATATATATATATATATATATATATATATATATATATATATATACAGTACAGACCAAAAGTTTGGACACACCTTCTCATTTAAAGATTTTTCTAGATTTTCATGACTTTGAAAATTGTACATTCACACTGAAGGCATCAAAACTATGAATTAACACATGTGGAATTATATACTTAACAAAAAAGTGCAAAACAATTGAAAATATGTCTTATATTCTAGGTTCTTCAAAGTAGCCGCCTTTTGCTTTGATGACTGCTTTGCACACTCTTGGCATTCTCTTGATGAGCTTCAAGAGGTAGTCACCGGAAATGGTTTTCACTTCACAGGTGTGCCCTGTCAGGTTTAATATGTGGGATTTCTTGCCTTATAAATTCGGTTGGGACCATCAGTTGTGTTGTGCACAAGTCTGGTGGATACACAGCTGATAGTCCTACTGAATAGACTGTTAGAATTTGTATTATGGCAAGAAAAAAGCAGCTAAGTAAAGAAAAACGAGTGGCCATCATTACTTTAAGAAATGAAGGTCAGTCAGTCCGAAAAATTGGGCAAACTTTGAAAGTGTCCCCAAGTGCAGTTGCAAAAACCATCAAGCGCTACAAAGAAACTGGCTCACATGAGGACTGCCCCAGGAAAGGAAGACCAAGAGTCACCTCTGCTTCTGAGGATAAGTTTATCCGAGTCACCAGCCTCAGAAATCGCAGGTTTACAGCAGCTCAGATTAGAGACCAGGTCAATGCCACACAGAGTTCTAGCAGCAGACACATCTTTACAACAACTGTTAAGAGGAGACTTTGTGCAGCAGGCCTTCATGGTAAAGTAGCTGCTAGGAAACCACTGCTAAGGACAGGCAACAAGCCGAAGAGACTTGTTTGGGCTAAAGAACACAAGGAATGGACATTAGACCAGTGGAAATCTGTGCTTTGGTCTGATGAGTCCAAATTTGAGATCTTTGGTTCCAACCACCGTGTCTTTGTGCGACGCAGAAAAGGTGAACGGATGGACTCTACATGCCTGGTTCCCACCGTGAAGCATGGAGGAGGAGGTGTGATGGTGTGGGGGTGCTTTGCTGGTGACACTGCTGGGGATTTATTCAAAATTGAAGGCATACCGAACCAGCATGGCTACCACAGCATCTTGCAGCGGCATGCTATTCCATCCGGTTTGCGTTTAGTTGGACCATCATTTATTTTTCAACAGGACAATGACCCCAAACACACCTCCAGACTGTGTAAGGGCTATTTGACCAAGAAGGAGAGTGATCGGGTGCTACGCCAGATGACCTGGCCTCCACAGTCATCAGACCTGAACCCAATCGAGATTGTTTGGGGTGAGCTGGACCGCAGAGTGAAGGCAAAAGGGCCAACAAGTGCTAAGCATCTCTGGGAACTCCTTCAAGATTGTTGGAAGACCATTTCCGGTGACTACCTCTTGAAGCTCATCAAGAGAATGCCAAGAGTGTGCAAAGCAGTCATCAAAGCAAAAGGTGGCTACTTTGAAGAACCTAGCATATAAGACATATTTTCAGTTGTCTCACACTTTTTCGTTAAGTATATAATTCCACATGTGTTAATTCATAGTTTTGATGCCTTCAGTGTGAATGTACAATTTTCAAAGTCATGAAAATACAGAAAAATCTTTAAATGAGAAGGTGTGTCCAAACTTTTGGTCTGTACTGTATATATATATATAATCTTATATTTTTCCTCTTAAATGCCGCAACATTTCAGAGTGACACATTCAGATGTTCTTTTTTTTTTGCACGTGAGAACAATGGGTCAATATTGATCATATTTTTTTTATTCAACTTTCATCCAGTATTTTTTTGTACTTGTGTCCATTTTTACTACCTTTTGTGGCACTTTTTTTCCCATATGCACAAATATAAACAAAGAATCAATTTCCAAGCTTCTTCTACCAATTAAATACGTCCCACAGAAGGATGACAAACTCATAGACATGAATTGTATCAAAATCGGACAAATCATTTTTAATTTTTTCCATTCCGGACATTCAGACCGGAAAAAAACACAGACATGTGAATAGCCCTATAGATTATAATAAGTATGGATATCTTTAATATCCACTGCCAATTGCAGAGTCTGTGATTCCTACCTATGAAAAAATGACCCCAACATTATATCCAATATTTATGGTAGTTTATCAACCAGTGACCAGTTCTGCCACTCTCACAAGAAGACAGCATTGTCAAATTCATCTCAAAAATATAATTTAAAAAAAAAATTGTTAGCTGTTGTCCTTACCAATGCCAACCCCCCCAAGTACATGTTTTTCACGATCCCGGCACTTACCACAATGAGCTATTTCTTATTTGTTTTGTAGTGAAGCTGAGGAATTTGACCAGAACATTTGAGACCTTAACTCCATCTGTCACCAGTTTGATTGTAGGCTGAAACAGAGTTTCCCAAGGTAACTGTCCATATCTCCTGTGAGCAGCCTCATAACCTCTCAGCTCTCCAGGAACACCAATCCATTGCGGTCCTAGAAAAGACATTCCTATTTTAGGGGAGACTAGTTTCTTTTTCAACTATTTGCTGAATTTGTCTTTCCTTTACAAACACACATTAATACATAATAAACACTGTGCAAGTTCTCAATTGCTCTTAGACATATCATGTCCCCTATAGAAATCTATGAACTCATACTCTACCGCCAGCGAGAACGCTAGGTTTATGACAGGTTGACAGGGTCAGAATGGGCCCCTCCTTGCTTTCGATTTTTCTCATTGTCTTCCAACAACTATTATTTTGGGGTTAATATGACTTTCTGATCTTTTTTACTCCATTTTTTGGGGGAGGCAAAGTGACAGCAATTCTGCAATTTTAGATTTTCTTTTATTTTCTTCTATTCTTTTCATTAGACTAGTCACAAATGCTGCAATACCAAATATGTTATAGGTTAAGTCTCATCATCACAAATGATTCAAATTGCAAAGAAAAAAAGAAAAAACAAGCAACTTTGAAGTTTGCTTGTTATTAAAAATGCTCTCCATCCTCAAGAATGGAGGGATTTTTAATTCTATTAATTCTATTGCTTACTGCTCATTGCCTAGGTAATCGGCCACCGCTACAGCCTATCGGTAGTGGCTGGTCTGCTAGGCAAGAATCGCAGTGCTTACAAGTTCTTTCTAACAAAGCTTGTAAGCAGTGCCGTAACTAGAGTCCGATGGGCCCCGGTGCAAGATCTGGATCGCCCCCCCCATCCTGGTATATATATGTATATGTCCTCCATCCTGGTATATATGCCCCTCATCCTGGTATATATATATATATATATATATATATATATATATATATATATATATATATATATATATATATACACACACAAGCGTACTGTATTTATATATATATATATTTCCTCCAGCTTGGTATATATGTCCCTTATCCTGGCCCCATCCTGACATATATTCATTCCCCATCCTGTTATATATGTCTCCCACCCTGGCCCCATCCTGGTATATATATATGCCCCCCATCCTGGTATATATGTCCCTCATCCTGATGTTTATATATATATATATATACATACATATATATACATATATACGCATATATATATATATACCCTGCTCAAAAAAATAGAGGGAACACTCAAATAACACATCCTAGATCTGAATGAATGAAATATTCTCATTGAATACTTTGTTCTTTACAAAGTTGAATGTGCTGACAACAAAATCACACAAAAATCATCAATGGAAATCAATTTATTAACCAATGGAGGCCTGGATTTGGAGTCACCCCCAAAATTAAAGTGGAAAAACACACTACAGGCTGATCCAACTTTTATGTGATGTCCTTAAAACAAGTCAAAATGAGGCTCAGTATTGTGTGTGGCCTCCAAGTGCCTGTATGACCTCCCTACAACGCCTGGGCATGCTCCTGATGAGGTTGCGGATGGTCTCCTGTGGGATTTCCTCCCAGACCTGGACTAAAGCATCCGCCAACTCCTGGACAGTCTGTGGTGCAACGTGACGGTGGATGGAGTGAGACATGATGTCCCAGATGTGCTCAATCGGATTCAGGTCTGGAGAACGGGCGGGCCAGTCCATAGCTTCAATGCCTTCATCTTGCAGGAACTGCTGACACACTCCAGCCACAGTCTGGCATTGTCCTGCATTAGGAGGAACCAGGGCCAACCGCACCTGCATATGGTCTCACAAGGGGTCTAAGGCTCTCATCTCGGTACCTAATGGCAGTCAGGCTACCTCTGGAAGCACATGGAGGGCTGTGCGGCCCTCCAAAGAAATGCCACCCCACACCATTACTGACCCACTGCCAAACCAGTCATGCTGAAGGATGTTGCAGGCAGCAGATCGCTCTCCATGGCGTCTCCAGACTCGGTCACGTCTGTCACATGTGCTCAGTGTGAACCTGCTTTCATCTGTGAAGAGCACAGGGTGCCAGTGGCGACTCTGCCAATCCTGGTGTTCTGTGGCAAATGCCAAGCATCCTGCACGGTGTTGGGCTGTGAGCACAACCCCCATCTGTGGACGTCGGGCCCTCATACCACCCTCATGAAGTCGGTTTCTAACCGTTTGTGGAGACACATGCACATTTGTGGCCTGCTGGAGGTCATTTTGCAAGGCTCTGGCAGTGCTCCTCCTGTTCCTCCTTGCCCAAAGGCAGAGGTAGCGGTCCTGCTGCTTGGTTGTTGACCTCCTACGGCCCTCTCCACGTCTCCTGGTGTACTGGCCTGTCTCCTGGTAGCGCCTCCAGCCTCTGGACACTACGCTGACAGACACAGCAAACCTTCTTGCCACCGCTCGCATTGATGTGCCATCGTGGATGAGCTGCACTGCCTGAGCAACTTCTGTGAGTTGTAGAGTCCGTCTCATGCTACCACGAGTGTGAAATCACAACCAACAGTGAAAAGTGACCAAAACATCAGCCAGAAAGCATTGGTACTGAGATGTGGTCTGTTGTCCCCACCTGCAGAACCACTCCTTTATTGAGTGTGTCTTGATGATTGCCAATAATTTCCATCTATTGTCTATTCCATTTGCACAACAGCATGTGAAATTGATTGTCAATCAGTGTTGCTTCCTAAGTGCACAGTTTGATTTCACAGAAGTTTGAATTACTTGGAGTTATATTCTGTTCTTTAAGTGTTCCCTTTATTTTTTTGAGCAGTGTGTGTATATATATATATATATATATATATATATATATATATATATATATATATACACACATTGGGGAAAATAAGTATTTGATATACTGCCAATTTTGCAAGTTTTCCCACCTACAAAGAATGGAGAGGTCTGTAATTTTTATCGCAGGTACACTTCATTTGTGAGTCGCAGGATGTTAAAAAAAAAACAGAATATCACATTGTATGATTTTTACATAATTAATTTTCATTTTATTGCATGAAATAAGTATTTGATACAATAGAAAAACAGAACTTAGTATTTGGTACAGAAACCTTTGTTTGCAATTATAGAGGTCAGATGTTTCCTGTTGTTCTTGACCAAGTTTGCACACTCTGCAGCAGGGATTTTGTCCCACTCCTCAATAGAGATATTCTCCAGATCTTTCAGGTTTCGGTCTGTCGCTGGGCAACATTGAGTTTCAGCTCCCTCCAAAGATTTTCTGTTGGGTTCAGAGCTGGAGACTGGCTAAGCCACTCCAGGACCTTGAAATGCTTCTTACTGAGCCACTTCCTAGTTGCACTGGCTGTGTGTTTTGGGTGATTGTCATGCTGGAAGAGCCAGCCACGACCCATCTTCAATGCTCATACTAAGGGAAGGAGGTTGTTGGCCAAAATCTCGCAATACATGATCCCATCCATCCTCCCTTCAATACGGTGCAGTCGTCTTGTCCCCTTTGCAGAAAAGCACCCCCAAAGTATGATGTTTCCCCCACCATGCTTCACGGTTGGGACGGTGTTGATTGGGGTTGTACTCATCCTTCTTCCTCCAAACACGGTGAGCGGAATTGATACACCAGTTCTATTTTGGTCTCAAATTACCACATGACCTTCTCCCATGACTCCTCTGGATCATCCAGATGGTCATTGGCAAACTTCAAAGGGCCTGGACATGTGCTGGCATGAACACGGGGACCTTGTGTGCCCTGCAGGATTTTAATCCATGACAGCGTAGTGCATTACTAACGGTAATGTTTGAGACTGTGGTCCCAGCTCTCTTCAGGTCATTGACCAGGTCCTCCCGTGTAGTTCTGGGCTGATTCCTCACATTTCTCAGAATCATCCCTACTCCATAAGACGAGATCTTGCATGGAGCCCCAGACTGAGGAAGATTGACAGTCATCTGTCATTTTCTAATAATTGTGCCAACAGTTGTTGCCTTCTCACCAAGCTGCTTGACTATTGTCCTGAAGCCCATCCCAGCCTTGTGCAGGTCTACAATATTGTCCCTGGTGTCCTTAGACAGCTCTTTGGTCTTGGCCATAGTGGAGAGGTTGGAGTGTGATTGATTGAGTGTGTGAAACAGGTTTCTTTTATACAGGTAACGAGTTCAAACAGGTGCAATTAATACAGGTAATGAGTGCAGAGTAGGAGGGCTTCTTAAAGAAAAACTAACAGGTCTGTGGGGGCCAGAATTCTTGCTGGTTGTTAGGTGATCAAATACTTATTTCATGCAATAAAATGAAATTTAATTATGTAAAAATCATACAATGTGATTTTCTGGATGATTTTTTTTTAAGATTCTGTCTCTCACAGATGAAGTGTACCTATGCTAAAAATTACAGACCTCTCCATTCTTTGTAGGTGGGAAAACTAGTAAAATTGGTAGTGTATCAAATATTTATTTTCCCCGCTGTATATATGTCATCTTTCCTGGTATGTATGTTCCTCTTACTGGTATATATGTCCCTTATTCTGGGCCCCATCCTGGTATATATATTCCCCATCCTGGCATATACTGTATGTCCCTTATCCTGTGCCCCATCCTGGTATATATATCCCCCATCCTGGTATATATATCCTCCATCCTGGTATATGTCCCCTGTTCTGCCACTGTTCTTTAATACATAAAAAAAAATAAACAATCATACTCACCTTCCCTCTCCTCCCCCCACCGCGCGGCGTCCTCTTCTGAAACCGGCAGCTAACTTCATTGTTCAAGCGATGGGAGTGCATAATGTCATTTCCATGCTCCCCCAGTCATGTGCACGCCGACGTCAGCTGCTGGCTTGTGATTGATCGGCAGCATGTATTGCCACGCACAGACCTGACGGGTCTCTGCGCTGCAATACACTTCAACTGAATGTGCATCCGAGGATGCACAACCAGTTGAAGTTCATACTGGCATCAGCAGGTCCTCGCCCCTGCGTGGGCCTGGTCATGGTCGCAACCTCTGCGACCGTGGTCATTAAGCCCCTCCTTGTAAGTGCTGCTCTAAAGCTAGACAGATTGCTTGATCTGGTGCACTTCAGTATCCATGCACTCCTCCTGCAGCGCTCTCAGGTTAACTATGCAGAACAGCATAAAAACATGCTCACAAAGAATCCTGTGAGCAGCATCCCCTTGGTAAAGACCATAAAAATTAGCACTAAATAAAAAGGCCCATATCTCTGGAAATGTATAGCGGATTAAAAAAAAGCAATGCTCTGAGGAATACCAGGAAAAACATACCATTTGGTCCAGCATTCAGGCAGATTGTCATTGGGTCAGAGTGCTTG
Organism: Phyllobates terribilis; assembly: GCF_046119375.1. Taxonomy (NCBI): domain Eukaryota; kingdom Metazoa; phylum Chordata; class Amphibia; order Anura; family Dendrobatidae; genus Phyllobates; species Phyllobates terribilis. Next base: position 308,811,968 of record NW_027362761.1, read on the forward strand.
GACCCCCTTTTTTGTCCGAAAGTCTTTTAATGATACCATATGCAAGAACACGTACACAGCATTCACTATTGAACGCCGACACGGTGCATGCAGCACTGAATTACATTCAGCAATGGCCAGTACCGGCAAAAGGACATTTTTTGTGGGCAGAGAATATACATCTGCAATCCTGTCCCACTCCTACCTGTGATGTTTGTAGCAGAGTCAGTGTATCCTGTGTGATGTGTTTACAGTAGTGTCAGTGTCTCCTATGTGATGTAAACTGCAGGTGTAACACCGGTACTTTACTGTAGATGCAGTGACACAGAAACACAGAGCCGCCAATACGGGGTTAATAAACAGGGGGGTGTTTATAAGAACAAGGTCAATCTCCACGCAGGGAGCAACAAGGAAAATATGGGGGGAAAACAAGGAAAATAACAGGTGAAAGTCTATAACTAACAGTTCACAGTCTGACAAGATGTAGCAGAGCCGAACCGGTTGTAAACATTAGTTTGTACACTTAGCTGACTCTGGCTCCTCACCAGGCAGTCGCCAGCGGATGAAAGTGATGATTTCTTCAGGCTTCCCCGCCCAAACAATGATCCGTCTTCTGGCGGCAGCGGGCAATCTCCGGTTTTACCCGCTGAGCCCCTAGTCTATAACACGGCACCTCACGTGCCTCGGCTCCACGGACCCTGCGTCCCTTGTCACTATAGTCGGGCTTGACTCTTCCGGTCCACTGCACCCGACTCCTGCTCCCAGTACTCGAGCCAGGAGCCTGGACCCTCTCACACTGTTCTCCTGCGCAGGACTCAGCTCCGCTTTCCCGCGCAAAACGTCCTCGTCTCTTTCTTTCTCCAGTCACACCAGGAGTCCCTCGGTCACCTGACTTCCCAGCTCTGTCTCTGGACACACCCCCAACTTCCCAGTCACATGAATCCTGTGCTAGCAGTCTGTCTCCCCCCTGCAACAGGAGGTACGGCCCCGGAAGTTCCGGATCCCTTGTCTGAAAGCACTTACACCCCGGTCTTTCCCCTTACACTCCCGCTCTCCTTTAACTCGCCATTCCACGGGCGAGAGTTCCTTCATCAAACGTTCACACTCTTGGACTTCCTGGACGATACGATGCCATATAAATTGATCTTGTTCGTAACGTTAAGGAGGCACTCCTGCTGTTGTCCTTTCTGATCGGCGTAACTCAGTTTGACCGATTGGGGGTGCAGGGTCACTCGGATTCCCAATCTCCGCCTGCCGGGTGGCTTCAACCGATGTTGTTCCCTCGCCGCCTGCACTGGGGACTGCAGGTAATCGAGTGCTGGGGCTCGGAGGTAGAATCAACAATTCTTCTTCGTCCACATCGTGGCTTGGGGCAACTGTGACAGGACCTTCTCTAGAAGCAGGTGATTCTTCTTCATCCTTGTCATCTTTAGACAGACAGGGCCGCAGCATACTAAGATGAACCACTCTGGTAGGGGCTCCTTCAGTCCCCTCGGGTTGAACTTCATACACAGGTCCTTCAGCGCCAATCCTGCGCTTCACTCGTTGCGGGGTCCGTTCCCACCGTTTACTCAATTTGCCCCGGGGCCGCCTGTCCCGAACTAACACCCGCTCCCCGGGCCTCAGAGCTGTCCCTCGAAGAGGCAATGTCTTATGATGTTTGAGTTCCTAAAACTTTTGTTGTACCAACCGTCGGAGGGTCTGCAGTCGATGCCGATGTTCCCGGACCCAGGAAGACATCCTCGTCCGTGGGTAGTCCTCCTCGGGGTCCAGCTCTAACTCGGTGATCTCTTGCCCCTTTCGCCCGAACAGCAAGGTATAAGGAGTGAACCCCGTCGTACTATTCACTCGGTTGTTGTAGACCCACACCAACTCGGCCACAAACTCAGGCCATCGTACCTTTCGATCTTCCTCCAACGTGCGGAGCATTTGGATCAGTGTCCAATTAAAGCGTTCACAGGCCCCATTTCCTTGAGGGTGGTAAGGAGTAGTCCGTGACTTCTCAATCTTGTACAACCGGTGCAGCTCTTCCATCACCCTGCCTTGGAAGCAGGCGCCTTGATCGGAATGGATCCTCTTTGGGCAGCCATACACCCGAATGAAGTCTCGGCAGATGGCCTGCGCAGCTGACTCGGCGGTCTGGTCCCTGGTCGGGGTCACTACCGCAAACTTTGTGAAGTGGTCTGTCATTACCAGGCAATGTTCATACCCGAGATGCGCCGGTCCAACAGCCAAATAGTCGATCATCAGCACCTCCAAGGGGGCAGAAGTCACAATGGTTTGTATGGGGACCCGCTGCTCCGGGGGCTTAACCAGCTCACAGCTCCGACATCTTCGACAAGTGTCTTCTATTGTTACTCGCAGTCGGGGATGATACACCAGCCTCTGCAACCACTGAAATGTCTTCTCTGGTCCGAAGTGAGCCCCTCGTTCATGAGCCTCCTTGGCCACTACTCTGACCAACTTCTCTGGGATCACCACTTGCCAGGTGGTCCCGAACACTCGCAGTAGCTGCACCCGTCGGTACAGCAGCCCGTCTCGCAAACACAGTCTCTCCCATTGTCCCAGCATTTTCAGTACTCCCGGCGACAGGGTACTCCTCTCTTCTCGACTGGGGACTTGCCGCAAAGCCACCCATTGACGTAATTGAGCAACTTCTCTGTCAGTCTGTTGAAGTTGGATCCAGTCATCTCTTGGCCGCCCTAGCACTTGTTCTTCCGACGTCTCTCTGATCTGTCACTGCGCCGCAGTCAGCGGTCCCACGAAACTTCGGAAGCTAGGGGTCTCATCCGCCTCTAAATCTTCATCGCGGTCATGATCAGGCCGTTCATATGTCACTCTGGAGAGGGCGACGGCGTGAGTATTCTCTGCCTTAGGCGATCTTATACCGGTACCTGGCCATGCGGGCCACCCACCGCTGCTCCAGGGCTCCCAATTTCGCATTTTCCAGGTGGGCCAGCGGGTTGTTATTTGTTCTCACCAGTACTTCGGACCCGGACAAATACTCTGCAAACTTCTCGGTCATTGCCCAAACCAGAGCCAGCAACTCTAATTTTAAAGAGCTATAAATATCTGGGTTCCTCTCGGAGTCGTGAAGGGAGCAAATGGCGTACGCAATCACGCGCTCTTTCCCCTCCTGTGCTTGGGATAACACGGATCCTAGACCATGTAGGCTCCCATCAGTGTGGAGTATGAATGGTTGGGAGAAATCCGCATAGGCAGGTATTGGGGCCTCGGTCAGGGCCATTTTTAGGGCACGGAAAGCCACTTCCTGGCTGCTTCCCCACCGAAACGCCTGATTCTTGGAGACCGCCGGCACTCCCTTAAGTAGCTCCAGCAATGGGTTGGCTATGCTGGTGAAGTTCTTCACGAATCTTCGGTAGTACCCGGCAAGTCCCAGGAAGGCCCGAATGTCCGTTACTGTCTTCGGGGTAGGCCACTCCTGTATGGCGGCCACCTTCTCCCGGGTGGGCCTGACTCCTTCACCAGATACAGTATGACCGAGATATTCGATCTGTTTGCGGAACAGGTGGCACTTCTGGGGCTTCACCTTTAGGCCATGACTCTGTAGGCGACTCAGTACTTGCTCCAGTCGCTGGAGGTGCTCCTCGAAGGTGGCGGCATAGACAATTATGTCGTCAAGGTAAATCAGTGTGGCCTCGAAGTTCAAATCGCCCAGGCACCTCTCCATCAGACGCTGGAACATCCCGGGGGTGTTAGTCAGGCCGAAGGGCATCCGATTGAACTCGAACAGTCCCATGGGTAATATGAACGCCGTCTTCGCACGGTCATGTTCGGCCACGGGCACCTGCCAGTACCCACTGGCCAGATCCAAGGAGGAGAAGTATCTTGCCTTCCCTAAGGCCGACAGAGACTCTTCGATTCGAGGTAGTGGGTAAGAGTCCCATACTGTACAGGCATTCAGTCATCTATAGTCCACACAGAACCGCAGGGTCCCATCTTTCTTCCGGACCAGGACAATCGGGGATGCCCACGGACTCTGACTCTCCCGTATCACAGCATTCTGTAACATATGGGCTAGCATCTCCTTAACCTCTTTATACATCTGGGGAGGTATCTGCCGGTATCTCTCCCGCACTGGGGCAGCGCTCCCCGTGGGAATCTCGTGGGTAATGGCTTCGGTGCAACCAAAATCATCCTCATGGCGAGCAAAGACTTCCTGGTACCGCTCCAGTACCTCCTCAACCTGCTGCACCTGTCGAGGTGTAAGTCCCGTCAATTCAGTCCGCATTCGTTCTAGGATTCTTCGTCCCTCCCTTCGCACTAGCCCGGTGGGGTTCCGACGGCACGGTGACCGCCAGAGTCCAGGGGTCTCCTCGTACAGCGGACAGCTATACCACATCAGGTCGCACCAACTTCTCTGACATTCCCAGAATCTGGGTTATTTCCGCCCTGGGAGGGAGTGTGAGATCATCTTCGCCCAGATTAACACACCACACTATAACATTGCCACCCTGGACAGTGGCCAGTGTCCGAGCCACCAAGAGTCCAGGAGGTACTTTGTCCATCGATCTCGGTTCTATCTGAACTTCGACTCCTTCAAGAGGTGTGCAGACCTGTGCGGGTAACATGAGTACAGTTTGTCCGGGCGGTAAGGTGAGCGCCGTAGCTGCTGGCACTATTATTTTTCCCAGGACCTTCCCTTCATTCGACGTCTCCTGAGCCTGGGCAGCTCGGATTAGTTGTTGAAAGACCCTCCTTTGGGGGGTTCGTGGGTCCCACTGGTCTAGAGGAATCTCCCTCGGCTCACTAATCAGGATTTGCCCGATCTCTTTCAACATATTCATTCCGAGGGTCACCGGGGGTTCACTTCCGGTTCCCCCTGCAAGTAAGACGACTCCTTTTTTCCCCACATCTTTTCCACATACTCGGATCTTCATCCACACCACCCCTGTGACCGGGATGGGTATTTGATTAGCAGCCGTGAGACTAATTACTGGTCCCCATTCAGCCTGCGCTATCTCTGGGAATCGCTGTTGGAAGTAGGGTTCTGTCATCGTAGTCACCTGAGATCCCATGTCAATCAGGCAGTGAACAGCCTGACCACTTATTTCAGGCCAGACAGTCGGGCTGGTGGAAACCAGGTCCTTGGGACTTCCTTTTCTTCTTTCCCCTTCCTCAGGCTCCGGGTTGTGTCCCCCAAACACGGAGCCTGCTAGTTTAACGGCTGCTGCGACAGGGGCCGCCCTCGGCTATCACAGCCCCTGGCGTAATGTCCTGCGCCTCCACACTTCCAGCAGGTCGTGTCTCTGTCTGTGTAGGGCTGCCTCACTCCTCTATGGAACTCTCCTGCAGGGGGGGGGGGCTGAATTCAATTATTTCCATAACTGGGGCAATCGATCTGGGTATCTCTGGTGTCGGGGCAGGGGTCTTCTTGAGACTGGACCATTCATCCCGCATCTCCCGTATCTCCTTCTGCATCTCTCGAGCCCATTCCGGTTCAGCTGCAGGCAGGGTGGGTACCTCATTACTCCGGACCATCCCTGCCAGGGCCGTCACCTCCATCTCCTGCTCTCTCACACGTGCCTCTGCCCCCACTTCTAGAAAAGTCATAGGTGGGTTGGCGTGCAGGCGCTCCCGCAAGGCCTGCTTCAGCTGCACATCCCTGAGGCCTGCCACAAACTGGTCCCTCAAGATCACGTCAGGGGAGTCCATTCCCAAATTCCCCATGTCGTCTTTTCTAGTGATATAGGCATGCACCCTCTGTAAGGCATTAACATACTGCGTCACAGTCTCCCCCTCCTGCTGCACTTGGTGAAACAGCCGTATCCTCAGCTCTCCTACATTGGTGGGATCCCCATGCATCTCCTCCAGTATCCACACTACTTTTTCTACAGTATCCCGGTCATGGGGAGGGCGGTACATCACGGATTGTCAGGCATCGCCGTCCAGGGCCAGTAAGGTATTTTGGCTTGCATACAGTTATATGAAAAAGTTTGGGCACCCCTATTAATCTTAAGCTTAATGTTTTATAAAAATTGGTGTTTTTGCAACAGCTATTTCAGTTTGATATATGTAATAACTGTTGGACACAGTAATGTTTCTGCCTTGAAATGAGGTTTATTGTACTAACAGAAAATGTGCAATCTGCATTCAAACAAAATTTGACAGGTGCATAAGTATGGGCACCCTTATCATTTTCTTGTTTTAAATACTCCTACCTACTTTTTACTGACTTACTAAAGCACTTTTTTTGGTTTTGTAACCTCATTGAGCTTTGAACTTCATAGCCAGGTGTATGCAATCATGAGAAAAGCTACTTAAAGTGGCCACTTGCAAGTTGTTCTCCTGTTTGAATCTCCTCTGAAGAGTGGCATCATGGGCTCCTCAAAACAACTGTCAAATGATCTGAAAACAAAGATTATTCAACATAGTTGTTCAGGGGAAGGATACAAAAAGCTGTCTCAGAGATTTAGCCTGTCAGTTTCCACTGTGAGGAACATAGTAAGGAAATGGAAGAACACAGGGACAGTTCTTGTTAAGGCCAGAAGTGGCAGGCCAAGAAAAACATCAGAAAGGCAGAGAAGAAGAATGGTGAGATCAGTCAAGGACAATCCTCAGACCACCTCCAGAGAGCTGCAGCATCAACTTGCTGCAGATGGTGTCACTGTGCATGGGTCAACTATACAACGCACTTTGCACAAGGAGAAGCTGTATGGGAGAGTGATGCGAAAGAAGCCGTTTCTGCAAGCACGCCACAAACAGAGTCGGCTGAGGTATGCCAAAGCACATTTGGAGAAGCCAATTTCTTTTTGGAAAAAGGTCCTGTGGACTGATGAAACCAAGATTGAGTTGTTTGGTCATACAAAAAGGCGTTATGCATGGCGGCAAAAAAACACAGCATTCCAAGAAAAACACTTGCCACCCACAGTAAAATTTGGTGGAGGTTCCATCATGCTTTGGGGCTGTGTGGCCAATGCCGGCACCGGGAATCTTGAGGGACGCATGGATTCCACTCAGTATCAGCAGATTCTTGACAATAATGTTCAAGAATCAGTGACAAAGTTGAAGTTACGCAGGGGATGGATCTTTCAGCCAGACAATGATCCAAAACACCGCTCCAAATCTACTCAGGCATTCATGCAGAGGAACAATTACAATGTTCTGGAATGGCCATCCCAGTCCCCAGACCTGAATATCATTGAACATCTGTGGGATCATTTGAAGAGGGCTGTCCATGCTCGGCGACCATCAAACTTAACTGAACTGGAATTGTTTTGTAAAGAGGAATGGTCAAAAATACCTTCATCCAGGATCCAGGAAATCATTAAAAGCTACAAGAAGTGACTAGAGGCTGTTATTTTTGCAAAAGGAGGATCTACTAAATATTAATGTCACTTTTCTGGTGAGGTGCCCATACTTATGCACCTGTCAAATTTTGTTTGAATGCAGATTGCACATTTTCTGTTAGTACAATAAACCTCATTTCAAGGCAGAAACATTACTGTGTCCAACAGTTATTACATATATCAAACTGAAATAGCTGTTGCAAAAACACCAATTTTTATAAAACATTAAGCTTAAGATTAATAGGGGTGCCCAAACTTTTTCATATAACTGTAGCTGGGGTCATCGGATGCATACGTAACATACTCCTAACTCTCTCAACACAGTCCCACAGCATCATATTGTCCCCGGTGAACTTTGGGAGATTGCTGAGCATGGCCCCCAGTGGCAAGCTAGATTTAGGAGCACCCAGGATGGGCTGCTCTGCAGTGTCTGTGTCTAACGACTGCCGACTACGCCAAATATAACACGGGAACTTTAGATGCAGTGACACAGAAACACAGAGCCGCCAATGAGGGGTAAATAAACAGGGAGGGTTTATAAGAACAAGGTCAATCTCCACGCAGGGAGCAACAAGGAAAATATGGGGGGAAAACAAGGAAAATAGCAGGCGAAAGTCTATAACTAAAAGTTCACAGTCTGACAAGATGTAGCAGAGCCGAACCGGTTGTAAACGTTAGTTTGTACTCTGGCTCCTCACCAGGCAGTCGCCAGCGGATGCAGGTGATGATTTCTTCAGGCTTCCCCGCCCAAACAATGCTCCACCTTCTGGCGGCAGCGGGCGGTCTCCGGTTTTACCCGCTGAGCCCCTAGTCCATAACACGGCACCTCACGTGCCTCGGCTCCACGGACCCTGCGTCCCTTGTCTCTATAGTCGGGGTTGACTCTTCCGGTCCACTGCACCCGACTCCTGCTCCCAGTACTCGAGCCAGGAGCCTGGACCCTCTCACACTGTTCTCCTGCGCAGGACTCAGCTCCGCTTTCCCGTGCAAAACGTCCTCGTCTCTTCCTCTCTCCAGTCACACCAGGAGTCCCTCGGTCACCTGACTTCCCAGCTCTGTCTCTGGACACACCCCCAACTTCCCAGTCACATGACTCCTGTGCTAGCAGTCTGTCTCCCCCCTGCAACAGGAGGTACGGCCCCGGCAGTTCCGGATCCCTTGCTCTGAAAGCACTTACACCCCGGTCTTCCCCCTTACACAGGCTCAGGGTATCCTATGTGATTTATAAAATAGAATTTCAGTGTATCCTATATGATGTATACACAGCAGTCGATGTATCCATGTGAAGTATACAGCAGTCTTAGTGTATCCTATGTGATGTATAAAGTAGAATCTCAGTGTCCTATATGATATATATATATATATAGCAATCGATGTATCCATGTGATGTAAACATTAGTCTCAGTGTATCCTGTGTGATGTATAAAGTAGAATCTCAATGTCTCCTATGCGATGTGTATAGAGCAGTCGGTGTATCCATGTGATGTATACAGCAGTCTCAGTGTCTCCTATGTGATGTGTAAAGCAGACCTCCCTCTTGCTTGAGTTCAATAAACATTTTGTGAGCAGTGATGAATTTCCCACTTTGAAGAGACATGCATTGTAATATACAACACTAAGTTTCTGCTGCAAGCAGTTCTTTACAAAGTTTAGCATTGCAAAGAGTTGATTGTGCTCCTTACTGACTGACACAAACCTGGAAAATCAGTTGTGAACTATCATCATCCATAGCACATAACATTACACATCTCACCAAAGAGAAGAAGTTCCAGGCATCACATTAGTGGTGAATTATTTAAATATTTGATTAAATATGGCAGGGTCATTTTTAAGTTGATAATTTTGTATGGCCCGCAAGTCATGTTATAAATATCCAAATGGCACTTTTCCCCATCCCTGCTTTAATCCAACAATATTCAACATACAGCAAAGTATACATTCTGTTTAAAGCTGTAACAGTCCTATCTGTTTAAAGTGAAGGACAGATAATGGCATCGCTTATTTTGCACCAGTTTTTTGCTGTTCAGCTACCACTGTTACTAGACATTAACACATAAATCCCACACATGATATTCTAAAGTGCACCTACCTGTTTTGAATATTTTTTTATTTGCACACTGGTCCATTAAATGTGGAGTAAACTCTCTGGGAACAGTCTCTCTAGCATTGATTACCTCAACATTTCCTAGAAACAAGAGATAAATGTAAACTTTAGTTTGTGGAATATATATGTGTAATGTGTCATATAAAACAACCAACAATACTGTAGACACAAAGTAAAACACAACTCCTTATAATAGGGTCACTAGTTTTGTCTATGTGCAAAGTTAATTGGCATACTTGTGCTTTTCATGAACGTGATACCATTGCTTTCCTATCAAATGGGGTTGTCTTAACATGATAAACCCTTCTGAAAATGAAGGCAGCCCACTTATCTGCTGATCGATTCATGTTCTAGTTCTAAAATACTTTGCAATGCTTTTTTTTATCATCTGGGGAACTTGAGGCCAGACCTCAGGCCAGAGTCACACTAGTTTATAGCATCCGATGCTAATGACACTCAGCTGTGAGTTTGAGCTGAGTATAAGTGCACTGTGCTCTGATCCTCTCGCAATAGAGAATCGGAGCACAGGTGCGAAAGAGACGGAGAAAATAATTTCTCCATCTCCTCCATTGCCGGCGTCTGCGGGAATCGCACTGCACTCGACCATGAATAAGACATTTTAGTTGAAACGCGTCGGTTTATTTGCAAGGTTATCAGTGGTATGCCTGTTTATCTGTTTTTATGAAAAGACTTACAATAAAGGTGAAGTTTTATTCTGAAATCAATGCATATTTTTCCTATGCTTCGTTTCATTTGAAAACGTCCCGGTCCAGGGCAGCTCTGTGCAGTGAATCATCTACAAAAGAGTGTTTGATGATGACGAAACTCAGTTGCCAATTGCAGCGTCTTTATGCAGTGTGCAGACTGTCAAGGAGGGCAGAGTTGAGGAGTCGGTGGAAGATGATGCAGGGGATGATGAGGTCCTAGACCCCACATGGACCGGAGGCCATCCAACTGACGTGTGCAGTTCAGAGGAAGAGGAGGTGGCCATACAGCCACAACAGCCCAGCAGAAAAGGGAGCAGGGTGCAAAGGCACAGTGGGCAGCCCTAGCCACTACATCGGCTGCTACTGCCCACCTCGCTACTGATCTAAGCACACCAAAGACAGCTCAAAAGAGCTCCCTGGCATGGCATTTCTTCAGGGAATGTGCTGCCGACAAGCGACAGGTGGTTTGCACTCTGTGATGTCAGACCCTGAAGCGATTCATAAATGTTCTGAACCTGAGCACCACCTGTATGACGAAGCATCTGAATTTCAAGCACGAGGTGAAGGAGTATACACTTTAAAAATCATGACAAATCTGAGCCTCCTCCTGCTCCCTCTTCTGCTGCAGTCTCAACCTTTTCCTCCAGCTCACAATCAACAGGGCCACCTGCCTCCCCGCAGTTAGAGGATGTGATAGCATCACCACCACCAGTGTCACCGAGCATCTCCACACCGTCCCATGGAAGTGTTCAGCTTTCCATTCCCCAAATACTCGATAGAAAGAGGAGATACCAACCTAGCCACCCACAAGCCATGGTACTGAATGACAGCATTTCAAAATTACTGGCCTTTGAAATGATGCCATTCCAGTTGGTGGAGATGGTCAGTTTTAAAAAAATGATGTTGGTGGCTGTCCCACAGTACGTTGTTCCCAGCCGCCACTACTCTTCCCGGTGGGCCATCCCTGCCCTGCACAAACATTTTGCGGACCAAATCAAGTGTGCACTGTGCAATGCCATCAGTGGCAAAGTCCACATAACCACCAATATATGGACCAGTAAGCACGGCCAGGGACGTTACATCTCCCTAACTGGTAAATGTAGTGGCAGCTGGGACAGTGCGGTAGGCATTCCACCTCATGTCCTACCATCAACTAGTATTGCTGGACGTTTATCTGTCCAGGTTCCCTCCTCCTCCTACTCTTCTTCCTCCACCATCTCCTCATTCGATCACAGGAACACCTGCACCACCAACTTGAGCACAGCCAGGGGGAAACGACAGAAGGCTGTTCTTAAACTCCTCTGTTTGGGGGATAAACCAGACAGATGAGTGGTTGCTGCTGGTGGATCTCTTGCCCGGCCTGGTGGTGTGCGATAATGTGCGAAATCTCATAGCAGCTCTGGGCCTAGCCGGTTTAACGAACATCTCTTGCCAGGCGCATGTGCTCAACTTGGTGGTTCAGAGCTTCCTGAAAAACTACCCACATATGTCTGAGCTGCTAAAAGTGAAGGCAATGTGTGCACAATTTTGGCGTTCTCACCCTGCTGCTGCGCGCCTGTGTGCGCTGCATTGTCACTTCTGCCTTCCTGCTCACCAGCTGATATGTGACGTACCAACAAGGTAGAACTCCAACTTGCATATGCTGCATAGACTGTGCAAGTTGCAGGCAATAGTAGAGCTTCAGCTGCAGCACACACGGTTGAGTCGTACTGCAGAACAACACCACTTCACCACCAATGACTGGCCCTACATGCGGAACGTGTGTGCCATGTTGCGCTGCTTTGAATATTCCCCCAATATGGCCAGTGCTGATGACGCCAACATCAGCGTTACTATATTGCCTATATACAAAAAACTGCAACGAATCCCTGATATACTGTATATAAGGTGTCCTAGAGGGAATTATTATATGCTTAAAGTTGAGGGATAGTACACAATTATGTATGTAGGTATAATCCACAAATATATTGATTTATGATTATGTTGATTATATACTCACTTTGAGTGTACACATATATATTGTCTTTTCTTTACATACACTGCTCAAAAAAAATAAAGGGAACACAAACAACAGAATATAACTACAAGTAAATCAAACTTCTGTGAAATCAAACTGTCCACTTAGGAAGCAACACTGATTGACAATCAATTTCACATGCTGTTGTGCAAATGGAATAGACAATAGATGGAAATTATTGGCAATTATCAAGACACCCTCAATAAAGGAGTGGTTCTGCAGGTGGGGACCACAGACCACATCTCAGTACCAATGCTTTGTGGCTGATGTTTTGGTCACTTTTGAATGTTGGTTGTGCTTTCACACTCGTGGTAGCATGAAACGGACTCTACAATCCACAGAAGTTGCTCCGGTAGTGCAGCTCATCCAGAATGGCACATTAATGCGAGCTGTGGCAAGAAGGTTTGCTGTGTCTGTCAGTGTAGTGTACAGAGGCTGGAGGCGCTACCAGGAGACAGGCCAGTACACCAGGAGACGTGGAGGGGGCCATAGGAGGGCAACAACCCAGCAGCTGGACCGCTACCTTCGCCTTTGTGCAAGGAGGAACAGGAGGAGCACTGCCAGAGCCCTGCAAAATGACCTTCAGCAGGCCACAAATGTGCATGTGTCTGCAAAAACGGTTAGAAACTGACTCCATGAGGGTGGTATGAGGGCCCGACGTCCACAGATGGGGGTTGTGCTCACAGCCCAACACCGTGCAGGACGCTTGGCATTTGCCACAGAACACCAGGATTGGCAAAGTCACCACTGGCGCCCTGTGCTCTTCACAGATGAAAGCAGGTTCACACTGAGCACATGTGACAGACGTGACAGAGTCTGGAGACGCAGTGGAGAGCGATCTGCTGCCTGCAACATCCTTCAGCATGACCGGTTTGGCAGTGGGTCAGTAATGGTGTAGATTGGCATTTCTTTGGAGGGCCGCACAGCCCTCCATGTGCTTGCCAGAGGTAGCCTGACTTCCATTAGGTACCGAGATGAGATCCTCATACCCCCTGTGAGACCATATGCAGGTGCGGTTGGCCCTGGGTTCCTCCTAATGCAGGACAATGCAAGACCTCATGTGGCTGGAGTGTGTCAGCAGTTCCGGCAAGATGAAGGCATTGAAGCTATGGACTGGCCCGCCCGTTCCCCAGACCTGAATCCGATTGAGCACATCTGGGACATCATGTCTCGCTCCATCCACCAACGTCACATTGCACCACAGACTGTCCAGGAGTTGGCGGATGCTTTAGTCCAGGTCTGGGCGGAGATCCCACAGGAGACCATCCGCAACCTCATCAGGAGCATGCCCAGGGGTTGTAGGAAGGTCATACAGGCACGTGGACGCCACACACAATACTGAGCCTCATTTTGACTTGTTTTAAGGACATTACATAAAAGTTGGATCAGCCAGTAGTGTGTTTTTTCACTTTAATTTTGGGGGTGACTCCAAATCCAGGCCTCCATTGGTTAATAAATTTGATTTCCATTGATGATTTTTGTGTGATTTTGTTGTCAGCACATTCAACTTTGTAGGATGTGTTATTTGAGTGTTCCCTTTATTTTTTGGAGCAGTGTATATATATTTGATGTATTATTTATATGATCAGAGATTTATTGAGCACTATGTCACTTTATACCTACAGAATTCTTATAATAATATTTGTTTTTGTCTTTTATTCAATAAAATTGACATCTTTTTAAACAATTTCGATGTATTTTGGTCCTGGCATTTTTTCTTCGTTGGATGAATATACCGCCTATATACCTGGTGGAAAAAACTATTCAGGCCATGATGGATGAGGTGGTGGCACACAAGAAGAGCAGGCGAAGGAGCATAGTTAATTCACACCATTATCAGGTCTGTTGTCCACACAGGGCTCGGAGGGTGGGTTACTGTTCCAACATAGACCAGGTACCCAACTGTACAGGCAGGGGACAGTTTGGGAGGATGATGATGATGAGGCGGAGGAGGCAGGGAGGAGGACTAACCATTTTCACAGCAGGGTGGCACTCAGATTAGCTCACAGGCATCACTGGAGCGTGGCTGAGGGGATACAGATTACCCAGACGAATGACCTTCCACCGAGGACAGCTTGTCGTTGTCTCTGGGCAGCCTGGCACACATGAGAAAATACATGCTGCTGTGCCTGTGGAATGATTTACGAGTTGCCCGTATTGTTACCAGTGCAGATTACTGGGTGGCCACCCTGATGGATCCCCACTACAAGGACAACATACCATCATTACTTCCGTCACTGGAAAGGGATCACAAAATGCATGAATACAAGCATACGCTGGTAGAAAAACTACTAATGACTTTCCCACCTGACAGCGGGGGTTCAGTGGAACAACAAGGCAGAGGTGGAGGAGGAAGTCACCAATGCAGCTGAGGCACTGCCAGCACTTCAGAAGGCATGGTTAGAATGGCCGAAATGTGGTAAAACTTTATGAGCATGCCACAACATCTGACATCACCATCTGATATGGTACGTATTAGCAGGAGGCAGCATTACAACAACATGGTGGAAGACTATCTGTCCACACATCTCCACGTACTAACAGATGGGTCTGACCCATTTAAATTTGAAATTTGCTTCTGAAGCAGTACTCTGCCCCATGGTCTGGGAGTGAAGTTAGAAAGCTGCTTCATAGAGGATTCTCTACCCTATGGTCTGTGGGTAAAATTTGTAAGCTGCTTCAGAGAGGGTACTATGCCCCATGGTCTGGGGGTGAAATTTTAAAGCTGCTTCTGAGAGGGTACTGTGCCCCATGATCTGGGGGTGAAATGTTAAAACTGCGTCTGGGAGGGTACTCTACCCCATGATCTGTGGGTGAAGATTAAAATTTGCTTCTGAGGGAGTACTCTGCCCATGCTCTGAGGGTGAAATGTGTAAGCTTCTAATGTAGGAATACTCTGCGCCATACTCTGTGGGTGACATTTTTAAAGGACTGCCTGTAGCAAGCCTCGCTGCGGACTGCCAGCTCGACCCAAGATCATACTAACAGCTTTTCATTGGCGGAATTTGTAACATACGCTACTGGAGCATACATTTTTGAGCTGTGGGGGTACTATGCCCCATTGTGTGGGTGTGAAATTTTTAATCAGCTTTCGCAGGGAAGGTGAAAAGGTGCTGTGTTGTTTAAATTTATTATTGGCTTCTGTGGGGGAAATGTGAAAACATGCTATGTGGGTGAAATTTTTAATAAGATTCCGTGGGGGTACTCTGGACCATGCTCTATGGGTGAAATTTGTAACTGGACTGGCGGTAGCAAGCCTCAGTCTTTGTGAGGGCACTGTTAAAATGTTTATGTTATTCATTTACTTCCTATTTTACCATGATTGCTATGGTGAAAGAACCCTTTTAAGTCATTTTCCCATCCACATTTGTTTGCAAGGTGATTGTCCTGCTCTTACCCCCATTTAGCTTCCTTTTGCAGCCCCCTAGACCTGACTATGACCATTTTACAGCCATTTTAAAGCATCAAAGTTCAGGTCACCATTGACTTGTATTGGATTCGGGTCTGGGGTCAAGTTCAACGTAAAGTGGGGACCCAAACCAAACTTTTTACTGTATGTTCGTCGAACCATTCGAACCCGAACAACCATGGGTTCGCTCATTCCTACTTACTAGTTGATCTCACTCCCCTGAACATCTCGCTGCTTAGAGCAGAGGGAAAACTGCAAGTGCAGTTTTTACTATCTTATGCTCTTAGGCCGGTTTCACGCATCCATATATTTCCGGTAACGGAAAAACCGGCACCGGAGATATCCATGTCCCGTGTGTGTCACATGTGTGGCAACCGTGTGCCACATCAGGATCACATGGATCGGCGCCCGGGAATCAGCATTACAGTTAGCGTTGTTGCTAAGCGCAGGGTCCTGAACGCTGCCCTCATCATGGTTCCCTGCCAGCGCTGTGATCAGCCCCAGCAGGGAAGATGAGGAGGGCAGTAGTAGTCTGCTCCAGCTGTGTCGCTGTGTAAAAATAGGAATAAAATAATAAAATCCATATACTCACCTGTCCGGAGATGTCCTACGCTGTAATCCTCTGACCGCTGATGCCGGGGAGCTGAGCTCAGAAGCGGCATCCTGTCACTCACTGAGCGCAGCTCCGGAGAGGCTTATTCTCCCCGGCACCAGCGGTCAATTTTCCATGTTTTCGTTTTTCCTCCCCTTCTTCCAAGAGCCATTTTTCTGTTCACATAGTCATATGAGGGCTTGTTTTTTATACTTTTGAATGACATCATTCAGTTTATCATGTGATACACTGGAAAGCACGAACAAAAAATTCCAAGTACGTTGACATTGAAAAAAAGTGAAATTCCACAACTTTTTTTTTTATTTTTTATTTACTATGTTCACTATATGGTTAAACTGACCAGACAATATGATTGTCCATGTCAGTACGATTATGCAGATACCAAACATGTATAGTTTATTTTTTTTATTTCAGTGATGAAAAAAATCATAAATTTGTTAAAAAAATAAATAAATTTTGCTTGTGTTGCTATTTTCTGAGACCCATAACGTTTTCAATTTTTGGGATATGGGGCTGTGTGAGGGCTTATTTTTGTGTCTACCCCATTTTGGGGTAGATACGAGGTTTTGATCGCCTCTTATTGCATTTTATTGCAATGTTGCGGCTGCCAAAAGACATAGTTCTAGAGTTTCAATTCATTTGCTCATTACGCCGTTTACCGATCAGATTAATTTATGTTATATTTTGATAGATTGCACTTTTATAAACGCACAATACCAAATATGTGTATTTTTTATTTATTTATTTTAATTGTTTTATTTTTAGTGGGTCAAAAGGGGGGTGATTTGAACTTTTGTTTTTTGTTTTGTTTGTTTTTCTTTTTTTTTTTATTATTTTTTTACTTTTTACTGTATTTGTTAGTCTCTTTAGAGGGATTTGAAGCTGCAATCAACTGATCAATTGTACTATTCATAGCAGTGCATCGTCACTGATATGTATAGTGAAAATTAAAATGTTCTATGAACACCAGCTACAGGAGAACAGGCTTTCACAGGAGAATCGTCATGACAAGCACAAAGGTCTTCAGCATAGCCCTGGCTGTCATGTCAACCCATCGGTGCCCTGCGATCATGTCATGGGCTCGCTGATGGGCGTGTGGAATGATGTGCCCCCCCTGTTAAATGTCACTATCAGAGATTGACAATAGCACTTAACATGTTAACAGCCGTGGGCGTAGCTTAGCTCAGCCCCCAACTGCTAGAGGCACATGATGGCTGATTAAATCAGCCAACATTTGCCGGGAAAGATGCAAACTCGGCGTGCGAGCCTGCATCAGAGTCAGGGACACAACATATGAAGTAAATATACAGGTGCATCTCACAGAATTAGAATATCATCAAAAAGTTAATTTATTTCAGTTCTTCAATCCAAAAAGTAAAACTTCTATATTATATAGAGTCATTACAAACAGAATGATCTATTTCAAGTGATTATTTCTGTTAATGTTGATGATTATGGCTTACAGCCAATGAAAACACAAAAGTCATTATCTCAGTAAATTGGAATAATTAACAAAGAACACCTGCAAAGGCTTCCTAAGCATTTAAAAATGGTCCCTTAGTCTGTTTCAGTAGGCTCCACAATCATGGGGAAGACTGCAGACTTAACAGATGTCCAGAAGGCAGTCATTGACACATTCCACAAGATCCCAGAGTCTGGAGGAAGAGTGGAGAGGCACACAATCCAAGCTGCTTGAGGTCGAGTGTGAAGTTTCCACAATCAGTGATGGTTTGGGGAGCCATGTCATCTGCTGGTGTAGATCCAGTGTGTTTAACAAGACCAAAGTCAGTGCAGCCGTCTACCAGGAAATTTTAGAGCACTTCATGCTTCCCTCTGCCAACATGCTTTTTGGAGATGGAAATTTCATTCTCCAGCAGGACTTGGCACCTGTCCACACTGCCAAAAGTACCAATACCTGGTTTAAAAACAACAGTATCACTGTGCTTGACTGGCCAGCAAACTCGCCTGACCTTAACCCCATAGAGAATCTATGGAGTATTGTCAAGAGGAAGATGAGAGACACCAGACCCAACAATGCAGACGAGCTGAAGGCTGCTATCAAAGCATCCTGGGCTTCCATAACACCTCAGCAGTGCCACAGGCTGATCGCCTCCATGCCACGCCGCATTGATGCAGTAATTGATGCAAAAGGAGCCTCGACCAAGTATTGAGTGCATTTACTGAACATACATTTCAGTAGGCCAACATTTCGGATTTTAAAAACATTTTTCAAGCCGTTTTTATAAAGTATTCTAATTTACTGAGATAATGACTTTTTTGTTTTCATTGGCTGTAAGCCATAATCATCAACATTAACAGAAATAAACACTTGAAATAGATCACTCTGTTTGTAATGACTCTATATAATATATGAGTTTCACTTTTTGTATTGAAGAACTGAAATAAATTAACTTTTTTATAATATTCTAATTTAGTGAGATGAATCTGTATGTTATAAGTTGTAAAGGGGTTAAAGAAGCACTCCAATAAATATTTTTTTCATTAAATGTGTGTATATATGCATGTAATGTAGTGTGAGTGTATTAATATACTCGTCTACCCCAGCTTATTCATGGGAGTTCTTCTTTAATGACCGAGTGTCAGATCAATCTTGCCAAAACAAGTCTGTAAATCTGAGAAAAAAAATCAAGCATGCCATCCATGTGCTGTATCTTTTTTCACAAATTCTTTGATAGGAAAAGATTATGAAACCTCCATTAGTTTTTATTTTCATACAAGCACCACTAATGAAACTTTGACCAAACTTTGCTTATAAAAACTGACACAATGACCGAACTCTGGTGACACTCTGATCAAAAACATTGATGAAACTTGAGCCATTTTTTTTTTACATATGAGAAAAATTGCTGCCATGTAGAGGAGCCATCAGAAATATGAAAACTCTTTTCTACTGAAAAAATGACTTTGCTGACAGTGCCTAAACATTGGTTCATTTTTTTCCATTGTAAAATTGCAATACACCCTAGTAAAGATTGTAATCTGGAATTGTCCTTATGAACAATCACTTTAAAGTGATTTGCTCAAATTGGATGTCTTTGTAGTTTTCCTTATGACCCTGTTGGATGAACTGTGGCCCCCATAATATTTTTGGATATCTTCTTGCAGAAAATGAAAGGGTCATTGCAAACAATCACAAATATAAAGAGAAAACATGGCCACAGCAGGCACACTGGGAAGAAGAGGATGTACCTAGAGAATTAATGGTAGAATAAAGAAAAAAATGTATTTCAGGAGCTATGGAAATACATACTCCAATATTAATGCAAAAGAAAAAAAGAATATACATTTATTCTGATCCTCCATATTCATGTTGGCTCGTTCAAGTATTAACATTTTTCTCCAGATTTTTCCTCCAGATACACAGCTATTAAAATTTGGGTGCTGTGCATGAAATGAACGCTTATTTCCAAAAAGTAAAAAACAAAACAAAAAGGAGTCAAAACACCTTACTAATTGCTGTAGTCCTTTCATCTTCATAAATACTGGGGGTCCAAGATGTTGGTACAAAAAGATTACACATTATCTAAGATTAGGAAATAAAATGTGGGGGAAACAGCCAAGTTTAACTGATAGCATCATTTAGATGCCAAAAATTAGCCAGTTTCTATAAGAAACCAGTTGATACATGATATCGCTTTCATGATAGGACAATTGTAAAATGGAGTCAGCAAAAAAGAACAAAGTCTTCGAATGACCAAATGAAAGTCCATATCTTAACCCCATAAGCAAACTGTGTGCTCCACATGGGAGTTTCTGTCTCAAACTGATGAAACTAATCTGCATTCAGATGCAGTTGATACTACTGCAATAATAATAATTGCACAATTATTTCATTCTTTATTTTCACTAAAAGCTATGCTTTCCATTTAGATTTTATTAGTTGCAATATTAAAGCACCTCTCCTACTTTCATTTTTATTTTAGAGCTGGAGTGGTGCTACTAATCTAAGTTCCAGCCGCCATATTCTTCTGTTATCGGCGCCGCTCCGGTCATCGATTGCAGGTTGTAATTTGCCGGATCGCTGCAGAGTTTGCTGGGTGATTCGGAAGTCACTACTCAATGTAAGTCTGTGAGAGCCAGAGCGAGGCCAGAGCGAGGCCAGAGCGAGGCCAGAGCGAGGCTTTCATAGACTTGCAATGAGAGCCTGTGAATGTTACCTCTGACTTCCACTCAGTCTGGAAATGTGGTAACAAGGTGGCGGCTCAGGACTGGAGCAACGCCAGGAAGATCAAAAGACAGCGGCTGGTGAGTATAATATTATGGTCAGTGAACTTAGATTAGTTGCATCATTTAAATGCTGAAATAAAAAAAAATCCTAGAGTGGTGCTTTAACCTCAGTTCACAATAGGTTTCTGCTCCTCATTCATGACCAAAAAAACGAGATCAAGACAGAACCCCTGATGAAGCCATTGAGTATAAGGAGTGTAAAATCGCTGAAATGATTTATGTTTATTCACTTGAACTTTTATATTCAATTCAATAAAATACTTTTAATAAGACTTCTTACTTGTAGAGGCATCATAAATAGTAAAAATTACTCCTCCTCCAAGGCCCATGCTCTGTGGATTTATCACTGATGTACAAAGCAGAGCAGCAATAGCGCCGTCCACAGCGGAGCCGCCTTGCTTCAGGATATCCCTGCAAGGAAAAAAAAATCACCCCAATGACTACACAAATAGAACATATATTTACTTAAATTTTTCTATATAGTACATATTTTCTGAATGATTGACATGTTCAGGCACTTCAGTTGCAAGGTCTGTTGTACTGTCTGTGCATTTACTCAATAGATATTTAACAAATATTGAAATATCATAATAATTGAAAATATATGACCAAAACCTGTAGGTTTTTTTATGATTGTAATAGATAAGCATATTCTATTACTTCTTTGTTTTTGCACAATATGTATGAAAATTTAAAAAATACAGTACAGACCAAAAGTTTGGACACACCTTCTCATTTAAAGATTTTTCTGTATTTTCATGACTATGAAAATTGTACATTCACACTGAAGGCATCAAAACTATGAATTAACACATGTGGAATTATATACTTAACAAAAAAGTGTGAAACAGCTGAAAATATGTCTTATATTCTAGGTTCTTCAAAGTAGCCACCTTTTGCTTTGATGACTGCTTTGCACACTCTTGGCATTCTCTTGATGAGCTTCAAGAGGTAGTCACCAGAAATGGTTTTCAGTTCACAGGTGTGCCCTGTCAGGTTTAATAAGTGGGATTTCTTGCCTTATTAATGGGGTTGGGACCATCAGTTGTGTTGTGCAGAAGTCTGGTGGATGCACAGCAGATAGTCCTACTGAATAGACAGTTAGAATTTGTATTATGGCAAGAAAAAAGCAGCTAAGTAAAGAAAAACGAGTGGCCATCATTACTTTAAGAAATGAAGGTCAGTCAGTGCGAAAAATTGGGAAAACTTTGAAAGTGTCCCCAAGTGCAGTTGCAAAAACCATCAAGCGCTACAAAGAAACTGGTACACATGAGGACCACCCCAGGAAAGGAAGATCAAGAGTCACCTCTGCTTCTGAGGATAAGTTCATCCAAGTCACCAGCCTCAGAAATCGCAGGTTAACAGCAGCTCAGATTAGAGACCAGGTCAATGCCACACAGAATTCTAGCAGCAGACACATCTCTTCAACAACTATTAAGAGGAGACTTTGTGCAGCAGGCCTTCATGGTAAAATAGCTCCTAGGAAACCACTGCTAAGGACAGGCAACAAGCAGAAGAGACTTGTTTGGGCTAAAGAACACAAGGAATGGACATTAGACCAGTGGAAATCTGTGCTTTGGTCTGATGAGTCCAAATTTGAGATCTTTGGTTCCAACCACCGTGTCTTTGTGCGACGCAGAAAAGGTGAACGGATGGACTCTACATGCCTGGTTCCCACTGTGAAGCATGGAGGAGGAGGTGTGATGGTGTGGGGGTGCTTTGCTGGTGACACTGTTGGGGATTTATTCAAAATTGAAGGCATACTGAACCAGCATGGCTACCACAGCATCTTGCAGCGGCATGCTATTCCATCCGGTTTGCGTTTAGTTGGACTATTATTTATTTTTCAACAGGACAATGACCCCAAATACACCTCCAGGCTGTGTAAGGGCTATTTGACTAAGAGGGAGAGTGATGGGGTGCTACGCCAGATGACCTGGCCTCCACAGTCACCAGACCTGAACCCAATCGAGATGGTTTGGGGTGAGCTGGACCGCAGAGTGAAGGCAAAAGGGCCAACAAGTGCTAAGCATCTCTGGGAACTCCTTCAAGATTGTTGGAAGACCATTTCCGGTGACTACCTCTTGAAGCTCATCAAGAGAATGCCAAGAGTGTGCAAAGCAGTCAAAGCAAAAGGTGGCTACTTTGAAGAGCCTAGAATATAAGACATATTTTCAGTTGTTTCACACTTTTTTGTTAAGTATATAATTCCACGTGTGTTAATTCATAGTTTTGATGCCTTCAGTGTGAATGTACAATTTTCATAGTTATGAAAATACAGAAAAATCTTTAAATGAGAAGGTGTGTCCAAACTTTTGGTCTGTACTGTATATAAGTGTCAAAATTCTGCTGTCAGATTACCCGGGGCCAGGGACTCCGTCCCTGTCTCTAAAGCTAGCGGCGCCCTAGCTATCCCTGCTCCGCAGATTACTTCTGATGGTGAAGATACTGGTGCCACGTACCTTACTGAACTCCTGAATTAGCCATATATCTGTCCTCCTCACCCACCCAGGGAAGTTGTGAGGAATAGTGTATGTATACACACAAACCAGACAAATAAGGAAGGACGTACAAAACCAATCGTACAAAATATGCACTCACAGAAAACAGAGGAACACAGGGGAGAAAAGGAACTGAAACTAAATAGGAGAGGATAAGGATTTGCACACAGCCAAAACACCTTGCAACAGTCAAAGATAAACATTCTAAATGCCTGTACCAGCAACCGACTCCTCCACTCCTCACCAATCAGTATAAGACTTAACACTGGCAATCCAGATTGCCAGAGGCGATTATATATAGGAGAGCAGCTGATCGGTGGGGGTGTTGAGTGTTGCACCTCCACCGATTCTGAACAGCTGAAATTATCCAAGCTGGGAAGCTTCACAGACTCCAAACTGAAAAGATTAACCCCTGCACTGCTAACAGAAAGCTGCACAATTTAATATGAAGGAGAAGTGCTTCTGATTGGTGCAGGAGTATGTGAAATCAGACGCTGCAGTCTTCTGGTCCCTCTCTGTCGCGGCAAACCCGTGACAATAAGGTTTAGTGTATGAATTAAAAAGATCTGATTTTAAAAAAAAATAAAACTAACATGATCAAGACGATAAAAAAATTTCCCTGTTTACATCTTCGTCGAGACGTTCATTTATGACAGAGCCATAATAGAAATGTTTTTATTAAATCAATACAGAGGCAAAGCTGATCCCAATGGATCATACTGACCAAATGGGACTTTCAGTTCCCTTAAAATGCCTAATCTGTAAATATGTGTGTCGTTTGTGAAATAGCACCTCTGGAGAACTTTTTCTCAGAACTCTGTGTTAGCAGTTGGGATTGGGTCCCAGCACATCCTGATACTGTACTGTGATAAAATTGCCTGATTGTGTAAATAGTCCAAAAGTAGTGAAAAACTAGTAGTAGAAAGTATTACTATAATATACAGCACAGTGCCTGGGAGACAGCTGTATTAGGCCAAAACACAGCAAGGCTCAGTGAAGATGTGGACACTACCTTCCAGAAATCTCATGGCATTATGCCCAGGAATTTGTTTGCAATTGGCCCAGCTGTAAGTTCTCATTGATCTGACATGTTGAGTCAAGTTCTCATGGGCTTTACTATCATTAATGGCTTACATATCAAAAGGGAAATTTGGGGGAGAATAAGAATTCTTACTAACTTTATATAAAGAATACAAAACTGGAAGCTATGGCTCCCTCATGTCATTATTAAACAATGTCAAGAAATTTATAGAGCTGCTTCCAACTGTGTTCAGCAGACATTAGCAGTTTCCTGACACTTAAACCGATTGTCCCATGAACAAAGTACAATTTATTTAATAGATCTTAGAATAATAATAAGCTCAACAATATGATGACCTAAAAATTTTTTTCCTGTCCCAAGATAATCCTATAAGGCTATGCACCTACGATGCAGAAATGCTCCGGATTTTTCCTGAGAGTTTCTGCATCTCCCTGGTAGAAAAAAATGCATGCGGCTTTTACATGTGTTTTTCCTGCCAGGGACAAGTGGAAGTGAAGCGTTTTTCACATGCGATTTCGCATGCGGGTTGTCAAGCACTTTTCCAGGCGATTTTAGCATCACTTGGAAAGTGCTTGACAACT
This sequence comes from Phyllobates terribilis, assembly GCF_046119375.1. Lineage (NCBI taxonomy): Eukaryota > Metazoa > Chordata > Amphibia > Anura > Dendrobatidae > Phyllobates > Phyllobates terribilis. Next base: position 308,836,479 of record NW_027362761.1, read on the forward strand.
TGGTCATACTATATAAGTCCATGCAACCGGCATGGATTTATATAGTGTTACCAAGTTATAGTAAAAGAATGGTAAAAAATAAAAAATAAACATTATACTCACCTTCCGATGGCCCCCGGTCTCCTCCGGTGCGTCCAGTGTGTTGGGCGGCTCGCGGTGGTCTAAAAGGACCTTCCATGACGTCATTTAGTAACGTGATAGGTCACGCGACCGCCTACGTCAGCGGTCGCGTGACCTGTCACGTGACTAAATGACGTTATGGAAGGTCCTTTTAGACCATCGCGAGCCGCCGGGAAGCCAGGACGCATCGCTATGGAGACCGGGGGCCATCAGAAGGTGAGTATAATGTATTTTTTTATTTTAAATTATTTTTTTTTACAGCGACCATGGTACCCGGGTCTGGATGAGAGTCTCCTCTTCTCCAGACCCGGGTACCATCCGCACATTGAATCGCTTAATATCCGCATGTGCACATGTAGTCATGCGGATATTAAGCGATTCAATGCAAGTCAATGGCGGCGAAAACGCCACGATTACGCAAAAATAATTGGTAGTGCTGCGGATTTTTCCGCAATGATAATCCGCAGCGGAAATTTCCGCAGCATGTGCACAGCACATGCGGATTATCATTGGGGAACATGGCAGACCTTCTACCAAGGGTTTTTTAAGCGTTTCTGCAGCAGAATTGCCGCTGCAGAAACGCTTAAAAAACGCATAGTGGGCACACAGCCTAAATGTTCCCCTGTGTAATGGCTGTGTCTAACCATGCAGGAACATGTTCTGATCATACCACTTATCCTGGGCAGGGGAGGAAGGAAAAGAGAGTATACAGATATTACAGCATGGGATTACAGCTGATTCTTTCTGAGGTAAAACTAATTTTTAAACAGGCAGTGAAATGTTTTTTTCTCACAGAAACCAAGAGCTGAGATTCCATGCTGTCCTGTCTGTATACTCTCATTTGCTTCCCCACCGCCCAGGAGATGTGGTATGATCAGACCATGTTCCTGTACGGTCAGACACAGCCATTACAGTACACAGCAGGGGCACATTTATAAGATTAACTCAGCACAGGAACATTTTTTAACACATCCAATTGTAGAACTTATTTTTATAATAAGATCTATTGATTAAAGTGTACTTTTTTCATGGGACAACCCACGAGCATATATTCAGACAAGTGCTATGTGAGTGCATGATACCAGCGAACTGCAGGGATGTGTGACAGCGCTGCAGGACTAGTCTGGATAGAGATGTGTAAAAATTAAAGAGATTGTCTACTACTTTAACACTGATGACCTATCCCCAGGATAGGTCATCAATGTCTGATCAGTGAAGGTGCGATAGCCAGCATCCCCGCCGATCAGCTGTTCTCGGTGCCAGAGAGCAGCTTATCGGCGGGGGTGTTGAGTGTTGCACCTCCACCGATCAGACATTGATGACCTATCCTAAGGATGGGTCATCAATGTTAAAGTAGTAGATAAGCTCTTTAAGCTTCAGTAACTACATAAACATTAATTCATAATATAGACAAAATTACAAACATTATTATAATCCTGATACAGCATTCCTAACACACTAGAGCAGGGTTCCCCAACTCCAGTCCTCAAGGCCCACTAACAGATCATGTTTTCAGAATTTCCTTATCATTGCACATATGATGGAATTATCACCTGTGCAATACTAAGGAAATCCTGGAAACATGACCTGTTGGTGGGCCTTGAGGACTGGAGTTGGGGAACCCTGCACTAGAGAGTTAAATCCTGCTGTTAGGTTTCCTTTCAATGTGATTAGCTTGTGATAGAATGACATTTGACGTCAAGGAAATATTTGATTGCAAAGTGACTGCTGAATCACAAGATGCTAATCCACATCCCACTTGTTCACTGGGTAGCTGGATACCACCATGTTCATCATTATTTATAATTACAGTGGGTACGGAAAGTATTCAGACCCCTTTAAATTTTCACTCTTTATTTCATTGCAGCCATTTGATATATTCTAAAAAGTTCATTTTTTTCTCATTAAAGTACACTCTGCCCCCATCTTGACTGAAAAAAAACAGAAATGTAAACATTTTTGCAAACTTATTAAAAAAGAAAAACTGAAATATCACATGGTCATAAGTATTCAGAACCTTTGCTCAGTATTGAGTAGAAGCATCCTTTTGAGCTAGTACAGTCATGAGTCTTCTTGGGAATGATGCAACAAGTTTTTCACACCTAGATTTGGGGATCCTCTGCTATTCTTCCTTGCAGATCCTCTCCAGTTCCATCAGGTTGGATGGTGAACGTTGGTGGACAGCCATTTTCAGGTCTCTCCCAGAGATGCTCAATTGGGTTTAGGTCAGGGCTCTAGCTGGGCCAGTCAAGAATGGTCACAGAGTTGTTATGAAGCCACTTCTTTATTATTTTAGCTGTGTGCTTAGGGTCATTGTCTTGTTGGAAGGTGTACCTTTGGCCAAGTCTGAGTTCCATAGCACTCTGGAAGAGGTTTTCATCCAGAATATCTCTGTACTTGGCCACATTCATGTTTGCTTCAATTGCAACCAGTCGTCCTGTCCCTGCAGCTGAAAAACACCCCAATAGCATGATGCTGCCACCACCATATTTCACTATTGGGATTGTATTGGGCAGGTGATGAGCAGTACCTAGTTTTCTCCACACACACGACTTAGAACTTTTTGGTGATAATTCTATCTTCGTCTCATCAGACCAGAGAATCTTATTCCTCATAGTCTGGGAGTCCTTCATGTGTTTTTGAGCAAACTCTATGTGGACTTTCATATGTCTTGCAATGAGGAGAGGCTTCCGTCGGGTCACTCTGCCATAAAGGCCCAACTGGTGGAGGGCTGCAGTGATAGTGGACTTTGTGGAACTTTCTCCCATCTCCCTACTGCATCTCTGAAGCTCAGCCACAGTGATCTTGGGGTTCTTCTTTACCTCTCTCACCAAGGCTCTTCTCCCACGATTGCTGGATGTTTGGCTGGACGGCCAGATCTAGGAAGACTTCTGGTAGTACCAAACTTCTTCCATTTAAGGATTATGGAGGCCACTGTGCTCTTAGTAACCTTGAGCAATGCATACATTCTTTTGGAACCTTGGCCAGATCTGTGCCTTGCCACAATTCTGTCTCTGAGCTCCTTGGGCAGTTCCTTTGAGCTCATGATTCTCATTTGGTCTGACATGCACTGTGAGCTGGGAGGTCTTATATAGACAGGTGTGTGCCTTTCCAAATCAAGTCCTATCAGTTTAATTAAACACAGCTGGACTCCAATGAAGGAGTAAAACCATCTCAAGGAGGATCACAAGGAAATGGACAGCATGTGACTTAAATATGAGTGTCTAAGCAACTGGTCTGAATACGTATGACCATGTGATATTTCAGTTTTTCTTTTTTAATACATTTGAAAAAATTTCTACATTTCTGTTTTTATTTCAGTCAAGATGGGGTGCAGAGTGTACTTTAATGAGAAAAAAAATGAACTTTTTAGAATTTATCAAATGGCTGCAATGAAACAAAGAGTGAAAAATGTAAAGGGGTCTGAATACTTTCCGTACCCACTTTATAATTAGTATTAAAGGGGTATTCTCAAGTTTTCTCTCAGCAGTTAAGAGCAATGCAGTTTCCTTCATGGTTTCTAGCAGGGCGGGCTCTCCTCCTTGAGTTACAGATATGGTAACGAGTAAAACTATAGTATTAGTAGAGCTATAAAGCTCAACACAATATCTGCTGTAGCACATTCAGCTACCAATGGTTTGTTTGAAATCTAAACCATTATGTTTAAATACAGAGATAACAAGGCATTTGAACAAGCACACAGCTTTGAACAGCGATCTATGAAAGATGTGGTCTGGTGTTGTTGTAAAAGAGGGAGAGGCGGGGAGGGTAGGGACAATAGGGTATAGAAATTAATGGGCTGCCTGGGATGTTAAGAGTTAACCCCTCTCTTTGAATGTAAATAAAACAGCTAGGCTACAGATAACTTGCACATGTTGTGTGTGACTTTCAGACTTGCAACCAGTGACAGAAAACTTATTTGGAAACATGCAATTTGGCAGTGTTATTTACAGCAATACAAAAGCTCTAAAATCGTTGCATGACAGCAAGTTGCACACAAGTTGCACGGATGTTTTATCATGAAACTTTTCAGAGAACTGCTGTTGCCCAACACACATCATTGTGGTAGCCCCAGCCTTGCAACTACACTTACTTTTTTTCATATCTTTAGTTATAAAACAGTGTTAGATCTAATGTGGTCACACAGTCTGACACATGTATCAGGAGTTTCTGGAAATATTCATTGTATTGTCCATCTTGTCATCCATACAACACTGTTTGCTACACAATATTATAGCAGCTTAAAAATGGAAAGCTTGATCCAATGTTCATAGTAGAAGCATTATGCCTTCAGTTTATGAATTGTCTCATTATGAATGGTAAACAATATGTCAATTCAATAAAATGAGTCTCTCTTTATTACTTCTAGAAATTGTTTGGCAATTATATTTCAATGTAAGGAGGACAAACAATATCTTAGTTCATTGACTCAGTAAAGTGCACAAAAAGCTTCATATTAAAAATGTTACTATTTATCTATGTTCCCAATGTTATCCAGGACCTAGAATCAATTCGCCAATACTATGGATGAAGTTATGGATTAGATCAATCAAAATCTAATATTCATGGGGACATGGTAACTTCTTCTGTATGGCTGTGCGAACTGGCTGTGGGAGCACATAGCTCACTGTTAAACTATTGTGATAGGTGAGTAGACGAGTGACTGTGTGAAGTGGAGTCCCCCTTTACAGCCACATCCGAGTCACATGTGCAATGAGTTGGTGGTGTTCGATACAGCCGCCAATCAAATTTTTGGGAAAAATTTGGTGAAGATGGTGAATTCATATCAAAAATGTACTTTTCTCTATTCCCAAGTTTGCCCAAGTTGAATTTGCCCAAGTTTGCTACTTGGGCAAATTAATGTAGACTTTTCCCACATCACTTATAATTTTTTAATAACTGTATGATATTCTGAGTTAAATCATTTCTACCTAACTGAGTTCTGTGCATTAAAGCGACTAGAAGAGAAGACTAGACTAGACTAGAAGAGAAGAGTAGTTGATATTGTTATATAGAGTCATGTGACCCAGCATGTTTTCAGTTGTATAGAGGCAATAGAGGACACCAGTTTAGCGGTGAAACACGTAAAGGACTATCATTGTTGTTGATTCTGTGACCTAACACCTTCCTGACAAAACTTTATTGACAGTCATATGCAGATTAGATGCGTTTTTTACTTGTAGATTTTCCACATCCAATGCAAGTCTATGGGAGAAATCTTCATATAAAATTCAGTGTACCCACAAGAGAAAGTAACATGCTGCGGATTTGAAACATGCACTGCAGGTCAGGTTACGTTGAGTAAAAAAAAAGCACAGTTGGCATGAGATTTCTATAAATCCCTTCCGCTTTGCTGGAACCGTAAGACGCTGCGTTTTTGACGCAGCAAAAATACGCAGCATCAAAAACTCATCATGGGCACACAGCCTAAAAGTCACTTTCAAAACTGAATAGATCTGTAAAAAAAATAGGTTTTGTAAATTCTATGGAAAAAAATTAAAAATTGTTGCTAAAGTTTTAACCCTGCTAACATTAAAAAAAGGGACATTTGATAAATGCTACTAACGTAGAGTAGACATATGGGAAACGTTATCTATGAATTATTGTGTGACGCATGACTAAATGTTTTAAGAGTTTAAAATGTCAAAGTTTGAAGTTTGCTAATTTTTCAAAATGTTTGCCAAATTTCCATTATGTTCATAAATAAACATAAATCTTATCTACCTAATTTTATCACTATCATGAAATATAAAGGCTCACAAAAAATCTTAGAATTACTGGGATTGGAAGATGCATTTCAAATTTATTACAATATGTTAAAGTTATTACCATATGTAAAATTTAACAAATGTGGTTCTGTCATAATGGTCAAAACTGGCTTGAGTAAGGAATTAATGAAGAGTGCAAGGAAATTGTAGGCACCACTTCCCACATTACTCTATACAACATTATCAACTATTGTTCTCTACTACCTGTGTGAATACAATATAATACGTTGTATACAAGTGGTTAATGTAAAGTCACTTTTAAATCACATTTAGGGTAGGTTCACACGAAACGTATAAAAATTAGTTGTCCGTATACAATCTGTTTTTTACCGCAGCAGCTATTAATCATGTACAATACCATTTTCAGTTTCCTATGTTATAGAATTGCAATGTATCCGTAAAATTGGATGCTATATTGCGGCTCCATATGGCATCCAATTTTTTTTGCGCACCCATACATTTGAATGGGTGTATCTCATCCGATTTACGGAAGAAACTAGTGCATGCTGTGATTTTTTTTCACATGGAGATTCGATCAGTGAAAAAAAATCTGCGCTGCCCCATTGAATAACATTGGTCTGAGTGCTATCCATTTTTTTCACGGACAGTACTCGGACTGAATACATAGTCTTGTAAATGAGCCCATAGACTGTAGAAATTATTAAAAGTTAAGATTTAGATTTTCACAAAGTTCTCACAAATTATCAGTGATGCAAGAAGAGGGCATATTAATTTTCACTTTCTCAGAGGGTCCAAAACTGTATGCTTCTGTATGTATGTATGTTTTTGTTTAATGACGGAATGAGTCTTTGAATAGAGTAGTGCTTGATAGTTTGTGAATCATTCGGAATTTTCCAGATTTCTATATTTTAGACTTCGTATAAGTCTCCTCACTCTGACATGCCAAGCCTGACTTGTCACTTTCCACAAGAAGAAATGTTACCCCTTAGATCCTATAAAACGACATCAGATTTTTCACCCAAGTCTTTAAAGTAGATAAAGAGAACCAAATAAAACAAACAAGTCATAAATATTAGATTTTGTCATTTTTTTAAATAAGAAAAATTATCCAATATCACATGCCTGTGAGTGTTACAAGTATGTGAATCTTTAGGATACTAGATAATTTGAAGGTGAAATTAGAATCTGGTGTTTTCAACCAATAACATGACAGTCAGATGTGAGTCGGTGACTTGTTTTATGCAAAGAACAGGGATATATCCAAGTCTGATCTTCAGACTTGGTCTTTGATCTTGGTCTTTGATCACTGTCTGATACCCAATGATGCTAGTAGCTGCCCTAGTATTGGGATTGTACAGTGCACATTGCTGCAATCTTCTTGTCATAATTTTCCTACTGTTTATATCCACTCATGGTTTTGGCTCAAAATGTACTATAAAAACCTTATGACTGGATCTAAGTTTAAAGGGTAATTTCCAACATTGGAAGTTATCTGGGAACGGGGATCTGAAATGTCTTATCAGAGGAAAATGCTTCTTTCCAGTTAAGATCCACATCTTTTCCTTTCCTTGCCTCTTGAACTGATCATTCACTCTGGCAAAAAATGTCTTCCTCTAAACAAGACTAAATTCCAGCTGTACGAACAGGGTTGTAGCTGCCTACTGAAGTCTATGGAGATGCTAGAAGGAAAAGTAGAGTGAGAAACCAGGAAAGGGAAGTTCACTGACCCAACTGCTGCTTTAAAGAAAGCTTGATGTGAAACACGTGTCGGGGTACTGGGCAGTGAGGTCTATTTACTGGTGCATTGATGATGACGAGTGTTGATGGGTACTGGTGTTATTAGCACTACTGCAATTTATTAGAAGCTCTGTTTGTGAGGGGTCTCCTTGGGATCAATAATTGTGCATTATGTTTATTATTCTATTTTGCTCAGAGTTTCTTTGAGGGGTCATTGCATGAATTAAGGTTCTCATAATGGCAATCATGCTATTTGTTTATGCAAGCATGTTTTTTTGTCCCTTGATTATATATATGTTCTGTTTCTATGGTTGGCAGGTAATTTAAACCCCCTTCCTTTTTGACAAATTGATTATATTTTTCATTAATTATAGTTTTTTCCATGTTGAGATATACCATTGACCACACTGCCTTTTCCTTTTTTTCGGCTTTTATTTGTTTTAATTCTTTGTCCTTCAAACTTTTGTGTATATAATTGTAATTAATAAAATTATATTTATTTACTGTATGTATATGTTTTTTGTATTTATTTATTTATTATTATTAGAAACTTATTTTGGTAAATTATTTATAGGTTTAAATTATTTGGAGACTCCAATAAAGTGCATTACATTTTTGGTAACTTTAGTATGGGTCTTTGGGTATATTATTGGTTATTAGTAGTCTATTTCTCCCCAGAGATAGATTCACATCTACAGTGATCAATACTGCTGTAAAATGTCCACAATTCTGCTACTGCTTCAGAACATGTGTTAAAGAGAGACAGGAGTACTTGAATTCCTTATGTCTCTGTGTCCCATACATGGGAGACACCCTACCAGCAAGTATCGATCTATAAGCTCAGAGATACAACTAGTAGAGAGTTGCTGCTAGAGTATCTACTAGCCCAGAGCCTGCAGATGGTAAAACTGGTGAAAAATGCAAGATATACGTCTTATAATGACCAGAAATAGTGCTATTTTTCCTCTAGATATACAGGACACCTTATTCAGAACAGTCACCTGATCGACAGGAACCTTTAGAAGCCCAACACAATTACGTGTAAAACAATATACCATAAATGGTAAAATATATTACACTTTTACGGAATGAAGTTATGGATGGCAATAATGATTGTAAGAGTTTTACAGTATCCGATGGCACAGAACAGTTTCCTTTCCTTCTATCACAGCATATAGATTATTTTTCTCTGTAGGAGTAATGCTGTATAAAAGCCACTTACCTGCCAATATTTGAGCAGATCTCAGAGTCTGCAGCTACTGCTCCATTTAGAAATCCTTCACAGTTGGATTCTCGAAGCAAAAGTACTAAGGGGATGATGATCACAATAGCCAGGAAGAGAGCAACGATGAGACAATAAAACAAACTTTTGGATATTGCCATTGTACCAGGATCTTAAATTGTGGCTGATTTCTTTGTAACCGATTTCAAAGCAGTCTGCTTGTTACATTCTTTACAATGCTGTTCTTTTCTGGAATTCCTTAGTTTCTCACTCCTTACTATAAGCTTTCTTCATAAATCTTCTCTCTTGCTTGGTTTTGCATTTGCCTGGTGAGGAGTAGAGTAACTTTCACTTACAAAGTAAAGTAATTTGGAAATAAACAGGATATAAAACTTCTTTATCCTTTGCAGATCCTTCCTAGTTCTAACAGCTGCCCACCCCCTCCTTCACATCCATACACAACACGCATTCAAAGTTTGGCTCATAAGAAAATCACTGAGAACTATGGCCCCAATTCATGACTTGCGACTTATTGAAGTCACTTTTCTTTTTTTTGTCTTGTGGTATTCACTGACATTTTGTGTGCACATGGTTAATGAATTTGGCGCAACATCAAAAATGCTCATTATTTTTGTCTCCAACTAGTTTTTACAACTTTTTTTAGTGAAATGTCATAAAGCCTTTAAAATGTTGCATGCTTGTCTTCAACTGCTGTCAAAAAGAATCAGGAAGGAATTAATTCTGTTTGCTTTGCTTGCATACAGGAAAGACACACACAGATAGCAAGGCTGGCTTCACACTTTGGAGTATCATGGTCTGTGATTTCCAGATGGGCTGCAGTTCTCCTGACCCAAAGTCAACCGCTACATATATATATGCCTGGTGACCTGCAGTCGGCCAGAAAATCACAGTCCATGCGCAAACCGTGAAAGTCAAACATACAAGTGCTTCTCACTAAATTAGAATATCATCAAAAAAATGTATTTCAGTTCAATAGAAAAAGTGAAACTCATATATTATATAGAGTCATTACAAACAGAGTGATCTATTTCAAGTGTTTATTTCTGTTAATGTTGATGATTATGGCTTACAGCCAATGAAAACACAAAGATAATTATCTCAGTAAATTAGAATAATTAACAAAAAACACCTGCAAAGGCTTCCGATGCATTTAACCCCTTTCTGATGCGGTCAGTAATAGTACGTCTCACCGACCTGGGCCTATTGGATCAGGTACGTACTATTACACGCGATGCTTAATGCGGTCTCGCGACAGAAGTCGCAGTGATCGCATTAAATTTCCGGCCCCATCTTACCTTAGGGTACATGGTGTCATCATCCCAAGGGGTGTCGCCATCCCCCCGCAACCACAATTGCTGTGATTGGCTGTTCAATTCTGAACAACCAATCACAGCATTTCTCACTGTTTCAGGCAATCAGATTGCCTGAAACAGTGATGTGCAGCCTAGGATCGGTGCCTGGGCCCCAGCTGGCTCTGATTGGAGCGATCGATGATGACATTGATCGCACCAATAAGAGTGCCCGACCGAGCGGTAACCGGGCAGTGACCGGCCTGAGACCTGGCTGTCACTGCCCTATCACCCCCCTGTGACCACCCTGCATCTCCTCACAGTTGGTGAGCATGCTCGTTACTCGAAATTTACGAGTATGCTTGGGTGTTTTCCTAGTATCTTCGGCGTGCTCGGATGTTAATAATAATAATAATAATAATAATGTTTTAGTCACTCCGTTGCTCATAAACCTGTTTCTTAGATATTCCTCACATGTATTAAAGCTGTCAAACAGTCGCAAATCATGAGCACGGAGTGACTAAAACATAACACCCAAGCACGATGAAGATACTCGGCGAGCACCCGAGCATGCTCGCCGAAAGAGTTAACAGAACTTACTCGCTCATCACTACTGATCAGTATTTGATCGCTCGTATTTTGGCAGTTTTTTTCTTTCGTGCGTCCTGCAATGGCCGAGTGCTGATCAGTGACTACATTACTTATAAACATCCGTCCTCGCGGTTTTCCAGGACTTTTTTTTTGTCCCTGTCCATTTTTTCTCCCCCGCCCCCACTTTGCACCACCTCCGTGCATGCATCCAGCAGCCACCAAGCGTTGATCGGTGAGAAAAATCACCGATTGGCACTCGTGCTCTCTACTTTACACATTTTTTTCCACTAACTTTTTTTCTTTTGTAGAGGGCGGTCGCGATTTCCGATTGTGGGCCGTGCTGGGCCTTGCAGTGCCACAGAAGCCTATGACACCACAATCGCCTTTCCTGCTGCTGCTACAGAAGACAACTGTAAGTAGAATTTTTTGATCCTCCCTCCTTTCCCATCACCCTTTCTGCCACCAAGTGCTGATCAGTACTTGATCGCTGATCAGTACTTGATCGCTTGACTTTTGTCAAGTTTTTTTTCGTGCTTTCTGCAGTGGCCGAGTGCTGATCAGTGAATGCAGATCACTGATCCGCACTTGTGCTCACTGTTTTACACTTTCCCTTCCCCTTTGCACTACATCCATGTGTACATCCAGCTGCCGCCAAGCGTTGATTGGTGACTTAGTTCACTGATCCGCACTCGTGCTCGCTGTTTGCACCACCTACAGTTGTTCCTTTTTTTATCTTTTTCTTTCAGAAAAAAAAGTTTACACCAAGCACACTGACACACACACACACTCTCTAAATAAAGTACTGACACACATGCACCACATACATAAAAAAGTCCCACTCATCCCAAACCCTCTATTCAGTGGAGGAGGCATACGCTTTCCTTGCCTCCGACTCTGACAGCGAGGGAGAGGATCCCACCTTTCCTTATTTTTAAGACTCCTCATCGTCTTCCTCCTTTTCCTCTTCTTCCTCAGGTGCTGCTGAATCACCACGCAGTTGCCCCAGGACAGAAGATGAACCAGCATCCTCCACTACTGACCCCATATGGACCTCGCCCTCCGAAAATTATGAACCACTGATTCCTGATTTCGTGATGGAATCAGGAATCAAGCTTAACACCAACGGCCTCACAGAAATAGACTTTTTCAAAGTCTTTTTTTCTGAGGATTTTGTAAACCTCATGGTGGGTCAAACTAATTTGTACACTCATCAATTTTGAAACAAAACCGCTTTTCATCATTTTCTAACTGGTCTCCTCTAGACGCAGTAGAAATGATGAAGTTTTGGGGCCTGGTCCTTCATATGGGGATCCTGAAGAAGCCCGAAGTTCGGCAATACTGGAGTGTTGAAGTTTTGTATAACACTCCAGTGATTCCAATGGTCATGACCGGGACACGTTTTGAGGCCATCCACAAGTTCTTGCATTACAATGATAATGCAAGGTGTCCTGCATGTGATGACCTGAACTTTGATCGTCTTTTCAAAGTTCGGCCGGTCATCGAGCACTTCAACAACAAGTTTGCTGAAGTGTATATGCCCCAAAGGGACATCTGCGTGGATGAGTCCCTAATTTAGAGTTTACAAAGGGAAGGGCTTCCAGATTGAACCCTCGGAATGCCCCCCTATTCTGGGAGTGAGTGGGAAAATTGTGTGGGATTTGGTGCACCCACTGCTGGATAAAGGTTATCACCTTTACCTTGATACTGCAGCCTGCGGTTCTGTCCGCAGAAATCAGAGAGGCCTCCCAAAGACGCTAATTGGGCAGATGCTCAGAAGGGGTCAGAGCAGAGCCCAATGTAATGGCCACCTGCTGGTCGTCAAGAACAAGGACAAGAGGGATGTCCTTCTCTTGACCACCATTCACGGTGATGGCAGCACCCACAGCACTGTACGAGGTTCCTCTACACAGGTCGTCAAACTAGACAGTGTAGTCGGGTACAACAAGTACATGGGGGGAGTTGATCTCTCTGATCAAGTCCTCGAGCCATATAGTGCTTTGAGAAAGGCCAAGGTGCGGTACAAGAAGCTGGCGGTGCACATCGTACAGATGGCAATGCACAACGCTTTCCTTCTATCACGATGTGCAGGCCATACTTCTACGTCGTACCTTCAGTTCCAAGAGGTAGTGATCAAGGCCCTGATATTTGGCAGTGGTGACGGAGCAGGCCCCAGTACTTCCGGAACTGAAGGACCTCGAATTGTACCAGGCCAGCATTTCCCAGGGGAGGTCCCTCAAACAGGAAAAAAAGCAAAGTCGCAAAAAAGGTGCAGAGTGTGTTACAAAAGGGGAATACGCAAGAACACCACTTATCAATACGACACCTGCCCCAACAAACCTGGCCTGTGCATGAAAGAATGCTTCAGAAGGTACCATACTTCCATGCACTACTAAATTTATTTCTGACGTATGACAACCTGACAAACACAACTGATGTATGGTTCGTCAGGTTGTCCTATCTCAGTTGTGTAGTGTTCGTCAGGTTGTCCTACACAACTAACATGACGCCCACAGACCATTCCATCAAAGTCTGCATTCCAAAGCATCACTCCTTCCCTTTTGAGCCCTGACATACGCCCAAACAGTAGTTTTCTCCAACACATGGGGTATCAGTGTACTCAGGAGAAATTGCACAACAGATTTTGAGGTCCACTTTCTCCTGTTACCCTTGTGAAAATATTATTTTTAACATTTTTGTGGGAAAAAAAATTATTTTTATTTTCACAAGTCAACGTTATAATTTTCTGTGAAGCACCTGGGGGTTCAAGGTGCTCACCACACATCTAGATAAATTCATTGGGGGGGGGTCTAGTTTCCAAAAAGGGGGCACTTGTTGGGCATTTCCACTGTTTACTCAGTAGCAAATACCTGCTTCACATACCGCAGGAAAAATACCTCAGAATCAATGACACCAGATACAGCCTTGAGGATTCTCTTAAAACATAACTTTTACTTCTTATCATTAAACCACTATAATTTCAAATGGCTTAAATCCGATAGACCTGAAAAAATATATATCCCTATTAACGTCAGGACATCAACTGAAATAAATATCAGAAATAATGAGATCCCATATGCTCAAGTTAAATTTCTCTACATCCTATGTCCTGCTAGTTAAACGTATTTTTCAGACTATAAGACGCACTGGACCATAAGACGCACCTAGGTTTTAGAGGAGGAAAATAAAAAAATAAAAATTTAAGCAAAAAATGTGGTTATGGTGCACTTTTAAGGGGGAGGGGGTCTTCTGCTGACACTGATATAGGGGTAATGTCCCCCAATTCTGACAATATCCCCCATCCTGGTATATATGCCCCCCCTTCCTTTTATACGTGGTCCCCATCCCCATCCCGGTATGCCTGGCATCCCTCCATCCTGGTATGCATGGAACCCCTCATCCCTGTCCTGGTATGCATGGTACCCATCATCCCTGTCCTGGTATGCATGGCACCCCTCATCTCTGTCCTGGTATGCATGGCACCCCTCATCCCTGTCCTGGTATGCATGGCACCCCTAATCCCTGTCCTGGTATGCATAGCACCCCTAATTCCTATCCTAGTATGCATGTGTAAGGTGCCTCAGCGAGGTAGTCGTGGGCGAGCTGTAGTCCCTGCTCGCTCTGGCACCCTACAGACTATACGTGTCTTCCCTCTGATGTATGGCTGTGTGTGTGGTGCTCTCCACTTACTTCCAACCATCCGATCGCGGCTGTCTCCAGGCATTTCTCTTCTGGGACCAGGGCAGCAATAAATTCAGAGGACACGAGGTTCTTAACCATAACTTGGACTTTACTTGGGGAAGAGGAATATGTACAATATTTACAGGCAGATATAATGGATAAGGCCCGACAGGTTATTATCTCCCTCACAGGCGCTGGCAACATCTTCAGCCCTGGTTCCCTCTTTGGGTGAAGCATCTCTGTGACTCTAATCTCTAGCCCAAGAGACTCTTCTGCAATACCAGCAGTGGTCCGGATCCAATAGTCTCCCCACGTCTTAGCCTGGAGTCCTATTTATCTTCCTCTGCTACCTGCAGACTAGAAGTGCCCCGGGTTCTCAATACCTCCGTTGAGCTTCTCCGGCCGGCTAACAGGACTCTTGCGCAGGGAGATCTTTACACTGATGATCCCACTATCTGAGGGTATGGAGCTCCCGTCTACCCTAGAAGCCACCATATACTCAGGCTGCCCGTATGGTTTACTGTCCTAACTCTTACTCACTCATCATTTCCTGCTTCTGGAAACTATTTTCCTGATGTGCCCACCCTCTGTGGGCTGTTATCACACACCTTTATCCCCTTCACTGTCTGCAATACTACTGGCAGACTCAACCTAACATCTGCACCCAGGCCAGTGGCATCTTGTGGCCGATTACAAGTACTGCAGCCCACAAGGAATTATGTCAGGAACAAGCTCTATAAACACTTGAGGCTTGATCAGGGCACTAAGTGCCCCCCCCTCTACTCTAATGACTAGACCACTGCAGCTAACCCCCTTAGCTCGGCCTAACAGCAGTTCAGAAGGTCTAACTCCGGGAACATTCTCTTTTAACTACATCAGTGTCAAAGGAAGGCTACTCCTTTCCCCACTATTACACATGGCCCCACTAATCCCCATCATGCTGCACATAAAAAAAAAATAAAACACTCCTACTCACCTTTCTTCTCTCCTCCAGCGCTGCGTCCTGTCTGCCGGCACTGATCTCTCCATGTGAACCGCGCATGACGTCACTGCCATGCGCAGCTCACAAGGAGAGATCAGCTGCCGGAAGTCACTGCTCCCCACGCTGGGACTGTGTGTGCGGGGAACAGTGACTTCAATCTCCTTCATAGCCGGCACACAGCGGAGCCGCGCTGCGGCTGCTGCTGCCGGCTATCTCCTGTGCCCGCTCATTAAAGGGCATGAATATTCACCCCCTCCCCACGCCCAGTGGGGACAAATTTTGGAGGAAAAAAGTGCGTCTTATAGTCCGAAAAATACGGTAAAGATGAAAAAAGGTGTGGATCTCACCCAATCCTCTTGCAGACACCATCAGGGATTAATAGCTGTATTCACAAGATGTATTTATTGGACTAGTTCTACCCTGTCGTGCTCCTGGCAATGGCTCCTGCCCTAACAAGGGCAGTACCCAAGTGTACCTTATATTTTGTCCCAAAAAGGCCCTCCCAACGTGTTTCTTTCTCCCTTCAGAGAATTCATCAGGGGAGTATGTATAGTATATGGGAGGCACAGATGTTACACAGGAAAAAAGTGACTCTGTGCTTACAAAGTGCTTTTTAAAAACACTAGAATCTTTCCATAAGGCCACGGCCCCACTATCAGTATTTGGTCAGTATTATTTCTCAGGAGTGGGAGACAAAACTAGTTGAGGAACAATCAGAGAAAAGGTATAATAGAAACAAGTCACCAATTCTGCATTTATAACCCACTCCTGGCTTTGGTTCCCACTCCTGAGAAAAAATACTGACCGAATACTGACCAAATACTGATAGTGGGGCCGTGGCCTAAACCTCAAAGTGGTGAGTGTTTATTCATAGTGGTGCAGAGTGCTGCTCCCACTCCTTCCAACAAAAATATATAAAAGATCACATCCCAAAAACCCTATAATATCGCTGTTTTTCCCAGCAAACAAACATTTGTTTGTTTCCCAGAAACAAACAACTGTTTCTTAAAATCCCTCCTTTTTGCACAACAGAAAATTGCGGGATTTATTTAGAAGAACTGCACTCTTGTGGTATGACATTTTTTAGGTAAAAAGATAATAATAGATCTGAGTGCGACCGAGAAATGACTACTGAGATGATGTCATGTGACAGGGCCAACACCCGTGGGAGATAGCACATGACGAAGTAACGTGTGTCTGAGACACACGGAGGATCGTGGGATATGAATTGGCCACATGACTTGGTCATGTGACCATGTGAGTTTTTCGTGGTAGTGATGGTGGGACCGCTGCACTGGGAAAAACAGTGATATTATAGGGTTTTCAGGATGCGATCAAAAGAACTGAGCGCTGTGAGAAAGCACAGATGCATTTCTAAGTAAAATAGCTGAATATAAAGATTAAGGCGCCACCCAGGAAATGAGGTGGGACGCCGAAAAAAAGAGAGAATACAAACCTATTAAACAGTGAAGGTGTATGTGTGTGTTATCTCCCCATATATCTATGTGTATGTTATCTCCCCCATAGTGAAGGAAATAATTATTTGATCCCTTGCTGTTTTTGTACGTTTGCCCACTGACAAAAACATGAACAGCCTATAATTTTAAGGGTAGGTTAATTTTAACAATGAGAGATAGAATATTCAAAAACAAATCAAGAAAATCAAATTGTATAAATTAGATACATTTATTTGCATTTTGCAGTGAGAAACAAGCATTTAAGCCCCTATAAACCATTATGGGTTATGGCTCCTACAGACCAGTTAGACGCTCCTAATCAACTCCTTACCTGCATTAAACACAGCTGTCTTACATAGTCACCTGTATAAAAGACTCCTGTCCACAGATTCAATTAATCAATTAGACTCTAACCTCTACAACATGACTGTCAATTGACATCGATCTGGGGCACCATGCAAAATCTCTTGTCGTGGGGTATCCTTGATCATGAGGAAGATGACAGATCAGCGTAGAACTACACGGGGGGGAACTTGTTAATAATCTCAAGGCAGCTGGGACCACAGTTACCAAGAAAACCATTGATAACACTGTTGGCATATACAACAGATTAGGACTTATTATAAGTGAAAGGAGGACTTTATACTAACCAGACAGCAGATGGTGATTGTGTGTATCGTTATAAGCTTGCTGTAAATGTGGGAGGAAAGCTCTCAATTGTTGGTTGTTTTTACTTCCTGTGTGTTTTTTTCTCTCTTTCCTGAATGTGTTATGTCAGCAGCACACGGACTGTGTGACACTGAATTGTATCTCATGTTTAACCAGTATGAAGTAAATACTGTTTACTCAAGATATCTTGCTGATTGAAGCTCTCGTAAGTACAGTGGTGACTGTAAGAAGATGCACTCTGCGACACGTTATGGGCCCAAGCCGGAGCCCAGACACTAAAGCCCAGACACTACAGGCCTGCACTACAAGAGGATCCTGGTTTATAACCCCAGATAACGGAGCACACAGATAAGCTCTGTAAACAGAAGGAAATAAATCCAGATACAGAGTGACAGAGGAATTCATGATCCCAGGAGCTGGATATAATTACAGAGAATTCAACACAGGCAGGACATACAGGAACTATCAGCAAGAAAAACAGGAGAATATCTACAGTACAACTCTCTAAACAAGTAAGATTATATAAAGATGATGATTAACACAGAACTGAAATTCACAGTAGCTAAACTGAATAGTGAAAATTATCAGTTATGGAAATTCAAGGTAGAGATGTTGTTATCTAAGGATGATTTATGGGAAGTAATTGTTACAGAAAGACCAGATCAAGATAATCAGACATGGGATAAAAAGAATAGACAAGCGAGAGCCACCATTAGCTTATTAGTGGATGATGCTCAATTAATACATATAAGAAATGAAGAAACAGCTAAAGGAATGTGGGAAGAATTAAGAAAACTGTATGAAAGACCTAGCTTGAATCACAAGTTATTTTTATTAAGAAAGCTTTACAGTATGAGATTGATTGAAAATGACGACATGCAGAAGCACATATTCTCAATGATGGAAGTGATATCACACTTAAGATCTATTGGTGAAGACATTAAAGATAGTCATGTAGCAGCTATATTATTGTGCAGTTTACCAGATTCGTATACAGCCTTGATAAATGCCCTTGAGGCGAGACCAGAGACTGACATTACATTAGATTTTGTGAAAATAAGACTAATAGATGAATATCAGAGAAGAAAAGAACAAAGAAATGATTCTTCTACTGAAAAGGACAGTGAAAACACTCTTAAAGCTACAGAATTTAAAAAACCCTATAATAAAGAGACAAGAGAATGCTTCAGATGTAAGAAAAAAGGTAATTTAAAGAAAGACTGTACCATATGGAAAGCAGAACAACAAAAATTACAACATAAAAAGCATACACAGAAAGTAAAAAACACAATTTCCGATTCATGTGAGAATAATTGGAATAGCGCATTTAAAGTAACAGACAAGAAATCATCACTTGGTTGGTTTATTGATTCAGGAGTATGAGTCATATGACAAGTGACAAGAATTTCTTTACTGATCTTGATTTAGATAAGAAAGAAGCCATTTATCTTGCAGATGGAAGCAAAATAACCGTAGAAGGTATCGTACAAGGTATGCTAAATTGTTCAAACAAGTTCGGACAAGATTCAAAGATACTTGTACAGGATGTAAAGGAAAGGGGGGATTGTTTCTCTGTGAAGCAGAGAAACAAAAAGATGGCCACACAAGTTCAAAATTGTAAAGAAGTAAGAAAATTCCTTTATTAACACATGTAGTAAACACAAATTACAAAGATAAATGCGGACGACAGAGTAGACACAGAGTGCTGGATCCACATGAATAAAATGTTAAAAACTGTGACACAGCGCCCGAAAGGTCAGCCTATATAGCAAGTGGAAATATAAGGGGGACAGCAACAGGGTCACATGTATTAATAAATATATACCACCCATCAAGAATACCTTTTCCAAATTGTACCCCCAAAACAATAATATCCCATCACAATCAAAATACCCAGAAACAAAAGGGTTAAAACCCTTATACAGATGGAAGTAATACAAACAATTGGTCATAAATAAGCTAAAATAGCTATGTACCTGGGTAAGGCCACCAGACAGGCTCTGCTACCGTCACCCCGACGCACGTTTCGGTATGAAAACCTTTTTCAAGGGGTAATACTGCACACCAACCATCCACCTTTTATACCCCCACATCCATATCTGCAGCGTGCACATGTTGCACAGTAAAGCGGAAGTGCCGTGTAACTGACTTCCTGTTTCACTCACTGCATGTAACTGACTTCCTGCCTCACTCACAGCGTCTCCATGGAAAGGCGTCAACAGCCCTGTCATGTGGCTCCAGGCTCCACCCCCTCCCTTCACATGATCAAGCCCAAGTAACTGACTTCCTGTCTCACTCACTGCTTGTAACTGACTTCCTGCCACATTCACTACGTCTCCATGGAGAGGCATAAACAGCCCTATCATGTGGCTCCAAGTTCCACCCCCTCACTTCACATGATCAAGCCCGAGTAACTGGCTTCCTGTCTCACTCACTGCATGTGACTGACTTCCTGCCACATTCACTGCGTATCCCTGGAGAGGCATCAACAGCCCTGTCATGTGGCTCCAAGTTCCGCCCCCTCGCTTCACATGATCAAGCCCAAGGTGCCACCCCCATGATCATGGGATATAAACACCACCGCTGCCCGGCCAAAAATGACGCGGAAACCCCGCCGCACCACAGGCGCACAGCGGCATCGGCATCACAAGGACGTCGAGAGCCACTGGGCGCATGCGCGAAGCGGAGGGACCGCGTACCGGCCGGACAGCGATGGCGTGCACCGGAGCCACCACCAAGGCATCTGACAGCTGGCAGAAGACAAAGAAAGGGAACGAAAGAAGAAAGGATTAAAAGGAGAAGGAGGAGAGGACAAAATTGACTCAGGTGGAACATAGGAGGCAGACAAGAAAGGGAGCAAATAGGAAATGTGTATACAAATAAGTACTGCAATCAAAAGTATTACCATAATAGGTGGAAGACATATATATATCCAAAACTGTTAACCTATATCCATATCAGTACATACAATATAGAGTACATAAATATCAATCCCATTAGAGCATTGTACAATACAATCTTCTGCAGATTCGTCTCATTAGAAAAAATAAATAAATAAATAAATAATACATTGATGTAACAGCAAAACCCACACATATCTCTCAATATATGCTATATCGGTGGATTATGCAATCATCTTCTCATGGTGTCTGCAAGACTACATCATCACCATCCTCCATGGAATCCAGGTAGATAGCTGCATGATGTCAAACAATGGAGAACCGGCAGGTAAGGGCAACTCACTCATCACTGGTAACAGGGCAGACAATATGTCACGGGCAACAATTTAGTGGAGAGTCAATGTGCAGCATTAAAATAAGAACAATGATAAAATATGAAATGCAAAAAAGAATATAAAAACAACTGAGGACATCACATGCAGACCGGAAATTAAAGAAATGGGACGAAGCTAATACTCTCGTTCAACCCCTTCGGTTGCAGGGTTTTAAGTGCCCATATCCATTTAGACTCCAGCTGGGCCAACCTCTGGGTCACTCGACCACCACGGATACCTACAACTATATTGTCTATACCTCTCACTCTCAGCCCAGTGGAGTCACATCCATGGTATAATTTGAAGTGGCGTGGGATGGTCTTGAGGGTAGATGCATCAGTGTGGCCAAGTGCCGCCTTTATGCCCAGTACGTGTTCCCTTACCCGTGTTTTAAAATGACGAGTAGTCATGCCCACATAGATGAGACCACACGGGCAGGTTGCATGGTATATCACGTACCGTGTTTGGCAGGTGATGTAACTAGTGATCGGAAATCTATTACCGTCAGAGTCCAAAAATTCATTACTTCGATCAATGTTGGGACAGGCGACACACCGGCCACACGGACTACATCCACGCAGTACACCACCCACACCACTCAAAAAAGTCTGTCGGGGTACCCCCTCATAATGACTCCGCACGAGATGATCCCTTAAATTTTTAGCGCGTCTGAAAGTTATGCATGGTTTTTCAGACACATATCTCGTTAGAATCGGGTCATTCATGAGCACCGGCCATGCTTTCTCCAGTGCTCTCCTCATAGCCGGTGCTTGAGTGTGGTACTTAGTGATGAACCTAACGATCTCAGTGTTGGTATCATCTCTTGACCCATATAAGAGATCATCTCGTGCAGAGTATTTAGCCCTATTAAAGGCCTTTTTCACAGATCTACGGCTATAACCACGGGCATAAAACCTCTCCATTAACTCCCTGGACTGAGCGAGAAAATCACTGTCCGTTGAGCAGAGCCGTCTTAAACGCAGAAATTGGCCCACCGGAACCGACCTTATCATGTGTTGTGGGTGGGATGACGATGCATGCAGCAATGTATTGGTGGATGTGGGTTTCCTGAATATATTGGTCTTAATGCTCTGATTCGCTTCTCTATTAAGAGTCACGTCCAGAAATTCAGCCCTGTTGGGATCACACTGATATGTAACGTGGATATTTACGTTATTGCAATTGAGTTTGTCCATAAATTCAATTAAGCATTGCTGTGAGCCCTGCCAGATCAGGAAGATGTCGTCGATGTAGCGTGCCCAAAAAGAGGACATGGTCCATCGACGACCCTAGATCTGACAGGGAGAGGTCTCTCTCCCACAGCCCCAGGAAGAGGTTAGCGTATGAAGTTGTATGTTCCAAAATTGGAAGGCGGATTATTATCTGTGAAACATTTAGCAGCAAAAGGACTTACAGTAAAATTCAAAGACAATGAGTGTGCAATTATTGCTGGAAACAAGGTGATCACCAAAGTCACGGCAGATGAACAATTATATCATTTTGACACACCAAAGGAACAGATGAAGGTATGTACACATGATCACAAAAACTGTATTCACATGTGGCATAGACGTCTAGGACATAGACACCCTGACAGTATAAGGGAACTACAGAGAAAAGAATTGACAAAAGATTTAAAGATATCAGATTGCTCAATTACCGTAAGATGTCAATGTTGTATAAAATCCAAAGCCACAAGGATATCTATTTCAAAAGAAAGTGAGATGAAAAGCGAAAGACCACTTGATTTGGTGCATACTGACGTATGTGGACCCATGAAAGTGACTACATCAGGAGGCAATAGATACATGTTGACTTTTATAGACGACTACTCAAGATACACAGTCACATACTTAATTAAGAACAAAAGTGAAGTTTTTGATAAACTTGTAGACTATGTAACAAGATCAAGTAACAAATTTCAAAGGAAGCCAATTGTCATCAGAAGTGATAATGGAGGTGAATTTACAGGTCACAGAATAGAAGACTACTTAAGACAAAACGGAATAGAACACCAGAAAACTGTTCCATACACACCTGAACAAAATGGAGTAGCAGAAAGGACAAACAGAACTGTAACAGAAATGATAAGATGTATGCTGACGGATTCCAAACTACCAGAGAAATATTGGGGTGAGGCAGCAATGACAGCTACATATCTACAGAAGCGACTTTTTTCCAGAAAACTGACGAAAAATCCATATGAACTGTGGCAAGGTATGAAACCAAGTGTCAATCATTTAAAAGTTTTGGATGTAAAGTTTTTATATTCATTCCAACAGAAAAACGTTCCAAACTTCAAAACAGATCAATGGAAGGAATATTCGTTGGATATAGTGAAAATTGCAAAGTATATAGAATCCTAGATCCCAAAACAGACAGAGTTACGGTGAGTAACAGTGTGACATTCATTGAAGATTTAAATGAAGACATAATGATTTCAGTTGAAACAAAAAATGAGAAAAACAATAGTGACATAACTGAAGAAATATCTGATGAGAAAGAAGTAGAAATCAATGAAGAACAAAATACTGAAAGTGAAGAATCACAACTACAAACAGACACAGAACCAAGACGTTCAATGAGAGAGAACAAAGGAAAACCACCAAAACGTCTCTCATACAAGACAAGCATAAGAAAAATCTATGAGCCTACCTCTTGGGAAGACATATCTAAACTTCCTGAAGAAGAAGCTAATAAATGGATAGACGCAACAGAAACAGAAATTAAATCCATGCATGATTCAAATACATGGACACTAATAGATTTGCCAGAAGGAAGAAAAGCCATAGGATGTAAATGCATTTTTAAAGTAAAATATCAAACAGATGGCACCGCTGAAAGATACTGAGCAAGACTCAGTAGCTAAAGGGTATTCTCAAAAATATGGAGAAGACTATGATGAGACATTTGCTCCAGTTGTCAAACACACTACAATAAGAACTTTACTTACAGTTGCAGCAATGAAACAGATGGAACTGAGACATCTGGATGTAAAGACAGCTTTTCTGAATGGAGATTTAACAGAAGACATTTACATGGAACAACCTCCAGGATTCAAAGATGAAAGAAATCCAAACAAAGTTTGCAAACTACAGAAAAGCATATATGGTTTAAAGCAAGCAGCTAAAGCGTGGAATGACAAAATCACGGAAGTACTTACAAATGAAAAATTTCAAAGAAGCAAAGCTGATCCATGCTTGTACACAAAAAGGCTGATTAATAGATGGATTTATGTACTCATATATGTAGACAACATTTTGATTTGTTTTAAACAAGAAAGGGATAAAGAAAACATTCTAAAAATCCTGAAGCAACATTTCGAAATCAAAGACTTGGGAAATGTAAAACAGTACCTAGGAATACAGATAGAAAGAGAAGAAGACGGAAGTTTCCTACTGAATCAAAATCACATGATTCAAGACATAACAGAAAAATTTGGATTAAAAGATGCAAAAACAGTAAAGTCTCCAATGGAAACTAATTATCTCAAAGAGATGAACAGTGAAAAAAATATGCTACCAAATAATGAAGAATACAGAACAGCAATAGGAAAACTACTGTATCTAGCGACCATTGCAAGACCAGACATCGCAGCAGCAGTAGGAATCCTGAGTAGAAAGGTATCAAAACCAAATAAAGCTGATTGGAATGCTGTGAAGAGAGTAATGCGTTATTTGAAAGGAACTAGCAATGTTAAGCTGAAATTACCCACAAGTGAATTGCATTTTAACAGGATATGTTGATGCAGATTGGGCTGGAGATCCAACTGACAGAAGATCTACCAGTGGACATATATTTTTTCTCTCAGGTGGACCAATAATTTGGACAAGTAAGAAACAGTCAATTGTGACACTGTCTTCAACAGAAGCAGAATATGTTGCCGCAGCACATGCGAGTCAAGAAGTACTGTGGTTAAGACAATTGTTGACAGAATTAGGACAACCACAGTTGGAACCAACAAAATTGAAAGAGGACAATCAAGGATGTCTTGTTCTTGCTCAGATGGAAAGAGTCAATCCAAGAACCAAGCATATTGATGTGAAATATCATTTCTTGAGAGATCATCAGGAACAAGGAGTTTTGAAGTTAGAGTATTGTCCTACTGAAGAAATGACAGCAGACATCTTCACGAAGGCGTTGAATGCTTATAAACACCAGAGACTAATAAAAAAAGTTGGGTTTGATTGAATAAGTCCTTATTGTTGAGAAATGGTGTTGGCATATACAACAGATTAGGACTTATTATAAGTGAAAGGAGGACTTTATACTAACCAGACAGCAGATGGCGATAGTGTGTAAAGTTATATGCTTGCGGAAATGTGGGGGAGGAAATCTCTCAATTGTTGGTTGTTTTTACTTCCTGTGTTTTTCTTTCTTTCCTGAATGTGTTATGTCAGCAGCACACGGACTGTGTGACACTGAATTGTATCTCATGTTTAACCACTATGAAGTAAACACCGTTTACTCAAGATATCTTGCTGATTGAAGCTCTCGTAAGTACAGTGGTGACTGTAAGAAGATGCACTCTGCGACAAACACATTGCGTTTTAAAGGTTTAAAATCCTGCAGCAGTGCCCGCAAGGTCCCCCTGCTCAAGAAGGCACATGTGCAGGCCTGTCTGAAGTTTGCCAATGAACACCTGGATGATTCTGTGAGTTATTGTGAGAAGGTGCTGTGGTCAGATGAGACAAAACTTGAGCTCTTTGGCATTAACTCAACTCGCTGTGTTTGGAGGAAAAGAAATGCTGCCTATGACCCAAAGAACACCGTCCCCACTGTCAAGCATGGAGGTGGAAACATTATGTTTTGGGGGTGTTTCTCTGCTAAGGGCATAGGACTACTTCACCGCATCAATGGGAGAATGGATGGAGCCATGTACCGTAAAATCCTGAGTGACAACCTCCTTCCCTCCGCCAGGACATTAAAAATGGGTCGTGGCTGGGTCTTCCAGAAAGACAATGACCCAAAACATACAGCCAAGGCAACAAAGGAGTGGCTCAAAAAGAAGCACAGTAAGGTCATGGAGTGGCCTAGCCAGTCTCCAGACCTTAATCCCATAGAAAATGTATGAAGGGAGTTGAAGCTCCGAGTTGCCAAGCAATAGCCTCAAAATCTGAATGATTTAGAGATGATCTGCAAAGAGGAGTGGACCAAAATTCCTCCTGACAACCCTCATCATCAACTACAAAAATCGTCTGAATGCTGTGCTTGCCAAAAATGGTTTTGCCACCAAGTATTAAGTATTGTTTGCCATAGGAATCAAATACTTATTTCTCACTGCAAAATGCAAATAAATGTATCTAATTTATACAATGTGATTTTCTTGATTTTTTTTGCATATTCTATCTCTCAATGTTAAAATTAGCCTACCCTTAAAACTAAAACTATAGACTGTTCATGTGACACCCCTGAGGGTTCAGTCGTCCCAGAGGTACTGCATCTCACCCAGAGGTGTGGTGTCTCCCTTCTCTCAGGTAAGATGGGAGTACTGCACGGAACCCCAAACACCTGCATCCAACACTACACTACTCCAGGCCAGCTGGAGGGGCAACAGGCAATGTATGTTTCTGCTGAGCCCTGACCCTGGCTGGAGTGGGGGGAACCCAAAGGTAGGGGGAACCAGTAGTGGGTGTGGGTGGAGGAGCTAGTTAGAGGGAGCACTTTAGTTGGAGTATAAAATAGGGAAGCCATCTTAGGGTGGTGGAAGAGATCAGAGTTAGGGAGCAGTTCAGAAGAACAGCTCGGGACAGTTCAGAAGAACAGTCCGGGAGCAGAGTCTCATTAGGAGATCTGCTCCACAAGTAGGGCCAAGTCAGGAGGCCCAGGAGGGGAGCAAGGAGTAGGCTCCATTCTAAGAGGGGATCCCAGGGGGTATGGCGTGTGCAGGACGGCACCCGTACGCCCCGCATCTGTCAGAAGACAGAGGGATCTTTGCGGCATTCTAATCCCCAGGAGGGTCAAGTGAGTCCCGGATCCGACGTACAGGAAGGACTTCAGAGCACCCGAGCGGGATTGAGAGTGAGCAGCGCAGAGCAGAAGGGAGAAAGACCGGAGTGAAGGCATTCAAAATAGGAACACGAGAAAATGGGGTTCTGCCAGGTATTCTCAAATTGCCTGAGGAAGGATTGAACCTCTGCCCGGTGAACGCAGCGAGACGCGGGAGGCCTTTACCTGTATAGTGCACCTGTGCAGTGTCTAAAGAACTGTGAGTAAAATCTTGGATGACTGCACTGCACGGCCTCCGTCCATTCTTCATCGGCGCCATCATTCCCCCTGCACCACAACGCCCAGCGCAACCCACTCTCCATCACTTCACTGCCCTGAGGCCTGCTCCACCTGTGGGGAGCCGTTCCATCACTAGCTGCCCTAACATCTGCCTCAGAGGACTGTTGCAGCGCTGGTGATCCTCACCAGGTACCACAGGTGGCGTCACAAACTTTCCCAAATCCCCTATAATATTCCCCCTTTTGAGTGACCGCCCTGGGCCACGGACCGGGCCAGCCACAGTGATATCCCCCGGCAACCAGAGGCCCAGCTGCCGAGTACCCCACGGCCCTGGGGGCGCATCATTCATGTCTTTGTCAATGGGCAAACTTACAAAAAAAGCAAGGGATCAAGTAATTATTTCCTTCACTGTATTTTTTTGTTGGAAGGAGTGGGAGCAGCACTCTGCACCTCTATGAATAAACGCTCACCACTGTGAGGTTTATGGAAAGATTCTGGCATTTTTAAAAAGCACTTTGGCATTGTAAACATGGAGTCACTTTTTTCCTGTGTAACATCTGTGCCTCCCAAATACTAAACATACTCCTCTGATGAATTCTCCGAAGGGAGAAAGAAAGGGAGGGCCTTTTTGGGACAAAATATAAGGTACACTTGGGTACTGCCCTTGTTAGGGCAGGAGCCATTGCCAGGGGCACGACAGGGTAGAACTAGTCCAAGAAATACATCTCGTGAATACAGACGTTAATCCCTGACGGTGCCTGCAAGAGGATTGGGTGAGATCCACACTTTTTTTCATCTTTACTGTTTGTTGAGCACATTTGGTTAAATGGATTATTAGTTAACTAGCAGGACATAGGATGTAGAGAGATTTAACTTGAGCATATGAGATCTCATTATTTCTGATATTTTATATCAGTTGATGTCCTGACGTTAATAGGGATATATATTTTTTTCAGGTCTATCGGATTTATGCCATTTGAAATTATAGTGGTTTTGTGATAAGGAGTAAAAGTTTTGTTTTAAGAGAATCTTCAAGGCTGTATCTGGTGTCATTTCCACTGTTTAGGCACATCAGGAGCTCTGAGAACGTGACATGATGCCCGCAGCCATGCCATCAAAGTCTGCAATCCAAAGCGTCACTCCTTCCCTTCCGAACCCTGCCGTGTGCACAAACAATGGATTTCCCCCACATATGGAGTATCAACGTACTTAGGAGAAATTGCACAACAACTTTTGGGGTCCAATTTCTCCAGTTACCCATGTGAAAATAAAAAATTGCAGCTAAAAGATAATTTTTGTGGAAAAAATGATTTTTTTTTCACGGCTCTACGTTATAAGCTTTTGCGAAACACTTGGGGATTTAAAGTGCTCACCATACATCTAAATAAGTTCCTTGAGGGGTTTAGTTTCCAAAATAGGGTCACTTGTGGGGGGTTTTCACTGTTTAGGCACATCAGGGGCTCCTTCCCTTCCGAGCCCTGCCGTGCGCCAAAACAATGGCTTTCCCCCACATATGAGGTATCGGCGTAATCAGGAGAAATTGCACAACAACTTTTGGGGTCCAATTTCTCCTATTACCCTTGAGAAAATAAAAAATTTGGGGTCTAAAGTAAAATTTTAGTGAAAAAAATGCTCATTTTTTTCCTTTCACGTTCGATTAATTGCTGTGAAGCATGTGAAGGGTTAATAAACTTCTTTAATGTGGTTTTGAGCACCTTGAGGGGTGCAGTTTTTAGAATGGTGTCACTTTTGGGTATTTTGTGTCATATAGACCCCTTAAAGTGACTTCAAATGTGGTGTGGTCCCTAAAAAAATGGTTTTGAAAATGTTGCTGTAAAAATGAGAAATGGCTGGACAACTTTTAACCCTTATAACTCCCTAACAAAAAAAATCTTGGTTCCAAAATTGTGTTTATGTGAAGTAGACATATGGAAAATGTTTAAGGGCATAAAAATTCAAATTTTGAAAATTGCTAAATTTTCAAAAATTTCGCCAAATTTCAGATTTTTTCCCAAATAAATGCAAGTCATATCAAATAAATTTTACCACTACCATGAAGTACAATATGTCACAAAAAAACAATCTCAGAATCAGGGGGATCCATTGAAGCGTTCCAGAGTAATTACCTCATAAAGTGACAGTGGTCAGAATAGTAAAAAATAGCCTGGTCATTAACGTGCAAACCACCTTCGGGAGTAAAGGGGTTTCAAAGGTCCCTTAGTCTGTTTCGGTAGGCTCCACAACCATGGGGAAGACTGCTGACTTGACAGATGTCCAGACGGCAGTCATTGACACTCTCCACAAGGAGGGTAAGACACAAAAGGTCATTGCTAAAGAAGCTGGCTGTTCAAATAGTGCTGTGTCCAAGCATATTAATGGAGAGTTGAGTGGAAGGAAAAAGTGTGGTAGAAAAAGGTGCACAAGCAACCAGGGTAACTGCAGACTTGAAAGGATTGTTAAGAAAAGGCCATTCAAAAATTTGGGGGAGATTCACAAGGAGTGGACTGCTGCTGGAGTCATTGCTTCAAGAGCCACCACACACAGACGTATCCAGGACATGGGCTACAAGTGTCGCATCCCTTGTGTCAAGCCACCCATGACCAATAGACAACGCCAGAAGCGTCTTACCTGTGCCAAGGAGAAAAAGACCTGGACCTGGACTCAGGGCCGGCTCCAGGTTTTTCTGGGCCCCGGGCGAAAGTCTCAGTGGGCCCCTTTAACACATACCACGATTCATGATGCAGACATACGGCGGAGAAATATATATATATATATATATATATAGTACAATGCAAATATTTCACTTCTTACATTACATGAGTGATATCTATTGTAAATTCCACAATAGCTCAGAAACCGGTGAATCGCTCCACACAGAATAGTGGCCCCCATATAAGGCTCCATACGGAATACTGGCCCCCATATAATGCTTCATACGAAATACTGGCCCCCATATTACACTCCATACGGAATACTGGCCCCCATATAAGGCCCCATAAGGAATACTGGCCCCCATATAAGGCCCCATACGGAATACTGGCCCCCATATAAGGCTCCATATGGAATACTGGCCCCCATATAAGGCTCCATACGGAATACTGGCCCCCATATAAGGCTCCATACGGACTACTGGCCCCCATACGGAATACTGGCCCCCATATAAGGCTCCATACGGAATACTGGCCCCCATATAAGGTTCCATACAGAATACTGGCCCCCATATAACGCTCCATACTGAATACTGGTCCCCTTATAAAGCTCCATACAGGATACTGGCCCCCATATAACGCTCCATACAGGATACTGGTCCCCTTATAAAACTCCATACAGGATACTGGCCCCCATATAACGCTTCATACAGGATACCGGTCCCCTTATAACGCTCCATACAGGATACCGGTCCCCTTATAACGCTCCATACAGGATACTGGCCCCCATATAATGCTGCATGCAGGCTGTGCCCCCTTATAATGCTCCATGCAGGCTGTTACCCCCCACATAATGCCCCATACAGGCTGTCCCCCCACGTAATGCCCCATACAGGCCCCCCCTTTTAATGCTCCATGCAGGCTGTTACCCCCACATAATGCTCCATACAGGATGTCACCCCCCCTCTTTATAATGCCCCATGCAGGATGTACCCCCCCTCTCTTTATAATGCGCCATGCAGGATGCCCCCCCCCCTTCTCTTTATACTGCCCCATGCCTCCATACATTAAAAAAAAAAAAATCAAATACTGACCTCCCTTCTCCTCACCTGCTACCTGCTACCTGCTGCCCGCTGCCCGCTGCTCGGGTCCGAACTCCAGCGTTGTCGGCGTCTTCCCGCTCAGTGCTCCCTGTGACGGCTCAGGGGAGGGCGCGGTGTAAAGGCGTCACCGCGCCCTCTGACCTGAGACGTCACAGGGAGCGCAGAGCAGGAAGACAGCTGATCTGCGGAGGCACGGGGAGAGGTAAGTATCCAGCTGCCGGGGCCCTGAGCAAGCGGCGGAGAAGGGCGGGCGCTGACACCGCTCTCCTCCGCCCATAGCCCAGCGGGGTGCGCGACCGCCAGTGGGCCCCTCTGCCTGCTCAGGGCCCCGGCATTTGCCCGGGTGCGCCGGGTGCTGACGCCGGCCCTGCCTGGACTGATGCTCAGGGGTCCAAGGTGTTGTTTTCAGATGAAAGTAAATTTTGCATTTCATTTGAAATTCAAGGTCCCAGAGTCTGGAGGAAGAGTGGAGAGGCACACAATCCAAGCAGCTTGAGGTCTAGGGTGAAGTTTCCACAATCAGTGATGGTTTGGGGAGCCATGTCATCTGCTGGTGTAGGTCCACTGTGTTTTATCAAGACCAAAGGCAGCGCAGCAGTCTACCAGGAAATTTTAGAGCACTTCATGCTTCTGACTCGCCCCCTGGGCCGTGGGGCACTCGGATCCGGGCAATAGGGGGAAATGATGGGAGTAGTAGTGGCAACCCGGTTCCGTGGCTCAGGGTGGTCAGGCCAGTGGTAGTCCGTTATGTGTTATTGATAATGTCCGACTACGCCACCCGTGGATTGCGGTTATTAGGAACCGCCGCTGCATGCAGACCGCTGGGGCTGATGAGGTGTGCAGCTAAGGTAGTGTGACTCCCCACGCGAAGAGTGCGGCCCCAGGGCAGTGTAGTGGATGGTGGGAGTGATGGTAGTGAGAGTCCCAGTGCTCATAGTGCTGGAGGAGCAAGGAGCACACAGACAACAGGTTGCAGTCCAGGGTCTTTACTGAAACAGGTAAACTGACCCATAAACAGTCCCAGCTAGGAGGGGACCTGGATGTCTGAGAGCAACGGGGAAATTGGCCCTGGTCAGGGTGAGGGTGTAGGCCTACCGTGCTTTCTGCGCTCCTTCTGGCTATCTCCTCGTTATAGGGTAACAGCTGTCACACTGTCACAGAATACTGGAGGTAGGGGGCCTAAGCTGACCCTAAGCTGGGGCCCTGACTAATCCCTCATCCTGGAGGTACTGTTAAAGGTACAGAGGTCCAGGCCGCCAGCGTAACCCCTACCTCCTGAGGATCCCTGCACCACAGTAATCTAGTCCTGAGAAGGACCCCGATCACAACAATTGGGAACCAGCGATAATATGCCCACACACAGTATTTAGACGAACGAGACAGTACAAGGGAAAAACCAAAACCACCTTGCATACAACTTCAACAAAACTACAACAGAGGGAACACCAACGGGAAAGGAGATAAATGATAAAGCGAGGAAAGGGAAATAACACTTTCAAATACACTTATCTCAGCAACTCCAAACACCACGATCCGCTCTGTAAGTCTGAATGAAAAGCTTTCACCGACACCTCACAAACAGACCTGCAGGAATATAAAGGAGTCTCACTAACGAAGCATTGATTGCAGCTGGGCGAGGCTGGACCTCAGCTAGCCCAGAGAGAGAGAGAATTAACTCCTTCACTGCCGAGAAAACACAAAGCACCAACAAGTCAGCTGCGAGAAGTCAGGCTGTGTACTCGTGACGATCTTCGTGGCAACACACCCGTGACAGTACCCCCCCTTCTACGAGGGGCCTCCGGACCCTCAGGGCCAGGTTTATCCGGGTGAGTCGTGTGGAAGGCCCGAACTAATCGGTCTGCGTTAATATCCGACGCAGGAACCCACATCCTCTCCTCAGGACCATACCCCTTCCAATGAACCAAGTACTGAAGGGACCGGCGATTAAAGCGTGAATCAATGACCCTCGATACCTGGAACTCCAAGTTACCATTGACAACCACAGGAGGGGGAGGTAAAGGTGACGGTACCACCGGCGCCACATACCTCTTAAGCAATGATCTGTGAAACACGTTGTGAATTTTAAACGTAGGGGGGAGGTCAAGACGGAATGCCACCGGATTAATAACAGAACTGATTCTGTACGGCCCGATGAACCTGGGACCCAGTTTCCAGGAGGGAACCTTAAGTTTAATATTCCTGGTAGACAACCATACCTGATCGTTCACACTTAGGTCCGGACCAGACACTCTCCTCCTATCAGCCATACGTTTGTATCGGTTCCCCATAGTATTCAGATTCTTCAGCACCCCTCTCCATACTGAAGCGAGAGATGAGGAAAATCGTTCCTCCTCCGGAACCCCCGAAGAGCCCCCCCTACTGAAAGTACAAAACTGGGGGTGAAAACCATATGCCCCAAAAAACGGGGACTTACCAGTGGACTCGCTTCGCCTATTATTGAGAGCAAACTCTGCCAGAGGTAGGAAAGAAGCCCAGTCCTCCTGGTTCTCTGACACAAAACACCGAAGATATGTCTCCAAGCTCTGGTTCATACGTTCCGTCTGACCATTGGTCTGAGGATGAAAAGCCGACGAGAATGACAAATGCATCCCCCGCCGTGCACAAAACGCCTTCCAGAACTTGGACACAAACTGAGACCCCCGATCAGACACCACCTCGGAGGGTACCCCGTGAAGCCTCACAATCTCCCCAATGAACACCTGCGCAAGAGTTTTAGCATTAGGGAGAGCCGGAAGAGCGATAAAATGTGCCATCTTGCTGAACCTGTCCACTACAACGAGTATGACCGTTTTACCCGAAGACGGAGGGAGGTCCGTAATAAAGTCCATAGACAGATGAGTCCAAGGACGCTCCGGGATCTTCAAAGGTAAGAGGGCCCCAGACGGACGGGTATGTGAGGTCTTAGAGCGCGCACAAACCCCACAGGACGCGACAAAAGTTACCACCTCTTTATGTAAGTTAGGCCACCAAAACCGACGCGAGAGGAGATCCACAGTTGCTTTACTCCCCGGGTGTCCTGCAAAAACTGAGTTATGGTGTGCCTCGATCACCTTTTGTCGCAACTGATCTGGAACGAACAGTCTCCCCGGAGGTCCAACAGGGGCGTCCCCCTGAGCCTCCAATATCTCCTCCTCCAGCTCAGAGCATACTGCCGAAACCACCACCCCCTCCTGAAGAACAGGAATCGGGTCGTCCGTATTCCCGGCCCCAGGGAAACTACGAGATAAGGCATCCGCCTTTACATTTTTAGACCCAGGACGATATGTAACGACGAAATTAAACCTGGTAAAAAACAATGACCACCTAGCTTGTCTGGGATTCAGACGTTTAGCGGACTCCAGATATAGCAGGTTCTTGTGATCGGTGATGACGGTGACCGGATGAACTGCCCCCTCCAAAAAATGGCGCCACTCCTCAAAAGCTAACTTAATGGCCAGGAGTTCCCTATTGCCGACATCGTAATTCCTCTCAGCGGACGACAATTTTTTAGAGAAAAAGGCGCACGGATGCCACTTACCAGGGGACGAACCCTGTGACAATACTGCTCCCACCCCTACCTCGGAAGCGTCTACCTCTACAAAGAATGGCTGAGACGCATCAGGTTGAATGAGTATGGGTGCCGAGGCAAAACATTTTTTCAAGGAGGAGAATGCTTGACAAGCCTTGTCAGACCACCTAGAAAAATCCGTCCCCTTTTTAGTCATGTCTGTGAGAGGCTTAACCACGGACGAGAAATTACGAATGAACTTCCGGTAATAGTTAGCAAACCCCAGGAAACGTTGTAGTGCCTTAAGATTCTCCGGCCGATCCCACTCAAGAACTGCCCGCACTTTCCCAGGGTCCATACGAAAACCGGACGCAGAAACCAGGAAGCCTAAAAACTGGAGTTCCTGTACGGCGAACACACACTTTTCCCACTTGGCATACAGTTTATTATCCCGCAAGATCTGTAACACCTGTCTAACATGCTCCTGATGAGACACCAGATCCGGCGAGTAAATTAAGATATCATCCAGATATATGACAACAAACTGTCCCACCAGGTGGCGAAAAATATCATTAACAAAGTGTTGAAACACCGCCGGGGCATTAGTCAGACCGAATGGCATGACAAGGTTCTCATAATGCCCCTCCGGAGTGTTAAAAGCCGTCTTCCACTCATCCCCCTCCTTCATCCTAATCAAATTGTACGCCCCCCTGAGATCCAACTTAGAGAACCATTTGGCGCCCACGATCTGATTAAAGAGATCGGGAATAAGTGGGAGCGGATACGGATCTCGGACCGTAATCCGATTAAGTTCACGGAAATCCAGGCAAGGGCGTAGGCCTCCATCTTTCTTCTTAACAAAGAAGAACCCCGCGGCCACCGGTGAAGATGAAGGTCTAATATGCCCCTTAGCCAGACTTTCAGAAATATAATCCTTCATGGCCTGCCTCTCAGGACCAGAAAGGTTATACAACCTAGCTTTAGGTAACTTGGCCTCAGGGAGCAGTTTTACAGAACAGTCATACTCGCGATGAGGAGGTAGTTCCTGACACCCATTCTCCGAGAATACATCCTCAAAGTCTGCCAGAAATGGAGGTAAGACCCAAGGAGTAACCGCACCGATGACCGTGTTCATGCAGTTTTTATTACAGAATTTACTCCATTGGCTTATCTCTCTGGTTTGCCAATTAATAACAGGGTTATGCTTAGCTAACCAAGGAAGGCCCAACACTATAGGAGTGGGAAGACCCTCCAACACGTAGCAAGACAACAGTTCTTTATGTATTGCCCCCACTTGAAGTTTTACGCCATGCACAGCTTGCAAAAAACTTCCCTGACCGAGAGGCCTGGCATCGATCGAGAATATGGGGATGGGTTTAGCCAACTCACTCAATCGCATACCTTGAACCCGGGCAAACCGAGCATCAACCAGATTAGCCCTGGCCCCACTATCCAGAAGAACAGATATCCTCTCAGTTCTCGTACCCACCACCACCTCCGCCGGTACGAGAAACTGAGACGAACCTAGGGACGAAATACCTACTCCCAGATTGCCGTCCACCACACAACCTGGGATCAACAGTTTTTTCGACGACTCTTTACTCAGCAAGGGGCGGGATGGACACCCCCCAATAAAATGTCCCTTTTTCCCGCAGAGGAAACACCTTCCTGTCTTATGGCGCACCACCGGTCCCCTTCCCCGAAATGATGTCCCTCCTAATTGCATAGGCTCCTCCGGACTGACCAGGGGAACCACCATATGAGGGGACCTTGTAAGAGGTGGAGACATTACAGGGGGTAGAGTTATCCCGCACCTCTCCCGAAGCCGTCTGTCAACGCGAATAGCAAGGGCCATAGCGGCTTCCAGTGACGCGGGAGAGTCATACTGTGCCAACACATCCTGTAATTTGTCGGATAAACCATGACAAAACTGGCTCCTAAGAGCCGGGTCATTCCACTGGGTGTCCGTGGCCCACCTACGGAACTCCGAACAGAATTCCTCCGCCGGACGATCTCCCTGCTGAATCCTACGTAACTTAGACTCAGCAAGGGAGATCCGATCTGGGTCATCATATACGAGTCCCAAAGCAGCGAAAAACCTATCCACTGACTGGAGAACTGGGGAGCTAGGGGGAAGAGAGAACGCCCAAGATTGTGGGTCCCCTTGTAGGAGCGAGATGACAATTCCCACCCTTTGTTCTTCACTGCCCGATGACCGAGGCCGCAGCCGAAAGTACAATTTGCATGCCTCCCGGAAAACAAAAAACTTGTCCCGCCCCCCAGTGAACCTGTCAGGGAGAGCTACTTTAGGTTCTGGTCCGGCTTGCTCCAGAGGATGCAAAACCTTGGACCTGACGTCCGCCAGCCCCATGGACAAACTCTGCAACTGCTGAGCTAGACCGGCTACTGGATCCATGGTAGCTGGAGAAAAACTAAGTTGGTCGGTGAAAATGTCACACTGTCACAGAATACTGGAGGTAGGGGGCCTAAGCTGACCCTAAGCTGGGGCCCTGACTAATCCCTCATCCTGGAGGTACTGTTAAAGGTACAGAGGTCCAGGCCGCCAGCGTAACCCCTACCTCCTGAGGATCCCTGCACCACAGTAATCTAGTCCTGAGAAGGACCCCGATCACAACAATTGGGAACCAGCGATAATATGCCCACACACAGTATTTAGACGAACGAGACAGTACAAGGGAAAAACCAAAACCACCTTGCATACAACTTCAACAAAACTACAACAGAGGGAACACCAACGGGAAAGGAGATAAATGATAAAGCGAGGAAAGGGAAATAACACTTTCAAATACACTTATCTCAGCAACTCCAAACACCACGATCCGCTCTGTAAGTCTGAATGAAAAGCTTTCACCGACACCTCACAAACAGACCTGCAGGAATATAAAGGAGTCTCACTAACGAAGCATTGATTGCAGCTGGGCGAGGCTGGACCTCAGCTAGCCCAGAGAGAGAGAGAATTAACTCCTTCACTGCCGAGAAAACACAAAGCACCAACAAGTCAGCTGCGAGAAGTCAGGCTGTGTACTCGTGACGATCTTCGTGGCAACACACCCGTGACAACAGCCCACGTTTCCGAGCTTTCCGTGTATTCTCGCCTGTATGGCCTGCGACGTGGGTTCCTTTCTGCTCCCAGCCTTGTACGGCTTTTCTGGTCCCTTCGGTTGTGGCAGGGCCTCCAGGCTTCTTAGGCCAAGGAATGTACAGTCCCTTGCGGACTGGTTCTCTGCTGGGGGATGTGGAATCCTTCCAGCCTCAGACACCAAAGTCTGGGAAAATTAAGTCTTTTCTCTGCCAAGACAGGCTCTCTTCGCCTCTTGTCTCTGGCTTGTGGCTCTCTCCTCCTGCCACACTTCCTCTTAGGTGCAATCAACTTTCTGTCCCTGCTCCACTCTGGGACACGTCTCAAAGCTGAGACAGGCAATCCAGTTCTCCCTAACCCTGTCCCCAGTACCAGCTTTTATAGGGGCAGCCTGCTCCCCCTACTGGCCTGAGACAGGAGGCATTGCATGCTAATGTTCCCCTAACCAGAGAACCTCCCCCTTGCTCTCAGACACAGCTTTATTACACTTGTGGCATCCAGGTAGGGTGACACATTCCCCCCTAGTGAAATTTAGTACTCCGGGACTAAACAATAAACAAAGATAATATACATAACAATAAAACATGAATACACAAATGACGCACAGATTGAGTTCTTAAGGTCACAGTGTGGTCTGTGACCGGGTGTCCATATCACCAGCACAACGGGAGCCTTAACCAGGTGGGGGTCTGTCCTACCCCAAGTCCTTCACAGTCTTAGTTCATTCCTGGGTTAGGCTCCGAACGCAGTCCATACAAGGTCCCGGTTATAAAAAGTCCATAACCTTTGAGTCCTTACGGTAGCTGCAAGAAACTGAAACAGAGTATTACCAAACATGCATGTAACTTTGCAAACAATTCAACATTTGGCAACAAGGTTATTTACAATTTAGTACACTCTATATTCTCCAGCGAGCGGGTATCTGTCCCTTTGTGCTCCTGGTTGACCTACGTAGCCCACTGTCTGGTGGTGGACCAACCTGGCTTTCCCCACTAGCGTTAGGGGTACAGCTACCAGCTGGGTGTACAGGTAGGGCAGGCAGCTGTCTGCGGGTCCTTTGGCTTACCGCGGGCATGGCAGGCTCACTGTCAGCAGAGGTTTGACTCTCCTGGGCTGCTGGTACAGGCTCTTCTGCCTCTGGAACTGCTTGCTCCTCTTCACCTTCCGGCTCTGGTGTTGGTTGTTGCTGGACCGGTTGCAGGAAATGCAGGACGGGTACCACTATGGCATCATTTATGCGAGTCCAGGACTGAGGGAACTCTCCGAGAACGGTGCTGATCATTTCTTCCTTGTCCTCTGCGGGTTCAAGGTCACTCTGATCCTCTTCTGCACTACGGAGTTGCTCGGGGCATCTTTTGAGGTGGTCCCTGGAGACGACACTAGTGGTTTCTCCTCCGTCCTTGGTGATTACACACACCTTTGGGTTGTCGTGGTCAGACTGCAGTACGGTGTAGGGTTCCCTTTCCCACTGGTCGTCCAACTTATGTAGCCTTCTTTTCCGCTTCAGGACTTGCTCACCAGGTTCTAGGGGACTAGCAGGGGCGTGTTGATTGAAGAGTCTTTCTTGCTTCTCTCTCACCTGGGCCAGGCTCTTCTCCACACTCTCCTGTACCTTCTTGTACTGCAGTTGCCTTTCCGTATCCCAGTTCGCATCTGGGGAGGTGTCCTCAGGTATTAGGACTCCCATCTCCAGGTCTACGGGCAGCTTACCCAGTCTGGCTCGCATCAGGTAAGCCGGGGTGCAGTTTGTAGCGTTCACCGGGATATTGTTGTACATGTCTACCAGGTCCGGCAACTTTTCTGGCCACAGGCTGCATTCCTCCAGGGGCAACGTCTTCAGGAGATCAATGACTATATTGTTCATCTTCTCACACATCCCGTTGGTTTGGGGGTGGTAAGGCGTTGTCCGAATCTTCTTACAGCCATAGAGGTTGCAGAACTCCTGGAAGATTTCAGCCTCGAACGCTGGACCCTGGTCTGTCAGGACCTGTTCCGGATACCCGTGTGGACGGCAGAAGTATTGCTGGAAGGCTCGGGCCGCTGTTTGGGCTGTCAAGTCCTTTACCGGGACCACCACTAGAAAACGGGAATAGTGGTCCACGATTGTCAGGGCGTAGATGTATCCGGACCGGCTTGGAGCCAATTTGACGTGGTCCAGAGCTACCAGCTCATGAGGCTGCGTGGTGACGATGGGCCTCAAGGGTGTCTTCTGGCTGGTGCGGTCCTTCCTCCTCAGGTGACAAGGGCCACAGTCTCTGCACCACTTTTCTACAGCTCCTCTCATGCCGACCCAAAAGAATCTTCCTCTTAGCAGGAACTCCAGTTTCTTCCAACCAAAGTGCCCCGCTCTGTCATGGTAAGCTCCCAGGACCATAGCTGCATCTCGCCTTGGGACCACGACTTGCCAGGTCAGCTCGTGCGTCCGGTGGTTGACAATCCTTCTGCACAACTTGCCTTCGTAGAGGAACAGCTTGCTCTTCTCCTTCCATAGCTGCTTGGTTTCCTCCGGGGCATCTGGATCTAGTCGGGCGTCTTCCCGGGTCAGCAGATCTTTCACCAGGCGGAGAGCAGGGTCACTATCTTGGGTTTCGGCCCAGCTGTGGTGAGGTAGGGGATTCATCATCACAGTTGTTAGATCCTCCTCCTTCACGCGGTGAGAGAGTTGAGCGGCTCCATACCGGTGAAACGCGGGGAGTTCTACCTCTTCCAGCTCTTCTGGGTCTTCGTCACCTTCAGGTAAGTGAGGCATTCTTGATAGGGCGTCCGCGTTGGCGTTGGTTTTGCCTGCCCGGTACTTGATCACGAAGTCATAGTTGGAGAGACGGGCCATCCACCGCTGTTCCAGGGCACCCAGTCTTGCATTGTCCAGGTGTGTCAACGGGTTGTTGTCCGTGTACACGGTGAACTTTGCGGAGGCCAGGTAATGCTTGAAGCGTTCCGTCACGGCCCACACCACCGCCAAGAATTCTAGCTTGAAGGAGCTGTAATTCTCCGGGTTCCTCTCAGTGGGCCTCAGCTTCCGGCTGGCGTATGCGATCACCCGTTCTCTGCCCTGTTGGTTTTGGGACAGTACGGCTCCCAGTCCCACATTACTGGCATCTGTGTGGAGAATGAAAGGCTGGCCATAATCAGGGTAGGCCAGGATCTCATCCCCTGTGAGGGCCATCTTTAGCTGGCGGAAGGACTCCTCTTCCGGTTTATCCCACTTGAAGGGTGGCTTTTGACTTCTGGACTTGGACTGTCCGATCAGGAGGTCCTGCATAGGAGCTGCCATCTTGGTGAACTCGGGGATGAACCTTCGGTAGTAGCCTACCAACCCGAGAAACTGTCTCACCTCTTTGATGTTCGAGGGGCTTGGCCAGCTCTTGATTGCCGTGACCTTGTCAGGGTCGGGGGCCACTCCTTCCGCGCTTACCACGTGCCCTAGGTACTGGACCTTTGGTTTCAGCAAGTGACACCTTCAGGCCATAGCCTGCCAGGGCTTCGAACACCTCGGCCAGGTGCTTGAGATGGTCCTCGTAGGTCTTCGAATAAACGATCACGTCGTCCAGGTAAAGGAGGACCGTCTCAAAGTTTCGGTGCCCTAGACAGCATTCCATCAGCCGCTGGAAGGTCCCTGGTGCGTTGCTGAGCCCGAAAGGCATACAGTTGAATTCGCTCAGTCCCATCAGAGTGGTGAAGGTGGTCTTCTCCTTGTCAGCCTCTGCCACAGGAACCTGCCAGTACCCGCTAGTAAGGTCCAAAGTAGAAAAGAAGTTAGCAGATTTTAGTGCGGCTAAAGACTCCTCTATTCTAGGCAGCGGATATGCGTCTTTGTGGGTGATACGGTTGATTTGTCTATAGTCCACGCACATTCTCATGGTGCCGTCTTTCTTTTTGACCAGAACCAAAGAGGCTGCCCAGGGGCTACAGCTGTCTCTAATAACCCCAGCTTCTTTCATCTCTCTTAGCATGCCCTTTGCGTTCTGATAATGTGCAGGGGGTACAGGTCTGTGCCTCTCTTTTATTGGTGAGTGGCTCCCGGTGGGGATGTGGTGTTCTATCCCCCTTACTCTGCCGAAGTCTAGCGGGTGCTTACTAAAGACTCTCTCGTACTCCTGTACCACCCGGTAGACTCCTTGTTTTTGGTGCAGGGGAGTGGAGTCAGCACCCACATGGAGTTTCTGGCACCAGTCCTCCTGTTGTTTCTGGGAGCCATTACCCTCCGCCTGTGGAGATGGAGGCAAGGGTTCCACGGCCCTGATAGCTTTGTGTTCGACGACAAACAGTTTGGCGAGTGTAGCGTACCTGGGTAAGTGTACTTCCCTCTCCCCAATGTTGAGGATGCGGACGGGCACCCTCCCATGACGGACATCAACCACCCCCCGGGCTGTCAAAATGGTGGGCCTGCTGTCTGAGTACACGGGTTCTACCATGGCTTGGTAGTCTCTACCTCTCAACCCGATTGCAGTCCGACACCAGATCATCATTTCACTTTTGGGAGGCATGGAAATGGGGAATGGGTCACTCAGTCTTACGCTACCGATCTCACCACCAGACAGTTCTACCTGCTGCCGTCTCATCAGGGCTTTTATCTCCTTGTTGAGGACTCTCTGTTGGCTGGAACTAGCATTCACCGCCACCTGTTGTAGAATTACAATTACCTCTGAAAGACAATTTTCAATTATGTTAGTACCCACAGTTATTTTAGGGTGACTTTCATGACGGTCAATGTCCACAATAATCACTCCCTGTGCCGGCAGTTCAACTTTACCAATTTTAATGGTCATCTCTTTGAACCCCATCTGCGGCACGGGTAAGCCATTACTGGCGATGATGCTCAAGTTACTGTCTGGATACCGTGTGATATCAGCATCAGTCCAATACTGCTTAAAAAGTACATAAGGGATAGTGGTTACTTGCGACCCAGTATCCAGCAAGGCGCTCATGGGGATACCGTCCAGCACCACGGATAAAACCGGGCGCCCCCCAACGTACTTATTACGCCAATTGTAAGGGCCTGGTGATCTTATGCCTGGGGGTCGGCCCTCTGCCCCAGGTTGGACCCGTTTAAATTACAGTACCTGGAAATGTGTCCGGGCTGGTTGCAACGACGGCAAATGGGCTGTCCATCCTCTGCGTAGCGGTCTGTGGGCCTCCCTCGGAACGACGGGATCCTCCTCTGTCGACGCCACGGGACATCCTCCGGACTTGAAGCCAGCTCGATGGGTCTTGACGGGTCCACTTGCAACGCCTGGACGGTCCTGGTCAACGCCGCGACGCTCCTGGTCAGCTCCTGGACTTGGTGGTGCAGGTCTTTCGACGGGGCTTGGTTCAGGGCCTGTGCATCAGCCCCCACGGGGTCCATTGAGGAGGGCGCTGCCTCCCGGTGGTAGGTGAGAGCAGGGCGCCGGGGGTTTATAGCGCCACTGGTTGCAGATTCACGGAGCACCCTTATGGCTCTGTCCTTAAATTGGGCAAAGGTCAGATCAGGGTTCTGAAAGAACATGAGGCGCAGTTGGGCCCTGTGGGCGCTAGACAGCAGACCTTCTATGAATTGTTCTGTTAGTAACTTATCCGTTTCCTGCACACTGCCAGGGTCAGTTTGTTGAATAGCCCTCAAGGCTTCCTGCAGATTTAGGGCATAGTCTCTGATGCTGTCCTGCGCCCGCTGCTTACATCCATAGAACCTCATTTTAATCTCAGCGGAGGTACGTGTGTCAAAGGTACCCCGCAGCCGGGCCAGAATACCCTTCACAGTCCTTTTCTCCTCAGTGGGCCATGATTTTACCTCCCTTTGGGCTGCGCCAGTTAACTGCCCTGTTAATATGCTGACCTTCTGTTCCTCTGTCAGGGGGTAAACGTGGAACAAACTGTATAGCCTTTCCTTGAAGTCAGTTAGGGCATGGGGCTCCCCTGAGTATTTGGGCAGCCAGGCCGCTCCAGGGATGTAGGGCAGGGAAAAGGGCATCACCGCTGCTGCAGCTGCGTTGGTGGTAGTGGGCGCCTCTGTGTCCGACATCTTCCTCCCCCCTAGTTAAGCGTGGCCTACCTTCCGACGATCCTCTTCTGTAGGCCGCGGCTCGGCTGCTGCTGCTATGGACGAGGACCTGGCGTCGCGTCCTGATGACGTCAGCGTCGCTCTCTCTCCCTTCCAGGACCTTGCGCAGCGTCGGTGCGTGGGGCGGAGCTTCAGATCTCGCGCGGTTTTGACGTCCACGCCCCTCTTCTTCCCGCGCGGCGTCCTGAAGATGGCGTCCGATGGCGGGAAACAGCTGCGGATGGCGGGAAGACGGCAGAAGACGGCGGGAAACGGTCCAAGATGGCGTCTGATGGCGGGAATCGGCTCCGGATGGCGGGAAACGACTCCACAGGTAAGTTACAAAAGTCTTTTTCAGGCACGCAGTACCCGGTGGTTGCGGGCACGAAATCCTGCCGACTACGCCAAAGCTGACTCGCCCCCTGGGCCGTGGGGCACTCGGATCCGGGCAATAGGAGGAAACGATGGGAGTAGTAGTGGCAACCCGGTTCCGTGGCTCAGGGTGGTCAGGCCAGTGGTAGTCCGTTATGTGTTATTGATAATGTCCGACTACGCCACCCGTGGATTGCGGTTATTAGGAACCGCCGCTGCATGCAGACCGCTGGGGCTGATGAGGTGTGCAGCTAGGGTAGTGTGACTCCCCACGGGAAGAGTGCGGCCCCAGGGCAGTGTAGTGGATGGTGGGAGTGATGGTAGTGAGAGTCCCAGTGCTGATAGTGCTGGAGGAGCAAGGAGCACACAGACAACAGGTTGCAGTCCAGGGTCTTTACTGAAACAGGTAAACTGACCCATAAACAGTCCCAGCTAGGAGGGGACC
This sequence comes from Phyllobates terribilis, assembly GCF_046119375.1. Classification (NCBI taxonomy): domain Eukaryota; kingdom Metazoa; phylum Chordata; class Amphibia; order Anura; family Dendrobatidae; genus Phyllobates; species Phyllobates terribilis. The sequence continues at coordinate 308,880,671 of NW_027362761.1, forward strand.
TGGATGTCTGAGAGCAACGGGGAAATTGGCCCTGGTCAGGGTGAGGGTGTAGGCCTACCGTGCCTTCTGCGCTCCTTCTGGCTATCTCCTCGTTATAGGGTAACAGCCCACGTTTCCGAGCTTTCCGTGTATTCTCGCCTGTATGGCCTGCGACGTGGGTTCCTTTCTGCTCCCAGCCTTGTACGGCTTTTCTGGTCCCTTCGGTTGTGGCAGGGCCTCCAGGCTTCTTAGGCCAAGGAATGTACAGTCCCTTGCGGACTGGTTCTCTGCTGGGGGATGTGGAATCCTTCCAGCCTCAGACACCAAAGTCTGGGAAAATTAAGTCTTTTCTCTGCCAAGACAGGCTCTCTTCGCCTCTTGTCTCTGGCTTGTGGCTCTCTCCTCCTGCCACACTTCCTCTTAGGTGCAATCAACTTTCTGTCCCTGCTCCACTCTGGGACACGTCTCAAAGCTGAGACAGGCAATCCAGTTCTCCCTAACCCTGTCCCCAGTACCAGCTTTTATAGGGGCAGCCTGCTCCCCCTACTGGCCTGAGACAGGAGGCATTGCATGCTAATGTTCCCCTAACCAGAGAACCTCCCCCTTGCTCTCAGACACAGCTTTATTACACTTGTGGCATCCAGGTAGGGTGACACATTCCCCCCTAGTGAAATTTAGTACTCCGGGACTAAACAATAAACAAAGATAATATACATAACAATAAAACATGAATACACAAATGACGCACAGATTGAGTTCTTAAGGTCACAGTGTGGTCTGTGACCGGGTGTCCATATCACCAGCACAACGGGAGCCTTAACCAGGTGGGGGTCTGTCCTACCCCAAGTCCTTCACACTCTTAGTTCATTCCTGGGTTAGGTTCCGAACGCAGTCCATACAAGGTCCCGGTTATAAAAAGTCCATAACCTTTGAGTCCTTACGGTAGCTGCAAGAAACTGAAACAGAGTATTACCAAACATGCATGTAACTTTGCAAACAATTCAACATTTGGCAACAAGGTTATTTACAATTTAGTACACTCTATATTCTCCAGCGAGCGGGTATCTGTCCCTTTGTGCTCCTGGTTGACCTACGTAGCCCACTGTCTGGTGGTGGACCAACCTGGCTTTCCCCACTAGCGTTAGGGGTACAGCTACCAGCTGGGTGTACAGGTAGGGCAGGCAGCTGTCTGCGGGTCCTTTGGCTTACCGCGGGCATGGCAGGCTCACTGTCAGCAGAGGGTTGACTCTCCTGGGCTGCTGGTACAGGCTCTTCTGCCTCTGGAACTGCTTGCTCCTCTTCACCTTCCGGCTCTGGTGTTGGTTGTTGCTGGGCCGGTTGCAGGAAATGCAGGACGGGTACCACTATGGCATCATTTATGCGAGTCCAGGACTGAGGGAACTCTCCGAGAACGGTGCTGATCATTTCTTCCTTGTCCTCTGCGGGTTCAAGGTCACTCTGATCCTCTTCTGCACTACTGAGTTGCTCGGGGCATCTTTTGAGGTGGTCCCTGGAGACGACACTAGTGGTTTCTCCTCCGTCCTTGGTGATTACGCACACCTTTGGGTTGTCGTGGTCAGACTGCAGTACGGTGTAGGGTTCCCTTTCCCACTGGTCGTCCAACTTATGTAGCCTTCTTTTCCGCTTCAGGACTTGCTCACCAGGTTCTAGGGGACTAGCAGGGGCGTGTTGATTGAAGAGTCTTTCTTGCTTCTCTCTCACCTGGGCCAGGCTCTTCTCCACACTCTCCTGTACCTTCTTGTACTGCAGTTGCCTTTCCGTATCCCAGTCCGCATCTGGGGAGGTGTCCTCAGGTATTAGGACTCCCATCTCCAGGTCTACGGGCAGCTTACCCGGTCTGGCTCGCATCAGGTAAGCCGGGGTGCAGTTTGTAGCGTTCACCGGGATATTGTTGTACATGTCTACCAGGTCCAGCAACTTTTCTGGCCACAGGCTGCGTTCCTCCAGGGGCAACGTCTTCAGGAGATCAATGACTATATTGTTCATCTTCTCACACATCCCGTTGGTTTGGGGGTGGTAAGGCGTTGTCCGAATCTTCTTACAGCCATAGAGGTTGCAGAACTCCTGGAAGATTTCAGCCTCGAACGCTGGACCCTGGTCTGTCAGGACCTGTTCCGGATACCCGTGTGGACGGCAGAAGTATTGCTGGAAGGCTCGGGCCACTGTTTGGGCTGTCAAGTCCTTTACCGGGACCACCACTAGAAAACGGGAATAGTGGTCCACGATTGTCAGGGCGTAGATGTATCCGGACCGGCTTGGAGCCAATTTGACGTGGTCCAGAGCTACCAGCTCAAGAGGCTGCGTGGTGACGATGGGCCTCAAGGGTGTCTTCTGGCTGGTGCGGTCCTTCCTCCTCAGGTGACAAGGGCCACAGTCTCTGCACCACTTTTCTACAGCTCCTCTCATGCCGACCCAAAAGAATCTTCCTCTTAGCAGGAACTCCAGTTTCTTCCAACCAAAGTGCCCCGCTCTGTCATGGTAAGCTCCCAGGACCATAGCTGCATCTCGCCTTGGGACCACGACTTGCCAGGTCAGCTCGTGCGTCCGGTGGTTGACAATCCTTCTGCACAACTTGCCTTCGTAGAGGAACAGCTTGCTCTTCTCCTTCCATAGCTGCTTGGCTTCCTCCGGGGCATCTGGATCTAGGCGGGCGTCTTCCCGGGTCAGCAGATCTTTCACCAGGCGGACAGCAGGGTCACTATCTTGGGTTTCGGCCCAGCTGTGGTGAGGTAGGGGATTCATCATCACAGTTGTTAGATCCTCCTCCTTCACGCGGTGAGAGAGTTGAGCGGCTCCATACCGGTGAAACACGGGGAGTTCTACCTCTTCCAGCTCTTCTGGGTCTTCGTCACCTTCAGGTAAGTGAGGCATTCTTGATAGGGCGTCCGCGTTGGCGTTGGTTTTGCCTGCCCGGTACTTGATCACGAAGTCATAGTTGGAGAGACGGGCCATCCACCGCTGTTCCAGGGCACCCAGTCTTGCATTGTCCAGGTGTGTCAACGGGTTGTTGTCCGTGTACACGGTGAACTTTGCGGAGCCCAGGTAATGCTTGAAGCGTTCCGTCACGGCCCACACCACCGCCAAGAATTCTAGCTTGAAGGAGCTGTAATTCTCCGGGTTCCTCTCAGTGGGCCTCAGCTTCCGGCTGGCGTATGCGATCACCCGTTCTCTGCCCTGTTGGTTTTGGGACAGTACGGCTCCCAGTCCCACATTACTGGCATCTGTGTGGAGAATGAAAGGCTGGCCATAATCAGGGTAGGCCAGGATCTCATCCCCTGTGAGGGCCATCTTTAGCTGGCGGAAGGACTCCTCTTCCGGTTTATCCCACTTGAAGGGTGGCTTTTGACTTCTGGACTTGGACTGTCCGATCAGGAGGTCCTGCATAGGAGCTGCCATCTTGGTGAACTCGGGGATGAACCTTCGGTAGTAGCCTACCAACCCGAGAAACTGTCTCACCTCTTTGATGTTCGAGGGGCTTGGCCAGCTCTTGATTGCCGTGACCTTGTCAGGGTCGGGGGCCACTCCTTCCGCGCTTACCACGTGCCCTAGGTACTGGACCTTTGGTTTCAGCAAGTGACACCTTCAGGCCATAGCCTGCCAGGGCTTCGAACACCTCGGCCAGGTGCTTGAGATGGTCCTCGTAGGTCTTCGAATAAACGATCACGTCGTCCAGGTAAAGGAGGACCGTCTCGAAGTTTCGGTGCCCTAGACAGCATTCCATCAGCCGCTGGAAGGTCCCTGGTGCGTTGCTGAGCCCGAAAGGCATACAGTTGAATTCGCTCAGTCCCATCAGGGTGGTGAAGGTGGTCTTCTCCTTGTCAGCCTCTGCCACAGGAACCTGCCAGTACCCGCTAGTAAGGTCCAAAGTAGAAAAGAAGTTAGCAGATTTTAGTGCGGCTAAAGACTCCTCTATTCTAGGCAGCGGATATGCGTCTTTGTGGGTGATACGGTTGATTTGTCTATAGTCCACGCACATTCTCATGGTGCCGTCTTTCTTTTTGACCAGAACCAAAGAGGCTGCCCAGGGGCTACAGCTGTCTCTAATAACCCCAGCTTCTTTCATCTCTCTTAGCATGCCCTTTGCGTTCTGATAATGTGCAGGGGGTACAGGTCTGTGCCTCTCTTTTATTGGTGAGTGGCTCCCGGTGGGGATGTGGTGTTCTATCCCCCTTACTCTGCCGAAGTCTAGCGGGTGCTTACTAAAGACTCTATCGTACTCCTGTACCACCCGGTAGACTCCTTGTTTTTGGTGCAGGGGAGTGGAGTCAGCACCCACATGGAGTTTCTGGCACCAGTCCTCCTGTTGTTTCTGGGAGCCATTACCCTCCGCCTGTGGAGATGGAGGCAAGGGTTCCACGGCCCTGATAGCTTTGTGTTCGACGACAAACAGTTTGGCGAGTGTAGCGTACCTGGGTAAGTGTACTTCCCTCTCCCCAATGTTGAGGATGCGGACGGGCACCCTCCCATGACGGACATCAACCACCCCCCGGGCTGTCAAAATGGTGGGCCTGCTGTCTGAGTACACGGGTTCTACCATGGCTTGGTAGTCTCTACCTCTCAACCCGATTGCAGTCCGACACCAGATCATCATTTCACTTTTGGGAGGCATGGAAATGGGGAATGGGTCACTCAGTCTTACGCTACCGATCTCACCACCAGACAGTTCTACCTGCTGCCGTCTCATCAGGGCTTTTATCTCCTTGTTGAGGACTCTCTGTTGGCTGGAACTAGCATTCACCGCCACCTGTTGTAGAATTACAATTACCTCTGAAAGACAATTTTCAATTATGTTAGTACCCACAGTTATTTTAGGGTGACTTTCATGACGGTCAATGTCCACAATAATCACTCCCTGTGCCGGCAGTTCAACTTTACCAATTTTAATGGTCATCTCCTTGAACCCCATCTGCGGCACGGGTAAGCCATTACTGGCGATGATGCTCAAGTTACTGTCTGGATACCGTGTGATATCAGCATCAGTCCAATACTGCTTAAAAAGTACATAAGGGATAGTGGTTACTTGCGACCCAGTATCCAGCAAGGCGCTCATGGGGATACCGTCCAGCACCACGGGTAAAACCGGGCGCCCCCCAACGTACTTATTACGCCAATTGTAAGGGCCTGGTGATCTTATGCCTGGGGGTCGGCCCTCTGCCCCAGGTTGGACCCGTTTAAATTACAGTACCTGGAAATGTGTCCGGGCTGGTTGCAACGACGGCAAATGGGCTGTCCATCCTCTGCGTAGCGGTCTGTGGGCCTCCCTCGGAACGACGGGATCCTCCTCTGTCGACGCCACGGGACATCCTCCGGACTTGAAGCCAGCTCGATGGGTCTTGACGGGTCCACTTGCAACGCCTGGACGGTCCTGGTCAACGCCGCGACGCTCCTGGTCAGCTCCTGGACTTGGTGGTGCAGGTCTTTCGACGGGGCTTGGTTCAGGGCCTGTGCATCAGCCCCCACGGGGTCCATTGAGGAGGGCGCTGCCTCCCGGTGGTAGGTGAGAGCAGGGCGCCGGGGGTTTATAGCGCCACTGGTTGCAGATTCACGGAGCACCCTTATGGCTCTGTCCTTAAATTGGGCAAAGGTCAGATCAGGGTTCTGAAAGAACATGAGGCGCAGTTGGGCCCTGTGGGCGCTAGACAGCAGACCTTCTATGAATTGTTCTGTTAGTAACTTATCCGTTTCCTGCACACTGCCAGGGTCAGTTTGTTGAATAGCCCTCAAGGCTTCCTGCAGATTTAGGGCATAGTCTCTGATGCTGTCCTGCGCCCGCTGCTTACATCCATAGAACCTCATTTTAATCTCAGCGGAGGTACGTGTGTCAAAGGTACCCCGCAGCCGGGCCAGAATACCCTTCACAGTCCTTTTCTCCTCAGTGGGCCATGATTTTACCTCCCTTTGGGCTGCGCCAGTTAACTGCCCTGTTAATATGCTGACCTTCTGTTCCTCTGTCAGGGGGTAAACGTGGAACAAACTGTATAGCCTTTCCTTGAAGTCAGTTAGGGCATGGGGCTCCCCTGAGTATTTGGGCAGCCAGGCCGCTCCAGGGATGTAGGGCAGGGAAAATGGCATCACCGCTGCTGCAGCTGCGTTGGTGGTAGTGGGCGCCTCTGTGTCCGACATCTTCCTCCCCCCTAGTTAAGCGTGGCCTACCTTCCGACGATCCTCTTCTGTAGGCCGCGGCTCCGCTGCTGCTGCTATGGACGAGGACCTGGCGTCGCGTCCTGATGACGTCAGCGTCGCTCTCTCTCCCTTCCAGGACCTTGCGCAGCGTCGGTGCGTGGGGCGGAGCTTCAGATCTCGCGCGGTTTTGACGTCCACGCCCCTCTTCTTCCCGCGCGGCGTCCTGAAGATGGCGTCCGATGGCGGGAAACAGCTGCGGATGGCGGGAAGACGGCAGAAGACGGCGGGAAACGGTCCAAGATGGCGTCTGATGGCGGGAATCGGCTCCGGATGGCGGGAAACGACTCCACAGGTAAGTTACAAAAGTCTTTTTCAGGCACGCAGTACCCGGTGGTTGCGGGCACGAAATCCTGCCGACTACGCCAAAGCTGACTCGCCCCCTGGGCCGTGGGGCACTCGGATCCGGGCAATAGGGGGAAACGATGGGAGTAGTAGTGGCAACCCGGTTCCGTGGCTCAGGGTGGTCAGGCCAGTGGTAGTCCGTTATGTGTTATTGATAATGTCCGACTACGCCACCCGTGGATTGCGGTTATTAGGAACCGCCGCTGCATGCAGACCGCTGGGGCTGATGAGGTGTGCAGCTAGGGTAGTGTGACTCCCCACGGGAAGAGTGCGGCCCCAGGGCAGTGTAGTGGATGGTGGGAGTGATGGTAGTGAGAGTCCCAGTGCTGATAGTGCTGGAGGAGCAAGGAGCACACAGACAACAGGTTGCAGTCCAGGGTCTTTACTGAAACAGGTAAACTGACCCATAAACAGTCCCAGCTAGGAGGGGACCTGGATGTCTGAGAGCAACGGGGAAATTGGCCCTGGTCAGGGTGAGGGTGTAGGCCTACCGTGCCTTCTGCGCTCCTTCTGGCTATCTCCTCGTTATAGGGTAACAGCCCACGTTTCCGAGCTTTCCGTGTATTCTCGCCTGTATGGCCTGCGACGTGGGTTCCTTTCTGCTCCCAGCCTTGTACGGCTTTTCTGGTCCCTTCGGTTGTGGCAGGGCCTCCAGGCTTCTTAGGCCAAGGCAGGGCCGGCGTCAGCACCCGGCGCACCCGGGCAAATGCCGGGGCCCTGAGCAGGCAGAGGAGCCCACTGGCGGTCGCGCACCCCGCTGGGCTATGGGCGGAGGAGAGCGGTGTCAGCGCCCGCCTTTCTCCGCCGCTTGCTCAGGACCCCGGCAGCTGGATACTTACCTCTCCCCGTGCCTCCGCAGATCAGCTGTCTTCCTGCTCTGCGCTTCCTGTGACGTGTCAGGTCAGAAGGTGCGGTGATGTCTTTACACCGCGCCCTCCCCTGAGCCGTCACAGGGAGCGCTGAGCGGGAAGACGCCGACAACGCTGGAGTTCGGACCCGAGCAGCGGGCAGCGGGCAGCAAGCAGCAGGTGAGGAGAAGGGAGGTGAGTATTTGATTTTTTTTTTTTAATGTATGGAGGCATGAGGCAGTAGAGAAGGGGGGGGCATCCTGCATGGGGCATTATAAAGAGGGGGGGGCATCCTGCATGGGGCATTATAAGGTGGGGAACAGCCTGCATGGGGCATTATAAAGGGGGGGGGGCAGCCTGCATGGAGCATTATAAGGAGGGGGGACAGCCTGTATGGGGCATTATGTGGGGGGTAACAGCCTGCATGGAGCATTAAAAGGGGGGGGGCCTGTATGGGGCATTATGTGGGGGGCCAGTATTCCGTATGGAGCCTTATATGGGGGCCAGTATCCCGCATGGAGCCTTATATGGGGGCCAGTATACCGTATGGGGCCTTATATGGGGGCCAGTATTCCGTATGGGGCCTTATATGGGGGCCAGTATTCCTTATGGGGCCTTATATGGGGGCCAGTATTCCGTATGGGGCCTTATATGGGGGCCAGTATTCCGTATGAAGCATTATATGGGGGCCAGTATTCCGTATGGAGCCTTATATGGGGGCCAGTATTCCGTATGGAGCCTTATATGGGGGCCAGTATTCCGTATGAAGCGTTATATGGGGGCCAGTATTCCGTATGGAGCCTTATATGGGGGCCAGTATTCCGTATGGAGCCTTATATGGGGGCCAGTATTCGGTATGGAGCCTTATATGGGGGCCAGTATTCCGTATGGAGCCTTATATGGGGGCCAGTATTCCGTATGGAGCCTTATATGGGGGCCAGTATTCCGTATGGGGCCTTATATGGGGGCCAGTATTCTGTGTGGAGCGATTCACCGGTTTCTGAGCTATTGTGGAATTTACAATAGATATCACTCATGTAATGTAAGAAGTGAAATCTTTGCATTGTACTATATTATATATATATACAGTACAGACCAAAAGTTTGGACACACCTTCTCATTTAAAGATTTTTCTGTATTTTCTTGACTATGGAAATTGTACATTCACACTGAAGGCATCAAAACTATGAATTAACACATGTGGAATTATATACTTAACAAAAAAGTGTGAAACAACTGAAAATATGTGTTATATTCTAGGTTCTTCAAAGTAGCCACCTTTTGCTTTGATGACTGCTTTGCACACTCTGGCCTGAGACAGGAGGCATTGCATGCTAATGTTCCCCTAACCAGAGAACCTCCCCCTTGCTCTCAGACACAGCTTTATTACACTTGTCTTGTGGCATCCAGGTAGGGTGACACACTTCCCTCTGCCGACATGCTTTTTGGCGATAGAAATTTCATTCTCCAGCAGGACTTGGCACCTGTCCACACTGCCAAAAGTACCAATACCTGGTTTAACCCTAGAACGTATGACCATAAAAATCTACACTTTCACATACCTGGGGACTTTTAGGCCCGTGTGCAAATAACATGGAATAACTCAAACAAAAATGACAAACAACTATATACCTGAGGAATACCTAGAGTTTCAAAATTCTAACTAAAGTAATCTTGCAGAAAATAGAAAACAATTAACAGGGCGGGCCTGCGAGGCCCCAGGTATGTGTTCTAGGGTTAAAAACAACAATATCACTGTGCTTGATTGGCCAGCAAACTTGCCTGAATCTATGGGATATTGTCAAGAGGAAGATGAGAGACCAGACCCAACAATGCAGACGAGCTGAAGGCTGCTATCAAAGCAACCTGCTCTTCCATAACACCTCAGCAGTGCCACAGGCTGATCGCCTCCATGCCACGCCGCATTGATGCAGTAATTAATGCAAAAGGAGCCCTGACCAAGTATTGAGAGCATTTACTGAACATACATTTCAGTAGGCCGACATTTCGGATTTTAAAATCATTTTTCAAGCTGTTATAAAGTATTCTAATTTACTGAGATAGTGACTTTTGTGTTTTCATTGGCTGTAAGCCATAATCATCAACATTAACAGAAATAAACACTTGAAATAGATCACTCTGTTTGTAATGACTCTATATAATATATGAGTTTCACTTTTTGTATTGAAGAACTGAAATAAATTAACTTTTTGATGATATTCTAATTTAGTGAGAAGCATTTATATAAAACTGACTTTAAAGAGAATCTGTTACCAGGTTTTTGCCACCTAATTTGAGAGCAGCATAATGTAGGGGCAGAGACCTTGATTCCAGCAATGAGTCACTTACTGTGCTGCTTGCTGTAGTTTTGATAAAATCACTATATTATCAGCAGGAGATTATAAATAGAGTACTAGTAAACCTGCTACCATGTAGTCCTCTATATTCATGAGCTCTGTAGAACCACACCCCCACACTGATTGGCAGCTTTCTGCTTATGCACAGTGTACACAAGAAGCTGTCAATCAGTGGTGTCGACATGGTTATGCAGAGCACAGTATTCAGAAAACTGGTAGATCTGCAGCAGATAAAACAGTTATTTTATTAAGACTGCAGCAAGCAGTCCAGTAAGTGATACATTGCTGGAATCAGGGTCTATGCCCTACATTATGCCTCTCTCCAATGGGTTAGCAAAAACCTGGTAACAGATTCCCTTTAAAGTGATTTTATTTTCTTAAGTCTTATTAATACTTTGCAGAACAAAACTATATAAACACTTAGGATCTTTTCATACACAGATTTTTTGCAGAACTTTCTGCAGCTATCCCATTCATCTTAATAGAAATTGCAGAAAAATACTTTTGCAGAAATGCAGTTTCTGTTAAAGGATTGCGGAGATATGTGTGGATCAGTAAAGGGGGTCATACCTGGCTCAGTATAAGAGTGAAATAGTAAATAAATATATAACACCAGGGGCAGGAGGAAAAGCAGCAGATTGTAATGTACACACTTGTCAATCGTGTACTAAAATTGTAACGTATAAACAAAGTATCCCACTGCGCTAAACACGTCTAGTGGCAGATGATACAGAACATAAAAACTGTTTAAGGCTATGTGCCCACGATGCAGAAATGCTGCATATTTTTTCCGCTTCTCCCTGGCAGGAAAAATGTATGCGGATTTTATATGCGTTTTTCCCGCCAGGTTGAAGTGTTTGTCAAGCGTTCTTCACATGCATTTCTGCATGCGGGTTATCAAGCGCTTTTCCAAGCGATTTTAGCATCACTTGGAAAGTGCTTGACAACTTGGTCACACTATATAAATCCATGCAAACAGCATGGATTTATATAGTGTGACCAAGTAATAGTTAAAAAAAAAGAATAAGAATGGTGAAAAATAAAAAATAAAGATTATACTTATGTTCCGATGGCCCGCAGTCTCCCTCTCTGATGCGTCCGGTCTCCCCAGTGTCTCGCGGTGGTGTGAAGGACCTGCGATGACATCATTGAGTCATGTGACAGGTCACGCGACCGCCGACGTCAGCGGTCGCGTGACCTGTCACATGATTCTATGACGTCATGTCAGGTCCTCACACCACCGCGAGCCGCCCAACACACCGGACGCATCGCTGAGGAGACCGGGGGCCATCGGAAGGTAAGTATAATCTTTATTTTTTATTTTAAATTCTTTTTTTTACAGTTTCTATGGTACCCGGGTCTGGATGAGAGTCTCCTCTTCTCCAGACCCGGGTACCATCCGCACATTGAATCGCTTCATATCCGCGTGTGCACATGTAGTGATGCCGATATCAAGCGTTTCAGTGCAAGTCAATGGCGGCAATTACGCTGCGTGTCCACAAAATTAATGGACATGCTGCGTATTTTTCCGCAATGATAATCCGCAGCGGAAATTTCCGCAGCATGTGCACAGCACATGCGGATTATCATTGAGGACCATGGGGCACGTATTACCAAGCGTTTTTTAAGCGCTTTCGCTGTGGAAATTCCGTGGCAAAAACGCTTGAAAAACGCATAGCGGCCACACAGCCTAAAGCAAGAGCAAGTAGTAATATTGTACAAAGTAATAGAAAGATTGGGTTTTTACAAACCAGCCAGCTAGACACAAATCAACTGCATGGACAGTGGAATTATGGAGTTTTTTTATGTTCTGTATCATCTGCCACTAGGTGAGTTTAGCACAATGGAATACTATGTTTATGCAGTTGAAACCAGAAGTTTACATCCACTATATAAAAAGACACATATGCATGTTTTTCTTAATATCTGACATGAAATCAGAATAAACCTCTCTCGTTTTAAGTAAATTAGGATTACCATAATTTTTAATATTTGCCAAATGCCAGAGTAATGAGAGAGAGAGAGAGAATGTTTTAATGCATTTTTATTACTTACTGTAAAGTCAAAAGTTTACATACACTAAGATTCCTATGCCTTTAAACAATTCTGGACTGCCCATATGATGATGTCATGTGTTTGGACACTTCTGATTTTTTGGCAACATCTCAATTAATTAGAGACACACCTGTGGATGTATTATTAATGCACACCTGAAACACACTGATTCTTTGTGTAGCATCATGGGAAAGTCTAAAGAAATCAGCCACTAGATCAGGAAGAGAATTGTGGACTTACAAATGTCTGGCTCATCATTGGGTACAATTTCAAGATACCAGAAGGTGCCTCGTTCATCTGTACAAACAATTATACACAAGTACAAACAAGATGGGAATGTCCAGCCATCATACCGCTCAGGAAAGAGACGGGTCTGTGTCCCAAAGATGAACGTGCTTTGGTCCAACATGTGAATATCAACCCAAGGACAAAAGCAAAAGACCTTGTGAAGATGATGGTGGAATCTGGTAAGATTGTGTCAATAACCACAGTGAAACAAGTACTGTATCAACATGGGCTGAAAGGCCACTATGCCAGGAAGAATCCATTACTCCAAAAGAAACATAAAAAAGCCAGATTAATGTTTGCAAATGTACACAGGAACACAGACCTTAATTGCTGGAGACATGTTCTGTAGTCTAATGAAACTAAAATTGAACTTTTTGGGCATAATGACCACAATTACATTTGGAGGAAAAAGAGAGAAGCTTGGAAGCCTAAGAACACCATCCTAACTGTGAAACACAGGGGTGGCAGCATCATGTTGTGGGGCTGTTTTGCTGCAGGAGGGACAGGTGCACTTCACAAAATAGATGGCATCATGAGAAAAGAAGATTATGTGGCAATACTGAAGAAACATCTCAAGACATCAGCCAGGAAATTAAAGCTTGGGCGGAAATGGGTCTTCCAAATGGACAGTGACCCGAAGCATACTGCCAAAATGGTAACAAAGTGGCTTAAGAATAACAAAGTCAATGTTTTGGAGTGGCCATCACAAAGCCCTGATCTCAATCCTATTGAAAATTTATGGGCAAAGCTGAAAAGGCAGGTGCGAGCTGTTATGATCTGCAACAAGAACTAAGGAAAGAAGGGGAAAGTTTTCCCTACAGTAAGACTAAGCTAAATCCCTACGATGTAGCGGGCTGCCTGTTCCTAGCGAACAGACCCACCTTAGTCCTAGGCTAGTCTGAACGAATACCTATAGAATAAAGGGAAGGGGTCCCTAAAAGAACTAAGGGCTGGAACAAAAAGGGACACCTCCTGAACAGAGAAAGTTGTTGCAGTAAACAAAATAAAAACTAACAAAAAGGTACTAGAGGTCCTAAAGGACCAAGCGAACTGAGAGATAGGCACCTGGCTAGCAAAACAGTCAAACAACACTGAAGTCCAGCAAAGACAAAAAGGCGGAGCTGGAATATAAAGGCAGATGGTCACGTGACCGCAAAACACAAGATGGGAAAAAACAAACAGGAGGATTCTAACAGTACCCCCTCTTTTAAGAGGATCCTCCGTATCCTCCAGGCCCAGGCCTATCCGGAAACCTCTTGTGGAAAGCTCTAACAAGCCTAGGAGCAGAGACATCATCCGCCCTCACCCAGGAGTTATCTTTGGGACTGAAACCCTTCCAGGAGATGAGATACTGTACTATCCCTCTATGCCATCTAGAATTCAAGATACGTGAAATTTCATATTCACCGTCTTCCACCACAGGAGGAACTGAGACAGCGGCATCCCTATCAGATACATCTGCCTTTTTCAACAAGGAAACATGAAACACAGGATTAATCTTCCAGGAAGTAGGAACATCCAACCCCGCAGATGGGTTAACAACCTAAAGCACTTTAAATGGACCCACAAACTTAGGAACCAGTTTTTTAGAGGGAATCCTCAACCGCAGGTTCCTTGAGGACAACCAAACCATGTCACCCACAGTAAACAAAACCTCCTTTCGTTTCCTGTCAAAATACTTCTTGGACTTCTTGTTAGCCTCTTGAAAGTTGCAACGTACATTAGTCCAAACTCTTTAAAAAAATTCTCCTCCTCCGGCACCGCCGACCCCAATTTGGAGAACGAACCAAAAGACGGATGTCTCCCAGTACAACAAAAAAAAAGGAGAACACCTAGCTGAGGAGGATGTATGATTGTTAAGAGCAAATTCTGCAAGAGGTAGAAACTCAGACCACACCTCTTGATTGTCCACCACAAAACATCGCAAAAACTGTTCTACATCCTGGTTCTTTCTTTCAGTCTGTCCATTAGACTCAAGATGATACCCAGACGAAAATGACAAATGGACTCCCAACCTGTCACAAAAAGCACGCCAAAAGCGAGCCACAAACTGAGGTCCTCTATCAGAAACAATATCTGTGGGAACGCCATGAAGCTTGACAATCTCCTTAACAAACGCCTTAGCAAGTGTCTTGGCGCAGGGCAACTTAATGAATGGAACCAAATGACACATCTTACTAAAACGGTAAACGACCACCCAGATGACAGTAAAACCCTCGGACACGAGTAGATCAGTAATAAAATCCATTGTGAGATGCGTCCATGGTGCACTAGGAACCTCCAGAGGGCAAAGCAACTCCGCAGCAGGAGTATGTGAAGCCTTTGACCTAGCACACACCGTACATTGACGCACCCACGTGATGACTTCTTTCTGCCATCCAGGCCACCAAGAACTGCGACTGATAAGTCTCATAGTCTCAGAAATTTCTTGATGACATGCCAACGGAGACTCATGACACTCCACAAACAAGTCTCTCCTAAAGGTTCTAGGCACGAACAACCTCCCATGGGGAGTGTTAGATGGAGCATCATCTTGAGCTTTTAGAATCCCATTCTCTAAAACGGAGTCCAATGCCGCCACCACAACTCCTTTCTGTAAAATGTTCTCCTCCTCGGCTCCGACCTCAGGAGAGAAGCTGCGAGATAAAGCATCGGCTTTAACATTCTTATTACCAGGGATATAGGTAACAGAAAAATGAAACCAAGAAAAAAAAAGTGCCCACCTAGCTTGACGGGCATTCAAATGATTGGCAGCATCCAGGTAGATCAAATTCTTATGATCTGTGAAAACCTGAATAGGAAATCTAGCGTCCTCCAAAAAATGACGCCAATGTTCAAACGCGAGTTTAATAGCCAACAACTCCCGATTTCCAACATCATAATTCAATTCGGTTTCCGAAAATTTTTTCGAAAAGAAGGCACAAGGATGTACTCCATCCCTGTTCTCCTGAGACAAAACTGCTCCGACCCCCACCGATGAAGCATCGACCTCGACCAAAAAAGGCTTGGTCTCATCAGGCTGCATAAGGATAGGGGCTGAACTGAACCTCTCTTTGAGATACTTAAACGCTTCAATGGCCTCCGTAGTCCATTGGACTGTATTCGCACCTTTCCTGGTGAGATCGGTTAGAGGTTTAACAATTACAGAAGAATTCTTAATGAACTTCCTGTAATAATTGGCAAAACCCAAAAATCTCTGTATAGATTTCAAACCAATAGGCCTAGGCCATTCCTGAACCTTCACCGGGTCCATCTCAAAGCCCTCGCTGGAGACAATGTAGCCCAAAAAACTAATTTTCTGCACAGCGAACTCACATTTCTCCAGCTTAGCAAAGAGTGAATTATCACTCAATAACTGCAAAACTTCACGTACACTCTGCCAATGGGACTCCAGATCTGGTGAAAAAAATCAAAATGTCATCAAAATACACAACCACATTCTTACCAATCAAAGGTCTCAAGAGGTCATTAATAAGGTTCTGAAAAAATGCAGGTGCATTGGTAAGACCGAAAGGCATCACCAGATTCTCAAAATGACCTACCGGAGTGTTAAAAGCAGTTTTCCACTCATCACCCTCCTTCACTCGTAGCAAATTGTATGCCCCCTGTAATGCAGCGGCTTGCGGCATTACTGTAATGGTCCAGGGTGTGTTTTGGCCGACCATGTACCTCCCCCAGGTGACTGGTCACATGACTGTGACATCGCACAGGTCCTGTGCATACAGACGGTCTGATCACATGACTGTGACATCAGCACAGGTCCTGTGTGTGCACTAGAGGATACATAAACCCTGGTAGATTTGAGACAGGTGTGAAAGGTGTGAGGCCTGTTCCCGTGTGGGACACCGTTAGCCTGGAGAGGCCTAGTGAGGCCTAGTGAAGCCTGAAAGGCAGAGGCTTTATCCTTATGTGTCAGCGAACCCAAGTAGCCTTGGAGGGCAAGAGGCTTGGAAGTCAAGAGTCCTGGAAGGCAGAGGCTGGATGTAAGGTGTGTAAACATACCAGTAGCCTTTGAAGGTACGAGGGCTGGAGACCCCCATCTGGGAAGCCGTAAAGCCACCGCTGTGGCAGAACAAACCTGAAGCAGCTAAAACCCGGCAAAGGTAAAAACACTGATTGGTGTGGACATTTATATTGATACCTTGCTGAAGGCTGTATCTGGAGCCAAGTGGACATATCTGTCACTGGAAAGGCTCTTGGACATTATATGTGTAATATGCCGGTGAGCCACTGAGTTGGACTCGGTTATAAGCAGTTATCAAGTGTAATAAACTGCTGGTTTGTGAAATACTGGAAAACGTGGCTGGTGTGCTTTAATTGACCCGGTGCAGCGAGTGTTCCCCAGCATCATGACTAGCGCTGCCTTACATGTGGTTGACGAATGCGGGCCACTGCAGCCCGGTTGCTAGGGGCAACTACAGCCCGGTTGCTAGTGGCAACTGCAGCCTGGTTGCTAGGGGTAACGGCACAGGACGACGAGTGTGGATACAAGCATCTTGCTGTGGCTCGGCGAGGTCACGAAGATTAAAGCATCTTGCTGTAACTCGGCGGGGTTACGAAAATTGTCTACGCACTCAAACCTGGTTTGCTGTGGCTCGGCGGGGTCACGAAAATTAAAGCATCTGGCTGTAACTCGCCGGGGTTACGAAAATTGTCCTCACACTCAAACCTGGCTTGCTGTAACTCGGCGAGTTTACGAAAATTGTCCTCGCACTCAAATCTGGTTTGCTGTGGCTCGGCGGGGCCACAAAAATTTTTCCGGGGAAAGCGGTGAAGTGTCTAGTGTGAATAGTGTACCGCGATGGCTGTGAATGGAGCAGCAAATGAAACTGAAGCTATGGAGCAATTAAAGGACCGGTTAAAACCGCAGCAGGTATTTGAGAAATGTCTACAGGACATGGTGCAGGAACGGCAGGAGTTGTGGGCACCATATAGAATGGCGGCAGTGGACCATTCTGTGAACTCTCCGGGGGCGCCAGTATTGTCCCAGAGTGCCCGGGGAGGTGGTAAGAGATGTTGTGAACTGGGTCCTAAGACTATTGTTGATTTTTTTTTGTAAAAATTCCCCTACCGGTGTGGTTGTTCAAAAGAGGGCGGAGTCTAAAAAAGGGGCAGATTTTCACAAGAGTGTGGAGTATAGAAAACCAAAATTTGTTACTGGTTGTGGGTTGGTACCGCCTAAAAATGACAATTTGACAGTTGATAACGGGGTAGCTCCAGTAGAAGGGGTTGACGTCTAAGTGGGAGGTGACCTGTTAGTCCACAAAACCATGGGGAGTGACACAGACCCCGTAGCTGATGGTGACACTATGAAAGTAGAAGGAGAGTTCAGTAAGGAGGAGCTAGACGTGGAGAGAAAGTCCCCCTCTCGGCGTCAACGGTGCGAGGACCACAAAAAGGTTGCTCCTGTAGTCTTTGCTGCAAGTGAAAATAAAGAAAATGTAGTACTGTGTGCCTTTGGTTCAAGTGTGGATTCTCCTTTAGAGGCAGAAGAGGAGGTGACGTTGCCAGTAGCAACCTTCGGTACAGTACTGAGACAGAAGGATCAGGATCTGACAGCCCTGAAAGAGGAGGTGGCCAGTCATGACCAAGAGCTGGAGCCTATCAGGCAGCAGTGTCAGAGTGACGTGCAGCAACTACGGGAAAACCTGGAGAACGTGTCCTCAGACCAGCGGAGCCTGGAGTGTGAACGGCAGAAAATATACCAGGTTGTGAGGAACTTACAGCAAGACCTGGAGGGAAGCAACGAGGAAATTAACCAATGGAAGGAAATGTTCCAGGAAATTAAGGAGGACCGCCGCAAAACTAAGGAGGAGGTTTTGCAGTTGAAGCTTGAGAAGGAGGCACTGCAGGACACCCGTGATGAAAATGATGATCTCCGCAGAAAGACCATAGGTCTGGAAGCTCAGGTGAAGGAGCTGCAGATGTTCTGTGATAATCTCCAGAGGGCAGAGACGTGCCTTAAGGAAAGAATCAGCAAGATGGAAGCTGAGCGGAAAAAGATGGAGGAGTCTATCGGAGAAGCCACAGACCAGGGCCAGGAGTTGGCCACAGGAGATGGGAGGTATGAAGCAAATACCTCCTCGACTAATGCGAGCTCGGATGATTCGGTGGATGTAAGAGCCGAGATCAAGGAGCTCAAGGAGAAGCTACAAGCCCATTTGAAGCAAGAGAAGCTTGAGAGACTGGCGGCTGAGAGCCGAGTGGGCGCATTCGAGACAGAGAGGTCTGAGAGAACTCTACTATTAAAGGAGCAGTTGAAGCAGGAAGAGCTTCAGAGATGGGCTGCTGAGAGGCGAGTAGCTGAGCTAGAGGAAGAAGTTTTCGAGCTCAAAGGTCGCCTGGCAAAGTATCACTCAGTGAACGAGGCCTCCTTGGAGAAGGAAAAGGGAAAAAAAGTTGCATTTACTCCTTTATACCATGAGAAGGTGGACCTGAGGAGAGCTAAGAGAGTGTTAACAGAAGATAAGTATGAGATGGAAGTGGTCAAGACGAAAATTCTTTAATTTGTAGCTGTGAGTCAGCTCAGGGGAAGCATACAGGGTGAAGAAGCTGAAAGTCAGTTGCCCCTGAAACCTGAGCTAGATGGTCGTTGGGAGACCACTGGTGAGACAGCAACCTCTCGGTACTAGTGCCTCATAGATGTACCCGAGGATTTGAGAGAAGAATGCACCAGTGAGTCCATGCATGAAGAGTTTAAGAAGGCCGTAGGAGCCTGTAAGGTGTACTCGACCTCAGAAGTTAAACAACTGGTGGTCCTGTCCACAACCGAAGTCACAGTGAAGAGTGACATGCACTGGTGATGTATTCGCACAAAGCGGTTTGTCCTGTTGAAGACGGAACAAGCCATTAGACAACTGGAGCTTAGGAGAAAAGCTCAAAGTCTGCGTGAAGAGGTCATCCGAGTGCCTCCGGCTCTGGTAAGAAAGTTCATTGGGAGAAATGGCCGAACCATGCAAATGATGGTAAAGAAGTCTGGTGTGATGAAAGTAAGCAGTCCACGTGATCGTCAGGACTGGATACCAGATGAAGACGGCATGGTGTCATTCTCTGCTGTAGGAACGGAAGAAAGTCTAAGTTTGAACAGAGGGGGGGTATGTAATGCAGCGGCTTGTGGCATTACTGTAATGGTCCAGGGTGTGTTTTGGCTGACCATGTACCTCCCCCAGGTGACTGGTCACATGACTGTGACATCGCACAGGTCCTGTGCATACAGAAGGTCTGATCACATGACTGTGACATCGCACAGGTCCTCTGCATACAGAAGGTCTGATCACGTGACTGTGACATCAGCACAAGTCCTGTGTGTGCACTAGAGGATATATAAACCCTGGTAGATTTGAGACAGGTGTGAAAGGTGTGAGGCCTGTTCCCGTGTGGGACACCGTTAGCCTGGAGAGGCCTAGTGAGGCCTAGTGAAGGCTGAAAGGCAGAGGCTGGATCCTTATGTTTAAGCGAACCCAGTAGCCTTGGAGGGCAAGAGGCTTGGAAGTCAAGAGTCCTGGAAGGCAGAGGCTGGATGTAAGGTGTGTATGATCCGGTGGTGTCCGTCCGTCTGCATAAAAGTGTTGTCAGCCACAGTTTTGTGTACTTCTGAAAAGAAGGACACAGCTGACCAGAGACCAGACGGAGTCCAGACTAACTATGCTGCCTCATTATAGTGAATAGATCCCTTAGGGGTTTCATCTAAGTCATGTCACTCCGAGACTTAGATGGAAACCTCAATATAAGTGCTCAGCATAGTGCACAGGATAAATGTGATCCCAAATGTAATGTTATGTAAAATGTTTCCAATAAAAGCTTCAACTCCATTCACAAAAAAAAGCAAGTCCCCACTCAGGTCAGTCATCTGTTAAAGGAAATATAGGGGCTTCCACATTACTGATAGCAAAAAGGCTCGGGAAAAACAAAATGGCACCTTGCCCTCCAAGACAAATCCAGCAAATTCTGTGCTCCCAAATCCAAATGTCCCCCTCCCTTCTGAGCTCCATAGTGTGCCTAAACCGCAGTTAGCGTCCACATGTTTGGCATTCCTGTAGCGATGAGAGCCCGCGTAATTTACTGGTGCATGTCTACAGATCATTGAGGTGGGCACAACGTACTGGTCACTTCAACGTTTTGGTCATTACAACGGGAGTTTTCAATCTTCACTTAGCAACAGCCACTGCTGCTTGTTTCTGGAAAACGCTCATGGAGTCAAAATTGTCACTACACCTGTAGATAAATTCACAAAGGGGTATAATTTCCAAATGGGGTCACTTGAGGGGGGATTCTGCTCTTCTAGCACATAGGTCTGTATATGGAGTCCGCAAACTGTTGAATCTGCTCTTTAAGAGGCAAAATGCGCTCCGTCCCTCCCGAGTCTCGCCATACGGCTAAGCAGTACTGTACAGCCGCATATGGGGTGTTTCTACCTTCAGCAGAAATTGTGGGACAAATTTTAGTGCCATTTATACCCATTTCCCAGTGTGAAAATGTAAAATCTGGGGCTAAAATGAAATTTTGGTTGCAAAAATGTAATTATTTTTTCTTTACTGTCCAATGGTATAAAATGCTGTGACACACCTGTGGTGTCAATATGATTCCCTAGATGAATTCATTGAGAGGTGTAGTATGTAAAATGGGGTCACTTATGGGGGGGGTTCGGCTGATCTGGCATCTCAGGGGCTCTACCAATGTGACGTGGCACCCTCAAATGAATCCAGTAAAATCTGAACTCCAGTATGGCGCTTCTTCCCTTCTGAGCTTTGCACTATGCCTCAAAAGTAGTTTTCGACCACATATGGGATATCTGCGTACTCAGGAAAACAATTACACAACAAATTTTGGGATCCATTTTCACCTTTTACTCTTGTGAAATTGCAATATTTGGGGCTAAAATTTATTCTTACAGGAAAAATTAGATTTTTTTTATTTTCACGGCTCAACGTGATAAACTTCTGTGAAGCACCTGGGATTTCAAGGTGCTCACCACACATCTAGATAAGTTGCCTGAGGGGTATAGTTTACAAAATGTCACTTGTGGGGGGTTTCCACTGTTTAGACTCATCAGAGGCTCTCCAAACATGACATTGCGTTCGCTAGTTATTCCAGCAAATTTTGCATTCAAAAAGTCAAATGGCGCTGCTTCACTTACAAGCCCTGCCATGCGCCCAAACAGTAGTTTTCCTCCACATATTGAGTATCAGCATACTCAAGAAAAAAATTGCACAACAAATTGTGTGGTGCAATTTCTCCTGCTACCCTTATGAAAATGCAAAATATGGGGCTAAAAAAAAACATTTTTGTGGAGAAATGTGATTTCTTTATTTTCACGGCTCAACGTTATAAACTTCTGGAAAGCACCTTGGGTTCAAGGTGCTCACCGCATATCTAAATAAGTTCTTTGAGGGGGTCTAGTTTTCAGAATGTTGTCACTTGTGGGGGGTTTCTACTGTTTAGGCACATCAGTAGCTTTCCAAACACGACATGTCATCCACTAATTATGCCAGCAAACTTTACATTCAAAAAGTCAAATGGCGCTCCTTCCCTTCCGAGACCTACCATGCGCCCAAATAGTTTTCCTCCACATATTTGGTATCTGGGTACTCAGGAGAGATTGCAAAACAAATTGTATGGTGCAATTTCTCCTGTTACCCTTGTGAAAATGCAAAATATGGGGTTAAAAAACATTTGTGTGGGAAAAATTTGATTTTTTTTATTTTCATGGCTCAACATTATAAACTTCTGGGAAGCACCTGGTGGTTCAAGGTGCTTACTACACATCTATGCAAGTTCCCTGAGGGGTCTAGTTTCCAGAGTAGTGTCACTTGTGGGGGGTTTCCACTGTTTAGGCACATCAACAGCTCTCCAAACTCGACATGGTGTCTGATAATTATGCCGGCAAAGTTTGCATTCAAAAAGTCAAATGGCGCTCATTCTCTTCCTGCCGTGCGCCCAAACAGTGGTTTCCACCAACATATTGAGTATCCGTGTGCTCAGGAGAAATTGGACAACAAATCTTGGGGTCCATTTTCTCCTGTTACCATTGTGAAAGTAAAAAAAATGGGTCTAAAGTAAAATTGTTGTGAAAAAAAGTTAAATGTTTATTTTATCCTTCTACATTACATTAATTTCTGTGAAGCACCTTAAGGGTTAATAAGCTTATTGAATGTGGCGGTGAATACCTTGAGGGTTGCAGTTTTTAGAATGGTGTCACTTTTGGGTGTTTTCTGTCATATAGACCCCTCAAAGTCACTTCAAATGTAATGTGGTCCCTAAAAAAATGGTTTTGTAAATTTTGTTGTAAAAATGAGAAATCGCTGGTCAACTTTTAACCCTTATAATTTCCTTATTAACTATTTTGTGTGACATGACTCTCTGATTTAAGGGCATAAAAATTAAATGTTTGAAAATTGCAAAATTTTCACAATTTTCGCCAAATTTCCGATTTTTTTCACAAATAAACTTGTCATATCAAATAATTTTTACCACTATCATAACGTACAATATGTCACGAAAAAACAATCTCAGAATCACAGGGATCCGTTGAAGCGTTCCAGAGTTATTACCTCATTAAGTGACAGTGGTCAGAATTATAAAAATTGGCCTGGTCAGGAAGGTGAAAACAGGCTTCGGGGTGAAAGGTTTAAGCGCTCTATACATATCACACATGAATATGACTCGTACATCCATAATTCAGGGACATAATGCATTCCTGTACGTTGCCAGCTACCAATACTTTTACGATTTTACCCACGGATGCCAATATGGTCCCCAATCATAGATATAGCCATGAAATGTGTCAAACTCAGATTATTATGAATATAACATTAAAATATTGTTTTCCCTTATGTCAAGTGGATCTTCTACCGCTAAGGAGGCATAGTGGCTGGGGCTTGTCAGGCCCTTTTCTCACCTTTGGTTTGGCACCTTGGTGCTAGCAAGGACACATGTGGGAAACATTTAGTCATCTAGAATTGACAGCTAGTTGCTAATTACTCTATACAGCCACAATGTTTGAGCTACTTGGGGATAGCTAGTTTCAATTAGCTGCACATATAGTGGGGCGCTGTCGGTGTTCATGTGACCTAAGGCTTTGATTGATATATCATCAATCCAATCATAACATCTCCATTAACATGATACATTTTTTGTAGCGTTCTGATGTATCAACCATGAGAAATATAGTGTAGAAGCTATAAGCAAAAAAGTAGTCCACGTGCATTGCCCCACCCCCAGTGCACTTCCAGCCGGATTTGTATATGGCTCTAATGCTCGATTTCTCATCACTGAATGTGCGGATCTATACCCAAGAGGTATAATTTTCATTAGGGGACACGCACCACAACTTCCAAATGTAAAAATGTGCTGTCAGGTTCATTTTAAAAGCACAATTAACACCTCCATGACCAAACTATTTTTCAGGGGGGGGGGGGGGGTTTGTTTCTTCCTCCCCTTCTTTCAAATACAATCACTTTTTTTATTTTTCTATACACATAGCCAAATGAGGGCTTGTTTTCTTTTACTACGAGTACTTTTGAAAGACACCATTAATTTTATCATGTGATGCACTAGAAAGTGGGAAAAATTCCAAGTTTGTCGCAATTGCAAAAAAAAGTGCAATTTCACAATTTTTTTTTTTTTTTTTATTTAATGTGTTCCCTATACCGTAAAACTGAACAGGCATTAGGATTCTCCAGGTCAGTATGATTACGCAGATACCAAATATGTATAGTTTTTTTTTTATTTAAGTGATAAATAAAAATTTGGAAATAAAAAAAAAAATTGCTATTGTCGCCATTTTCCGAGATCTGCAACATTTAAAATTTTTGGGATATGAGACTGTGTAAGAGCTTAATTTTTGCACCCTGAGCTGACGTTTTTACTGATACCATTTTGGGATAGATATGATGTTTTGATCGCCAGTTATTGCATTTTATTGCAATGTTGCAGCAGCCAAAAAAATGTAATTCTGGAGTTTCGTCTTTTTTTCTCGTTACGCCATTTACCGATCAAATTAATTTATTTTATATTTTGATAGATTGGACTTTTCTAAAAGTGACAATACCAAACATGTTTTTTTGTTTTTTTTAAAGGGGGGTGATTTGAACTTTATTTTTTTTATTTTTTGTCACTTTTTACTGTACTTGTTAATCCCCTTAGGGGAGTAGAAACGATCGCTTGTACTATTGTACTATATAGAGCATTGCAGTACTGACATGAATAGTTAAAATCACGATCTATTATGAACGCCAGCTAAATACTGGTTTTCACAGGAGTATTGAAATGACAAGCATCAGGGTCTTCAGCAGGCCCCCGGCTGTCAAGGCAACCCATCGCTGCCGCACAATCATGTCACGGGCGCACCTATGAGCACATGGAATGACACGCCCCCCTGGCACTTGTTAAATCCTGCTGTAAGAGTGACAGCAGCATTCAACACTACCCATGGGTGTTAGAAGTAGATGATGGCTTAATAAGTCAGCCATCATCTGCCAGGAAATATGCGGGCTCTGTTTGCGAGCCTGCATTAAAGGCGGAAACACAACATATGACATAACTGTATGTCGTATGTTGTGAAGGGATTAAATAATTCACAGTGAATGATAAATGATTATTGAAATTTCAATCAAGGTAGCAGCAATTTGTGGGATTTTAAGTAAAAGGATTTGAACTTGGGATGGCAACTGTAGCGTTAATGTAAATTACAAGAAAACGACAAACACGTAGGATGAGCTTGTCTTCTTGTTAGTAAGCTTATTCACAATCTTTTAAAGGTCTATTTCCTTTCTTTGTTTTAACACAAAAAAGCAATCTCACTTGAGAACAGGGAAAACTTTTTGCGACTGTTTTCCACTTATGTCTAACAAAAACTTAAGGTTGAATTAGGAAACCGCCACAAGTGCACAACAGGATCGTATCTCTCCTCAAACAATCAGCAATGCAAAAAGAATGCACATGCATGCCATTTTTTGCTTTGCTGAATTTCTATTAACTTTACTTCATAAACAGTAAGGTACAACATAAATACTGGAATTTCACATAAAGTGCTCATTGTATAATAAAGAACTGGTAACTCACATAGAGATGGGGTTCAAGGAGTCAATAGAGAGTGAACACATGCAACTTGTTGTGGGGTTATGCCCTCTTTCTCAAGCATGCTTAGTGCTACACATTACTAGCAAGTGAAGGCATCAGATAAACACAGCTGAACACCTAATGAAAAATACAGGGTGGTCCAAAAGTAGGCGGACAGAAAATAATAACATTTATTTTGATTTATATATAAAATTATATTTACTAACACAAGCATAACATTGACAATTAAATTTTATTCTGAACAATAATACAAAAGCCCTTAAATTTTATCAGCGCAGGTGCTCAAACTGTTTCCATTACAATTTGCACAGCTTTGAAGTCTGCCTCTTACGCTTCCACAAACTTTTTTGCACAAGTCTCTTTGGGTATTAATTTCTTGAAATGCATCTCTTATGTAATTTTTCAAATCACTGACACTTTTTGGTTTTCGTCTATAAACTTTGTCCTTGAGTACTCCCCTAAAGATGAAATCAATTGGGGTCAAGTCTGGTGAACGTGCCGGCCAATCAAGTGGGCCTCTTCGGCCAATCCATTTATTAGGAAATGTTTCATCAAGATACTCGCGGACTACTCTTGAATAATGTGGAGGGTCCTCATCTTGTTGGAACTAAAGGTCATTTGAATTAGGCTGTTGCTATAACTGAGGAACAACTTGATTCATTAGAATTTCGAGATACTTATCTCCTGTGACTGTTCCATCAAAAAATATTGTTCCTAAAACACCAAAACTTGAAATACCACCCCAAACATTGACACCAGGCTCATTTAGTTGTTGCTCTAATGTTAAATGCATGTTCTCATTATACCAGTAAATACAATTATGTCTGTTAATATGGCCGGATAATTTGAAAGAAGCTTCATCACTCCACATGATGTTATCTAAAATTACTGGATTGTCTTCAATTTCGTTAAGCATAATCTCACTAAATTGCAGCCGCCTGTTTAGATCATCCTCCAATAAACCATGAATTAGACGTGGACGATGAGCTTTCCACCCAATAGATTTCAGGATTCGCATGATAGAAGCTTGTGAAATTCCCAATCCCAAAGAGGCTACATACATATTTACACCATGTTTGATAAATCTCCCCCTTCATAACCTTATTACACTTTCTGTCCACCTACTTTTGGACCACCCTGTATATTCACAGGCTAAGGGCTTATACCCATCACGATTAAAAAAAATCGATCCGATGTTGTTGCTGAAAAGTTGGACAAGTGTCATGCTAGTGTCATGCGAGTACAATGCGATTTTTCTCACCTAACATCTAAATGACATGCGAATGTAATCCGCATACAATGCGATTTTAACATTAGCTTTTGCATAGAGTAATTCTCTATGTCAGTTAAAGATATTTTTCAATTTTTCAAAGTAAATATTCTTATAAACATATATAGATAGATAGAAATATGTGAGTGAGATATATAATCATTGCTTTGCTTGTGTAACTTACTGTACATATATTTAATAAATTAATTAATTAATTAAAGGAAAAAAGGGTGAGGGGTTCCCCAAAATTTTAATAACCAGCTGAAGAAAAGCCGACAGCTGGGGGCTGATGATAAACATGGAGCTTCCTAGGCTATTAATATCAGCTCACAGCTGTACACTTAGCCTAGAATAAGATATTTTATTTGAAATAATGACACAGACTCCTTTATTGAAATAAACACTCCCTCTTTTACCCATTTATTATGGAAAAATTAAAATTAATAAACCACCATATTCCTTACCTGTCCGACGAGAAGATAATCCACTGTCCCACGACGAGTCTATCTCTGCTACATCTAAATGCCTTGCTGAATGGTTGCATGATGTGACCACTCAGCCTGGCATCCAGCAGATACACTGAGATACGCAAGCTAGCGCAGCATCAGTGACTCATGGTGACAAGAATAAGATAAGCGGAGTCCTTAGCCGATGAACTCCGTTCACCTCACTGATGTCAGCGCGAGCGGTGTGGGAAAGTTCTCAATTTTGGAAACTAAACCCCTCAAGGAACTTATTTAGAGGTGTGGTGAGCACTTTGAACCCACAGGTGCTTCACAGAATTTTATAACATTGAGACATGAAAATGAAAAAAAAATTTCCAGCAAAAATATTGCTTTAGCAACCAAATTTTTGATTTTCACAAGGGTAACAGGAGAAAATAGACGTACACCGATACCCCACATGTGGTGGAAAACTACTGTTTAGGTGCACGGCAGGGGTCGGAAAGGAAGGAGCACCAATTGAATTTTGGAGCGCGATGTTGGCTGGAATAGATTGTGGATGCCATGTCACATTTGAAGAGCCCTTGACATTCCAAAACAGCAGAAAGTCCCCACAAGTGACCCCATTTTGGAAACTACACCTCTCAAGGAATTCATCTAAGGGTGTAGTGAACATTTTTAACCGTCAAGCAATTCACAGAATTGTATAACATTGAGCTGAATGAATGGAAAATTACCATTTTTTTCCAAGAAAAAAGTTGCTTTGGCCCCAAGCTTTTAATTTTCAAAAGGGATAATAGGAGAAAATGAATGGTACAATTTGTTACGCAATTTCTCCTGGGTATGCCAATACCCCATATGTGGTTGAAAATTACTCTTGAGACACAATGCAAAGCTCAAGGGAAGAATATTGGAGTTTAGATTTTGCTGAAATGGTTTGAGGGTGCTATGTCACATTGGCAGAGAGCCTGAGGTGCTAGAATAGCAGAACTCTTCCATAAGTTACCCCATTTTACAAACTACACCCCCAATGAATTCATCTAGAGGTGCAGTAAGTATGTTTACACCACATGTGCCTCACAGAATTTTGTACTACTGGGCGGTGAGGAAAAAATAATTTCATTTTTCCCACTAAAATGTTGTTTTAGCCCCAAGTTTTTAATTTTTATAAGGTCTGATAGGAAAAAATGGACCTAACAGTTTGTTATACAATTTCTCCTGAGTGTGCCAATACCCTACATGTAATTGGGAAATACTTTTCAGGCACAGTGGAAAGCTCAGCAGGGAAGGAGTTCCATATTATATAGTAGTGCACATTTTGCTGTTTGTGGGTGTAATGACCCACTGGAAAAGCCCCTGAGGTGCCAGAACTGCAGAACCACCCCATAATCGACCCCATTTTACAAACTACACCTCTCAATGAATTCATCTAATGATGCAGTGATCATAATGATACCACGGGTGTGTCACAGAATTTTATACCATTGGGCAGTACAGGAAAAATATTTACATGTTTACCACAAAAAAAAATGTGTTTTAGCCCCAGATATTATATTTTCAGACAGGGAAATCTGTAAAAATGGCATCAAAATTTGTCACACAATTTTAGCGTGGCAATACCCCACATGTGGCTGTACAGTACTACTTAGCCACAAGGTGAGACTCTGGAGGGACAGAGCTCTGTTTGATTCTTGGAGACTGGAGAACAAATTTTTGTGAAATAGTTTGTGGACTTCATATACAGAGCCCTTAAGCATCAAAATAGCAGAATCCCCCCTCAAGTGACCCCATTTTTGAAATTACACCCCTCTGGGAATTTATCTACAGCTGTAGTGATGATTTTGACTCCATGGGCATTTTCCAGAAACTAGTAGCAGTGGATGTTTCTGAGTGAAAATTGAAAATCTGCCATTGCAGTGCCCGTACATTGTAGTGCCCAGTACATCATGCCCAGCTCGTGGTTCTGGAGACACGCACCAATAAATTAAACGGGCTTTCATCGCTACAGAAATGCCAAATACAGTATGTGGATCTAAATGTGGTTTAGGCACACTGGGGCCCAGAAGGAAAGGGGGGTCATTTGGATTTGGGAGTGCAGAATTCGCTGGATAGCGCTTTTCCAGAGCCTTTGTGCTACTAGTAATGTGGAAACCCCTATATTTCCATTGACACATTGCGGACCTGAGTGGGGTCTTGCTTTTATTTTATTGAGTTGAAGCTTTTATTGGGAACATTTTACATAACATTTTGGATCACATTTATCCTGTGCTCTACTCCGAGCACTTACATCAGGGCTTCCATCTAAATCTCCTAATGACATGATTCAGATGAAACCCTTGAGGGATCCATTCACTATAATGAGGTAGCAGAGTTACTCTGGAATCTTTTCAGTGGTGTCCTTTTCAGTGGTGTCCTTCTTTTCAGTTGTGCACAAAACTGTGGCCAACCGCACTTTTATGCACGCTTAAAAAGACGGACACGGCTGTATCACAGGCCAGACAGCATCCACAGTGTTTCAATCTGCCTTATTATAGGGAATATTCTGTCAGGGGGTTCCGTCTGAATCACGTATTTTAGAGATTTACACGGAAACCCCAATGTAAGCGCTCAGTGCAGAGCACAGGATAAATGTGAGCCGAGCCTTACTGTGATCTTTGGGAGACAGAATCAACAAATCAACAGTAATTCTAGAATTTGTACTATTTATTTTTTATGTCTTTCACTGTGCAGAATAAACGATTAGATAGATTTACTCTTCGGGTCAGTGCTATTACAACGATACCAGAATTATTTTTCTATATTTGTGCCAACAGAGTCATTTCTGTGGGACAAGTTGACGTTTATATTGGTACCATTTTCAGGCACATAACATTTTTAGATCGTTTTCTACTCCGATTTTTGAGAGGCAGAATAAGCAAAAACCAGCAATTCAGGAATTGTTTTTTTGTTTTTTAATGCCATTCTCCATGTGGTAAAAGTGATAAGATAGCTCTAGTCTTCGGGTCAGTACTATTACAGCGATACCACATTCATAATTTTTTGTTTTTTGTTTTGCTAGTTTTACACAATAAAAACAGTTTTTTAGGAAAAATAATTGTTTTTGCATTTTATAGGTTGGGTCGTTTCGGACGCCGCAATGCTAAATATGTGTACTTTTTTGTTTATTTTTGTTTTTACATAAATATATATAATTATTGGTACAATTTGTTTTTCATTTTTTTGTTCTTTATTTTGTGAATGTTTTTTAAATGTTTTTATTATTTTTATTTTTTTTCTCTTTTTTACTTAGTCCTTCTATGGGACTTTAACTTGTATTACACTGATCACTGATCTAATTCATTGCAATGCACCAGCTCCTGGCATGGTCTAACAGGCCACCGTAGCTGGGAAACCTAGAGGCCGTCATTTGACCTCGGGCTGCCATGGCAACAATCGGCAGCCCCGCAATGACTTCATGGGGGTGCCGATCGAAAGGGAGAGGGAGCCCACTCCCTCTCCTAGCCTTCTAAATGCTGCACTCGCTATTGATTGCAGCATTTAGAGGGTTAAACTGCCGGGGCCGGGACTGCCCCTCTCTGTGACAGCTGGGGCTCAACTATCACTTAAGCTGAGCTCCCGATGGCGATCATGCGGGCTCAGCTCCTATGCCCACACGATCGCCAGGATGTAACGGTGTGTCCATTTGCGGGAAGGGGTTAATAATCTGTTTTTAATACCACTATATTAAAATCTTTTACATTGGCCACTAAGCCTAATTAGACTTATTCTTCTTAATCTGTACAGAATATTTTCCAGTAATGTCATTATCATCACATACAGAATTACAATGAAAGGTAAGATCCATCATTCTCAATAGCTGATGGGTACAGCTCACCTGCTCCCTCTTCCTTCACAATGACCTTTCGCCTAAATCAGATCATGCCTAGAAAAAACATGTACAAAAGTCAATAGCGTAAGAGCTAGTCTATTGCTGCTTATCTCCCTGTGACTGCTGAAAAGAATAAGAAGCATTAAAATGCATTTAAAATAATAACTGATTTAAACAGGTCATTTTCTGATAAACACATTCATTTTAAAAACATATAACTGCAGGGGAATACATAAGAAAATGCTCTCTAAAGAAAAAGTAAAGAAAAAAACGTTATCATTATGTCTAACATGTTGTTACTCACCTGTCCCGGCTCTAGGGCCGGACTTTACTCCCTTCTCCTATGGCAGCCTTCTAAGCTGAGCACATGCCCAACCACCGCTTCACTCACACCCTGTGGGGCTGCTAGAAAATGCCAAGATCAGCACTGCGCATGTACATTACCATTCCATTCTAACAAAGGTAAAAGATTCCCGTTTTGCCAATTGAAGCAGGTCCAAGTGGTCAGACCCCCACGTTTAATAAGTTATCATCTATCCAGTGAATAAGTGATAACTTGCTTTCACTGGACAATCTATTTAAATGTTGGTGGTGGGCTACACTAACCATGCTTGAGAAAGGGGGTGTAACCCCAATGGAGTTGCATGTGTTCACGCTCAATCTACTTCTTGGAAATTTGTCTCTATGTGGATTACTACATGATACTTTATGGACTTTGTTGAAAAGGTGATCACTTTGCGTGAAATACTGTTTTACGTTGTACCTTACTGCTTTATAAAGTAAAAGGGAAAGCAAAGAAAAAATATGTGTGCATGCATATTTTGCTTGCATTGCTGAGTTTTCCACCTCCCTCTGCTGTTCTGTTTGTGGCAACATCTGAACAAGCTCTTATTAACTACGGTGGACATCCATCACTAGTGTCAGAGGCTACATGGATTTATGAGTCAGTGAGAATTGTGCCAAATTTCGAGACAATTCTTTGTTACATTTGGAACAATTCTTTAGCCATGTTTCGAAATGTATTTCCTTATGCCACCTAATGGCTTTTGTACATTCACATTACTGGTTTGCAACAAAAAATGCAAGTCATTTTATGATTTGTCTTAGCCACACACTTTTTCCTAGATGCAGCATTATTCTGTCAACTTTTGTCTTGAAAATTTACCAATTTCTCAATAACTGCACATTACCAACAAGCAGGGATGAATTATGCCATGGCATAGGCTTTCAGTTATTTTAGTCCAGCTTCAGACCTTCAAACGTTCACCCCAATACAACTGCCAGCTTGATGATAGAAGGGTACATAGACCTATTTGTTATTATCTGTTGTACTTACTTACAGTATGCTTCATCTTCCATAGCACTTCACAGACATCATCATCAATGCAATGTCCCCATTGGGGCTCACAATCTAGATTTCCTATCAATATGTCTTTGGAGTGTGGGAGGAAACAAGAGAACACGGAGGAAACCCACACAAACACGGGGAGAACATACAAACTTCTTGCAGATGTTGTCCTTGGTGGGAATTGAACGTAGTAGGACCCCAGCGCTGCAAGGCTGCAGTGCTAACCACTGAGCGATCATGCTGCTCATATTCTTTATTGCCTTAAAGTAAGTAACTATTGTGGCTGCTCCCTTTTGGCCCGTGGGAGCATTTGAGCACAAGCAATCAATGTTACTATTAGGGTAGTTTCACAGATGGGACAATTTTTTTTTATCACTTGTCATCTGTGTGCAGTCTATGTACAATCGGCTTTCTTACAGCAGAAGCTATTAATCATTTACAGCTCCCTATGTTACAGTGTCACAATGTATAAAAGACGGATGCTCTACCGTTTGATTTTTTTTATGCACCCATAGATTTGAATGGGCGAGTGTGATCCGATTTACAGAAGAAACTAGTGCATGCTGTGAATTTTTTTCATGCAGATTCGGTCAATGAAAAAATTTGCACTTATCTGCACTGCTCCATTGAATAACATTGGTCTGAGTGTGGTACATTTTTTCCACGGACAGCGCTCAGGCCAAAAATACGATCATGTGAACAAACCCTTAGACTGTGTTGCTCATGGAAGTGTAATAAAGGAAGAGGCAACATGACATCACAACTATGCTACTAGTGCACTACTGGTCTGCTGGTATAAATATATATGTACATATATTCCTACAACGCCGAGTGCAAAGAGCCTTTAATGATTGGAGCAATAAAGTGAAAGTAACAGTGCCTTAACAAAAGAAAATGGTGGGCTATTTAGTGACCTCTTTGATGAGTTGCTGATGCACTCTTGATAACATTTTGGTAGCCAGCAACTCTGGGGATGGTTCTCCACTGCTTCAAAAAGTTCTACATTTGTGGATGAATAATGGCTCTCACAACAGTTCATTGTTGTCCCAGAGCCTTAGCAATGGCATTGTAACACTTACTAGACTGGTAGATTTCAATGACTTTGGGTCGATACATAAAAGTTTATACGTTAGATTTCTAGCAAAAAACACTTTGGAAAGACGTTTGTGATGCTAGTGACGCTACTCACAGACTTGCAGTGAGGCATGATAGTCAAGAGGTCCAGGGTCAGTACCAAGAGGGCTCGTAATAGACAAAGGGAAAAGACAAAGGCGTAGTCAGGTCACAGTCCGAGGTCAGAGTATCAGGAAGGTAGCGGATCAAGACAAAGGGGTAAGTCAAATGGATGTTCAAAGGTAAATCCAAGGTTGGAAATGGAGATCAAAATACAACTCAGAGCACAGAGTAAACTCACACACCACTTGAGCACAGCTACAATTGTCAGTGGTCTGACCATAGTCAGAGTGCTAAATGGACAATGGTGGATGACACCTGGATGAGATCCTACAGACCCAGCCAGAGAGGATGGCTGAGCTGTCATTCACAATACTCACACCTCTGCCTCAGATTGGGCGATTGAGCTGTCACTCACAATTCTGACTGCTCAGCAAGCCCTCGATCCCATAGGGTGGCAGAGCTGTCATTGACAGCGTTCATAGGACACTGTGAGTGCTGAAATCGTGACATCATTATTTTTTTTGCACAAGAAGTTTTACAAAAAGTTTGAAACTTTTGGCATTTTATCGCAAGTCTTAGCCAGCTCTGCCAAATTGGATAGAGTAGGGGCAGGACGGGGTGCCCATTTAATTAATTACCAGATGTGGCATACCTTACATCAGAAAAGACTTCTGGCAAAGAGCATGGAGGCAAACGCCACTTGTAAGATGCGCCCGATTCATTAACTGGTATGTGCCTCTTAATGAATCAGGATCCTCTTACCCCTCCACGCCCCTTATTAAGACTGGCTTGTTCAAAGCCAGTCTTAAGAATCGGCCCATAATTTCTGTATTTAAATCCGGTGTGATTGGCAAAAGTACACACCGTGGCCAATGGCTTATTTAACGGCTAAAAGGGAAGGAGTGAATTACTTTTTCACAAAAGGCCAGGTAGGGCTGAATAATATTTTTCATTCAATAAATGAAATCATCATTTAAAAGCAGCATTTTGTCTTACATCTATGTTGAATATTAAAAATAGCTTCATAACCTGAAACTTTCAAGTCTTACATATATAAATAGCAAGATAATATGGTGATAATAGACGAGTGCCTGGGCGAGTCACAGCATGATGTAAGCCCGCGGCACTCCGACTACTTCCTTAACCCACCGTTCCTTTTCGGCTCTCTGGAGATGGTGCTCTGAGGTGTGGGCTTCAGCAGTGTTCATGAACTGCAGCTTCTTGGAGATGTAGAGAGAGGTCATTCATGTCCTGGCTCCTCTTCATCTAGGAGTTAGGCTGAGTGGTGTTTTGTTTGTCTTGGCGTATTGAAGAGCAATGCGTGGTGTGCAGCTTCCAAGAGCTCTGGCTTTCTGCATGTCTTCCCTTGATACTTTATCTGTCTGTGGGTTTGCCCTGCCTAAGTCTCTCAATAACTGTCAGTAGCAGTAAGCAAGTTAATTGGTGTAATGTTAGGAAGGCACTTTCTCTGCGCAGACCCTTTCACTTAACCTCTCTAATGCTTTTTCAACTAAATGAAAAATCATTAGTAATTGTTGGACTGCAATGATCACTTGCATTACATAAGCCTCACTACTGTTCTAAGTGCTGACAGCTCTATTGACACCTCTAGAAGCTATTGTGATTATGCATCATTCTTCCCCTCCAGTTATATATACTGCTCAAAAAAATAAAGGGAACACTTAAACAACAGAATATAACTCAAGTCAAACTTCTGTGAAATCAAACTGTCCACTTAGGAAGCAACACTGACTGACAATCAATTTCACATGCTGTTGTGCAAATGGAATACACAATAGATGGAAATTATTGGCAATTATCAAGACAGCCTCAATAAAGGAGTGGTTCTGCAGGTGGGGACCACAGACCACATCTCAGTACCAATGCTTTCTGGCTGATGTTTTGGTCACTTTTGAATGTTGGTTGTGCTTTCACACTCGTGGTAGCATGAGACCGACTCTACAACCCACAGAAGTTGCTCTGGTAGTGCAGCTCATCCAGGATGGCACATCAATGGAGTTGTGGAAAGAAGGTTTGCTGTGTCTGTCAGCGTAGTGTCCAGAGGCTGGAGGCGCTACCAGGAGACAGACCAGTACACCAGGAGATGTGGAGGGGGCCGTAGGAGGGCAACAATCCAGCAGCAGGACCGCTACCTCCGCCTTTGTACAAGGAGGAACAGGAGGAGCACTGCCAGAGCCCTGCAAAATGACCTCCAGCAGGCCACAAATGTGCATGTGTCTGCACAAATGGTTAGAAACTGACTCCATGAGGGTGGTATGAGGGTCCGACGTCCACAGATGGGGGTAGTGCTCACAGCACAACACCATGCAGGACGCTTGGCATTTGCCACAGAACACCAGGATTGTCAAAGTTGCCACTGGCGCCCTGTGCTCTTCACAGATGAAAGCAGGTTCACACTGAGCACATGTGACAGACGTGACAGAGTCTGGAGACGCCGTGGAGAGCGATCTGCTGCCTGCAACTTCCTTCAGCATGACCGGTTTGGCAGTGGGTCAGTAATGGTGTGGGGTGGCACTTCTTTGGAGGGCCGCACAGCCCTCCATGTGTTCGTCAGAGGTAGCCTGACTGCCATTAGGTACCGAGATGAGATCCTCAGACCCCTTGTGAGACCATATGCTGGTGCGGTTGGCCCTGGGTTCCTTCTAATGCAGGACAATGCCAGACCTCATGTGGCTGGAGTGTGTCCGCATTTCCTGCAAGATGAAGGTATTGAAGCTATGGACTGGCCCACCCGTTCCCCAGACGTGAATCCGATTGAGCACGTCTGGGACATCATTAGAGATGAGCGTTGTTCTACTCGAACTGTTCGCCAATCTCAAATTCGAGCTGTTTTGGGTGGTGTTCGAGCCGTTCGGCGAACACGAACAATTTGAGAAAATTTCGGCTGTTCGAGGTTATGTTCGATAACTGTTCGTGCACCAAAATCATAACTGGATTTTTTCTCAGTAATGATGAAAATTAATGTTAATACGCAGTTTGAGTGTACAGCGGGGTGGGGGGAGGGGCAGGGGATGGATCTCTGCAGGAACAATGAAGATCTCCATTTTTTTTTCTCTTTCCCGCATTTGCAGTGGGGAGGTGCAATCTGTCAGCCTATCAGCAGCGCACACACGGAGCGAAGTGCTTTTTTTCACACAAGCAAGGGCATGTGTCATTGGCAGTGTATGTCACATGTCCTTGCCCTATAAGACCAAGCCATTTTCCCCGTCGCCACCATTTTCTCACTGCTGCAGCTGCGTGTTAGACGGCACCGCTGTTGCTGTGTGCGCTATACCTTGTTAATTTCAAGCCAATTTTCGCACAAATCTACAGATAGCTTGGGAGTAGGGAATAGTTGTGATTGCAGTCCTTTTAAGGACTAGGTTACAGCATTTCCTACGACTTTTATCAGGCAGGTCTGTGCTCTTAAATAGATAGATTGTGGGAGTAAAGACTAATTGTAATTGGAGTCCTTTTCAGGACTAGGTTACATCAGTTCCTATCAGTTTTTGCCAGGCAGGTCTGTGCCAGTGCTGTGCAAGTTTTTTTCACAGCATTTGGCTGAATCTAGCAAAGCTAATCCTTTTTGGCCTATTGCAGAGTGTGTTAGTCAGTGGAGTAGCCTATCTGTGTTGCAAGATATACCACCTGTGTATAGAATATCAATTTTTTTACTGCACCTAGTGAAGTAAAATCTTTTGGGCATAGCATCATTCTATTAGTCCATCTATACTGACCTCCATCAGGTTGCAAATTGAATATAATTTTTTTCTGCATCTAGCTCTGAAAAAATATTGGGCTTCTAGCTGTGTGTGGGACTTGTTCTATTAATCCATCTATACAGACCTCCATCAGGTTGCAAACTGAATATATTTTTTTCTGCATCTACCTCTGAAAAAATATTGGGCTTCTAGCTGTGTGTGGGACTTGTTCTATTAATCCATCTATACAGACCTCCCTCAGGTTGCAAACTGAATATATTTTTTTCTGCATCTACCTCTGAAAAAATATTGGGCTTCTAGCTGTGTGTGGGACTTGTTGTATTAGTCCATCTATACTGACCTCCATCAGGTTGCAAACTGAATATATTTTTTTCTGCATCTACCTCTGAAAAAATATTGGGCTTCTAGCTGTGCGTGGGACTTGTTGTATTAGTCCATCTATACTGACCTCCATCAGGTTGCAAACTGAATATATTTTTTTCTGCATCTACCTCTGAAAAAATATTGGGCTTCTAGCTGTGTGTGGGACTTGTTCTATTAATCCATCTATACAGACCTCCATCAGGTTGCAAACTGAATATATTTTTTTCTGCATCTAGCTCTGAAAAAATATTGGGCTTCTAGCTGTGTGTGGGACTTGTTCTATTAATCCATCTATACAGACCTCCATCAGGTTGCAAACTGAATATATTTTTTTCTGCATCTACCTCTGAAAAAATATTGGGCTTCTAGCTGTGTGTGGGACTTGTTCTATTAATCCATCTATACAGACCTCCATCAGGTTGCAAACTGAATATATTTTTTTCTGCATCTAGCTCTGAAAAAATATTGGGCTTCTAGCTGTGTGTGGGACTTGTTCTATTAATCCATCTATACAGACCTCCATCAGGTTGCAAACTGAATATATTTTTTTTCTGCATCTACCTCTGAAAAAATATTGGGCTTCTAGCTGTGTGTGGGACTTGTTGTATTAGTCCATCTATACTGACCTCCATCAGGTTGCAAACTGAATATATTTTTTTCTGCATCTACCTCTGAAAAAATATTGGGCTTCTAGCTGTGTGTGGGACTTGTTCTATTAATCCATCTATACAGACCTCCATCAGGTTGCAAACTGAATATATTTTTTTCTGCATCTACCTCTGAAAAAATATTGGGCTTCTAGCTGTGTGTGGGACTTGTTCTATTAATCCATCTATACAGACCTCCATCAGGTTGCAAACTGAATATATTTTTTTCTGCATCTACCTCTGAAAAAATATTGGGCTTCTAGCTGTGTGTGGGACTTGTTCTATTAATCCATCTATACAGACCTCCATCAGGTTGCAAACTGAATATAATTTTTTCTGCATCTACCTCTGAAAAAATATTGGGCTTCTAGCTGTGTGTGGGACTTGTTGTATTAGTCCATCTATACTGACCACCATCAGGTTGCAAACTGAATATATTTTTTTCTGCATCTACCTCTGAAAAAATATTGGGCTTCTAGCTGTGTGTGGGACTTGTTCTATTAATCCATCTATACAGACCTCCATCAGGTTGCAAACTGAATATATTTTTTTCTGCATCTAGCTCTGAAAAAATATTGGGCTTCTAGCTGTGTGTGGGACTTGTTCTATTAATCCATCTATACAGACCTCCATCAGGTTGCAAACTGAATATATTTTTTTCTGCATCTAGCTCTGAAAAAATATTGGGCTTCTAGCTGTGTGTGGGACTTGTTCTATTAATCCATCTATACAGACCTCCATCAGGTTGCAAACTGAATATATTTTTTTTCTGCATCTACCTCTGAAAAAATATTGGGCTTCTAGCTGTGTGTGGGACTTGTTGTATTAGTCCATCTATACTGACCTCCATCAGGTTGCAAACTGAATATATTTTTTTCTGCATCTACCTCTGAAAAAATATTGGGCTTCTAGCTGTGTGTGGGACTTGTTCTTTTAATCCATCTATACAGACCTCCATGAGGTTGCAAACTGAATATATTTTTTTCTGCATCTACCTCTGAAAAAATATTGGGCTTCTAGCTGTGTGTGGGACTTGTTCTATTAATCCATCTATACAGACCTCCATCAGGTTGCAAACTGAATATATTTTTTTCTGCATCTACCTCTGAAAAAATATTGGGCTTCTAGCTGTGTGTGGGACTTGTTCTATTAATCCATCTATACAGACCTCCATCAGGTTGCAAACTGAATATATTTTTTTCTGCATCTAGCTCTGAAAAAATATTGGGCTTCTAGCTGTGTGTGGGACTTGTTCTATTAATCCATCTATACAGACCTCCATCAGGTTGCAAACTGAATATATTTTTTTTCTGCATCTACCTCTGAAAAAATATTGGGCTTCTAGCTGTGTGTGGGACTTGTTGTATTAGTCCATCTATACTGACATCCATCAGGTTGCAAACTGAATATATTTTTTTCTGCATCTACCTCTGAAAAAATATTGGGCTTCTAGCTGTGTGTGGGACTTGTTCTATTAATCCATCTATACAGACCTCCATCAGGTTGCAAACTGAATATATTTTTTTCTGCATCTACCTCTGAAAAAATATTGGGCTTCTAGCTGTGTGTGGGACTTGTTCTATTAATCCATCTATACAGACCTCCATCAGGTTGCAAACTGAATATATTTTTTTCTGCATCTACCTCTGAAAAAATATTGGGCTTCTAGCTGTGTGTGGGACTTGTTCTATTAATCCATCTATACAGACCTCCATCAGGTTGCAAACTGAATATAATTTTTTCTGCATCTACCTCTGAAAAAATATTGGGCTTCTAGCTGTGTGTGGGACTTGTTGTATTAGTCCATCTATACTGACCTCCATCAGGTTGCAAACTGAATATATTTTTTTCTGCATCTACCTCTGAAAAAATATTGGGCTTCTAGCTGTGTGTGGGACTTGTTCTATTAATCCATCTATACAGACCTCCATCAGGTTGCAAACTGAATATATTTTTTTCTGCATCTAGCTCTGAAAAAATATTGGGCTTCTAGCTGTGTGTGGGACTTGTTCTATTAATCCATCTATACAGACCTCCATCAGGTTGCAAACTGAATATATTTTTTTCTGCATCTACCTCTGAAAAAATATTGGGCTTCTAGCTGTGTGTGGGACTTGTTCTATTAATCCATCTATACAGACCTCCATCAGGTTGCAAACTGAACATATTTTTTTCTGCATCTAGCTCTGAAAAAATATTGGGCTTCTAGCTGTGTGTGGGACTTGTTCTATTAATCCATCTATACAGACCTCCATCAGGTTGCAAACTGAATATATTTTTTTTCTGCATCTACCTCTGAAAAAATATTGGGCTTCTAGCTGTGTGTGGGACTTGTTGTATTAGTCCATCTATACTGACCTCCATCAGGTTGCAAACTGAATATATTTTTTTCTGCATCTACCTCTGAAAAAATATTGGGCTTCTAGCTGTGTGTGGGACTTGTTCTTTTAATCCATCTATACAGACCTCCATGAGGTTGCAAACTGAATATATTTTTTTCTGCATCTACCTCTGAAAAAATATTGGGCTTCTAGCTGTGTGTGGGACTTGTTCTATTAATCCATCTATACAGACCTCCATCAGGTTGCAAACTGAATATATTTTTTTCTGCATCTACCTCTGAAAAAATATTGGGCTTCTAGCTGTGTGTGGGACTTGTTCTATTAATCCATCTATACAGACCTCCATCAGGTTGCAAACTGAATATATTTTTTTCTGCATCTAGCTCTGAAAAAATATTGGGCTTCTAGCTGTGTGTGGGACTTGTTCTATTAATCCATCTATACAGACCTCCATCAGGTTGCAAACTGAATATATTTTTTTTCTGCATCTACCTCTGAAAAAATATTGGGCTTCTAGCTGTGTGTGGGACTTGTTGTATTAGTCCATCTATACTGACCTCCATCAGGTTGCAAACTGAATATATTTTTTTCTGCATCTACCTCTGAAAAAATATTGGGCTTCTAGCTGTGTGTGGGACTTGTTCTATTAATCCATCTATACAGACCTCCATCAGGTTGCAAATTGAATATAATTTTTTTCTGCATCTAACCCAGCCAATAGTTTTGACCTAATACCACAGTTTGGCCACTCAGCTCTGCTCGGTTCCCATCCATTGTTTTTTTGTGCAAACAACTCCAGAGTTGTGAATTAGTTAACCACCAAAATGAGTGGAAAAAGGCCTGCTGCTGGTGGAAAGGGGAATAGGCGTGTTGGGAAGGGGAAAAAAGGTTGTGTCCGTGGGGTAGGTGTTAAAGCAACAGTAACATCTGCAGAAGAAAGACCATCTTCCAGCCAAACTAAAATGTCTACTTCTTTTAGCGGACAATGTGATAAGATCCCTTTCTTACGGCCACGCCAATCGCTACAAATTCCAGATGAGGCACAAAAACAGCAGGTGCTTCAACGGATATCAAGTGCTCCTTTAAGTGGGCTCTCCTCCACATCAACTTCAACATCACAAATACTCCAGTCCTCAAAGGTGTCACCCCAATCGCACTTGCTTCCTCACAGCTCCCAAATCTCCAGCTGCCCGTCTGAGTATGAGGTAGAACAGATGGTTGAGTCTGCAGAGCTGTTTACTCATACTATAGCCTGGGAATCAGAGGTCGACTCCAGCGCTTCTGTGAATCCAGACGAGGAAATGATCTGCACTGATGCCCAGAATCTTTATGAGTCGGATCCAGGACCAGACGCAGAAGGTTCTGACCATAATGTAGACCCTCATTCCCAAACTGTAACTCCTGTTGGTGGAGACAATGAGGAAGACGATGATAAGACTCAAATACCTGATTGGAGCGACAACTTTAGTTTTTTGTCAGGGCAGGAACAGGTT
Source organism: Phyllobates terribilis (assembly GCF_046119375.1). Classification (NCBI taxonomy): domain Eukaryota; kingdom Metazoa; phylum Chordata; class Amphibia; order Anura; family Dendrobatidae; genus Phyllobates; species Phyllobates terribilis. The sequence continues at coordinate 308,922,496 of NW_027362761.1, forward strand.
GGCTCTGAGGACGACGGGTGTGATAACGCACAGGGTGATGATGATGAGGTTGGAGATCCCACTTACTGTCAACCCACAGTCAGCCAAGAGATGAGGTCAGCAGAGGAGGTGGAGGAAGATGCTAGTGACGACGAGGTCAGGTTGCGCCTTCCTGGACAGAGACGTAGTACTGGAAGCACGTCAACAACTGCATCCTCAAACACAACTCTGCCTCTCACCACAAGTCGTGGTGGCTCTTCAGGTCGCATGGGTGCTAAGCCTTGCATAGCCTGGGCATTTTTTCAGATCGATAAAGATGACCCAACTCGTGTTATCTGTAACATTTGTCAGCAAAAGCTAAGTAGAGGCCAAAAAATACATAGTTTGAGTACTTCATGCATGAACCGGCACATGGACATGAAGCATAAGTTGCAGTGGGAAGCTCAGTGTGCTACAATGCGGCCTAGCCGGCCGGGCCAACCACCGTCTGCCATATCTTGTGCATCCGCGGCCTCTTCATCCTCTGTGACTGGGGGGACAGCAGTCACACCTGTTTTGGGGCGCAGACCTGCCACCTCTTTACCCGCAACAGCCAGGTGATTGGCAGGTCATCATTTTCTTTGGAGGTGGTAACACCAGCTGGTGTTGAGCGCTGTCCGACATCGATAGCACCACCTTTGGATCAAGGCAACCTAACATGTCCGCCTGCATCCTCCTCACAGACCGGCAGTTTGCCGGGGACACCCTTATCAACCCCGTCTAAGCACAATAGCCAGCCCTCGGTCCCTCAGATGTGGACAAGTAAAAGACCATTTCCTCCTAGCCATGAGAAAGCTAAGAGGTTGAATTTCACCATCTGCAAGCTCTTGACTACAGAAATGCTGCCTTTCCGCCTGGTGGACACAGAGGATTTTCGAGACCTTATGTCCGTCGCAGTGCCCCAGTACCAGATGCCCAGTCGGCACTACTTCTCAAAGAAAGGTGTGCCTGCGCTCCACCAGTATGTCGCACACAACATCACCGCTTCTTTGAGAAACTCTGTGTGTGACAGGGTGCATTTCACCACAGACATTTGGACAAGTAGGCATGGACAGGGGCGTTACATGTCGCTGACTGGGCACTGGGTAACTATGGTGACAGCAGGACAAGGGGCTGCTGTCCAAGTCTTGCCGTCCCCACGAGTTGTGCGTCAATCCTCTTTATGTCAAAGTTCCTCCACTGCTTCTGCCTCCTCTGCTGCAAAACTGGGTGCGGCCCTTCGCCGGGGCAATGTCACACACGTGCCTTGTATGGCTCACGTGTTGAACCTGGTTGTCCAGCAATTTTTAGCCCACTATCCCAGACTAGATGGCCTTCTGCAGAGGGCACGGTCGCTGTGTGCTCACTTCCGCCGTTCGCATCCCGCAGCTCAGCGACTTACATCTCTACAGAAGTCGTTGGGCCTGCCACTTCACCGGCTAAAATGCGATGTGCCTACCCGGTGGAATTCAACTCTGCACATGTTGCAGCGACTGTGGCAGCACCGACAAGCCCTGGTGCAATACGTTCTGACGTATAGCCTGGGCCAACGAGATCCAGACGTGGGGCAAATCACGCTGGAGGAGTGGTCTCAGATCAGGGACATATGCACCCTTCTGCACAGTTTTGAAATGGCGACGAAGATGTTTAGTGCTGACGATGCCATTATCAGCATGACTATTCCGGTGATTTACATGCTGGAGCACATGTTAAACAGAATTCGGAGTCAGGTGGTGGCACAAGAGGAGGTGGAGGAAGTAGAGGAGGAGGAGTTGTATGCGGAAGGGCTAACATCTGCAAGGTCCAGACGGTCGGCAGCACCAAGGCGGCAGGCATGTGAGGGTGGGGGAGATGGTTTTACCAGGGCGCATGGTAGCAGCCAAACTAGTGAGGAAGGTGCAGGAGCCCAGGAAGAAGTGGAGGACGAACTGATGGAAGACTCATCAGATGAGGGAGACCTTGATCACATTTCTGTTGTGCGAGGTTGCGGGGAGAGGACAGAGGAAGGAATCATGATTGTTAACTCGCCACCAACACAACAGGGACTTGGTGCTCCTGGATGCGCAACACACATGAGTGCCTTCTTGCTGCACTACCTGCAACATGACCCTCGAATTGGGAGAATTAGAAATAATCCTGACTACTGGGTTGCCACACTGTTAGATCCCCGGTACAAAAGTAAATTTGCAGAAATTATTCCTGCCATAGAAAGGGATGCACGCATGCAGGAGTATCAGCAGAGACTGTTGCAGAATCTTACATTTGCTTTTCCACAAAACACCAGTGGTGCACGTAGTGAATCTCACAGTTCCAACTTGCCAACCATGGGACCGTCAAGTGTTCAGCACTCAAACCATAACAGAACCACAGTATCTGCTGGTAACATCAATTTTGCGCAATCATTTCACCACTTTTTTAGCCCATCCTTTGCAAGGCCACAGGAGACAAGAAGTCTGACACATAGTCAACGCCTAGAGACGATGGTACAGGAGTATCTCCAAGTAAACATTGAAGCCATGACTGTGTCACTGGACCCTTGCTCTTTTTGGGCTTCCAATCTGGATAAATGGCCGGAGCTAGCCACTTACGCCTTGGAGATCTTGTCATGCCCCGCAGCCAGCGTTCTGTCTGAACGTGTGTTCAGCGCTGCTGGTGGTGTGCTGACAGATAAGCGCACGCGGCTCTCTACTGATAATGTAGACAGACTCACGTTCATAAAGATGAACAAATCATGGATCCGAAACGACTTTTCTACCCCTGTGTCATCCTGGGGAGAGTAAAAGATGGATGATTGGTTAAATCACCCTACCAACCGTTTTAAGCTTTCAAATTACTAATCATGTTTATCTGTATCTTGGCTGGAAAATAATTTGGGCTTTGTAGCAGTGTGCAGCACTGATTCTATTAGGCCATCTATAATAAGCTCCACCAGATTTAAAATTACTAATCATGTTTATCTGTATCTTGGCTGGAAAATAATTTGGGCTTTGTAGCAGTGTGCAGCACTGATCCTATTAGGCCATCTATACTAAGCTCCACCAGATTTAAAATTAATAATAATTTTTAGCTGCATCTAGCCCGGAAAATAATTTTGGGGCTCCGAGATGCGCAAGACACATAAGTGCCTTCTTGCTGCACTACCTGCAACATGACCCTCATATTGTCAGAATTCGAAGTAATCATGACTAGTGGGTTGCCACACTCTTAGATCCGCCAAACTTTTCGATCAACCATTTCATTTTAATAAAGACCAAAAAAATGGTCATTTTTGAAATTATAAGCATTAGCAGGTTATTAGAAACTGAAATCAAACAGTTTTCAACTCAAAACTTTATTCTAGGTGATGTTACATTTTCACATAGGACCCCTTGTTCGAAAGGAGCTTCTGAACTCTCTCGTCCATTGAATTTGTCAGGTTTTGGATGGTTTCTGCTTCAATTGTTTTGCATGAGGACAGAATACCCTCCCAGAGCTGTTGCTTAGATGTGAACTGCCTCCCGCCATCATAGACACTCCTTTTGATGATGCTCCAGAGGCTCTGAATGGGGTAGAGGTCAGGGGAGCATGGGGGTCACACCATAAGTTTGTCCCCTTTTATGCCCATATCAGCCAGAGATGCAGATGTTTTATGTGCAGCATGAGATGGTGCATTATCATGCAAAAAAATGATCTTGCTGTGAAATACACGGTTCTTCTTCTTGAACCATGGCAGGAAGTGCTGTTTGAGAAAATCCACATACATTATGGAGTTCATCTTTAGCGCCTTCAGGGATCCTAAAGGGGCCGACAATCTCTCTCCCCATGATTCCAGCCCAAAACATTACTCCACCTCCTCCTTGTTGGCGCTGTAGCCGTGTTTGCGTGGGGTGTCCATCAACCAGCCATCCTCCACTCCATCCATCTGGACCATCGAGCGCTGCACGGCACTCATCCGTGAGCAAAACAGTTTTGAAATCAGTCTTCATGTAATGTTTGGCCCACTGGAGCCGTTTCTGCTTGTGTGAAGTGGATAGAGGAGGTCGACAGGATGGCATATGCACAGCTGCAAACCTCTGAAGGACCCTGCATCTTGTTGTTCGGGGGACGTTGGAGGCACCAGCAGCTTCAAAAACTTGTCTGCGTGTACTGTGTGTACTGTGAATCACCTACATACTTCTTGATTGCCAAGACACTTCATCCTGATCATCGCACAATTTGATTGTAGTCATGCCTTGACCTAAACACTCCACAATTTGTTGCTTCTCAGCAGCCGACACATCCTTTTTCTTTCCCATTTTGGCAGAAAATGTAGGCTGCTTAATAATGTGAGACAGCCTTCTTAAGTAGTCTTGCCTTTCATTGGACACACCTGCCAAACTAATTAGCACAGGTGTCTGCAATTGCTTACAGTGATATAAAGAGCCCTGACACACATCACCATCAATGAGTTTAACTGACAAACAAACAAATTCTTCCCTTATCACTCCTAAACACTTTTTGCATAATAATTTGGAACACAGTGTACATGTGCTTTTCCACAAAACACCAGTGGTTCACGTAGTGAATCTTACAGTTCTAACTTGCCAACCGTGGTCTGTATGGAGTTGTTCAATAAAGGGCCCAAAATTAAGATAACATAGATGGGAGAGGTCTCTATGAATAGGAATTCCTAAGTATTTGATACCCTGTGAGGGCCAGGCAAAGGGAAAGTTGGACTGGATGGAATCCTATATGGATTTGGGGAGGGAGACATTGAGGGCCTCAGACTTCGCTGCATTGATTTTAAAATTTGACCATGTAACAAAGTGATCTATTTCAGCCATAACAGCATGGATGGATATATGTGATTGAGTGATATATACTAGGACATCATCAGCAAATAGAGAGCACTTGTACTCGATGCCTCCCACCTCAATTCACCTAATATTGGGGTTATGGCGAATTGATGAGAGCAGGTGCTCCGTCACTAGGATGTATAAGAGAGGGGACAGAGAACATCCCTGCCTTGTCCCATTGGTGATTGTGAAAGGTGATGAAAATGTTCTGACGCGCCCCCTGGGCCTTGGGACACCCAGAGCCGGACCCTTTTTGGTGGATGCTGGTGGTTGTAGTCTCCGTGGCGGCGACCCTGTTCCGTGGCTCAGGGCGGTCAAACCAGTGGCGGAACTATTTATGTGGTTTTGATGTTTAAATGTCCGACTACGCCACCCGTGGATTGCGGTCAGAGTGAACCGCCGCTCCAGGGCAGACCGCTGAGGCTGGTGTTGTGGGTGCAGCAGAGCGTAGCATAACTCCTCACGGGAGGAGTATAGCCTCAGGGCAGTGTATGCGGAGGATGGGGGTGATGGTGCAGGGCAGCAGCAGTAACGACACGGAGTCAGTGATGCAGTCCAGGGCCTTTACTCACAGTTCTTATTATCCAGACCACGTCTGCAGGTAACGGCTGCCCACGTCGTACTGTGCTCACCAGGTGAGGGGCTCAGACAACTCCCAGATAACTTTGGAGCGCTTCACAGGACCCCCTTTGTGTGTCCTTTGTCTGGCCTTTCTTACCAACCCTTCTGTCCGGCTGCCTCGGGCCTCCTCTTGGTAAACTTGGCGCCAGTTTCCCTGACCCTATGTAGTGCCTTCCTAGCGGGTGTAGCGAGGGGCTGCGCCACATAAAATGTCACAGCCTCCGGTTTCTAGCTGAGGGTCGTTTCCTGCCTCCACTAGTTTCGGGGACCGGTCTCCCCCTTTGGCCTGACCCCTCCACGCAGGTGGATTCGGGCGTGCGGTGGCGACTCGCCCGTCCGCACCCCTGGGATCCCTTCATTCCTCGTTCCTGGAGCCTTCTCCGCTCCTCTTCCTTCCTTCTCCCTCTTCCAGGCCTGGGCCTCTGTTACTAGGCCCGCCTCCGGAGCAGAGCTCATGCAGAGCCCCTGCTCCCTGCCACTTCTGCTCAGACTTCTCTGCACTGAACTAAGATGGTGCCCACCTTTTATACTCCCTTCTCAATGCACCCAGGAACTGCTTCCTCCCTGCTCCTGCACTACAGGGTTCCCCTTCCTCAGTGTTCCCTCCCCCCACTCCAGCCAGGGACAGGGACTGTCGTGCCCATCTCAGGGGCATATTGGTCGCCCTGCCCCACGGCAATGTGGTGTAATGCATGCAGGTGTCGAGTCCTGATCCACACTCCATCCTTACCTGAGAGTGAGATATCACACCTCTGGGTGAGGTGCAATACCTCTGTAGCAACCGAGCCCTCAGGGTAATACAGTTCCATTTATCTTCAGCCTAGGTGACGTATTGCGATACAGGGCCGTGATTTTGGCTATAAAAGGGTCCCCTAGACCCCTACCCCAAGCTTTTTAAGAGAATCATATATGGCGTGCCAGGAGACTCTATGGAATGCTTTCTCAGCATCCAACGAGAGTATCTAATTACAAATTTTTAACTGCATCTAGCCCAGGAAATACTTTGTGCCTAGTAGCAGTGTCTGCTAGTCAGCGGATTATCCCGGCTGTTAAGCAAGCTACACCACCTGTAGTTTTGACACTTAATTTTTTCAAAGGAAATGCTTCGGGACCACGGGATACTCAGTGAAGAGCATCAGGAGGCACCCCAAAGCATAGGGGCTGGGACTGGCAGTAGGATGCCTTGCGGTGGACAGCCGAGCTCGATCCTTATAAAAGCTTTTTAACTGCAGCAGCTTTAGTGGACGCTACTGGAGCTGGAATTACGCGGCTGCTGGCATGAGACTTGCCCTCCAATAGATCCTTGTAAATGGATTTAAAGTGTATTCATTCAAATTAGAGAGACAATTTAAATAAAAAAGTTTAGAGCTGCCTCCACCACAGGGGGGCTCGCTCGACCCTCCAGCGGACAGGCACCAGTATTGGGAGAGGGGGGCTGGCCGTCAGGGTTCACCGCGGCTCTGGCACAAACCCGGCGACACGGAGGTGGCACGGGCAGGAGCGGACTGAACGTGTCGGCTTCTCACTTTTTGGATTTTAGAAGGGCATGACATGCCTATATCTGTGTCTCCCCCTCCTTTTACTCCTCCACCTCTTTTCTTTTCGCATGACTATATGTACTTGTCACTTTTCCATGTGTTAGTTGTGTCTTCAGAGCAGTTTGTCAGCTTTTGGACACCTTTGAAGGTGTTTTCTATGTGTTTCTATGTGTTTTTGTTTGCCTGCCATTGGTTTTAACGGTGTTCGAAGGTGTTCGACGAACAGTTCGACGAACAGTTCGGCGAACACACGGGTGTTCGACGAACCGAACCGAACTCGAACACTACGGGGGTGGCTCAACACTAGTGAAGACCTAAGATGTTTCAATAGTAAGTGTTCAGCTATTTTTTGCATTACTCAATCTCTCCATTACTCTCATTATCACCAGGTTGGTTTAAGGAGACATGTAAGCCATACAATCTTTTTCTGGGAATTAAAATATGCAATTAATGCATTAATAAATAACAACATAGCGCTGAGTGATAATGGAATATATATGGCCACAGCAACCTTGATTAAACACAAGTATATGAACAAGAATAAAACACCATTAATTTTCTGAGGAGATCCTGGATGGCCCACCAACACTGGACAGTACCGGACACAACAATCCCCAGTTGCACCACTCCAACTTAGGGTTGAGAAGTCGTCATGGTACTGCCCGAACAACAATTTCCTGTTCCCCGGGAACTGTTTCAGCGGGAACTAACCACACATAATAATGAGGGGTCACCATAACTCTGATGGGACCCCGGTCCCATTATCCAAGGCCATCCCCGACCTCCTTACCTCCGACTGCTATGGTATAAATAAAGTGTAACACAAAAAATCCCTCACCCACCACCAGAGTCTGGCTGTTACCAACCAAACCTAAAAGAAGGGCAGGTAGGTGGGATGTTCCCTATTCCTCTTCTTCATATAAGGTACCCTAAGATACTCCACCCCCATAACCTAATTAACCAATCCTGGCCTAAACCTTCCCCATGTGAACTGACCTCTGACCCACCCCCTCTAACTGACCCCCTTCTGGTGTACGTGCAAAACTAGCAGTTAACCCTTACCTAGCCTCCAACTTTCAAACCCCTGTCATGATCAGGCCTGCTCTAGCTGCGCCTGTTCCAGCCCTATCTGGAACTCTAGTGCCACCTTTTGAAAGTAGCAATCTTAAAAGACAATAGATGGCTCTAGAGTTCCTGTCCTCTTCCTCTCTGAAGAGGCTATTCGCATATTTCAATTCCCAGAGAAGCATTGCATGGCCAACAAGTCTCTTTACACTAACTTGGTACTTTGCACAATGAGAAAAACTTTACTCCTTCAACTCCCTGTCAGAGGTCTCTCACCCAGCCAAATCAGAAATGATGCTTTGCACCGATGAGGGGTAAACCCTTGCACCGCCTGTCTGCAAATGGAGTTTCTGGGGAGGCTTCTTATCCTAATTCAAGTGGAAAGGCCCTACATAGGGTCAATATTTATATTTAGGGTTACTACTCCCAATATTTTCACTACAGTTCTTGCTCTCTTCCTCTCTGAAGATGCTATTTGCATATTCAATTTACCATTAATGTCTCCATGTGCTTGACACTCCAATAATTCCAAACTAAGTGTGTGGTTAAGTGGCTACTTCTCTATTGCAGCCTCAGTCTACTTAGTATATCAGTGAATTTATCAGCATTAGCTGTGCTTAAAGAGCAAACTTAATTTTATTTTTTTATCCCCATAAATCAATAGTGCACCTGAAAATAGGAAACTGTGTAATGTATTTTTATCAGAGAAATCTGCTTCTTTCTCCTCCTGGACTGATCTCTTTCAAAATTCTCAATTCTGGGGTAAAATTTGTATTCAATGAAGACCAATTATTATATTACTGAGATAGGAGATGGCAGTTACTGCTGATAAGATTTTATGTAGAGGAAGAGGGGAGAGAGGAGAAGAAGCTCGAGACAGAGCTCAGTGGTACCAATGAGTGACCATTTGTAAAATCTAAATGTATTTACTGTCGCATGAGCCTGTTTGATACTCCAGAGAGTTCAACTGCATTAAAGAAGCACTCCCATAAAGATTTAGATTTTTTTTAATAAATCTGTGTATATGTGTATGTAATGCAATGTGTATGTGTTAATTTACTCACCTACCGCTGCCTACTCCAGGATCCAGCTCAGTTCTACTCCTCACCGCTCTTCAGATTATCTGGCTCACCTTAGGATCTATGCGTGAGCCGGAAGTCTCTTTTACAATGTAACATGTCCGAAGTCATCGGCACTCCACTATAGTGCTGGTACATGTGGAAAACCTGCACTCACAATGCAAAAGAGAATACACATTCCCAAATCACAGTTTCAGAGAATAAAAAGAATGGTATCGGATCCGTACTGTGTGAACAGAGATTGGATAAGATGGAACGACAATTTTTAGAAAGGGGTTATCCCACACATTTATTAAAATGTGCCAGACAAGAAGCTGAATAAACCTTCATAGGATAAAACTGAAAGAATACACTTTGTATGTGAATATCATCCCATTAACTTACAAGTGCATGGGATAGTAAAAAAGCACTGGCATATTTCACAAAAGGCTTATCTAAATGTAGCAGCCTTTATGAATCCTTCTCTAGTATGCCACAAGAAATTACCTAATATATGAGACCATGGGCGTACCCAGGATCAAAACTATGAGGGGGCAAGCCATGGTCACAGATACCGAAGAGAAATATATATATAGTACAATGCAAAGATTTCACTTCTTACATTACATGAGTGATATCTATTGTAAATTCCACAATAGCTCAGAAACCAGCGAATCGCTCCACACAGGATACTGGTCCCCATATAACGCTCCATACAGGATACTGGCCGCCATATATCGCTCCATACAGAATACTGGCCCCCATATAACGCTCCATGCAGAATACTGGCTCCCATATAACGCTCCATACAGGATACTGGCCCCCATATAACGCTCCATACAGAATACTGGCCCACATATAACGCTCCATACAGAATACTGGCCCCCATATAGCGCTCCATGCAGGATACTGGCCCCCTATATAATGCTCCATGCAGGATACTGGCCCCCATATAACGCTCCATACAGAATACTGGCTCCCATATAACGCTCCATACAGGATACTAGCCCCGATATAATGCTCCATACAGAATACTAGCCCCCATATAATGCTCCATACAGAATACTGGCCCCCATATAACGCTCCATACAGGATACTGGCCCCCATATAACGCTCCATACAGGATACTGGCCCCCATATAACGCTCCATACGGAATACTGGCCCCCATATAACATTCCATACAGGATACTGGCCCCCATATAACGCTCAATACAGAATACTGGCCCCCATATAACGCTCCATGCAGGATACTAGCCCCCATATAGCGCTCCATGCAGGATACTGGCCCCCATATAACGCTCCATACAGAATACTGGCTCCCATATAATGCTCCATACAGGATACTGGCCCCGATATAATGCTCCATACAGAATACTGGCCCCCATATAACGCTCCATACAGAATACTGGCCCCCATATAACGCTCCATACAGAAAACTGGCCCCCATATAACGCTCCATACAGGATACTGGCCCCCATATAACACTCCATACAGGATACTGGCCCCCATATAACGCTCAATACAGAATACTGGCCCCCATTTAACGCTCCATGCAGGATACTGGCCCCCATATAATGCTCCATGCAGGATACTGGCCCCCATATAATGCTCCATACAGAATACTGGCCCCCATATAACACTCCATACAGAATACTGGCCCCCATATAACGCTCCATGCAGGCTGTTCCCCACACATAATGCCCCACGCAGGCTGTTCCCCCCACATAATGCCCCATGCAGGCTGTCCCCCCCCATATAATGCCCCATGTAGGATGTCACCCCCCCTTATAATGTCCCATGCAGGATGATACCCCCCCTTCCTTATAATGCCCCATGCAGGATGTCACACACCCCCTCCCTTATAATGCCCCATGCAGGATGTCACACACACCCCCTCACTTATAATGCCCCATGCAGGATGTCACACACACCCCTCCCTTATAATGCCCCATGCAGGATGTCACACACCCCCTCCCTTATAATGCCCCAAACATGATGTCACACACACCCCCTCCCTTATAATGCCCCATGCAGGATGTCACACCCACCCCCTTATAATGCCCCATGCAGAATGTCACACCCCCCCTTATAATGCCTCATGCAGGAATGTCACCCTCCCTTATAATGCCCCATGCAGGATGTCACACACACCGCCCATATAATGCCCCATGCAGGATGTCACCCCCCCTTATAATGCCCCATGCAGGATGTCACCCCCCCTTATAATGCCCCATGCAGGATGTCACACACCCCCACCTCACCCCCAACCTTATACTGCCACAGGCCTCCATACAATAAAAAAAAAAATCAAATACTCACCTCACGTCTCACCTGCTGCCGCTGCTCCGGACTCCAGCGTCGCCAGCCTCATCCCGCTCTGTGCTGTGACTGCTCAGGAGAGAGCGCGGTGTAAAGACGTCACCGCGCCCTCTGACCTGAGACGTCACAGTGCAGCAGCCGCGGAGGATGCAGGAGCTGCTGCGGAGGCACGGGGAGAGGTATTCTGTCGGGTGCCGGGGTCCTGAGCAAGCGGGGGGGGGGGAGCGGGCGCTGACAGTGAGGGGCCCCCCCGCCTGCTCAGGCCCCCGGCATTTGCCCCGGTGCGCCGGGTGCTGACTCCGGCCCTAGCATGCGGCGTGCGTCCCTGCTTCTAGGGGGGGGCAGCTGCCCCCCCCTTCCCCACGGTGGGTATGCCCATGTATGAGACAAGTTAGTCTGAGCTGATCTTGGGAGTGATAATAAAATACAGCAGCAATCTTTTTTATCTACTAGAAAAAAATGCACTTATCCATGTCTTAATTGCTCACAATTTAAGAATGTTATTAGGGGAAAACACTTTCCTGCACATACAGTATGAGTCAAGTAATGTGATTTATTTGGTCAATTGTCCATGTAAACTCCTAAATGTTGGAGAAACTATCCAGCATGTGAGTGGCCATTTAAATAAACATAATCCACAATTTGCCGCTCCCTATAACTTTAAAGAAAATAATCATTCCATCTCTTAGCTTAAATATCAAGGTATAGAACAAGTCTAACTCCCAAGACGGGTGGGAATTTGAAAAAATTACTTCTCCAAAGAGAAGATTTTAGATACATACATAATATCCCAAGGGACTGAATAAGGAATATGAGCTTAATATACTAATGTGAGATATATAAATCCTTTATTCCCTTTAGACATTACAGACACGCTGAACCGCTCAAGTGAATTTAACTGATATTGCAAAGTACTATTAAAGGGAATCTGTCAGCAGATTTTTGCTACCACATTCAAGAGCAGCCTGATGTAGGCAGAGACACCGAATCCAACGATGTATCACTTAGTTTACTGGGTGCAGTCGTTCTGATACAGTTTTTTAGATTTAGCAATGCAGCAGAGCTGAGAAAGCTAACCCCACCCACACCAGGCTCTCTGTGTATATTGTCTATAGACAGTGAGCTGCTTATCACAGAAGGGGGCAGAGTTGGACCAGGAGGCACACAATGCTGTGTCCAAGCAACAATAAGCTCCTGGTGCTAAAACAATTATTGCAAATAAACAACAGGACAGAGCTTGATAAGAGAGGCATTGCTGAAATCTGTGTTTTAACCCCTACATCATGCGGTCTTCAGATTACATAGCAAAAACCTGCATGCAGATTCTCTTTAAACACCATGGGACTAGGACCAACCAATGGTATAAATCTCTACTAATTGTTGTTCTGATAGAACTTACTTTACAGTCACATCCTATATATGACTAAGTTTGACAATTAATTATATGATTTTTCATTATATTGTCTTTTTTGTTTGTTATATTATTTTTTTGTAGATATTGTTATGACGCGCCCCCTGGGCCATGTTGTTAGGGATACCCGGATCAGATGGGGGTTGTAGTCTCCGAGTGGCTGTGACCCGGTCCGTGCCCAGGGTGTCAAACTCAGTGTGCGGCAGTCCTTGCAGATGTTCTTAGTGTCGACTACACCACCCGTTGATTTGCGGTCAAAAGGCCGCCGCTGCAGGATGGTCCGCTGAGGCTGGTGGTGTGTGTGCAGCTGTGGTAGTATAACCCCCAACGGGAGGGGTATAGCCTCAGGGGGTCAGACGTGGAGGATGGTGGTTGTGAAGGTGCAGCAAGGAGACTCAGAGGCATGAAATGCAGTTTCAGGGTTTTTACTCACTGGTGTTGCTCGGGTCACTCTGTACAGCAGTGACCACCCAAGCCGTGCTGCGTCCACCAGGTGCGGGACTCGGTCAACCCCCAGGCAATTCTGGAGCGTGGTCCTGAGCTCCTTTCTGACTCTCCCTTCCTCTGGCCGTTCCCACCAGGGATCCACTTTTGGCCGGCTCCCTCGGGTCTCTTGGTGGTCAAGCCTCCTCTGGGCTCCCTGACCCTATGCTCGGTGTGCCTTTCTAGTGGATTTGGTGAGGGTCGTGGCAGATCCTGCCCACAACCTCCGGTTCCTGGCTAAGGTTTGCTTTGGCCTCCGCCAGCTTGGGATCCGGTACCCTTTTGCCGACCCTTCACCCTTTTGTCCTTATTCTGGGATCTTGGGGTCCCCTCTCGTCCTGCGCCTCTGGGTCCCTCTTCCTTCTCCTCTCCTGGAGTTACTGCTGACTCACTGACTGACTGACTGACCCTGTCCTAAGATGGTGCCCACCTTATATACTCCCTCTATGTGTGAGCTCAGGTGACCAGCACCCAATGAGCTCCTACATTTACCCAGACTACTCCCCCTATCTGCCCCTACACTACTGGGATGTTCCACCCCCCTCCCACTCCAGCCAGGGACAGACGCTGTCGTACCTGCACATATACTGGTGGGAGTACCGTAGTTCTGTCCCCCGGAAATGGGATGTATGTAGTGCATGCAGCCTACTGAGCTCAGTTCCACACTCCATCCTTACCCGGGAGTGGAATACCACACCTCTGGCTTGAGGTGTAATACCCCTGTAGCAGCCGAGCCCTCAGGGTGCTACATTCCCCCCTGGTAAATCACAGCACGTCCTCGGGCTGTAAAAGAATAAACATCCAAAACATACAATTTTTTCAAAACATCATAAACATATAAAACATTATAAACATTATCCTTCAATCATCCCTTTATGGGAGGTACTTCTTACTTATAAAATGTTACGGACACATCATAAAATAATATTAACTCTTTCATCATAATAAAACTTTTCATATACAACATTTTTGACCTCTGGCCACTTGTGCAAATGGTGACCAGGTAAGTGCCACAGTCTCTGGTAGAAAAAACAACAGTTTCCTATAAAACCGGTAGGGGGCACTTTAGGAAGCGCAACTATATACAAGGAGAGGTATGGCCGCTCTCAGTCCTCGGCCAGTGGGATTAGGGATGGCTGCTCACAGTCCTCAGCCTGTTAAGGGATAGGGACACATGGGTATTCACTTGCTGGTCCCGACGGGGACTACACTTTGGTAGCAACAGTTTTTGTACCCACACGGGTAACTATTTACATATTCTATTTACAGTTCATCAGTGGCGGTGTGCTCTTGGCTGAGGGTAATCTTTAGACCCGTCCGGGTCCTCTTGATCCTCCTCACCCCGTAGCTCCTTCTCAGTAAGTCTATGCACGTGCAGGGCATACGGGCCCTTGGCGCACTGATGCCGGGTGAAGGTGACCTCATCACCCAGGTATAGGTCACGACCTCTGTGTCCCTCCGGCAGATGACTTTCAACGTCTCTGCGGGTGACAAAGACGTCGCCGGGGGTCTTGTGGTCCCGGATGAAACCCCACCCGTGCTCCAACTGGAATTTTATTACAGTCCCGCTGGCACGGGGACCGTGGTCAGCACGGGGGTTTCTGCGGGCTCGGCTCTTCTGCTCGGCGCTCTTCACTTGGAGCCGCTCCTCGCGGACCCGCCTCTCTCGTTGCTCTCTAGCAAAAACCTCCAATTGTTGCCGGCAGCACTCCGCACGCTGGGCTGCGGCTGCCCGGGTCTCCTCGGTGAACCCGATGAGGTCTTCTCCGGTGGGGTCCCACGCAAACTGTGCTTCCTCCAACGAGAGTGGGGTGGTCTTGGCGGGCGCCGGAGCCGGGATCAGGGGCTCATCCAGGGGTCTTTCCTTCCGGAGTCGGGGATGGTGGAACTCCGGTGGCCACACAAAGGGCTGCCCATCCGGGCATGTGTGCTGGGCAAATAGGTCTTCACCCAGGTGTGGCGCTGTGGACGTTGAGGGCGCTGTTTTGGTGGCGGCGCCCGGGTTCACCAGGCCTTGCGACCAGGCTTGGGGTACCCTGAATGTAAAGGGCACCGTGAAGACGGCGGCGCCCGGGGTTACTTGGCCCAGTGACCAGGCCGGTGGCTCAGTGGAGGTAGAGGGCGCTGTTGGCAGTGCGGCGCCCGGGGGCACTCGGCCTTGCGACCAGGCCGGTGGCGTCTCCTGCTTGGCCGTGCTCTGGATCGAGGCGCGTGACGTCACAGGGGGCGTGGCCGCGGCTCCGGCCGCTTGAGGCCTAGCTTGGAGCGATGACGCAGCGGCTACGGGAACGGTGAGTGGGGCTTCGGGCTCTGCGACGGGGAGCTGGGGCAGGTTTACGGCTTCTGGGCACGGGATATTGTCGTCCCCATTACCTGCCTTCATCTCTTCGGCTCCCTCCGCGGCGTCGTCTCCGGCCGTCGTCCCTCCTTCGCCGTCCTCAGAGGTGGACTTGCTCCTCGCTGCGGGTGGCATGCTTCGCTGGCAGGCTCCAGCCTGCAGGGCCATCTCTCGGGTCCACTCCGCCAGTGTTTCCTGCTGCACCCGGGCCATCCTTCGTGCGAGGCCCTCCAGCGCGGTCTGTGCACGCTCCCGATCTCTGGGGAGCTGCGCCAGGATCTCCAGCAGGCCTGCTGGAGTGGCGGCCTGCAACAGGCTCCTGACCACAGGGTCGGTGCTGCCTGACTCTCCCTCCATCTCCGGGTGTGTTCTCTCTGGACTCCTCTCCAGACTCCTCATCTCCGGGTGCGCTCTCTCCAGACTCCTCCAGGCTGCACCCATCTTCGCTCTTTTGTTCTGTATCCGCCCACATTGAGGGTGGTCCCGGGGCAACTTTGTGATTGCCAGTTCCAGGGGCAGTTCCCTCACGCTGATGGACATATCAATCATCACAGTCTCTGCTGGTGGGGGCGGTTTCCACTTTTGGCGCCATTTCCGATCCTGGCCCACGATGGGAGGTGGCCTCTTGCCATCCTCTGGCACGCCCATAATGGCGTCCGCTCTGCCAAGGCGGGAAATCTTCTCAGATGGCGGGAACCGCTTCCCAGTGGCGGGAAACACTGCAGATGGCGGGAAAGGACTGCAGATGGCGGACAAACGGCGGGAACTGCTCCGAGATGGCGTCCGATGGCGGGGACCCTCCGGAACCGGCGGGAGACTTCTTTTTGAGGTAAATGCGAACTTTTCTTCAGGCACGCAGTACCCGATGGTTGCGGGCACGTTATCCTGCCGGCTACGCCAAAGTTGACGCGCCCCCTGGGCCATGTTGTTAGGGATACCCGGAGCCGGATCAGATGGGGGTTGTAGTCTCCGAGTGGCTGTAACCCGGTCCGTGCCCAGGGTGTCAAACTCAGTGTGCGGCAGTCCTTGCAGATGTTCTTAGTGTCGACTACGCCACCCGTTGATTTGCGGTCAAAAGGCCGCCTCTGCAGGATGGTCCGCTGAGGCTGGTGGTGTGTGTGCAGCTGTGGTAGTATAACCCCCAACGGGAGGGGTATAGCCTCAGGGGGTCAGACGTGGAGGATGGTGGTTGTGAAGGTGCAGCAAGGAGACTCAGAGGCATGAAATGCAGTTTCAGGGTTTTTACTCACTGGTGTTGCTCGGGTCACTCTGTACAGCAGTGACCACCCAAGCCGTGCTGCGTCCACCAGGTGCGGGACTCGGTCAACCCCCAGGCAATTCTGGAGCGTGGTCCTGAGCTCCTTTCTGACTCTCCCTTCCTCTGGCCGTTCCCACCAGGGATCCACTTTTGGCCGGCTCCCTCGGGTCTCTTGGTGGTCAAGCCTCCTCTGGGCTCCCTGACCCTATGCTCGGTGTGCCTTTCTAGTGGATTTGGTGAGGGTCGTGGCAGATCCTGCCCACAACCTCCGGTTCCTGGCTAAGGTTTGCTTTGGCCTCCGCCAGCTTGGGATCCGGTACCCTTTTGCCGACCCTTCACCCTTTTGTCCTTATTCTGGGATCTTGGGGTCCCCTCTCGTCCTGCGCCTCTGGGTCCCTCTTCCTTCTCCTCTCCTGGAGTTACTGCTGACTCACTGACTGACTGACTGACCCTGTCCTAAGATGGTGCCCACCTTATATACTCCCTCTATGTGTGAGCTCAGGTGACCAGCACCCAATGAGCTCCTACATTTACCCAGACTACTCCCCCTATCTGCCCCTACACTACTGGGATGTTCCACCCCCCTCCCACTCCAGCCAGGGACAGACGCTGTCGTACCTGCACATATACTGGTGGGAGTACCGTAGTTCTGTCCCCCGGAAATGGGATGTATGTAGTGCATGCAGCCTACTGAGCTCAGTTCCACACTCCATCCTTACCCGGGAGTGGAATACCACACCTCTGGCTTGAGGTGTAATACCCCTGTAGCAGCCGAGCCCTCAGGGTGCTACAGTTAGGCACATTAACTAATGGTATGAATTATACCAACTAATTTTGGAAATCTGAATATTACGCACCTGATATATTCATGATTGATACAGTGTGAAATTTTATTTGATTTCAATATTATTGGGCTTCAATCTGTGACTTTATCCTTGTGATTAATATTGACATAATTTCCGTGAAACTCCTATATATATGATGAATGTCCACTTCCTTTGTTGTTGCTGAAAGCTTTGGATGAACCAACTGAAAAAGCTAAATAATTATCAAAGGGTTAAAAGTGCCATTATTGAAGAATATGATGACCCTTCAAGTACTGAAGCTGTGTTTACTGTTAATGCAAGTACATCAAAGCATGCATGGTGTACAAATTCTGGGGCAACTAGACATATGACTAATGACAGAAGCTTCTTCTCTAACCTTGACCAAAGTAAGTCAGAGAAAGCTATCTTGGTTAATCGTCAGTATATGAATTCAGAGGGAATAAGATATGGCTACATTAATTGTCAAGTCTCCGCAACACAAAGCAGAAAGATCACAATAAATGACATGTTCTATGTCCCTAGTCTTGAAAGCAATCTGCTACCTGTGAAGAAACTCACAAGACAAGGAAATTAAGTTACATTTAAAGATGACAGCTGTTTCATCGCAAAAGAAGGTCACACACTAGCAGAAGGAAAAATCAAAGATGAGTTGTACCAGCTAAAATGCAAGGAAAGTATACACTGCTAAACATGAACAGCACAAGAATTGTATCCATTTATGGCTCAGGCATCTTGCACATAGAGACCCAAAAGCAATAAGAAAGTTAGTTCAAAATCAACTTGCTGATGGTATTTCAGTCGATCTGTGTAATCAGATAATGAAATGTACTACCTATCTTAAAAGGAAAATGTCAAGAAAATCCTTTGCTAAGAATAGTACTACAAAATCAAAACAGCTTCTGGACTTAATGCACCCAGATGTTTGTGGTCCAATGAGTATTCAAACTTCTAGAAAGAAGAGATATTTTCTCACATTTATCAATGATTATTCAAGAAGATATACAGTTGTCTGTCTGCTTCACAGCAAAGATGAAGTTCCAGAGAAACTTGAAATATATCTTGCTGAAGTATATAACAAATTTGGAAGACTGACAAAAATTCTGTGCAAAGCGTTTTAAGGACAAATGGAATAGTGTTTTAAACCACAACCCCATAAGACCCTGAACAAAACGGTGTGACGGAAAGAAGAAACTGGACATTTTATGAAAGTGGAAGAAGTATGCTATTTGACACAGATTTGCCAACAACATATTGGGGCGTAGCAATCATGACAGCTTGCTATCTTAAAAACAGACTAGCAGGTAAAGCTACTGAGAAAGCTCCATTTGAGCAATGGAACAGCAAGAAGCCTGAACTACAACACATAAGAATATTTGGTAGTAAAGTATTTGTTTATATTCCCAAAGAAAAACGTACCAAGTGGGAATCTCATGCAAAAGAGGATATCCTGGTGGGCTGCAGTGAAACCCAGAAAAGCTATAAAATCCTGCACCCAGAAATTAACAAGGTCACAATAAGCAGAGATGTAATGATTTGATAAGAACTTCGTGTTGCTAAAATTTCATAACATCATACCAGTAGTCCAGCTGAAGCAACAACAGTCACAATTTCAAAATAACAAGAAAACAGATGTAGAAGTTTGGTTAGGTTCTTCAACCACTGAAGAAGCAACAGGAAAAACAGGTGAAACTGAAGTCAGGAGATAGTCAAGATCAAACAAGAGTATACGAGCTGCTAGTGCTAATGCTGCTAATGAGGAAATGAAGTCCCTTCATCAACTTGAAACTTGGAAACTCGCCAAACTACCACAAGGCAAAAAAGCAATCAAATGTAGATGGGTTTTTAAGACCAAGTATGACTCTGAAGGCAAGGTTCACAGATTTAAAGCAAGATTAATCGCAAAAGGATATTAAAGTATGGAGGCAGTGTTATCTTCCAGGCAGTAGCCTACCCATAGCCTGGAAGAGCTTATTTACATAAAGTGATTAAAGCGGATTTCTCAACAACAAGGCATCTGATCTGAGGCATACAGGTAGGCCTTTTAGCAGTCTATAACCTGTATGTCCATATTAATAGATTACATAGCTCAAAAATGGTGACAGACCTTTAAGGTCCGTTTACTGAGTGGTGGTCATTTAATAGCCTGTTTACACAGGAAAGAGATGCACACTGAAAAATCTGCAATAGATCATTCAGTTCAGGCTGCCATAGTTCTCAGCAGTAAGTTCTATTTATACAGGTCGATGCGCTGCCTAGAGTGAGGAACTTTTGTGCAGCTCAAAAGATCATTTCACCCGACAAACGAGTGTTTTGCTCGTTTATCAGGTGATTGGCAGCCTGTTTCCACTGGAGGACTATCGTGAAATACGCTTTCAGTGTAAATGAACCTTTTCTCATTGATGCCCTAGTCTGTTAACTTTCCAGAATGCTGCGCAAAAATCAATCAACAAAGGAGGAAGTAATTGTCCCCAAACAACGGTATTCAGGAAGTGCAATGTTTCCAAGAGACGCCTCAAAAAGTGGGAAAGAGAAGACATCTGTTGTTAATAAAATAAGAAGTAGTTATCTTCAGGGTTAGGTAAGACACCTACATGCATTACAAAGTCTAAAGCAGAAGAAGGCCAATATGAAGAACACCTGGAAGCATGTCTTGGAGGGAATAACTATGTTATAGGTCACCCATACACCAGTTCTACAACAAATTTTGACAGTATCACACTCCAATAAGAGGAACGAAGAAAATTAAACATGGAGTTGAGCAGGATGAGAGCAGTCATCCTGATCATTAAAGATATCAGGAATGAGATGATGGAAAAACAATAAAAGAGGCTATGCTGAGAGTGAGGGAGTTGGAGGAGAGTTCTTAAAAAAACAGCTTGAAGTTTATGGAAATTACAAAAGAAAATGACTGGCTACAGGCGAAAATAATAGATCTAGAAGACAAATCCAGTAGGGCTAACGTTAGAATAGTTGGTTTTCTGGAGAAGGTGGAGGGGGATGACTGTGAGGCACTTATTATTCAGCAGGATTACCGAAAACCACAGATAATCATTTTTAGTGGAGACAGCAGGCAGAACACCCAGTAACCATATCCTGTCAGGAATGTAATCCACCAAACATATTGATAACAGTGTTTAGCTCAAGAGATAAAGATGGGATACTAAGGAAGGACTGAAACATCCAACCTCTAAAATATGATAATGATTTTTCCAGACTATTCAAAAGTGACTCAGAGAGCAAGACTGTGCTGATGTAAAGAACTTAAATAGATCCATAACAACCGGAGTTCCCATCAGAAATGACACAACTTCAACCTTTGATGGGTGGGGTTTGGCCACAGCTTTTATTCAAACATCATAACCTTATGAAACACACATCTTTGGTACCAGGGGTAGAACGTCCTCAGCCAGGATACCGGTGGCGTGGAACTCCATAAGTTTTAAACCATCCTGGTACTTAATGACTTTCATGGAAACAATATAATTTTTTTTTTTAAAAATATAAATATATAAAACAGTGGAATACAAAAACCCAAGGCGGGAGGGTGGGTCTCCTTGTTCCACTGCACGCAGGGAGAAAAGAGGGCGAACCCACCAAGGAAAGGGGTTTATAAAGGGGAACCTCCCCTATTACATCACCCGAACAGCCAATCACTGAAGCTCTGCAGACAAAATCTCCATTAACCTTTTACATACCAACACACCTCACAGTCAGTAAGGCATTTCCTATTCTGCCCTTCCATATTCGTATTCGAAAGTGATTCAGAGAGCAAGAATGTCATTTAATGAAGCCAAGTACCGGTAAACACTGACTTTTTGTTTACAGCAAAATCAGGATTATAAATGAGGATAAGTTCCACTTTTTTATGAACAATAAGGAAGCCTCTAAATGGATGGAAACAAGAGGTCTTTAGGAAGCTATAATTGTGTCAAGGAAAAGGAGGAGTGGGTATGGAATGGGGGGGGGGTGAAGGTTAGAATGGCATAGGTGAATGGGTTTCCTCCATTATGAAGTGCGGGGTGAACCACAAGATGGGAGGAGGAAGAGGGGATGTTGAGGAAAGGAAAAGCATAGATGAGGGAGCAGGGGTTTTTTTCCCCATTTTTCTTTTTGGGCTGTAAACAATGACAACAATATTGACTGGGAACACTAGGGGCCTAGGAGATAAGACAAAAAGATTTGCAATTTTTCATGCAATAAGATAACACTTGCTGGGCTTTTTATGCTTTCAAGAGACCCATCTGAACAAGGATAAGTGGAATATCTAAAGAGAATTTGGAATGGTAGTGAATTCCATTCTATATTTTGGTTATTTTCAAAGGGAGTAAGTGTTGTGATTCTTAAATATATGCAGAATCATATACTCTCAAAAAGTAGAGACAAAAATATCAGATATATTTTTTATATTTTAGCATTCAGGAAGAGAGGTTGGTTCTGGCCTTCTAGTATGGCTCGCTACTATTCTGTTATTAAATCCTACTTGACTTATGTATGATTATGAAAGATGTAAGTAATACTCCATTCCTCTTAATGGGAGATTTTAACAGCGTGATGAATGAGGTGATTTATCGATTGACATTGGGCAGCAGCTCATGCAAAGAGGCTCAAACCACCCTAAAAACATTTGTTGTAGAGGTGAGGTAGGTGGACCCATGGAGATATCATAATCCAAAATTAAAGATTTACTGTTGTTATAATAAAACAAACACTTTCAAGAATAGACATGGTCCTGGACACTGCTAGCATAATTCCTTTAGTAGAAATTAAAGCGTATGAACCAAGATCCAACTCAGGTCACTCACTAATTTTGGTTATCCTAAAGACAGATAAGAAATGTGTTCCAAGAGGGAATGTATCGATTAATCTATATTGGTAAATGGTGCTCCCAAGTAAAGAACAGATAATCAGTTTAAAGAGTTATTTGAGATTAATAGAGCCACTGCATTAGGAAATATTATGTGGTGCTCATTTAAGGCATATTCTAGCAGTATTTTGCAGTCAGATATAGTGTATGTCTGGAAACAGCTTGAAAAAGAGGAAGAGCAAATGAACAGGAAATCATAACAGGCACTAGCACAGTTTATAATACCCAGGGTTGAACTTTCATAGAAGAAACTAGGAGAATGTGAGGAATGGAAGAAAGAATATGAGTCAGTCCAGCTGCTAAAGGCACACTAACAGGCAGATATACGGGATAGGCACAGGTATATGGAGAGAATAGGTGGATTATAATGAGAGCAATCTGGGCTACCGCCCAGGGCCTGAGGCTAGATTGTCCTCATTAAAATGCCACCCAGACCGGTTCCCAAGCAGCTGTTCAGGGCCGCCGGGGGACCTCATTGTAACTTTTGAACGTGGTTAGATGCCGGCCTGGCCACAGTGAGGCAGACACGCCCACTGCTATGCACGCTGTGAACTGCATCTGCAGAAGGGACGTCACATAGCGCGCCTGCAGCTGCTTAATCCTGCCGGAAAGGAGCTCGTGGATCAGACCTCAGTAGATGGCAGTAAATATGAGGTCATGTATCATAGTGTGGTGGTGGGATGTCTAGAGTGAGGGGGGTAGGACTCTGCTCAACTGATAATTCTACATAAGATTCCATACTGTTAGATCAGCGGCCGCTCTGCTGAGGCTCTGTGTGACTTATTGCAGGAGTCTGACCTTTGCTGCAGATCAGGTCGTGCTGTCACTTCCAGACCATTGGCTCCAGAGTCACCCGATCTGCAGGAAAATTCTGAGTCCTGCAATAAATCACACTGTGCCCCAGCAGAGCAATGGCAGACATCAGCATACAGGATACTGCACTGACTGATCAACTTTGACCTACAGGACATCCTAGATTATACTATATGGATCCATATGTAATATGTGGAGTACTGTAGGTTGGTCCAGGTGTGATAAGTACAGTGCGTTATATATCTGTGCACATAATATACCATATCCATACTGAATATAGGAAGCTATATGCGGGCTCATACATTATATAGGGAGTTGTGTGCGGGCTCATACTTTACATAGGAAGCTATGTGGGACTCATACTGTATATAGGAGGCTGTGGTGGCTCATACTGTATATAGGAGTCTATGTGGGGGCTCATACTGTATATAGGAGGCTATGTGGTGGCTCATACCATAAATATGAGGCTATGTGGGGGTTCATACTGTATATAGGAAGCTATATGGGGGCTAATATTTAATATAGGGAGCTATGTGTGGGTTCATACTTTATGTAGGAGGCTATGTGGGGCTCATATTTTATATAGGGAGCTATGTGTGGGCTCATACTGTATATATGAGGCTATGTGGGGCTCATACTGTATATAGGAGGCTATGTTAATGCTCATACTGTATATAGGAAGCTATATGGGGGCTCATTTTATATAGGGAGCTATGTGTGGGCTCATACTTTATATAGGAGGCTATGTGGGGGCTCATACTTTATATAGGGAGCTATGTGCGGACTCATACTGTATATAGAAGGCTATATGGAGCTCATACTTTATATAGAAAGCTATGTGCGGGCTCATACTGTATGTAGGAGGCTATATGGGGGCTCATACTTTATATAGGGAGCCATGTTCAGGCTCATACTTTATATAGGGAGCTATGTGTGGGCTTATACTGTATGTAGGAGGCTATATGGGGGCTCATACTGTATATAGAAGGCTATGTGCAGGCACATACTGCATATAAGAGGCTATGTGGGAGCTCATACTGTATGTAGGGGGCTGTGTGTGGACACATACTGTATGTAGGGGGCTGTGTGTGGGCTCATACTGTATGTATGTGTGACACCCCAGGGGTCTGGTTGCCACAGTGATAGAGATATTACGTCTGAGAGCAGGTGGGAGGTCTCTTGGTCAGGAATCCTGTGCATGCCACACCTCCTGCCCAGTCCTGGGAGGGGAAGAACTTCCCCTATATAAAACTGGGGCTGAGGCAGGGTTGGGGAGTTAAGAAGAGGAGCAGCTATAGGAAAGAGAGATCAGGAGCTCAGTGGGAGCAGTGCTACAAGGAATCAGGGGCTGGCAGCTGAAGAGCTCGCCCTGATTGAAGAGTTACCACCGGACCCGGGGTCCGAGGCTGTGGGGACTAATCCTTACCCAGCAGCAGAAACCGACCGGCAGGGGATTTCAGGTCCTCTGGCCAAGAAACCCGAAGGCACGGTCACACGCGTGGGACCAGCACCGCCGTCGTGGAGCGGAAGCCACTAGAAGGCCCCGAGTCACCGGCCATACGGGTGAGCACCACACGGTACACTCAGGGACGTGGGCTACTTTTACCCGCCTCTAGCAAGGTAGCCAGAAGAGTACAATTAGTTGGGGAGGCCTACAACTCCGCCTGGCCAGGGGAGATCCCATCTGCTCAAGGACTGATCAGGCCCCAATCGCTAGCCAGTACTCCGGGAGGGTCTATCTTTATCACCAGTAAAGACCCTGAACTACACCGCATCGTCTCTGAGTGGTTCCTGCTACCCCCATCATCCACGTCGGCTGCCCTGAGGCCATACCCCTCCCGTTGGGGGTTATCCCATCCACGCTGCACAACCCTTCCACCGGCCTCAGCGGTCTGCCCTGCAGCGGCAGCTCCATAGCTGCATTCAACGGGTGGCGTAGTCGTCCAACATCTACTGCTAACACTCAGCCACACAGTTTGACTCCCTGGGCACGGACCGGGTCACCGCCACGAGACTACTACCCCCAACAGACCCGGCTCCGGGTAGTCCCCGCGTGCGCAACGCTACACCAAGTAGGCCCAGGGGCGCGTCAACTTTTGGCGTAGTCGGCAGGATTTCGTGCCCGCAACCACCGGGTACTGCGTGCCTGAAAAAGACTGTTCAAACTTACCAGTGGTGAAGATTCCCGCCATCCGCGAAGTTTTCCCGCCATCCGGCGCCATCTTCTGCCTTCTTCCCGCCATCCGTGGAGTTTTCCCGCCGTTGGACGCCATCTTGAGGACGCCGCACGGGAAGAAGAGGGGCGTGGACTCCGAAAGCGCGCGAGAACTGAAGCCCCGCCTCACGTCCGGACGTTGCGTAAGGTCCTGGAAGGAGCCCAGCAGACGCCGACGTCACAGGAGCGCGACGGAAGGTCCTCAACCCTGACGATCCACTGCGGAGCCGCGGCCTACGGAAGAGGATCATCGCAAGGTAGGCCACGGTCCACTAGGGGGGGGGAAAGATGTCGGATACGGAGGAGAGCTTCACTGCCTCAATCCCCGCCAGCGCCACCGCTGCTGCAGTCATGCCTTTCACCATGCCCTATATCCCGGGAGCAGCCTGGCTACCCCAGTACTCGGGGGAGTCACATACCCTGAATGACTTTAAAGAAAAGCTGGATAGCCTCTTCCAGGTGTACCCCCTCACAGAAGAGCAAAAAGTGAGCATCCTGGTGGCCCAACTAACCGGGGCAGCCCAAAGGGAGGTAAAGTCCTGGCCACCTGGGAGGAGGACTGTCGCAGGGATACTAACCCGGCTGAGGGACACCTTTGATACCCGCACCTCAGCCGAGATTAAGCTTAGATTCTATGGGTGCAAGCAGCGAGCACATGAGAGTATAAGGGACTATGCACTAAACCTACAAGAGGCCCTGAGAGCCATTAAGCAGACCGACCCTGACGGCGTGGGAAACGAGGACAGGCTGTTGACTGAACAATTTATAGAGGGACTATATTGCAATGCCCACCGAACCCAGTTGCGGGCAATGGCCTTACAGGATCCTTATCTGGACTTTGCACAGTTCAAGGACAGAGCCATCCGGGTGCTCCGAGAACCGGCACCGGGTGGCGTTGTGACCCACAGGCGCCCAGCTATCACTTACCACCAGGAGGCGGCGCCCTTGTCGGCAGGGCCTGTGGGGGCTGATGCGCAGGCTTTGAACAATGACCCGGCTCCGGACCTGCACCATCAGGTCCAAGAGCTAGCTAAAAGCGTTGCTGCGCTAACCCGAACTGTGCAGTCTTTACAGGTTTCCACTCCAGGGAAGATCCAGCTGGCATCCGGACCGGAGGACATCCCGTGGCGTCGACCAAGGAGGACCCCACCGGCCAGAGGAAGACCCAGCGACCGATACAACGAGGACGGACAACCCATCTGCCGCCGCTGCAATCAACCCGGACATATGGCAAGAGGTGATTTTCATTTTACAGCAGGTTGCCAAGAACGCCAGCTCCGGCCAGCAGTGAGTGCTCCAGAAAGAGATCCGGGTACTGATGCGACGGCAACAGGTGGAACTCTCCGGTGTTATTTCATAGGAGTCTTTGGTGGATTTACCGGGAATCCTTTTTGCATATAGTTGGAGCGTAACCCAGGATGGACTAAAAGACTGATAAGGACTCGGGGCAGGACAGACCCCTACCTGGTTACGTCTCCCTGTTTTTGGTGAAATGGACACCCTTGTTTTCTTGAAAGACTGCACCCGGTTGCGAACATGTCGTGACCATCCTAATGTGTTTTTCTTTATTGTACTGTTTCTGTTTTACTTGTTATGTTTTACAAAAGTATGTTTAGTCCCGGAGTACTAAATTTCACTAGGGGGGAATGTGACACCCCAGGGGTCTGGTTGCCACAGTGATAGAGATATTACGTCTGAGAGCAGGTGGGAGGTCTCTTGGTCAGGAATCCTGTGCATGCCACACCTCCTGCCCAGTCCTGGGAGGGGAAGAACTTCCCCTATATAAAACTGGGGCTGAGGCAGGGTTGGGGAGTTAAGAAGAGGAGCAGCTATAGGAAAGAGAGATCAGGAGCTCAGTGGGAGCAGTGCTACAAGGAATCAGGGGCTGGCAGCTGAAGAGCTCGCCTTGATTGAAGAGTTACCACCGGACCCGGGGTCCGAGGCTGTGGGGACTAATCCTTACCCAGCAGCAGAAACCAACCGGCAGGGGATTTCAGGTCCTCTGGCCAAGAAACCCGAAGGCACGGTCACACGCGTGGGACCAGCACCGCCGTCGTGGAGCGGAAGCCACTAGAAGGCCCCGAGTCACCGGCCATACGGGTGAGCACCACACGGTACACTCAGGGACGTGGGCTACTTTTACCCGCCTCTAGCAAGGTAGCCAGAAGAGTACAATTAGTTGGGGAGGCCTACAACTCCGCCTGGCCAGGGGAGATCCCATCTGCTCAAGGACTGACCAGGCCCCAATCGCTAGCCAGTACTCCGGGAGGGTCTATCTTTATCACCAGTAAAGACCCTGAACTACACCGCATCGTCTCTGAGTGGTTCCTGCTACCCCCATCATCCACGTCGGCTGCCCTGAGGCCATACCCCTCCCGTTGGGGGTTATCCCATCCACGCTGCACAACCCTTCCACCGGCCTCAGCGGTCTGCCCTGCAGCGGCAGCTGCATTCAACGGGTGGCGTAGTCGTCCAACATCTACTGCTAACACTCAGCCACACAGTTTGACTCCCTGGGCACGGACCGGGTCACCGCCACGAGACTACTACCCCCAACAGACCCGGCTCCGGGTAGTCCCCGCGTGCGCAACGCTACACCAAGTAGGCCCAGGGGCGCGTCATATGGAGCTATGTGGGGGGCTCTTACTATGTATAGGGGGATGTGTAGGGGCTCATATTGTATGTAGAGGACTACATGGGGGCATATTTTCTGGGCCTGTGAGCTGTTGTCCTCATTGTAGTATGTGTGGCTTATGGTCTCCTTTTCTTGTCCTGATTGATGGAAATCCCTGATGAACCCCTGAATGACCAAAAGACGCGTCAGAAGAAGATGCCATTAAGTTAAGTACACAACTGTTCAGACTATGCTATATATAGGATAGTCCATGTCCATAGAAACGTGACTATGAGGTGTATGGATGTTTTGTGATTTTTAATTGCACTGCCACTTGACTGGCCATTTATGATCTGAAGGGTTATTCTTTGTTTGACAAGGACATCATATACAGGTGCATCTCACTAAATTAGAATATCATCAAAAAGTTAATTTATTTCTGTTCTTCAATACAAAAAGTGAAACTCATATATTTTATAGAGTCATTACAAACAGAGTGATCAATTTCAAGTGTTTATTTCTGTTAATGTTGATAATTATGGCTTACAGCTAACAGTACCCCCCCTTCTAAGAGGATCCTCCGGATCCCCTAGGACCAGGCTTATCAGGAAATCTCCTGTGAAACGCTCTGATAAGTCTGGACACGGAAACATCAACCGACCTCACCCAAGATTTATCCTCGGGTCCGAAACCTTTCCAGGCCACAAGATACTGCAAACTACCTCTATACAGTCTAGAGTTAAGGATGCGAGAAATTTCATATTCCCCGTCCTCCACCACCGGAGGAACAGAGGCAGAGGCGTCACAATCCGATACAACAGCTTTTTTCAACAGAGAGACATGAAATACCGGATTAATTCTCCAGGAGGTAGGAACCTCCAACCTAACAGCAGATTGGTTGACAACCTGAAGCACCTTAAAGGGCCCTACAAACTTGGGACCCAATTTCTTAGAAGGAATCCTCAACCGCAGATTCCTAGAGCACAACCAAACCATGTCACCAACAGCGAACAAAACCTCCTGTCGTTTCCTATCAAAGTAGTCCTTAGATTTTCTGTTGGCCTCCTGAAGATTACCACGCACATCCGTCCAAACTCTCTCCAAATCACCGGAAAAATTCTCCTCCTCAGGCACGGCAGATCCCAACTTGGAGAACGACCCAAACGACGGATGTCTCCCAGAACAACAAAAAAAAGGCGAACAACCAGCAGAAGAAGATGTATGATTGTTCAGAGCAAATTCAGCAAGTGGCAGAAACTCAGACCACCCCTCTTGATTGTCTGCCACAAAACAACGCAAGAACTGCTCAACATCCTGGTTTTTCCTTTCTGTCTGGCCATTAGATTCAGGATGATATCCGGACGAGAACGATAAATGAACTCCCAACCTGTCACAAAAGGCACGCCAAAAACGAGCCACGAACTGAGGACCCCTATCAGAAACAATGTCAGTAGGAACGCCATGAAGTCTGACAATTTCCTTGACAAAGGCCTTAGCGAGAGTTTTAGCGCAGGGCAGTTTGACGAAGGGAACCAAGTGACACATCTTGCTAAAACGGTCCACGACCACCCAGATGACAGTAAAACCCTCAGAGGGGGGAAGGTCAGTTATAAAGTCCATAGCCAAATGTGTCCAAGGAGCACTGGGAACCTCCAAAGGACAAAGCAACCCCGCAGCAGGAGTATGTGAGGACTTAGATCTAGCACATATAGTACATTGACGCACCCACTTAATGACTTCCTTCTGCCATCCAGGCCACCAAAAACTGCGACCCACCAGTCTCTTGGTCTCAGAGATTCCGGGATGACCTGCCAACCGAGATTCGTGACACTCAACAAACAAATCTCTCCTAAAGGTCCCAGGCACAAACAACCTCCCATGAGGAGTGTTAGATGGGGCATTCTCCTGTGCTTTAAGAATCTCATCTTCCAAAACGGAGTCCAAAGCAGCTATCACAACACCTTCTTGTAAAATGTTCTCCTCTTTCTCAGCACCGACTATGGGAGAAAAACTGCGAGACAAGGCATCCGCCTTAACATTCTTAGTACCAGGGATGTAAGTAACGGAGAAATTAAACCGCGAGAAAAACAGTGCCCACCTAGCCTGACGGGCATTCAGGCGCTTGGCAGCATCAAGATATATCAGATTTTTATGATCCGTAAGAACCTGAACGGGAAATTCCGCACCTTCCAAGAAGTGGCGC
The DNA here is from genome assembly GCF_046119375.1 of Phyllobates terribilis. Lineage (NCBI taxonomy): Eukaryota > Metazoa > Chordata > Amphibia > Anura > Dendrobatidae > Phyllobates > Phyllobates terribilis. The sequence goes on from NW_027362761.1 coordinate 308,952,935, forward strand.
CAGTGTTCAAATGCGAGTTTAATAGCCAATAATTCCCGATTACCAATATCGTAATTCAGTTCAGTCTCCGAAAAATTTTTTGAAAAAAAGGCACAGGGATGTAATCCATCCCCGTTATCCTGAGACAATACTGCGCCAACCCCCACAGAGGAAGCATCAACCTCAACCAAAAACGGCTTAGTCACATCAGGCTGCATAAGGATGGGAGCAGAGGTGAACCTCTCCTTGAGATACACAAAAGCTTCAATGGCCTCAGAAGACCACTGAACCGCATCAGCACCTTTCCTGGTGAGATCGGTCAGAGGTTTGACAATACTAGAAAAAATTTTTATGAATTTTCTGTAATAATTGGCGAAACCTAAAAACCTCTGTATCGATTTCAAACCAATAGGCCTAGGCCATTCCTGTACAGCTTGAACTTTAACCGGGTCCATCTCAAAACCTTCGCTGGAGATAATGTAACCCAAAAAACTAATTCTCTGTACAGCGAACTCACATTTCTCCAGCTTAGCAAAAAGCGAATTGTCCATTAATAACTGTAATACCTCACGTACGCTCCGCCAATGAGACTCCAGATCCGGCGAATAAATCAAAATGTCATCCAAATACACAACCACATTTTTGCCGATCAAAGGTCTAAGGATGTCATTAATAAGATTCTGAAAAAATGCAGGAGCATTAGTAAGACCAAAAGGCATAACCAGATTCTCAAAATGACCCACAGGAGTGTTAAAAGCAGTCTTCCATTCGTCACCCTCCTTCATGCGCAACAGATTGTATGCCCCCTTAAGGTCAATTTTAGAGAACCACTTGGCCCCCATTAACTGGTTAAACAGATCAGGAATCAATGGCAGTGGGTAAGGATTGCGTACAGTAATTTTGTTAATCTTACGAAAATCCAGACAAGGACGTAAACCGCCGTCCTTTTTTTTTACAAAAAAAAATCCAACCGCCACAGGAGACTTAGAGGGCCTAATGTGACCGGCGGCCAAACTTGTCTGTATGTATTCCTCCAAAGCCTTCCTCTCAGGAATAGTAAGGTTAAATAAACGACTTTTAGGAAGAGTCGCTCCAGGGACAAATTCAATAGAACAATCATAGTCTCTATGGGGAGGCAAAACCTGCGATTCCTTCTCAGAAAAAAACTCTCCAAAAATCCTGAATAGGAACAGGCAATTTTCCCCTATCCAAAGCTGCAATACGCCCGTTACAACACTTGTCATAACATTTATGGCTCCAGGATTTAATTTCACTGGTAGACCAATCCAGTACAGGATTGTGAAATTTTAACCAGGGCAATCCCAATATTACTGGAGAAGGCAAGTTATTCAAAACTACCAAATCCAATTTCTCGTGGTGAACACCATTAATAGTGAGAGGAAATTCACAGACCTTGAGAGTAATATTCTTCAGAGGGGAACCATCCACCGAAACCACAGCAATGGGGGATGATAAAGGTTCGGGTTTTAAATTGAGTCTTTCCAAGAATCCCCCATCAATAACATTCAGAGTAGACCCACAATCAACAAACACCCGAAATTCCATTAATTTTTCCTGAGCAATCGTGGAAGCAGCTAAAAATACACCCTTGGAATTTAAACAGGCAATACGGGCATGACTGACCATTTTTTTTTCTTTCTTGATACGAAGCTCACAGTCTTTAATTAAATGTCCAGATTTTCCGCAATAGAAACACAAGCCTTCAGAAAATCTGCGATCTTTTTCTTGAGAGCGAGGTGCCATCGCTCCAATCTCCATCGGTTCACCACTGTTAGTACACACATTCTCATAACCAGAAACTGACATAGCAGAGGATTTGCTCTCATTAACCCTTGCACGCAGTCTCCTATCCACCCGTATAGCTAATTGCATAGCCTGTTGCAAATCTTCAGGTGTAGGATAAGCAATTAGCAGGTCTTTAACCCTTTCACTGAGCCCAGCAAGAAATAGACTTTTCAGAGCAGAATCGTTCCACCCTGTTTGAGTAGACCATCGACGGAAATGAGTACAATATTTTTCCACATTACCTGATCCCTGTCTCAAACGTCTTAACTCAGTCTCAGCTGATGAGACACGATCAGGATCATCATATAATAGTCCCAAAGCAGAAAAAAAACTATCCACTGAACTGAAGCATGTATCACTAGGTTGCAAAGAAAAGGCCCACTCCTGAGGCTCTTTCCGCAAAAGTGACATTATAAACCCTATGCGCTGGGAATCATCCCCAGAGGACTTGGGTCTCAGACGAAAATACAATAAGCAAGCATTTTTAAATGAAAAAAATTCTCGGTGTTCACCAAAAAATAAATCCGGCAAACGTACCTTAGGCTCCAAGAAATGTGCTCCAGGACAGTTACTCACGTGTTGACGGAGCTCAGTCACCTCCAAAGAGAGTCCCTGCAGGTGTTTAGCCAAATCCAGAACCGACACCATGATGGAACAGAAAAAATCTTTCCTTAGAGCATTTGCTGGGCTGGACTTACTGTTATGTTCTGCTACCCGAGCTAAGGAAAGAGAGGAGATCTGTCCCTACGATAGAACTCAGCTTAATCCCTACGATGTAACAGGGGACCTGATCCTGCGATCAGACCTGCTAAAGTCCTAAGCTAGTCTGTACGGAGACCTATAGAGGTGGGGAAGGAATCCCTACAAGTATTAAGGACTGGGAGGAAAATGGGACACCTCCTAACAGAAATAGTAGCAGACAGACGAACAAACAAAATATATAGAACAAAGAGGTCCGTAGACCAAGCAAACTAACAGAGTTAGATACAGAGCACAGGCTAGCTAGAAAGTAGTTAAACAATAAGTCCAGCAAAGCCAGAAGGGCGGAGCAGGATTAAATAGGCCAACAAGGTCATGTGACCAGCAAAGGAAAAAAAACCTAAGAGCAAGGTTCTAACAGGAAGCTTCGCCCTACTGAGAGGAACCCGGAGAATTACAGTTCCTTCAAACTGGAGTTCCTGGCCTTGGTCTGGGCTATCACTGAGCGATTCAAGCATTACCTAGCCTCAACTAAGTTTACAGCTTTTACTGACAACAATCCCTTGACACACCTGGAAACAGCCAGGTTGGGAGCCATGGAACAGCGTTGGGTGGCCAGACTGTCAAATTATCAGTTCACCATCAAGTACCGGGCAGGTCACAGGAACACCAATGCTGATGCCCTGTCAAGGATGCCTCACCAGTCAGACACCGAGGATGAAGTGGATGATTTAGAGGAAGTTGAACTACCTGCTTTCCACCAAAGCAGAGTGGTCCATGAGCAACACGTCACCAGAAGACATCAGGGAAGGACGCTGAATCCTCTACCCCATCACAGTTGGAAGGAGACCCAGGACAGTGACCCAGTTGTTAGCCTCATCAAAAGACTGATCACCCAGGAAGGTTCTCACCTGGAGAAGGATGCTCCTCCACAAGCCAAGCAACTGTAGAATGAGAGAAGCCCGCTGTTCATCTATAGATAGAAGCTGTGCAGAAGATATGTCAACCCCAAGACCCATGAAATGGTGTGGCAGATTGTTGTACCCAGAAAGGATATCCAGATGGTGTTGGAGGCCTACCACGATCAAGCAGGTCACTTTGGCTGGAAGAAGCTGGAAACCCTGCTGAAGGACCGGTTCTATTGGGTTGGAATGTGGAGCTCCATAGAGAGGTGGTGCCGGAATTGTGGGCCCTGTAGCCACAGAAGAAAAGACTACGGCAGCCAGAAAGCACCCTTGCAGTCCATCAAGACGACCCAGCCCCTGGAGATCGTCGCTCTGGATCACGTCAAGCTGTCAACCAGCAGGTCAGGCTATTCCTATGCACTGACCATGGTGGATCATTATTCCCGGTTCCTGGTGGTAGCCCCTGTCAAGGACCTGACAGCGGAGACTGCAGCAAGAACGTTCCAAGCATACTTCTGCAGGCCCCATGGATACCCGGACAAAGTGCTGACGGATCAAGGCCCTGCCTTTGAAGTCGAGCTGTTTAAAGAATTCTGCCACCTGTACGGATGCAAGAAGATCCGGACTACGCCATACCACCCTCAGACCAATAGTTTGTGTGAGAAAATGAACAACATCGTCATAGACCTGCTGAAATCCTTACCCTTGGAAGAAAGAAACCAGTGGCCAGACAAACTACCTGACCTGGTAGATCTGTACAATCACATACCTGTGAGTTCTACTAATTGTACCCCAGCGTACCTCATGAGAGCAAGACCCGGAAAGTTGCCTATGGACCTGGAACTCAGAGTGGTAGAACCGGAAGCAGATATGTCCACTGAAGACTGGGATACAAATCGGCAAGAGCAGTACAGGAGAGTACAGGCCTGTGTCGAAGACAGTCTGAACAGATTAAGGGAGAGACAGGAAGAACAGTACAATAAACATGCACCAGCAGAACCCTTGGCACCTGGAGAGATAGTGCTAAAGCGGAAGAGAAGTCACAAGCTCGATGACCAGGGGAAAGAGAGCCCTACACAGTGTTGAACTCCAAGTTTGATAACAGTAAAACCTGCCTGATTAGCAAAGATGGAGGGAAAACAACTGCAACAGTCTCAAGAGACCACCTGAAAGTGTGCCCAAGTCTACTGAAGACAACGGAAGAAGTGCCTCCTATAGCACCGGAAGAACCCAAAGACGACGTGCTTCACACAGTTCTAGGAGATTTCCCTGCGGACTGGCCTCAACTTGATGGAGCAGTTATAATACCGGTGATACACTTCTATCAACAACTAGAAGAACCTGTAAGCATCCTGGAAGAACCTGCTCAGGAAGAGGAAGAGTCCCCAGTAAGAGGAGGATCACCCGTTGAAACAGAGCCTGAAGGCCCAGTGGACAGTGTACTTGCCAGTCCCATAGAGAGATTAAGGCAGTTCTATAATCTACCAGCACGTACACCTGCTAGATTAACAGAAAGGGTACGCACAGACACTAGTGACACCCCACTGCTACGAAGGTTCACACGCAGCACACAAGGACAAATCCCTGCCCGGTTTAGGGAATAAGCATGAAGTGCCTAAATTGTAAATAGTTACCCAGTTAGGTATTGCCTATTATTTATTGTATAAACTGTCAATAATATGTGTGCATTTAGTTACCCGTCAGGGTACAAAGACTTGTAGGCTGAGGACTGTGAGCAGCCAAAAACTGTCCATGTATATAGTTTGCACTTATCAAAGTGCCCCTTATTTGACCACTGAACAAAAACCTGTTTGGCGTGGCCGAAGACGTGGTCCAGCACCTGGATCACCTATGCCCTGTAGCCACGCCCAGCGCCTATGTGTCACCCTGGCCTGGATGCCACAAGTGTAATTAAAGCTGTGTCTGAGAGCAAGGGGGAGGTTCTCTAGTCAGGGGAACATTAGCATGCAATGCCTCCTGTCTCAGGCCAGTAGGGGGAGCTGGCTGCCCCTATAAAAGCTGGTACTGAGAGCAGGGTTAGAGAGAACTTGATGGCCTGTCTCAGCACTGAGACTTGTCCCAGAGCAGAGCAGGGACAGACAGTTGCACTGCACCTAAGAGGAAGTGTGGCAGGAGGAGAGCCACAAGCCAGAGACAAGAGGCGAAGAGAGCCTGTCTTGGCAGATAACGGACTAAACTTTACCAGACTTTGGTGTCTGAGGCTGGGAGGATTCTACATCTTCCAGCAGATAACCAGTTCGCAGGGGACTGTATATTCCTTGGCCTAAGAAGCCTGGAGGCCCTGCCACAACCGAAGGGACCAGCAAAGCCGTACAAGGCTGGGAGCAGAAAGGAACCCACGTCGCAGGCCATACAGGCGAGAATACACGGACAGCTCGGAAACGTGGGCTGTTACCCTATAACGAGGAGATAGCCAGAAGGAGCGCAGAAAGCACGGTAGGCCTACACCCTCACCCTGACCAGGGCCAATTTCCCCGTTGCTCTCAGACATCCAGGTCCCCTCCTAGCCGGGACTGTTTGTGGGTCAGTTTACCTGTTCTAGTAAAGACCCTGGACTGCAACCTGTTGTGTGTGTGCTCCTTGCCCCTCCAGCACTATCAGCACTGGGACTCTCACTACCATCACTCCCACCATCCATTATGCTGCCCTGGGGCCGCACTCTTCCCGTGGGGAGTCACACTACCCTAGCTGCACACCTCATCAGCCCCAGCGGTCTGCATGCAGCGGCGGTTCCTAATAACCGCAATCCACGGGTGGCGTAGTCGGATATAAACATCAGCACATAACGGACTACCACTGGCCTGACCACCCTGAGCCACGGAACCGGGTTGCCACTACTACTCCCATCATTCCCAGACTGCCCGGATCCGAGTGCCCCACGGCCCAGGGGGCGAGTCACCTACGTTAAGGGTTTTCAGGATGGTCCCTCATGTTACACTTTCATCTGTGAAATGGACACCTGGTTACGGGACTTACTGTAACTTTATTATTGTTATTATAATTATTGTTATTGTTGTAAGCTGTTACAAAATGCTTCAGTCCAGGAGTACTGAATTGTACTAGGGGGGAATGTGGCACCCTGCTACAACAGGTACCACAGGACCCTAAAGGGTGCATGGACGGACTTCTCCACAAGAGGCTCTCATTACATACAAACACCTCCACCCTTCCACCTCATACCACCAGAGGGAGCCCGTTAGGGATATGTATATGGAGGGTGGAGCCAGGCAGTGCAGTGTTTAGTCGGAGAGCGTACTGACGCTGAGAGCAGCGAAGATGCAGCGCGTCTGCTGCTGAGTTCTGAGGGCCCCGAGTGTGGCCGACGGCGAGGAGGAGAGGAGAGAGGAGTTGAGGGGGCAGAGGAGCATCATAGGCTCACCGCGATATACAAACCGGACACCGGGTCCGCGCCTACAGGGTCCCTTTATACCCAGTAAGGATAACCAGCATCACAGGAGAACTACAAGTCCCTGGCAGACCTGAAGCTAGACCCACACAGGACCAGGAACCACGAAGGCCCCAGCGTTACCAGGGATAGTGGTTACCAGCAGAAGGTCCTACTACCGAGCGACAGGTGAAGGAACAGCACGACACATAAGCTAGGCCCAGTTGCAGGCTGGCCAGGAGCATACAGGGAGGCAGACACGGACCAGGAGGGCTTATACCCGCTCACTGGGGAGAAGTCCTGAAGTGCACCCATCCTACTGAGTACCCTGGACCGTACCTGACATCCGCACCAGTAAAGGTATTGAAGCGAATCCCCTGTCTCTGTCAGTTACTCCTGCTGCGCCATCCTCCTGCACTACAAGCCCCAGCATCACCACCATCAAACTCCACACTGCCCCGGGGGTCCGCTCCACCTGTGGGGAGCAGAAACATCCCAGCTGCCATCCCATCACCCCCCCGGAGGTCTGCAGCAGCGCTGGTGATCCTTACCAGGTACCACAGGTGACGTCACAAACTACTTATTTTATTTTTATCTCTATCCAAGTTCCAATCCCCCTTTTGGGTTGACCGCCCTGGGCCACGGACCGGGCCAGCCACTGTGACCTATCCCCCACCAGCATCCATAGGCCCGGCTGCCGAGTACCCCATTGCCCTGGGGGCGCGTCACCAAACTCTGCTGTCAGGAAGGGAATTATGAAGGGAGAAACTAGTCCCTGTCTCTCCTCATTTCTGCTCTTTTTTTTAAATCATTGTTTTTCTGTGCAAATGTGTGTGCATTTATGTCTTTATGTATTGAGTTTTAAACTAAGTAAATAAAGAGAGAATTTTTTAGTTTTTTTTTGTTATGGTTTACATGTTTAAGGGCCCCATAAGTTGATCGCTTTGGTTGTTGATTGAGGGAGCTATGTGGGGGCTCCTATTGTATGTAGGGGGCTATGTATGGGGGTCATACTGTATATAAGAGGCCATGTGGGGGTTCATATTGTATGTAGAGGGCTATGTGGGGGCTCATACTTATATAGGAGGCTATGTGGGGGCTCATATTATATGTAGGGGGCTATGTAGGGGATGTCAGCATACTTAATTCTGCTCAATAGTAAGTCATATAATTAATATAAAAAAATAATTATAATTAATATGTTAATATTGACCAGAGTTAATTTCAGCCACAACAGTCACAGTCTTTCATGTTGCCCCTTAGGAAAATAATTTTCCCACCCCTGCTCTATAATGTATAGTGCTATGTTATGTATAGTGCTGTACATAAGGGAAGAATTTACATGGTGTGCTACGTGTACCACTTTCCTTGTCGGGAATGCCCACACCTTATAAATTGCCCGGGGCCCTGGCTACTCTTAATCCGCCCCCGATGGAGGGGGAAGGCCGCATCAAGAAATATTGTGTGGGATGCATTTAAGGCATTTAATAGAGGGATTTTGCAGTCAGATATAGTGTATGTCTGGAAACAGCTTGAAAAAGAGGAAGAGCAAGTGAAAAGGAAGCCGCAACAGGAAAAAGCGTAATTTATAATATCCCTGGATGAAATTTCAAGAGGAGAATGGGAGGAAGGAAGAAAATATATGAGACAGTCTTGCAGCAAAAGGCACAATAACAGCTAGATATATGAGAAAGGCCCAGGTACATGGAGGGGGGAAGATCGCATCAGGAAATATTATGTGGGATGCATTTAAAGGGAACCTGTCAGCAGTATGATGTCGGGGCGCAGACCCTAATTCCAGCGATGTATCACTTACAGGGGTGGATTAAGAGTAGCCAGGGCCCCGGGCAGTTTAGAAGCCGTGAGCGCCCCCTTCCCAGGTACCCGATGTATCACATGACATGTCACATGATCCTCTTTGATAGATGTGAGTAAAACACAGATGCTCTGGTTACATCTATAGACTGAAAATGACGGATTTTTTTTCCATTATGTACAGTCCTATACACAACATAGCTCTGTATAAAGCAGAGCAGGGGGGAGATTAATATTCCCGAGGGGCCACATGAGAGACCGTGACTGTTGTGGAGGCCGAACCAATAGGCTGAAATTAATTCTGCTCAATAATAATATTAACAAAATAATAAAAAAAATTATATTAACTGTATGACTTAATATTGAGCAGAATAGCCTCCTGCATAGCCTCCTAGATACATAGCCTCCGAGATACAGTATGAGCCCCTGCATAGCCTCCTATATACAGTATGAGCCCCGCATAGCCTCCTAGGTAGAGTATGAGCCCCTGCATAGCCTCCTATATACAGTATGAGCCCCGCATAGCTTCCTAGATACAGAATAAGCCCCTGCATAGCCTCCTAGATACAGAATGAGCCCCTGCATTGAGCAGAATTAAGTATGCTGACATCCCCTATATACAGTAGCTCCCTATATATAGTATGAGCTCACACATAGCTCCCTATATACAGTATGAGCCCTACATAGCCTCCTATATACAGTAAGAGCCCTCAAATTGCCTCCTATATACAGTAGGAGCCCCACATAGCTCCCTATATACAGTATGAACCCGTACATAGCCTCCTAGATACAGTATGAGCCCCTGCATAGCCTCCTAGATACAGTATGAGCCCCTGCATAGCCTCCTAGATACAGTATGAGCCCCTGCATAGCCTCCTAGATACAGTATGAGCCCCTGCATAGCCTCCTAGATACAGAATGAGCCCCTGCATAGCTTGCTAGATACAGATTGGGCCTCTGCATAGCCTCCTAGATACAGAATTAGCCCCTGCATAGCCTTCTATATACAGTATGAGCCCCACATAGCTTCCTAGATACAGAATGAGCCCCTGCACAGCTTCCTAGATACAGAATGAGCCTCTGCATAGCTTCCTAGATACAGAATGAGCCCCACATAGCTTCCTAGATGCAGAATGAGCCCCCGCATAGACTCCTAGATACAGTATGAGCCCCTGCATAGCCTCCTAGATACATAATGAGCCCCTGCATAGCTCCCTATATACAATATGAGCCCGTACATAGCTCCCTATATACAGTATGAGCCCGTACATAGCTCCCTACATACAGTATGAGCCCGTACATAGCCTCCTAGATACAGAATGAGCCCCGCATAGTTCCCTATATACAATATGAGCCCATACATAGCTCCCTATATACAGTATGAGCCCGTACATAGCTCCCTATATACAATATGAGCCTCTACATAGCCCCCTATATACAGTATGAGCCCGTACATAGCTCCCTATATACAGTATGAGCCCCTGCATAGCCTCCTAGATACAGAATGAGCCCCTGCATTGAGCAGAATTAAGTATGCTGACATCCCCTATATACAGTATGAGTCCCCACATAGCTCCCTATATATAGTGTGAGCCCCCACATAGCTCCCTATATACAGTATGAGCCCTACATAGCCTCCTATATACAGTAAGAGCCCCCAAATAGCCTCCTATATACAGTAGGAGCCCCACATAGCTCCCTATATACAGTATGAACCCGTACATAGCCTCCTAGATACAGTATGAGCCCCTGCATACCCTCCTAGATACAGTATGAGCCCCTGCATAGCCTCCTAGATACAGTATGAGCCCCTGCATAGCCTCCTAGATACAGAGTAAGCCCCTGCATAGCCTCCTATATACAGTATGAGCCCCACATAGCTTCCTAGATACAGAATGAGCCCCTGCATAGCTTCCTAGATACAGAATGAGCCCCTGCATAGCCTCCTAGATACAGAATGAGCCCCACATAGCTTCCTAGATGCAGAATGAGCCCCTGCATAGCCTCCTAGATACAGTATGAGCCCCTGCATAGCCTCCTAGATACAGAATGAGCCCCTGCATAGCTCCCTATATACAATATGAGCCCGTACATAGCTCCCTATATACAGTATGAGCCCGTACATAGCTCCCTATATACAGTATGAGCCCGTACATAGCCTCCTAGATACAGAATGAGCCCCGCATAGCTCCCTATATACAATATGAGCCCATACATAGCTCCCTATATACAGTATGAGCCCGTACATAGCTCCCTATATACAATATGAGCCCGTACATAGCTCCCTATATACAGTATGAGCCCGTACATAGCTCCCTATATACAGTATGAGCCCGTACATAGCCTCCTAGATACAGAATGAGCCCCGCATAGCTCCCTATATACAATATGAGCCCGTACATAGCTCCCTATATACAGTATGAGCCCGTACATAGCTCCCTATATACAATATGAGCCCGTACATAGCTCCCTATATACAGTATGAGCCCCTGCATAGCCTCCTAGATAGAGAATGAGCACCTGCATAGCTCCCTAAATACAATATGAGCCCGTACATAGCCCCTATATACAATATGAGCCCTTACATAGCTCCCTATATACAGTATGAGCCTGTACATAGCCTCCTAGATACAGTATGAGCCCCTGCATAGCTCCCTATATACAATATGAGCCCGTACATAGCCCCCTATATAAAATATGAGCCCCTGCATAGCTCCCTATATACAATATGAGCCCCAGCATAGCTCCCTATATACAATATGAGCCCCAGCATAGCTCCCTATATACAATATGAGCCCGTACATAGCTCCCTATATACAGTATGAGCCCGTACATAGCTCCCTTCTCTGATCGACTCTCAGTTCCACAGCCAACTCAGAGAATGGTCGAATCCCTCTCTGGTGGCGGCAAAATGCAGCTGCCTGAGCGACACCTCTGACCACCGCATGAGGTGGTCCGAAGACACCCCCTGACGGCTGTGCCCAGGTCACATGCCCCCCTGATTCCTCTAGGTACGGCCCTGTACAGTCTATATGAGAATACATGACTGGTATCTATAATATAACGGGAGATGAGTGTCTCTGTCTGAAGCCTTTATAGACTGTGCACGGACTGCACGCAATGCGCCTGCGCAGTCTGGCCAGAGACAGAAGAACGCATGGAGCCGTTACAGGTGAGAGGGAGGACGAGGATAAAGGATTGTGATGCTGAAGAACGCATTATGAGTAAGAGCTGACCCCATACCGCTATCTCTGGCGCCATTAGGACACATACCTTGATCTCTGGCTCCATTTTGTTGAAGACACTGTGTGCAAATTTGTCAACAAAATGGCCCTGGAGATCGCGCTATGCTCAGGCGCGAACTCTGGCGCAACACTCCTCCAGCCTCACCGGAAGAACAGCAGAACAGGCAGAATGGGGGAGCATATACCAGGATGGGGGAGCATACTCCGGGATGGGGGAGCATTCGGTTTCAGTCATGGGGTCTGGTCCGGCACCGGTTCAGTCATTGCTTTGAGAATACAGAGCACCCGATGTAACCTCGGCCCTGACTGACAGCCGGCCTCAATGTAGAGCCAGTGTCAGTCAGTGCTGGGGGCGCGGTTATAGGGGACGCTCTGTATACATAGAGTGGTGACCGAACTGGCGCCGTCCCACCCCCATGACTGAAACCGAATGCTGGCGAGAAGAATAAAGTTAATTTTCTCCCCGCTGCATTCAGCTGCTGGGCAGTATAATAACGCTGTTAACCTGCACATTACCTGTTATATATGCAGGTTAATAGTGTTATCTCTGATGACAGGATCCCTTTAATTCTGTAGCACAACAATTGTTTGTTTGAAATTTGTTTGTGTTTTAAAAACATGCAAATAAAATAAATAAAATTGTGACCATGAGACAGATCTGGGGGCTCATAGTGCAATACGAGAGATTGGGATCGCGCCTGCACCTTACACATCCCTGTGTAGCTCCAGCCTTAGTGACCACACACATCCATCGCTCGGACAGCGTGCCAGCATGCCTGATCGTTTCTCCCATCTCCTGGCGCCGGCAGTGCACGGCGGCTGCGAAGGCCGGATCTGATAGATATACACACGGGCCATACAATACACTGCACAGACCCTATGACAACACTTCCTGGCACAGCACACTGGTGGGAATAGTTTTGTATTTTCATTGCAAATGACAAAGAAATCGGCACCGAAAATAAGAAAAAAAAATCAGATTGTGAGATTCTTGCAAAAATGTCACTTTCTCTTATTGAGCAGAGATAATAAAGTACACCCCTGTCAGTGTCAGCCACGTCCATTGTGTGAGACCTCTGCTGCTATCAGTGAATAGACACCACCTGCGCTCAGGTGCAACTAATGACTGCTTCCATTACCTTTCCACAAGCAGAGATCCGGACACCTCAGGTCACGTGACACCAAAGGAAAAACAAGAAGTGAAGGTGTAAGACAGAGCGCACTACAAGCCGCAGCATGCTGACAATACAATGCACACCTACCTCTCAGGGCACTGTACGGCGCCAGCCTCCGACGGGTCTCAACCTGCACACTGCCTGCTCCCGGCTCACACATCCTGGAGGCCGGGCCATTCCTGCTCTGCCTGACATCATGAGGCAGGGAGGGCCCAGCGTCGGTGCACGATCATCATGACAACATGCTGCCGAGGCGGCCGGCTAGGAGCAGCTGCACAGCGTGAGTGGCCACCTTACTTTTAAATAAACGCGACCGGCTGCCCGCGCTGTGTATGCTGGGTCCGCTCTGCCTGACGTCATGTGGCAGAGCGGGCTCAGCATCATTCAAGCCATCTGCAGCCGCAGGCCCGCGTCGGTAAAAAAAATCATTGGGATTGCGAATTATAATGGGGGAAATTCATGGACCCCCCCCCCCGGAGCCTCGTGCCCCGGGCGGTAGCCCAGATTACCCTCATTATAATACGCCTATGATCACTTAGTTTACTGGTTGCAGCAGTTGTGATAGAATCACAGTTTTCTCTGCTGCAGAACAAGCAGAGCTCAGTTGTTGAGCTTTGTTTAACCCCGCACACACCACAGCTTTCTGTGTACATTGTATAGTGACAGAGAGCTGCTAATCACTGCTGAGAGTGGGGTTGGACTACCAGACATAAGGCAACTTTTCCTGTAGTGATAATTTCCTGCTGATACAACACTGATTGTATTGAAGCAGCAAAACGCAGCCCAGTAACTAAGGTTAGATAACTTAGCTTAGCATTCCTGAGCACTTGGTCTGAGCTACACATACTGCCACATCCTGAGGCCTCTGACTAGCTAAGTTATCTAACCTTGTCTTTTTGTAACATTACCTGTTTTATTTACTCCTGATGAACATCATAGAGAGGAGAAACGCATTAATTGTTACCAATTTTGGGTTGTTTGTATAAGTGTTCATCTATAACTACTTTTTCTATTGGTATGAATATAGCCATGATGTCAGATCATTTGGGCTCCTATCTATTAAATATATCATAATTTGCCCTGCCTCAATTTGACCCACCCCTATTGCCAAAAGGGATAGACAGGGTTAGGAGAGACAGCAGTCGAGGAGTGGGGGCGCCATTGCGCAGGATAAAAGGGTGCCAACCTCCACTATTGGGTAGGGGCAGGTCTAGGGCCATATAAGGGTCATTACCCCTTCCTGTCACTATTCATCTTTTATATGGAGTATTTTTTCATCCTTACAAAGATTTAAACCAATAGATATGTGTTAATATGGTCCTGAGCCTATAAAGTGACACGTGGTTATTTGGTCTGCTACTCATTCACCACTGACCTAGAAGTACTATAGGTACCATTTTGTGCTGGCTGATCCTTTATTTACTAAATGACAGGCATAAATGTGCAATAAGCTGTGTCTATACATTTGTTGTCAACTTAAAAGACACTGCTATATATGCCTAAAGCACCAGCACTTTAAATAAGTCTCTGTGGTCTACAGCACCAGCGCTTTTTTTCTATGTTGGTGATATCATGAAACCAGACATAAAAAATAGGGTTATATGGCAGCAGCATTGTCTACTGGTACTTTTTCCTAGTTTCTCCCAGTATTAGGGCCCTCACAGGGCAAGGAGGGACAGCCGCCGAGGAGCGGGGGCGCCACTGGCGTAGGAAAAAGGGTGCCAACCTCCACTGTCAGGTAGGGGTGAGTTTGAGTGTGAGTTATAGGGACATTTAGTTCCTTTTTATATATGTCTTTCAACAGGGTGATGTGTCTTTTGTATTGTATTTTATTAAGTAATTATTAAAAGTAATGCTTTAAGTCTATTTTCCTAAAAAGTACGAAGCAGAACCGGTGAATTATTGTAAAAAGGCGAGTGGTGCCAGCATAAAGTGTGGTGTTGATGTGAGAAATGTCTGTGAGTTGTGCTTATCTCATTGCTGGCCTATTGTGATAGGTGAGTGGATGAGTGAGTGGGACATGGAGTCCCCCTATATGGTGACATCCAAGGCATGTGTGTCAGAAGCAGTGCTGTTTGTAACAGGAGGTTGTAAACTATTGAGTGAATGGTGTCATTAACAAAAGATAAGTACTGGGTTTAACTATATATTGTACACATTTATATTGTACACTAATCAGTTCCCTGAGATTGATAAGGGATGACTAAGAGATTTTATGAGATTCTAGGTATTTTATTACCAGTTGATAGTACTATCCTAGTAAGACTGATATGATATACATGTGAGTGCATTATATGTAGTCTCTTTTCAGCTTCTATTATTAGTATAGCAATAAAAGATAATTTTAAGGATATTTAATCCCTTTCCCGTATTCAGTGAATTTTTGACCCACAGGATTTAAAGATGCTACAGTCGACTATCAGTGATTTGTCAAGTTTAAGTTGCAAGCAAATGTATTCAACCCCAGTTGCAAATTAGGTTTATTAGCGAAATTTACAAACTTTCTGCTGTTTGCAATAAACTAATCAAGAACATTTTCAGTAGCTCAACACAACTAATTTAACAAGTGAGATTTGAAGAAGTATGTTGCAGCATGCAAATCTAAGAATATTAGTAAACTGAAGGCCGTTGACCATGAGGATTGGGCTAAGATTCCTCAGGCACACTGCCAGTAGCTGGCCACACCACAGTCGGGCTACGCATCATGTTTCCAGCAAGTTATAATAGCAAAAGGGTGATCTACTAAGTTCTTAAGACTATTGTCATAAAGGGGTTGAATAAGACTACACTGTGTTCCAAATTATTATGCAAATAATATTTTCTCAGATTTTCCCAAATTACCTATATGAATTGCAGTCATTGTAATTTTCCAGTCAAATAACTATTAGAGTACAATTGAAAGATTTTTGTACAAACTGCCTATGATAACACTATATTTAAAAAAAAATAAAAAACTCAAACTGCACTCAAAATGCATGTTCCAAATTATTATGCACAGCAGAGTTTTCAACCTTTTCATTTTAATAAAGAACAAAAAAATTATAAGCATTAGCAGGTTATTACAAACTGAAATCAAACAGTTTTCAACTCAAAACTTTATTCTAGGTGATGTTACATTTGCACATAGGACCGCTTGTTCGAAAGGAGCTTCTGAACTCTCTCGTCCATTGAATTTATCAGGTTTTGGATGGTTTCTGCTTTAATTGTTTTGCATGAGGACAGAATACCCTCCCAGAGCTGATGCTTAGATGTGAACTGCCTCCCACCATCATAGACACTCCTTTTGATGATGCTCCAGAGGTTCTCGATGGGGTTGAGGTCAGGGGAGCATGGGTGCCACACCATAAGTTTGTCCCCTTTTATGCCCATAGCAGCCAGAGATGCAGATGTGTTATGTGCAGCATGAGACGGGGCATTATCATGCATGAAATGATCTCGATGGTCCAGATGGATGGAGTGGAGGATGGCTGGTTGATGGACACCCCATGCAAACACGGCTACGGCACTAACAAGGAGGAGGTGGAGTAATGTTTTGGGCTGGAATCATGGGGAGAGAGATTGTCGGCCCTTTTAGGATCCCTGAAGGGGTAAAGATGAACTCCATAATGTATGTTGAGTTTCTCAAACAGCACTTCCTTCCATGGTTCAAGAAGAAGAATCGTGCATTCCGCAGCAAGATCATTTTCATGCATGATAATGCCCCGTCTCATGCTGCACATAACACATCTGCATCTCTGGCTGCTATGGGCATAAAAGGGGACAAACTTATGGTGTGGCACCCATGCTCCCCTGACCTCAACCCCATTGAGAACCTCTGGAGCATCATCAAAAGGAGTGTCTATGATGGCGGGAGGCAGTTCACATCTAAGCAACAGCTCTGGGAGGGTATTCTGTCATCATGCAAAACAATTGGAAGCAGAAAACATCCAAAACCTGACAAATTCAATGGACGAGAGAGTTCAGAAGCTCCTTTCGAACAAGCGGTCCTATGTGCAAATGTAACATCACCTAGAATAAAGTTTTGAGTTGAAAACTGTTTGATTTCAGTTTGTAATAACCTGCTAATGCTTATAATTTAAAAAAATGACCATTTTTTTGTTCTTTATTAAAATGAAAAGGTTGAAAACTCTGCTGTGCATAATAATTTGGAACATGCATTTTGAGTGTGTTTTGAGTTTTTTATTTTTTTTAAAATATACTGTTATCATAGGCAGTTTGTACAAAAACCTTTCAATTGTACTCTAATAGTTATTTGACTGGAAAATTACAATGACTGCAATTCATATAGGTAATTTGGGAAAATCTGAGAAAATATTATTTGCATAATAATTTAGAACACAGTGTACAGTCGTCAGTGTTAATTTTGGAGAAATCACTTGTTATATTAGTTGTTTTGAGGTAATTAAATTATTCTTGTTTTATTGGTTTATTACAAACAGCAGAAAGTTTGTAAATTTTGCTAACAAACCTAATTTGCAATTAGGGGTGAAATATTTTGATTGGAACTGTATAGGTGAACAATGGCTACTCAATAAGCTTGTTGTAAAAATCTGAAATTGATTAACCTCACTCAAATATCAGGGTTAGATTAAAAAAAAAAAAGTGACCAGATTGGGACAGTGATGCAGCCGTGCCACACCTGAAAGCTGTAGCTGATGCACATTTTTATTTATTCATCAAGCAATCTCTTGATTTTTCTACTGAAACAGTGGCTCCAGTGCAAAATTAAGTAATTGATTAACCCCTTTAAAGCCCAAGATGTACTAGTACGTATCTGCGCCCTGGGACTTAAGAGTCAGATACGCATTAGTACGTCATGGCGATCGCGCCCGCCACACAGGCTGTGGGGGCGCGATTGCCGCCAGATGTCAGCTGATTGTCACAGCTGACACCCGGTGCTATGTGCTGGGAGCGGTCCCGCACCGCTCCCGGCACATTAATCCCCGCAATGCTGCAATCGAAGTCGATCGCAGCATTGCAGTGGCAAGGGGAGGTGATCGCGATACTCACCTCTCCTGCCGGCGTCGAACGCTGTCTGCCGCTGCTTCCCAGATGTTGCCATGATGACCCGACATCGTCATGACAACATCCGTGTCACCAGACAGCAGGAAGATACTTTGGTCATGCGCAGTGCATGACCAAAGTATCTTCTGCATCTGCAGCGCTGACAGCCTGTATAGCACAGGGATGGTGCTCCATCCCTATGCTATACAGGCGATCAGAATAAAAAAAGTGAAAGTCCCATAGTGGGACAAAGAATAAAAGTAAAAAAAGTGTTAAAAAATTAAAAAAAAAATTAAAAAAATTAAAAAATATAAAAAAAATAATCCACCAAAAATAAAAATATAATGTACCCATCAATAAATATTGCTATGAAAAAAAAAAACAATAAAAGTACACATATTTGGTATCGCCGCGTCCGGAACAACCGGACCTATAAAACTGTCCCACTAGTTAACCCCTTTAGTGAACACAGTAAAAAAAAAACAAAGCAAAAAACAATGCTTTATCATCATACTGCCAAACAAAAAATGTAATAACACGCGATCAAAAAGACAAATATAAATAAAAATGATACCGCTGAAAACGTCATCTTGTCCCGCAAAAAACAAGCCACAATACAACTCCATCAGCCGAAAAATAAAAAAGTTATAGCTCTCAGAATAAAGCGATGCAAAAAAATATTTTTTTCTATAAAATAGCTTTTATTGAGTAAAAGAAAAGCGACATAACATAGAAAAACTATATAAATGTGGTGCCGCTGTAAACGTACTGACCCGAAGAATAAAGATACCTTATCAATTTTACCACACGCGGAACAGAATAAAAAAATTTAAAAAAAAAACAATTCCTGAATTGTTGGTTTGTGTTTATTCTGCCTCCCAAAAATCGGAATAGAAAGTGATCAGAAAATGTCACGTGCCTGACAATGGCACCAATAAAAACATCAACTCATCCTGCAAAAAACAAGCCATCACATGACTCTGTCGGCTAAAATATGGAAAAACTATAGCTCTCAAAATATGGCAATACAAAAACTAGATTTTACAAAAAAATGCGTCTTTTAGTGTGTGACAGCTGTCAGTCATAAAAATCCAATACGATTCTGGTATCGCTGTAATCGCACCGACCCAAAGAATAAAGTCGTCTAATCACTTATACCGCACGAGGAACAGCGTAAAAAATAAACTCTAGGGTTAGGATTAGGGTTGTGCTAGGGTTAGGGTTGGGGTTAGGGTTGGCTAGGGTTGGGCTAGGGTTAGGGGTTAGGGTTGGGCTAGGGTTAGGGTTGGGGTTAGGGTTAGGGGCTAGGGGTTAGGGTTGGGATAGGGTCAGGGTTGGGGTTAGGGTTGGGATTAGGGTTGGAATTAGGGTTAGGGTTGGGCTAGGGTTAGGGGTTACGGTTGGGCTAAGGTTAGGGTTTGGGATAGGGTTGGGGTTAGGGCTAGGGTTGGGCTAGGGTTAGGGTTAAGGCTGTGGTTAGGGTTGAGCTAGGGTTGGGGTTGTGGTTAGGGTTAAGGTTGGGGTTTGGGTTAGGGTTGGGCTAGGGTTAGGATTGGGCCAGGGTTAGGGCTGTTGTTTTTTTCAAAAGTAAAAAAAAAAAGATGACGATATGGCGACTAGTGTTGAGCGCAAGTGCTTGCTACTTAAGTTTGCATCGGGTGCTCGGGTATGCACTGAGTATCGAGGGTGCTCAAGTGACATGCTCGAGTCTCCGCCCCATATGCTTCGCGGCCAAAAAATCCTCGCGGGTATTGCCTGTCATGCACGAGCAATCCCCGCATGTTATTTTTTGGGTGTCTAATAACCGTGAAACATGTGGGCGGAGACTTAAGCATGTCACTCGAGCACCCACGATATATGGTGCATACCTGTGCACTCAAGTAGCGAGCACTTGCGTTTAAGACTAATGACAACTTATTCAATATGATGACCTAATGTTATCAAATTCTGTGTCGTACCTCTGGGTTCAAAATGTTCACTACACCCCTTGATAAAATCCTTGAGGGGTGTAGTTTCCAAAATAGGGTCACTAGTGAGGGGTTTCCACTATTTAGGCACATCGGGGCTCTCCAAACGCGACATGGAGTCCGCTCTCGATTCCACCCAATTTTGGGTTCAAAAAGTCACACAGTGCTCCTTCCCTTCTGAACTCTGCTGTGCGCCCAAACACTGTATTTTCCCCACATATGGGGTATTGGAGTACTCAGGAGAAATTGCACAAAAGTTTTTTGGTCCATTTTCTCCTCTCTTATTGTGAAAATAAAAAATTGGGGGCTGAAAAACATTTTTGTGGGAAAAATGTGAAAATTTTATTTTTACGGCTCAATGTTATAAACTTCTGTGAAGCACCTGGGGGTTCAAGGTGCTCACCACACATCTAGATAAGTTCCCTGAGGGGTCTAGGTTCCAAAATGGTGTCACTTGTGGGGGGTTTCCACTGTTTAGGCACATCAGTGGCTCCCCAAACCCAACATGGCGTCCGCTTACTATTCATGCAAATTTTTTATTCAAAAAGTGAAATGGCGCTCCTTCCCTTCCAAACCCTGCCGTGCGCCCAAACAGTGGTTTTTCACTATGGGGTATCTGCGTGCTCAGGGGAAATTGCACAACAAATTTTGGGGTCCATTTTTTCCTGTTACCCCTGCGAAAATAAAAAAATTGGGTCTAAAGTAACATTTTTGTGAAAAAAGTTAAATGTTAATTTTTTTCTTCCACATTCCAAAAATGTGGTTTTGAGCACCTTGAGGGGTGCAGTTTTTAGAATGGTGTCACTTTTGGGTATTTTCTGTCATAAAGACCCCTCAAAGTGACTTCAAATGTGATGTGGTCCATAAAAAATGGTTTTGTAAATTTTATTGGAAAAATGAGAAATCGCTGGTCAACTTTTAACCCTTATAGGCAGCTCCCTAATAAAAAAAAAATTTTGGCTCCAAAATTGTGCTGATGTAAAGTAGACATGTGGGAAATGTTATTTATTAACTATTTTGTGTGACATATCTCTCTTATTTAAGGGCATAAAAATTAAAATTTTGAAAATTGCTAAACTTTCAAAATTTTCGCCAAATTTGTGTTTTTTTCACAAATAAACACATGTGATAGCGAATAAATTTTACCGCAATCATGAAGTACAATATGTCACGAAAAAACATTCTCAGAATCAGGGGGATCCGTTGAAGCGTTCCAGAGTAATTACCTCATAAAGTGACAGTGGTCAGAATTGTAAAAATTGGCCTGGTCATTAACGTGCAAACCACCTTGGGGGTAAAGGGGTTAATTAGCAATTTGAAAATATCAATGAATGTTAGCCTTTGCTGTTTTTGTTTTTGACTGTGATTTTTCTGCGCCGTTTGGCCTTACTCTCAGAGTGATGAACAAGTAATTTGATATGCAAATTGCCTATTCAGAGAAAAAGAGGTCTTGAACTCTGTAGGGCAAGCTACTGGAAGCATCAATTCTACAAGTCACAATCAACCCTTTAACGAGTCGTGAAATATGACTTAGGATAAAAGCCAAATCAGAATCTAAATTTGCAGAAACGGTGTTTCGGGCTGTTTGCCCTCGTCAGTGCAAAGTATGAGAACTGATTTGGCTAGGTGAGAGGCTCTGGACTGAGGTCTAAGGGGTAACGGTTCTCCTTGTGGAGAGTGACATACCGGCTCTGGCACGTCAAGGTAAGGAAGCTTATTCGCCGTGCAATTCTCCTCTGGGAAATGTACTGTAATATGCAAATTGCCTCTTCAGAGAAGAAGATGACTTGAACTCTATAGTGCCACCTATTGGAAGCAGCAATCCTATAAGTCACAATCAACCCTTTAACGAGTCGTGCAATATGACTTAGGATAAAAGCCAAATCAGAATCTCAATTTGCAGACACGGTGTTTCAGGCTGTTGGCCCTCGTCAGTGCAAAGTATGAGAACGGATTTGGTTAGATGAGAGTAATTTGAATCACCTATGCACTGACCTCAGGGCTGTCATTGCGTATTTGGGATTGTGCTCCACTAAGAAGTCTGAGGCTTTCCCTAGATTCAGTTTAAACATGTATACTTGAAACTCTTTAGGAGTGCTTTTGCGATGGGGGGTACAAAATTGTGAACTTTTACCAACAGCTTGTACCCCAAATCCTAACTCTGTATCTTGTTCATGTACCCTAGATGCCGGGTGTGTACTCCAACCCATACCTTATTTCTTTACCCGGAGTTCCATTATGAGCCTGCAGAGACCCTACTACAGATCTTGGATTGCCTGGTCATCTTCTCAGTATTTGCTCTTCAGTCTCAAACTCAGCTCCTCTGTCTTCCTCAAGTCCAATATCTTAAACTTCTGAATCTCCCTTGCATTTTGAATCTTGATCCAAGAATCTAAAGTATGTATACTGTACCCTGTGGCCTAGAGAATTATCAGGAGTTCCAGTATGAGTCTACTGAGAATCTCATGCAGGATTGCTATGGACTGACCGATCCTCTGTCTGGTGGTTGCGCTTGAACCGCTGAATTAAGTCCCCTGTCTGGAATTCAGGTGTTTATCTATCTAATCCAAAAATTTAACATATTCCCAAAAATTTGTAATCTGTGTCTGAAATGTTATCCTGTTTTTGTATTTAATTTTTTACTCAGCATGTACTATTTATTTGGTCCCCTCTACTGGTCTGTAGCTGAGACAGATCCACACATAACATGAATGTAAAACATGCTAATGTGAAATTGGCCTAAAGTGTGTTTTGTGTGTTTGTCATGACCATCATATGCATAAAAACGAATAAACTGAAACAAATAAAAGTACACAATGTGTTAATAATTCCTGTATTACGGGAATGCCATGCCAAAAGTCTTTCTTGATAATCTAAATACACTAAATCCTTCCATTCATTTCCAGAATGTATTAACCTACAAGTGCTGACTTGCACAATTCTAAAAAAATGTTTATATAGTTTCCTACTGTGCAATGCATTGACTGTTACACACATTTAGGTTCTTTTTTTTAATCAGATCTTATTGAAAAATATACAACAGGTAACAGTTGTGCAGAGTTCGATTACACATTGCAACATCAGTTATCTCGTGTTATTGTACAAAGTCGTAATGTGAATCATGACGTATAAAAAATAAAGTTAACTCTTAATATTTTCCTTATTTTTATATGTTCTAATAAAACGGAACACCCTTTGCCCCCTTTGATATACCAGAGAAATCTCTATTTATCCTAAGTCCTAAACATTTAGGTTCATTGAGACAGTGCAATCTACTCTTCAGACAAGATAAATACTTCGCCCAATAAGGGTGCTTTTGTGGCACCCCAGGGGTCCGGTTGCCACAGTGGCATTGCCTCCCTCACAAGAGGTGATGCCATGCCTGGAAGCAAGCAGGGGTCCCCTGGTCAGGTATACCAGCATACAACACTTTCCTGGCTCCAGTCCAGCAAGGGGAGCTCCTCCCCTTAGCAACTGGGATCTGGAGGCGGCTTTAGTTAGAGTTAGTGAGAGGAGTTGAATACAGGACAGCGACGACGAAAGACCTGGGGAGTGGCGCTGCACGGAAGCTCACCCCAGAGAGGAGCGTATAAGAACCGGACACCCGAGTCAGAGGTTGCGGGGCACTGAAGGCCCAGCAGCAGAAACCGGAGGGCAGGAGACTGCAGATCTCCTGGCCCCATCAGACGCCCGGAGGCTCAGCAGCACCATAGGGCCCAGCACCGCTACGTGTGAGCGACACTCCGGGAAGGCCCGAGCTGCCTGCCATACGGGTGAGCACAAAGACGTTTTACTCAGGGATGAGGGCCACAGCACAGCTATAAGCACTAGGGCCAAAGAGATTAGCGCAAAGTGAAGGCCTACAACTTCATCTGGCGATTTGCATTCCCAACTTGCTTCCAGGCCGCCCGGACCTCTACTACCAGCTAGTACCCGTGCCCCGGTCTGCCTAACCACCGCAAGTAAAGATAAGAGGAAACCGCCATTAAGTTGTGGACTGATTATTGTTACTCTCGCGCCCGGACTGACTGGTGTGAGTGTGATTAGTGATCCCACTGTACCATGAACCGAGGAGTGCCTGGAGGGGCATAACTAAGTATCAACCTGATCCGACCAAGGTCACACGGCGGCTCAGTCGACTCCGTGAACCAGGGAGGAACCGAGCAGAGGGACCAGGTGCTACTCCAGGTCAGACCCCAGTCACAGCTGTTGACCCACACCGGGGAATGCAGGAACAGGCAGGTTAGCTGGTATGCAGACAGGTGGGCACTGGCAGGCACGGCTGGTATGAAGGCAGGTGGGTACTAGCAGGCACGGCTGGTATGAAGGCAGGCGGGTGCTGACAGGCATGGCTGGAATGCAGACAGGCAGATACTGGCAGGTATGAACGCAGGCTGGATAGGGACCAGTACAGACTGGGATACAGGAACAGAGCCGCAGGTGCGATGGACTAGCAGAGCAAAACCGCAGGAGCGGTGAACAAGCAGAGCGGCGCAAAACCGCCGGTGCGGTGAACAAGCAGAGCGGAGCAAAACCGCAGGTGCGGTAAACAAGCAGAGCAGAGCGGAACCGCAGGTGCGGTAAACAAGCGGAGCAGTGCGGAACCGCTGGAGCGGTGAACAAGCAAAGCAGAGTGGAACCGCAGGTGCGGTAAACAAGCAGAGCAGAGCGGAACCGCAGGTGCGGTAAACAAGCGGAGGAGAGCGGAACGGCAGGTGCGGTAAACAAGTAGAGCAGAACCGCATGTGCGGTAAACAAGCGGAGCAGAGCGGAACCGCCGGAACGGTGAGCAAGCAGAGCAGAACAGAGCAGAAGGTGAAGGCAGACAGGACAGGGCTCTGTTCACATGGAACAGACTGGAAGATACAGGAAGATGGCTAGAACACAGGAGGTAAATACAGAGGCAGGGAAACAGAATGAGCAGAACCAGATACACACAAGGTACTTACAATGAAGTAGCGAGTGGACAGAAAACTCACAAACAGAAGTACAGAGACAACGAGTTGGAGTTAGGTGCAGGTTAAGACACTGCAGGAAAAGGGAAGGTACAAACATGGAAACAAACAAGAAACGTGGTAGGACACTGTTCAGACAGGAACTGAAACAGAAACAAGATACAGAAATGAGCCTGGGAACTCAGCCCCCAGGGTGGCGGAAACAGACAGGAAACAGGCCTGGGTATACAGCCCCCAGGGTGGCAGAACAGACAGGTAACAGGCCTGGGTATACATCCCCCAGGGTGGCGGAACAGACTAGATACAGGACAGGACCTGGCAATTCAGTTGCAAAGGACAAACTGAGAGAAAGTGATGCTCAGGCACCTCCTACTGGGCGGAGGGGATTTAAGTATCCAGTGACTCACAGCAATAGGCTGGGGATGCAAAAGGACTGTGCACACAGTAGCTATAAGAAACAAGCAGAAAGCCGCGCCGATGCACTAAGCAATCAGACAAGAGACATGGACAGAGCAGGTACTGGAGCAAAGAGTGCAGCATGGACTGACAGGTAAGATTGCGGTCTTGCATGGTGGGAGGTGGTGCACCATGCAAGCACGCCGCCAGGGATGTTACAATTATTAACTGTGCCATCCACTGCACTACACTGCACAGCAACATCTATAACATCACCATTTCCTGCCCTGGAGCTAAGCTCTGCCTGTGGAGAGCTGAACCAACTCTGCTGCATCACCATCAGCTCCCGAGGATCTGCATCGCAGTGGCGGCTCCACATAGCCGCATACCATAGGTGGCGTCACGAACATTATATAAAAACTATATTCCCTTTTCTTTAAAACCCCTTTTATTGACCGCCCTGGGTTACGGACCGGGTCACCGCCACTGTAACATTCCCCAGCATCGACCGGCCCGGCTACCGAGTACCCCACTGCCCAGGGGGCGCATTATCTTGGCGTCATGAACAGGATACACGAAGCCTGGTAAAACCGGGTCCTGTGTGTCACAAAGACTGTGTATAACTGTATAAACTGCAGCCATTACTGTAGCACATGCAGCGTTAATGATATGCGGGGTGTCCCATCATGGGCGGAGCCTCGGAATCAGTGCCAAAATAGGCCCCTCCCACTTGCATAGACTGTACCAGAGTTGTCTATCACTCAGGCTGAAAGGTGCCAGCCTTCCCCTTTGCATCAGACTGAGGGGGGACATTGTCGCCTCCCCCTGCAGAGGGCTGTGTCAATGTCAGTATCTTCGCATATGTGCGATGGCACAGTATGTATTGCACATGAATATGTTAAAGGGGGGGGAAGAAAAAACCTGCAATAATCAATAACTGCAAAAAATTCATCTGCACTGGAGCCAAAGCAAGTCAATGTGCATATAAGATATACAGGTATATAGACATAATTGGCATGTATCAAAAGTAAAAATTACTTACAAATAGTATGCTAAATTGCTCCCACAGACCGGACCGCGTCCACCCCGACGCGCGTTTCGGCAAGCGCCTTCGTCAGGGGGTGGAGACTTCAGGCAAAACAGGAAGTATAAAAACAGACGGGAAACCAATGAGAAGGTGCCAATCGTATAACGGGCGTGTGGTTGTGGACCAATCAACAAGAAGGGGGCGTGGTGTGACTCGATGCGAGCTCTGGCGTCAGCACGTCTCCGCGACAACCATTTCATGTGACCCGCAGTCATGGGACCACGTGAGAACACGTGACCCGGAACCACAGGGCCCCATTGAAGACGCGGCCGGCACGGAGACCACACAGACACCAGAGCGCGCCCGCG
This sequence comes from Phyllobates terribilis, assembly GCF_046119375.1. Classification (NCBI taxonomy): domain Eukaryota; kingdom Metazoa; phylum Chordata; class Amphibia; order Anura; family Dendrobatidae; genus Phyllobates; species Phyllobates terribilis. The sequence continues at coordinate 308,979,682 of NW_027362761.1, forward strand.
TGCCGCCATCTCCAAGGTGATAAAGGAGGCGTGATATGACGCATATGATGTAACGGCAACCGAGGGCAGCCGCGACCCCTGCCATAGAACATGAGGTCCCTGATGGCGGTAAGATTCCCTCCACAATACGGCCCAAGTCCAAAAAATTTCCAGCCCTTTCAACATGTTCCAATATTGATTTATTTGTCCAAATTGTAGCCAAAGATTTGGAGACGCTCACCAAGAAGGCAACACATGACAATCTTAGCAAGGCGGAACGCCTCTCCTTAGACAGATTACAAAATCTTGATGATGTGGTAATAAAACCGGCCGATAAGGGTGGTAACATCGTTATCTGGCCTACACATATGTATGAGGTAGAGGCGTTTCGCCAACTTGGAAATGTAGATTGTTATAAAAAACTAACGTATAACCCCTCTAGTGGTTTTCAATCACAACTTTGTAGTCTATTATCATTGGCCAAGGACAATGGAGTCATAACTAAGGAACTTTTCTTGCCACTCCAAGTTAATGAGCCCACTATTCCCACACTGTACCTTCTTCCAAAGATACACAAGAAAATGGAGAGACCACCGGGCAGACCGATTGTCTCGGGTATGGGCAACTACTTCGAGCAGGTCAATAAATTTATTGACGCAAAACTCCAACCTTTGGTGGAATGTCTTCCGTCATTTACAAAAGATACGAGTGAATTCTTAAAAAAGGTTGATGGATTACATATCAACGATGATACGCTATTGGTCACATGTGATGTAGAGTCCCTCTACACTAACATCAGGCATGCGGATGGAATCAAAGCTGTTCAATTCTTTTTACAAACCTCTAATACATCTACTGCAATGTTTTCCTTTATTCTACAACTTTTGGAATTTTCCTTATCACATAATTTTTTTGTTTTTAAGGGGTCTTTCTACCTGCAGCTCCAAGGAACAGCGATGGGCGCAGCTTTTGCGCCCTCATATGCCAAACTGTTCCTGGGGCTGTGGGAGAGAGACCTCTTCCTGTCGGATCGTTTCTCGTCAATGGACCGCGTCCTCTTTTGGACGCGGTACATTGACGACATATTCCTGATCTGGCAGGGGACTAGGGATTCTCTCACTGATTTTATGTCTAAGTTGAACAACAATGACTATAACATTCACCTTACGTTTGAGGCGTACGTTTCATCCATTAACTTTTTGGATGTGAATATTAAACGTGATACCAACAATGTATTACAAACTGACATGTATCGTAAGCCAACTTCTGTTAACTCGCTCCTACACGCTTCTTCAGCTCATTCCTCCTTTATGATCAACTCTATGCCTGTTGGTCAATTTTTGAGACTTCGTAGGATTTGTTCTTCGGATACAGATTTTGAGAAACGAGCCTTGGATCTTAGGGCCCGTTTTCATGAACGTGGCTATAGCCACAGAATGGTCAAAAGGGCTTACCATAGAGCCAAACATACACCACGCGAACAACTCTTGTATTCCTCCAAACAATCAACTGACAAGAATTATGTTCGCTTCATTACGACGTTCAATGCCCATGCTGAGGCCATGAGACAATGTCTTGATAGATTTTGGCCTATTCTCTTGGCAGACCCCATATTATCTAAGTACCTTTCGGACAAACCACAAATTACTTTTCGGAGATCCAAAAATCTATATGATCAATTAGTCACAAGTCACTATCAATCTACGCCCCCTAAGACATTTTTGGATAGCAACCCTCAGATAGGAGGTTGCTCACCATGTGGGCGATGTGTGGCATGTCCCAATATTGAACGATTGAACACTTTTGCGGATTCAAAGGGACTCAGATCATATAAAATTAATTAAAAAATTTCTTGTACAACTAAGGCTGTTATATATTATGCCACCTGCCCATGCCCTAAAATTTATGTTGGGATGACAACTCGACAATTAAAGGTGCGGGTACGTGAACACATCTTGGGTATTATGACTGCTAGAGATGAGAAAGATGTATCAATTCTGAAGACAATCCCTAGACACTTTAAAATCCATCACGATTGTGATAGTACGAAATTTATGGTCCGCGGTATTGACTCCATTTCTCCCACTATTCAAGGAGGTAACGTTAGTCGCAATCTTGCTCAGCGGGAAACGAAATGGATTTGGACCCTAAATACGGTTCATCCTTTTGGTCTCAATGAATACAATAGTTTTATCCCATTTCTCTGACCATCTATGTGATATCAGGTCTGTTTTTATTTTTTAACATTTTTAACTATTTATACTTATTAGTGTATGTTTTCATTTATGTTCTGATTACTATCGGGTGTTGTGATATTCATTTATAGTTACAACTCGTTCTGGGTTCTAACTGATGATTATATATTTGTATCTTTTCAGTTTTGTTTTTTGTGGTCTGATTATGCGGGGGATACGACTGTGTGGTGTCACGTTTCTATATATCTGATGAACATTGAATGGACTTACATCGATCGTTGTACATCAACATATGATCTTCATAGATTTTCACATACCGACTCATGTCGTTTGGGGTCCAAGAATGTGGTGGATACTATCATGTGGAGTGTCATGCCTTCATGCGTTTTGTAGATATGAATTGGGGTTTATACGATGGATTTATGTGGACTCAACGTATTATTATTATTATTTTTATTTTTTTTTATTTTTATTTTTTTGTACTAATATATGGTGTATGTATAATATTATTTTTTGCTGCACGTATATGTATATGTGCCCACGCGCATGTATATATATGTGTATATATGTATTGTATATGTGTGTGTGTGTATATATGTATAGTCTTGCACGTCCACGTTCATGCTTATATGAACACATTTAGTCATACACACATTCACATCATTTTTTGTCACTTTATGCATTTAGTCATCTTAGCACATTTCTTTTTTCACATTTATTTATGAATATTTAAATAATTTTGGTATTTTTGCAAGCACTTGCACATTCTTCCTCAACTCATCACATTCACTTTATATTTTTCACTGTCCCTACATTCTCTCCTATATTGTACTTTTCACTTTTTTCATACACATATTTATTATTACACTTTTTACACCATACACTGTTTATAGTCTTTTTATCCTACTATATATTATTCTCCACCTTTTTTTCATTTTTTTCACTTTTTTATTGTACATCATTTTATTATTTTATTTTCATTTTTCATCATTATTATTTTTGTTGTCACCATTCTATTCAATCAATTGGACTTTGTCCCTATTGGATATAATTGGCATGTCTCTATTCCTCTTTCTTTCCCCCCTCTTTTTCGTTCCAAACACTGGTAATTGATTCTTTCACACTGGAGGTGGTACGCATTGCTGCTATGTTGCCTTGGATACCCGCGGCTTCTGTGTGTCTCTATGTGATCTTTGCACTGGTTGGGTGCTGGTCGCATGACGCATGGGTCGCGGCTGCCCTCGGTTGCCGTTACATCATATGCGTCATATCACGCCTCCTTTATCACCATGGAGATGGCGGCACGCGGGCGCGCTCTGGTGTCTGTGTGGTCTCCGTGCCGGCCGCGTCTTCAATGGGGCCCTGTGGTTCCGGGTCACGTGTTCTCACGTGGTCCCATGACTGCGGGTCACATGACGTGGTTGTCGCGGAGACGTGCAGACGCCGGAGCTCGCATCGAGTCACACCACGCCCCTTTCTTGTTGATTGGTCCACAACCACACGCCCGTTATACGATTGGCACCTTCTCATTGGTTTCCCGTCTGTTTTTATACTTCCTGTTTTGCCTGATGTCTCCACCCCCTGACGAAGGCGCTTGCTGAAACGCGCGTCGGGGTGGACGCGGTCCGGTCTGTGGGAGCAATTTAGCATACTATTTGTAAGTAATTTTTACTATTGATACATGCCAATTATGTCTATATACCTGTATATCTTATATGCACATTGACTTGCTTTGGCTCCAGTGCAGATGAATTTTTTGCAGTTATTGATTATTGCAGGCTTTTTCTTTCCCCCCCTTTAACATATTCATGTGCAATACATACTGTGCCATCGCACATATGCGAAGATACTGACATTGATTTACTTTATATTATATATTTTACACATAATTTAGGGGAACCTTTAAAGCACTAGCACTTACATATACTATTTATTATATTTATATATACTGCAATACTGTGCACTTTATGTATATTAATATTTTCCCACATGCATTTTGCACACCATCCGGATACGCGCCCCTGTTTTTTAGATGTTTTTAATTATTGTATTTGATCTGCTATACATTATTGTCACCTGTTACCAATAAATATATTATTCACTACATCTGGTATTTTGGACTTTATGGTCGGTTCCTTTTTTTCCCCTTGTTTCTCGGGCCATTAAACAGGTAGACCCCGACAGTGTGCGAGACGAGGACAGATTGCTAACTGAGCAGTTTATTGAGGGGCTCCTGTCTAACGCTCACCAGACATAGCTGCCCATTATGGCTCTGCAAAACCCTGATCTGGACTTTGCGCAATTTAAAGACCGAGCCATCCGGGTGCTAAGAGAACCAACCCCAGGTGGCACTGCATCCCTCCGGTGCCCAGCTATCACATACCAGCAGGAGGTGGCGTCCTTTTCCCGAGCACCTGTGGAGGCTGATGCGCAGACCTTAGATAATGACCCTTCTGCGGACTTACGCCTCAAGGTCTAGGAGCTGACCAAAAGTGTGGCTGCGTTAACCAAAACCGTGCAGGCCATGCAAGTGTCTCCAAAGGAAAAGATCCAGCTGGCTTCCAGTCCAGATGACGTCCCGTGGTGACGACAGAGAAGAATTCCACCGACCATAGGGAGGAACAGCGATCGCTACGACCAGAACGGACAACCCATCTGACGATGCTGTCAAAAGGCGGGGTACTTCGCAAGATTTTGCGATTTAAAATGAGCGACCCTTGGGGCAGAGGGCCAACCCCCAGGAGTAAGACGACCAGGCCCACAAAGCTGGCGAGACAAGTACGTGGGAGGACGACCGGTCCTATCTGTCGTGCTTGATGGCATCCCGATGAACGTGTGTCACCCTGGCCTGGATGCCACAAAATGTAATAAATCTGTGTCTGAGAGCAAGGGGGAGGTTCTCTTGTCAGGGGAACATTAGCATGCAATGCCTCCTGTCTCAGGCCAGTAGGGGGAGCTGGCTGCCCCTATAAAAGCTGGTGCTGGGGGCAGGGTTGGAGAGAACTGGATTGCCTGTCTCAGCTTTGAGACGTGTCCCAGAGTGGAGCAGGGACAGAAAGTTGATTGCACCTAAGAGGAAGTGTGGCAGTAGGAGAGAGCCACCAGCCAGAGACAAGAGGCAAGGAAAGCCTGTCTTGGCAGATAAAGACTTACTTTACCAGACTTTGGTGTCTGAGGCTGGAAGGATTCTACATCCCCCAGCAGAGAACCAGTTCGCAAGGGACTGTACATTCCTTGGCCTAAGAAGCCTGGAGGCCCTGCCACAACCGAAGGGACCAGTAAAGCCGTACAAGGCTGGGAGCAGAAAGGAACCCACGTCGCAGGCCATACAGGCGAGAAAGCACGGAAGCTCGGAAACGTGGGCTGTTACTCTATAAGGAGGAGATAGCCAGAAGGAGCGCAGAAAGCATGGTAGGCCTACACCCTCACCCTGACCAGGGCCAATTTCCCCGTTGCTCTCAGACATCCAGGTCCCCTCCTAGCCGGGACTGTTTATGGGTCAGTTTACCTGTTGTAGTAAAGACCCTGGACTGCAACTTGTTGTCTGTGTGCTCCTTGCTCCTCCAGCACTATCAGCACTGGGATTCTCACTACCATCACTCCCACCATCCATTATACTGCCCTGGTGCCGCACTCTTCCCGTGTGGAGTCACACTACCCTAGCTGCACGCCTCATCAGCCCCAGCGGTCTGCAAGCAGCGGCGGTTCCTAATAACCGCAAATCCACGGGTGGCGTAGTCGGACATAATCAATATAACAGACTACCACTGGCCTGACCACCCTGAGCCACGGAACCGGGTTGCCACTACTACTCCCATCGTTTCCCTAATTGCCCGGATCCGAGTGCCCCACGGCCCAGGGGGCGAGTCAGCTTTGGCGTAGTCGGCAGGATTTCGTGACCGCAACCACCGGGTACTGCGTGCCTGAAAAAGACTTTTGTAACTTACCTGCGGCGAAGTTTCCCGCCGTCCGGAGTCGTTTCCCGCCATCCGGAGCGGATTCCCGCCATCAGACGCCATCTTGGACCTTTTCCCGCCGTCTTCTGCCGTCTTCCCGCCATCCGCAGCTGTTTCCCGCCATCGGACGCCATCTTCAGGACGCCGCGCGGGAAGAAGAGGGGCGTGGACGTCAAAACCGCGCGAGATCCGAAGCTCCGCCCCACGCACCGACGCTGCGCAAGGTCCTGGAAGGGAGCGAGAGCGACGCTGACGTCATCAAGACGCGACGCCAGGTCCTCGTCCATAGCAGCAGCAGCGGAGCCGCGGCCTACAGAAGAGGATCGTCGGAAGGTAGGCCACGGTCCACTAGGGGGGTAGAAAGATGTCGGACACAGAGGCGCCCACTACCACCAACGCAGCTGCAGCAGCGGTGATGCCCTTTTCCCTGCCCTACATCACTGGAGCGGCCTGGCTGCCCAAATACTCAGGGGAGCCCCATGCCCTAACTGACTTCAAGGAAAGGCTATACAGTTTGTTCCACGTTTACCCCTGACAGAGGAACAGAAGGTCAGCATACTAACAGGGCAGTTAACTGGCGCAGCCCAAAGGGAGGTAAAATCATGGCCCATTGAGGAGAAAGGGACTGTGAAGGGTATTCTGGCCCGGCTGCGGGGTACCTTTGATACACGTACCTCCGCTGAAATTAAAATGAGGTTCTATGGATGTAAGCAGCGGGCACAGGACAGCATCAGAGACTATGCCCTAAATCTGCAGGAAGCCTTGAGGACTATTCAACAAACTGACCCTGGCAGTGTGCAGGAAACCGATAAGCTGCTAACAGAACAATTCATAGAGGGTCTGCTGTCCAGCGCCCACAGGGCCCAGCTGCGCCTCATGTTCTTCCAGAACCCCGACCTGACCTTTGCCCAATTTAAGGACAGGGCCATAAGGGTGCTCCGTGAATCTGCAACCAGTGGCGCTATAAACCCCCGGCGCCCTGCTATCACCTACCACCAGAAGGCGGCGCCCTCCTCTATGGACTCCGTGGAGGCTGATGCACAGGCCCTGAACCAAGCCCCGTCGAAAGGCCTGCACCACCAAGTCCAGGAGCTGACCAGGAGCGTCGCGGCGTTGACCAGGACCGTCCAGGCGTTGCAAGTGGACCCGTCAAGACCCATCGAGCTGGCTTCAAGTCCAGAGGATGTCCCGTGGCGTCGACAGAGGAGGATCCCGTCGTTCCGAGGGAGGCCCACAGACCGCTACGCAGAGGATGGACAGCCCATTTGCCGTCGATGCAACCAGCCCGGACACATTTCCAGGTACTGTAATTTAAACGGGTCCAACCTGGGGCAGAGGGCCGACCCCCAGGCATAAGATCACCAGGCCCTTATAATTGGCGTAATAAGTACGTTGGGGGGCGCCCGGTTTTACCCGTGGTGCTGGACGGTATCCCCATGAGCGCCTTGCTGGATACTGGGTCGCAAGAAACCACAATTCCTTATGTACTTTTTAAGCAGTATTGGACTGATGCTGATATCACACGGTATCCAGACAGTAACTTGAGCATCATCGCCAGTAATGGCTTACCCGTGCCGCAGATGGAGTTCAAGGAGATGACCATTAAAATTGGTAAAGTTGAACTGCCGGCACAGGGAGTGATTATTGTGGACATTGACCGTCATGAAAGTCACCCTAAAATAACTGTGGGTACTAACATAATTGAAAATTGTCTTTCAGAGGTAATTGTAATTCTACAACAGGTGGCGGTGAATGCTAGTTCCAGCCAACAGAGGGTCCTCAACAAGGAGATAAAAGCCCTGATGAGACGGCAGCAGGTAGAACTGTCTGGTGGTGAGATCGGTAGCGTAAGACTCAGTGATCCATTCCCCATTTCCATGCCTCCCAAAAGTGAAATGATGATCTGGTGTCGGACTGCAATCGGGTTGAGAGGTAGAGACTACCAAGCCATGGTAGAACCCGTGTACTCAGACAGCAGGCCCACCATTTTGACAGCCCGGGGGGTGGTTGATGTCCGTCATGGGAGGGTGCCCGTCCGCATCCTCAACATTGGGGAGAGGGAAGTACACTTACCCAGGTACGCTACACTCGCCAAACTGTTTGTTGTCGAACACCAGGCTATCAGAGCCGTGGAACCCTTGCCTCCATCTCCTCAGGCGGAGGGTAATGGCTCCCAGAAACAAAAGGAGGACTGGTGCCAGAAACTCCACGTGGGTGCTGACTCCACACCCCTGCACCAAAAACAAGGAGTCTACCGGGTGGTACAGGAGTATGAGAGAGTCTTTAGTAAGCACCCGCTAGACTTCGGCAGAGTAAAAGGGATAGAACACCACATCCCCACAGGGAGCCACCCACCAATAAAAGAGAGGCACAGACCTGTAACCCCTGCACATTATCAGAACGCCAAGGGTATGCTAAGGGAGATGAAAGAAGCTGGGGTCATTAGAGACAGCTGTAGCCCCTGGGCAGCCCCCTTGGTTCTGGTCAAAAAGAAAGACGGCACCATGAGAATGTGCGTGGACTATAGACAAATCAACCGTATCACCCACAAAGACGCATATCCGCTGCCTAGAATAGAAGAGTCTTTAGCCGCACTAAAATCTGCTAACTTCTTTTCTACTTTGGACCTTACTAGCGGGTACTGGCAGGTTCCTGTGGCAGAGGCTGACAAGGAGAAGACCGCCTTCACCACCCCGATGGGACTGAGCGAATTCAACTGTATGCCTTTCGGGCTCTGCAACGCACCAGGGACCTTCCAGCGGCTGATGGAATGCTGTCTAGGGCACCGAAACTTCGAGACGGTCCTCCTTTACCTGGACGACGTGATCGTCTATTCGAAGACCTACGAGGACCATCTCAAGCACCTGGCTGAGGTGTTCGAAGCCCTGGCAGGCTATGGCCTGAAGGTGAAACCATCGAAGTGCCACCTGCTGAAACCAAAGGTCCAGTACCTAGGGCACGTGGTAAGCGCGGAAGGAGTGGCCCCCGACCCTGACAAGGTCACGGCAATCAAGAGCTGGCCAAGCCCCTCGAACATCAAAGAGGTGAGACAGTTTCTCGGGTTGGTAGGCTACTACCGAAGGTTCATCCCCGGGTTCACTAAGATGGCAGCTCCTATGCAGGACCTCCTGATCGGACAGTCTAAGTCCAGAAGTCAAAAGCCACCCTTCAAGTGGGATAAACCGGAAGAGGAGTCCTTCCGCCAGCTAAAGTTGGCCCTCACTGGGGATGAGATCCTGGCCTACCCTGATTATGGCCAGCTTTTCATTCTCCACACAGATGCCAGTAATGTGGGACTGGGAGCCGTACTGTCCCAAAACCAACAGGGCAGAGAACGGGTGATCGCATACGCCAGCCGGAAGCTGAGGCCCACCGAGAGGAACCCGGAGAATTACAGCTCCTTCAAGCTAGAATTCTTGGCGGTGGTGTGGGCCGTGACGGAACGCTTCAAGCATTACCTGGCCTCCGCAAAGTTCACCGTGTACACGGACAACAACCCGTTGACACACCTGGACAATGCAAGACTGGGTGCCCTGGAACAGCGGTGGATGGCCCGTCTCTCCAACTATGACTTCGTGATCAAGTACCGGGCAGGCAAAACCAACGCCAACGCGGACGCCCTATCAAGAATGCCTCACTTACCTGAAGGTGACAAAGACCCAGAAGAGCTGGAAGAGGTAGAACTCCCCGCGTTTCACCGGTATGGAGCCGCTCAACACTCTCACCGCGTGAAGGAGGAGGATCTAACAACTGTGATGATGAATCCCCTACCTCACCACAGCTGGGCCGAAACCCAAGATAGTGACCCTGCTGTCCGCCTGGTGAAAGATCTGCTGACCCGGGAAGACGCCCGCCTAGATCCAGATGCCCCAGAGGAAGCCAAGCAGCTATGGAAGGAGAAGAGCAAGCTGTTCCTCTACGAAGGCAAGTTGTGCAGAAGGATTGTCAACCACCGGACGCACGAGCTGACCTGGCAAGTCGTGGTCCCAAGGCGAGATGCAGCTATGGTCCTGGGAGCTTACCATGACAGAGCGGGACACTTCGGTTGGAAGAAACTGGAGTTCCTACTAAGAGGAAGGTTCTTTTGGGTCGGCATGAGAGGAGCAGTAGAAAAGTGGTGCAGAGACTGTGGCCCTTGTCACCTGAGGAGGAAGGATCGCACCAGCCAGAAGACACCCTTGAGGCCCATCGTCACCACGCAGCCTCTTGAGCTGGTAGCTCTGGACCACGTCAAATTGGCTCCAAGCCGGTCTGGATACATCTATGCCCTGACAATCGTGGACCACTATTCCCGTTTTCTAGTGGTGGTCCCGGTAAAGGACTTGACAGCCCAAACAGCGGCCAGAGCCTTCCAGCAATATTTCTGCCGTCCACACGGGTATCCGGAACAGGTCCTGATAGACCAGGGTCCAGCGTTCGAGGCTGAAATCTTCCAGGAGTTCTGCAACCTCTATGGCTGTAAGAAGATTCGGACAACGCCTTACCACCCCCAAACCAACGGGATGTGTGAGAAGATGAACAATATAGTCATTGATCTCCTGAAGACGTTGCCCCTGGAGGAACGCAGCCTGTGGCCAGAAAAATTGCCGGACCTGGTAGACATGTACAACAATATCCCGGTGAATGCTACAAACTGCACCCCGGCTTACCTGATGCGAGCTAGACCGGGTAAGCTGCCCGTAGACCTGGAGATGGGAGTCCTAATACCTGAGGACACCTCCCCGGATGCGGACTGGGATACGGAAAGGCAACTGCAGTACAAGAAGGTACAGGAGAGTGTGGAGAAGAGCCTGGCCCAGGTGAGAGAGAAGCAAGAAAGACTCTTCAATCAACACGCCCCTGCTAGTCCCCTAGAACCTGGTGAGCAAGTCCTAAAGCGAAAAAGAAGGCTACATAAGTTGGACGACCAGTGGGAAAGGGAACCCTACACCGTACTGCAGTCTGACCACGACAACCCAAAGGTGTGCGTGATCACCAAGGACGGAGGAGAAACCACTAGTGTCGTCTCCAGAGACCACCTCAAAAGGTGCCCCGAGCAACTCCGCAGTGCAGAAGAGGATCAGAGTGACCTTGAACCCGCAGAGGACAAGGAAGAAATGATCAGCACCGTTCTCGGAGAGTTCCCTCAGTCCTGGACTCGCATAAATGATGCCATAGTGGTACCCGTCCTGCATTTCCTGCAACCGGCCCAGCAACAACCAACACCAGAGCCGGAAGGTGAAGAGGAGCAAGCGGTTCCAGAGGCAGAAGAGCCTGTTCCAGCAGCCCAGGAGAGTCAACCCTCTGCTGACAGTGAGCCTGCCATGCCTGCGGTAAGACAAAGGACCCGCAGACAGCTGCCTGCCCTACCTGTACACCCAGCTGGTAGCTGTACCCCTAACGCTAGTGGGGAAAGCCAGGTTGGTCCACCACCAGACAGTGGGTTAAGGAGGTCAACCAGGAGCACAAAGGGACAGATACCCGCTCGCTGGAGAATATAGAGTGTACTAAATTGTAAATAACCTTGTTGCCAAATGTTGAATTGTTTGCAAAGTTACATGCATGTTTGGTAATACTCTGTTTCAGTTTCTTGCAGCTACCGTAAGGACTCACAGGTTATGGACTTTTTATAACCGGGACCTTGTATGGACTGCATTCTGAGCCTAACCCAGGAATGAACTAAGACTGTGAAGGACTTGGGGTAGGACAGACCCCCACCTGGTTAAGGCTCCCCGTTGTTTTGGTGATATGGACACCCGGTCACAGGCCACACTGTGACCTAAAGAACTCAATTTGTGCGTCGTCTGTCTATTAATGTTTTATTGTTGTGCATATTGTCTTTGTTTATTGTTTAGTCCCGGAGTACTAAATTTCACTAGGGGGGAATGTGTCACCCTGGCCTGGATGCCACAAAATGTAATAAATCTGTGTCTGAGAGCAAGGGGGAGGTTCTCTTGTCAGGGGAACATTAGCATGCAATGCCTCCTGTCTCAGGCCAGTAGGGGGAGCAGGCTGCCCCTATAAAAGCTGGTGCTGGGGGCAGGGTTGGAGAGAACTGGATTGCCTGTCTCAGCTTTGAGACGTGTCCCAGAGTGGAGCAGGGACAGAAAGTTGATTGCACCTAAGAGGAAGTGTGGCAGTAGGAGAGAGCCACCAGCCAGAGACAAGAGGCAAGGAAAGTCTGTCTTGGCAGATAAAGACTTACTTTACCAGACTTTGGTGTCTGAGGCTGGAAGGATTCTACATCCCCCAGCAGAGAACCAGTTCGCAAGGGACTGTACATTCCTTGGCCTAAGAAGCCTGGAGGCCCTGCCACAACCGAAGGGACCAGTAAAGCCGTACAAGGCTGGGAGCAGAAAGGAACCCACGTCGCAGGCCATACAGGCGAGAAAGCACGGAAGCTCGGAAACGTGGGCTGTTACTCTATAAGGAGGAGATAGCCAGAAGGAGCGCAGAAAGCACGGTAGGCCTACACCCTCACCCTGACCAGGGCCAATTTCCCCGTTGCTCTCAGACATCCAGGTCCCCTCCTAGCCGGGACTGTTTATGGGTCAGTTTACCTGTTGTAGTAAAGACCCTGGACTGCAGCTTGTTGTCTGTGTGCTCCTTGCTCCTCCAGCACTATCAGCACTGGGATTCTCACTACCATCACTCCCACCATCCATTATACTGCCCTGGGGCCGCACTCTTCCCGTGGGGAGTCACACTACCCTAGCTGCACGCCTCATCAGCCCCAGCGGTCTGCAAGCAGCGGCGGTTCCTAATAACCGCAAATCCACGGGTGGCGTAGTCGGACATAATCAATATAACAGACTACCACTGGCCTGACCACCCTGAGCCACGGAACCGGGTTGCCACTACTACTCCCATCGTTTCCCTAATTGCCCGGATCCGAGTGCCCCACGGCCCAGGGGGCGAGTCAAACGCGTTGCTGGACTCTGGTTCCCAGGTGACAGCGATGCCATATATCCTTTATAAGCAATACTGGACTGATTCAGACATTACCTGCAGTCCAGGTGAACATCTTAACATCTTTGCCAGCAATGGTCAGCCCTTGCCTCAGGTGGGGTATAAAGAGGTGACCATAAAAGTTGGCCGAGTAGAATTGCCATCACAAGGAATGATAATTGTTGATATTGATCACCGAGAAAGTCATCCTATGATAACTATAGGCACCAATGTGATAGAGAATTGTCTTGGGGAAATTATTCTTTTGTTGCAACAGGTCGCAGAGACTGCCAGTTCCAGTCAGCAGCGAGTTCTGCAGAAGGAGATCAGAGCCCTGATGCAGAGACAACAGGTAGAGCTGTGTGGAGGAGAAGTTGGCAGTGTCAGAATGAGTGATCCATTCCCCACTGCAATGCCCCCTAGGAGTGAAATGTTAATATGGTGTCGGGCAGCAATCGGTCTCAGGGGTGAAGATTATCAGGCCCTGGTAGAACCCGTGTACTCTGATAGTAGGCCCACCATCTTGACAGCCAGGGGGGTAGTTGATGTCCGCAAGGGGAGAGTACCGGTACGCATTCTGAATTGTAGGGAGAAAGAGGTCCATTTACCCCGGTATCCCACTCTTGCTAAGCTGTTCACTGTCAGTAACAATGCAATAAAGGCAGTGGAACCATTGCCTCCGTCCAAACCAGCGGAGGAAAATGGCTCCAAGGGGCAGGTGCAGGATTGGTGTCAGAAGCTACAAGTAGGCACTGACTCCACCCCTTTGCACCAAAAGCATGGGGTGTACTGGGTGGTCCAAGAATATGAGCGAGTCTTTAGCAGACACCCACTAGACTTTGGGCAGGTAAAAGGGGTCCAACATCATATCCCCACAGGAGATCATCCGCCCATTAAAGAGAGGTACCGGCCTGTACCCCCAGCTCATTATCAATGTGCCAAAGTAATGTTACGAGAGATGAAGGAGGCTGGGGTGATCAGAGATAGTTGTAGCCCCTGGGCAGCTCCATTAGTTCTCGTTAGAAAGAAAGATGGTACAGTGAGGATGTGTGTTGATTACAGGCAGATTAACCACATTACACATAAGGACGCCTACCCATTACCCAGAATTGAGGAATAATTAGCAGCATTGAGATCAGCTAACTATTTCTCCACTTTGGATCTCACCAGTGGGTACTGGCAGGTTCCTGTGGCAGAGGCGGACAGAGAAAAGACCGCGTTTACAACGCCAATGGGCCTCAGCAAGTTCAACTGCATGCAATTCGGGCTCTGCAATGCCCCAGGAACCTTCCAGCGGTTAATGGAGTGTTGCCTAGGACACAAAAACTTTGAAACCGTCCTGCTGTACCTAGACGACGTAATCGTCTACTCAAAGGCATATGAAGACCACCTGGAGCACCTGGCCGAGGTGTTTGAGGTTATGGTCTGTCTTGTTATGGCCTGAAAGTAAAGCCGTCCAAGTGCCACCTGTTAAAGTCCAAGGTGCAGTACCTAGATCATGTGGTAAGCGCCAAAGGTGTAGCACCAGACCCTGAAAAAGTCACTGTGATCAAGGACTGGCCAAGACCCTCCACTATCAAGGAAGTGCGGCAGTTCCTCGGGCTGGTAGGCTACTACAGGAGATTCATCAAGGGTTTCACCAAGATAGCGGCACCCATGCAGGACCTCTTAGTAGGCCAGTCCAAGAAGGCCAAGAACCCGAAACCTCAGTTCAAATGGGGTAAACCAGAAGACGAATCTTTCACTGAAAATGGCTCTTACTGGAGACGAAGTCCTGGCCTACCCCGACTATGGCCAACCCTTTATACTCCATACGAATGCCAGCAACGTGGGATTGGGAGCGGTGCTGTCCCAGGTACAGTAGGGCAGAGAGAGAGTGATTGTGTGACGCCTCTTCTCGAAAAGCCCTTTTGTTTTACCCTGGGAGATGGGGGACTCGGTGTCGGGTCCTATGATTTAGAGATGGGGTGCAGCCGTGGCCCGGACCCGACCCATGCTCAGGGCCGTCACATTAAAAAGGATGGTGTGGGCTTGTCCGGGTTGAGTGGCTGATTTACGACTACGCCACCTGTGGCACCTGGTGAAGGCCACCAGCGCCGCCGCAGTCCACTGAGGCATGGTGTTGTGGCAGCCAAAGTTATTACTACTCCCCACAGGCGGAGCGAGGCCTTAGGGCAGAGGGACAGGATGGAGGGGGTAGTAGTAGAGGGAGACGGGCGCCGCGTCGTGCGGTGTAGCGCAGAATAAACAGTCCGGAGGCCATAGGGGTGAACTTCCAAGGCTTTACTCACTTTAGAGATGGCAGAAGGAAGGTGACTCCCTGCTCCCCGCAGAGTCCTGCAGTCACCAGGGACAGGGGTCCGACAACCTCCGAGTAAGTCCAGCATTCAATAGGGACCCTACACCAGAGTGTTCCTGAACTACAGAGCGAATCCTTTCCTGTCCGTGTGTGTGCGAATAGGCCGGGTCTCCCTCTGAGCTCCTCTCAGAACAAGGGCACGGGTGGCTGCTCCGCTCCGTCCGATACCCGGTGGGATCCTCAGGGCCTACCGGGCTTTCCTGACCAGGACTTGGAGTAACAAGGTCGGGTGTCGGGGGCCGGTACCCCTCTTGCAGCCGGACTCCCTCTGAATATATCAGTTGGTGAGGACAGGTGGCGTACGCCGCTCCATCTGCATCCTCCCCGGGATCCATTTGCTATGGAGCCACACTCTTAAGCTCCTGGCCTTCTTGGTCCTGGTCCTTGACCGGGTCGAGACATTCCTTGTCTACAACCTACCCCTCGTCCCAAGGACGGGGCACGAGGGCTGTGTCTCCATCCGATGCGGGCCTACACAGGATCCGCGTTAGGGTGGGAGATCACAGTCCACTCAGCAATTGACAGCATAGAGACAGTCAAAGAGCGATTGATGGCAGTCAAAGAACCCAGACCAAAAATGGCTTTTTATTAAATATG
This sequence comes from Phyllobates terribilis, assembly GCF_046119375.1. Classification (NCBI taxonomy): domain Eukaryota; kingdom Metazoa; phylum Chordata; class Amphibia; order Anura; family Dendrobatidae; genus Phyllobates; species Phyllobates terribilis. The sequence goes on from NW_027362761.1 coordinate 308,995,695, forward strand.
AAATTTAAAGTGTAACTAACTTGTAGGTCCTCCACCCACCCTCACTCACTAACTGGTTCCCCTCACTCTTGGTTCCCCAGTCTCCTTGTAACCAGGGGAGCAGCACCTAGTGCATACTAGCCCCCTCTGGTGGAGAAATGTGGTGTTGGATGCAAAGGTTGGGTCACGACTATCACACTGTTCTTACTTCAGAGGAGGAACACTACACTCCATTAAAGAAGTGCAGCATCCCTGTGGCGGTTGAACCCTCAGGGGCGCCACATTCCCCCCTGGTAAAACACAGCACGTCCGAGGGCTGCAAAAGAAGTAACACCTAGGAAATTTTCTTTTTAATATAAACGTGAACTATCTTCCCTTTATGGGAGGCACATCTTCTTAAACGTTGCATAACAGGTTATACAGTACAAAAATACAAAAGTATAAAATTATAAAGGTGCTAGCATTTTCCAGAGACATTTTGTGCAAACAGACGGGTTAAGGTGCAAAGACGCAGAGTCAGTTCAGAAGTGCGAGGGACCTGTCCCAAACCCTTAACGTGGGCCCTGGGGTGACTGCAGGGCATGAAGATCCCGAGTTGGACCTCCAGGAGAGCCACCCTGACAGGTTTTCCTTCTGAGGTCTTGAGGTAGAAATATCCGCGGTTTTGTATAAAACCAATATGGAGCACCTAAAGAGATGCAAACTATATACAAGGGAAAAAGAGTCTGTCTGCTGCCAGTCCGCAGGGACACATGTCTCTAGAAACCGGGGATTATAAAATAAGCAAAAATAGAAATGTCAACACACATTAACTTGTAAACAAAAACTGCAACAGCCAGGGCTGCTTTAAACCTTGGGTTCCCTCCTGGGAAACGGCTCGTTCCTCCCGACGGAGGCTGACCGGTCCCCTGAGGCCGAGCGTGAGGGGGCGTCGCTCCGGGGCACTTTGTGTACATCCAGGGCGTACCACCCTCGCACCCCCTGGTGGCGAGAAAAGGTCACTGTATCGCCCAGGAAGAGGTTCCGACCAGGGTGTCCCTTCTTCAGACGCGGCTCGACGTCTCGCCGGCTGACAAAGACGTCGTCCTGGTACTGGGGACTTCTAATGAACCCCCACACCGCCTCATGGTGGAAGCGGACGACTTGCCCTTCCACTCGGAGACTGGAACAGGTGGCCTCCTCCTGACGAGCCCGGGATTTGGCAGCTTTAGAGATGGCAGAAGGAAGGCGACTCCCTGCTCCCCGCGGAGTCCTGCGGTCACCAGAGACAGTCAAAGAGCGATTGATGGCAGTCAAAGAACCCAGACCAAAAATAGCTTTCTATTAAATATGAAATTTAAAGTGTAACTAACTTGTAGGTCCTCCACCCTCACCCACTAACTGGTTCCCCTCACTCTTGGTTCCCCAGTCTCCCTGTAACCAGGGGAGCAGCACCTAGTGCATACTAGCCCCCTCTGGTGGAGAAATGTGGTGTTGGATGCAAAGATTGGGTCACGACTATCACACTGTTCTTACCTCAGAGGAGGAACACTGCACTCCATTAAAGAAGTGCAGCATCCCTGTGGCGGTCGAACCCTCAGGAGCGCCACAATTGCCTATGCCAGCAGGAAGCTCCGTCCTACGGAAAGGAACCCCGATAACTATAGTTCCTTCAAGTTGGAGTTTTTAACCATAGTCTGGTCTGTAACAGAGCGCTTCAAACACTACCTCGCCTCCTCCAGATTTACAGTCTTCACAGACAACGACCCGCTGACGCACCTGGAGACTGCAAAGCTTGGTGCCCTAGAGCAACGATGGATGGCCCGACTGTCTAACTACGAGTTTACCATCAAATATTGGGCAGGGCATAAAAACACTAATGCTGATGCGCTCTCCAGGATGCCTAACTTGCCAGATGGGGGAGAAGACCCGGAAGATCTGGAGGAGATAGAGCTACCAGCTTTCCATCGTCACGGGGTGACCCAGTGCTCCCACTGTGTGAGGGACAAGCGCTCCGCCAACAGAGAGGCCACGTTCAACCTATTGCCCAACCATGTATGGGCAGAGACGCAGGATAGCAACCCGGCTATCTGCCTGGTAAAGGAGTTGCTGACACAAGTTGACTCGCACCCTGATCCAGATGCTCCACAGGAGGCCCAGCAGTTGTGGAAGGAGAAGGGCAAGCTGTTCATCTATGAGGGAAAGCTGTGTCGAAGAAGCATCAACTCCCGGACACACAAACTGGTCTGGCAGGTGGTAGTCCCGAGGCGGGATGCGCCAATGGTCTTAGAAGCGTACCACGATGGAGCAGGACACTTCGGGTGAAAGAAGTTGGAAAGCAATTGAGAGATGGTGTCAAGAATGTGGTGCATGCAACCTGAGACGGAAAGACCGCAATAGCCAGAGGACTCCCCTGCAGCCCATAATCACCAAACAACCACTTGAACTGGTAGCCTTGGACCACGTGAAGCTAGCCCCAAGCCAGTCAGGCTATGTCTACGCTATCACCATAGTAGACCACTACTCCCGGTTCTTGGTAGTAGTGCCAGTGAAAGATCAGATGGCTCAGACGGCAGCCAAAGCATTTCAACAACACTTTTGTCGCCCGCACGGTTACCCTGAACGAGTGCTTACCGACCAAGGTCCAGCCTTTGAAGCGGAAGTGTTCCAAGAATTCTGTAACGTGTACGGCTGCAAGAAAATAAGGACGACGCTGTATCATCCCCAGACCAACGGGTTGTGCGAGAAGATGAACCAGGTGGTGATAGACCTGTTGAAGACGTTGCCCCTTGAAGAACGTAGCCTATGGCCAGAGAAGTTACCAGATTTGGTGGACCTATATAACCACATCCCGGTGAACTCCACCAACTGTACACTCGCTTACCTGATGAGAGCAAGACCTGGTAAGCTACCCATCGACTTAGACATGGGAGTCTTAACACCAGAGACGACATCACCAGATGCAGATTGGGATACAGAGCGGCAGCAACAATACCGCAAGGTGCAAGAATGTGTGGAGAGAAGTTTGTCCCAGGCGAGACAGAAGCAAGAGAAAACTTACAATCAGCACGCACCTGCAGTTCCCTTATCACCTGGAGAACGGATACTCAAGAGGAAGAGACGAGTCCATAAATTAGATGACCAGTGGGAGGTTGAGCCATACACCATCCTACCCTCGAATTACGATAACACCAAAGTGTGCCTCATCAGTAATGATGGAGGGGAAACTTCAGCAGCAGTCTCAAGAGACCACTTGAAGATATGTCCTGAACAGTTGAAACACAAAGAAGACAAAGACAGCCCTCAGCCCACAGAAGAGGTGGAAGAAACGGTCCAGACAGTCCTTGGAGCATTTCCCCGGTCTTGGACGCAGGTGAACAGAGCAATTGTGGTACCGGTCCTGACCTTTCTCCAAGCGGCCTCACTGGAAGCTGCAGAGGCTCCAGAACAGCAGAGAGACCAATTGGCCCCAGAGACAGATGCTTTATCAGCAGCAGATCAGGAGAATCTACCCTCTCCTAGCAGTGAACCTGTCGTACCCAGGGTGAGCCAAAGAATTCGTAGAAGATTACCCAGCCTACCGGTGTTTCCTCAGACTACCCGTAGTGTAGTTCACACTGAACCCACCACACCAGGGGTAGACACTAGGGACCAGGGTAAGTCAGTGACAATAAATGTACTACGTAGATCGACCCGAAGTACTAAAGGTCAGCTCACTGCCCGCTGGAGGAACTAAAGTGTATGTTATATATAGTTGTAACCGTTAAATAATCTTGGATATATATAGTTGTTAAATTTATGAACAATCGGACCACAGGACTAGGTGTGGTCAGGACAATATTGAATATAGTTAATAAGTGGCCTTGAAAATAAACCGCAGGAGTGGCCGAAGACGGGGCCCAACGACAGAGCGCCCTGAAGCCACTCCCAGGGACGATACACAAAGTGGGTTGATGCGGTTCCCACCAGCCAAATTTCAATTATCCGGAAAAAGACAATCCCCGGATTGTGGCGTAAAGACTAAGCGCCGCAAAGACTGCTATAAATTTTTGGTTGGGTTTTTTGTAATTCTTGACTTTGTAAACTATTTGTAATGTGAATTGTTATTATTGTTGATTGTTAATTCAAAAAGGTATCCTCAGTCCGGGAGTACTGAATTTAACTAGGGGGGAATGTGGCACCCGAGGGGTCCGGTTGCCACAGTGGCATTGCCTCCCTCACAAGAGGTGATGCCATGCCTGGAAGAAAGCAGGGGTCCCCTAGTCAGGTATACCAGCATACAACACTTTCCTGGCTCCAGACCAGCAAGGGGAGCTCCTCCCCTTAGCAACTGGAATCTAGAGGCAGGGTTAGTTAGAGTTAGTGAGAGGAGTTGAATACAGGACAGCGACGACGAAAGACCTGGGGAGTGGAGCTGCATGGCAGTTCACCCCAGAGAGGAGCGTAGAAGAACCGGACACCGGAGTCCGAGGTTGTGGGGCACTGAAAGCCCAGCAGCAGAAACTGGAGAGCAGGAGACTGCAGGTCTCCTGGCCCCATCAGACGCCCGGTGGCTCAGCAGCACATAGGGCCCAGCACCGCCACGTGGGAGCGACACTCCAGGAAGGCCCGAGCTGCCTGCCATACGGGTGAGCACAAAGACGTTTTACTCAGGGATGAGGGCCACAGCACAGCTATAAGCAGCAGGGCCAAAGAGATTAGCGCAAAGGGAAGGTCTACAACTTCACCTGGCGAGGTGGATTCCCAACTTGCTTCCAGGCCGCCCGGACCTCTACTACCAGCTAGTACCCGTGCCTCGGTCTGCCTAACCACCGCAAGTAAAGATAAGAGGAAACCGCCATTAAGTTGTGGACTGATTATTAACTGCGCCATTCCCTGCACTACACTGCACAACAACATCTATAACATCACCATTTCCTGCCCTGGAGCTAAGCTGTTCCAACTCTGCTGCGTCACCATCAGCTCCAGAGGATCTGCACCGCAGTGGCGGCTCCACATAGCCGCATACCATAGGTGGCGTCACGAACATTATATAGAAACTATATTCCCTTTTCTTTAAAACCCCTTTTATTGACCACCCTGGGTCACGGACCGGGTCATCGCCACTGTGACATCCCCCAGCATCGACCGGCCCGGCTACCGAGTCCCCCTCGGTCCAGGGGGCACGTCACTTTCACTTTGCGTTCCAGCACCCGTTCAGTGGCTCACGTTGGGGCTTACGTCCAAACCCACAACAAAACGTGATTCGGACGTATGCACCGACGGGGCCGGCAGAATGAACGTGCGCTCTGCTGTGCATCATTTTCGGCATGAGCGCCTGTGGCGCCCCTGAGGGTTCGGTCGCCACAGAGGTATTGCATCTCAACCAGAGGTGTGGTATCTCACTCTCAGGTAAGGAAGGAGTATGGCTCAGGACCCTAACACTACATCCACTACACCACATTTCCGGGGGACAGGGCGACAATGCTCCTACGGGAGAGCACAACTGTCCCTGATCCCTGGCTGGAGAGGGGAGGAACCACTTAGAGAGGGGGAACTATGTAGTGGATGGGTGGAGGACGTAGATCCTGGGTGCACTGAGTAGGAGCATATAAAAGAGAGTAGCCATCTTTGAGGAGGAGAGTGAGAGGAGCAGAGCCTCTGCAGGGGCTCTGCTCCACAGGCGGGCCTAGCCACTGAGGCCCAAGTCTGAGAGGAAAGGGGAGCAGGAAGGCTCCAGGACAGGAACCGAAGAAAAGTTGACGTGCCCCCTGGGCCGTGGGGGCACCCAGAGCAGGGCCTTGTAGACGCTGGGGGTTGTAGTCACTGTGGCGGTGACCCTGTCTGTGACTCAGGGCGGTCAAACCAGGGTAGTAGTCTATTTGTAAAGATGTTTTTATAATGTCCGACTACACCACCTGTGGAATGCGGTTACTAGGAACCGCCGCTGCGGTCTACAAGGCCTGGGTCCGGGCGCCCCCACGGCCCAGGGGGCGCGTCAACTTTGGCGTAGTCGGCAGGATTACGTGCCCGCTACCACCGGGTACTGCGCGCCTTCACAGACTGTGTCGCAGGACCTCGACGGAGACCATCACCTGCGGAACTGCGGCCTACGGAAGAAAAGTGAAAGAAGGTAGGCCACGGTTCACTAGGGGGGAGGAAGACGCCCAAGATGGAGGGAACTTCAACCACCGGCGCGGCCGCTGCCGCAGTAATGCCATTCACCATGTCTTACATACCGAGGGGGGCGCTGCAAGTGATCGGCGACACCCAAGCCCCGGAAGAGCTGCTCATGGATCGGGAGGTGATGGGCCGAGTTGAAGCGGTCGCGGGAGCAGGTAGGAGTGATGTCCCTGTCCCGGACGCAGCTGGCGCTGCACCGTCCCTGGTCCCCCTGCCGGAACCGCTTATCCCGCTCGCACACACCCCAGACCTGTACCCTGGTGATCACGTCATCTACACCAGGCACAGAGGTGAGAGGGGCTGGTATGCCCTGAATGTCCACCGGGTGGGGAGAACGTTCTACAGTGCTGATGACCCGGCTGGGTCAGCCTGCGGTGGACCAGAGCCTCCCTGGAGGGAGCGCTCTTGCTAAAGTGTAGTAAGTGGAACAGAACTGATAATGTACATAGCTACCTGGAAAGGTACAGCAGAGACACTGCAAGTTGAAAGGTTTGGTGTGTGTTTACTTAATTACCCGGAAAGGGTGCAAGGAACTGACAGGCTGAGGACTGTGAGCAGCCAAGAACTGATTTTGTAAGTAGTTGAGCTTATTAAAGTGCCCACATGCAACAGACGTCTGAACAAAAACCTGTGGAGGTGGCTGAAGACGTGGTCCAACGCCGGATCATCAATGCCCTGTAGCCACCCCAGGGCCTACGTTGAGTGTTTGGGACGGGTCCCTCAGATTACAACTTGTTCCAGTGAAATGGACACCTGGTCGCAGAATGAACTGTGACCTGTTGAAAGGACTTCGCTAAGAAAAAGTTGCTGAAGATGTTTTATGCTTGAAAATGTGTTTTACATATATATGCCAAGAATTGATATTGAAAGAAAAGTTTAATATGATAGCAGTAACGTTTAAAAGCAAATTGCCTCCCATAAAGGGAAGATCTACTGTGTTGATGATCTTATATGTGAACGCGTTCTAAAAATTTTGCATGTCTTTGAAATTGTCTTTTACTCTGTTCCAGAGTGTGCATCCATTGTCCCACACCTAATGCAGTCTGCATTTGAGCAAACCCCTGTTTTGCACTGGAAACTCGGTGTTCTGTATACCCTATGAATAAGGTAAATTTGTGAAGCCTCTGTGATTTACAGGAGGATAGACTAGGCATCAGCTCCAACAAATCTTCCCTTTGCTCTTCAGAGATTGAGCCCACCTCTCCTTCCCATTTAGATTTAACTAATAAAGGGTGTTGAGAATGCAGAAGCTGTTCATAAACTTTAGAAATTAAACCCCTTGTAGTTTTGGCTGAGGCTATTAAATCTAAGATATAATCCTTTTGTATAATTGGATCAGGTAAAGTGCATTGGGTCTGCATGCCGTAATTGTAAATATTAGAAAAACAGATCATGTGCTAAATTTAATTCCTTTTGAAATTTGTCAAAGCTTTTAAACATGCAGTTTTCCAACAAATGGTCTAATGTTTGTATTCCCCTCTCTTACCACCCTCCCAAGCCTGGCAATTTAACAAATTCGGCCAGTTGAGGGTTCTGCCGTATTGGGGTAAATTTGGAATAATCAGTACTTCCCAGTAGTTGTTTCCCCCTGTCCCAGACTTTATATATTAATTCTAAGGTTGGCTTATCCTGTCCACCTACAAATCCAGTGTTCGCTTCCAATGCATATAAGGTTGAGGTCCATTTTTGTCTTGTAAAATAAGACTTGCTGTTTTGACCATGCTCTCTCTCCTTACCCAACCATGAAGCTGTTACATTTGAGATGCTATGAAATAGATCCATGGTTCCAGTATTGCCAATACACCTTCTGCTTTATCTCTCTGGAGTGTTGTTAATTTAACTCTTCCTTGGCGCTTGCGCCATATTAGTTCCCTGAACATGGTCTGTATTTTGCAAAAAATGGGCTGTGGAATCCAGTATGGTGAATTATGCAATAGGTAGAGCAATTGGGATATCAAAATCATTTTAATAAGATTCCCTCTACCTATTACAGACAGGGCAATCTGCACCATGTATTTATTTTAGATCCAAATCTTTCTAACAGGGAATTTACATTAAGTGTTATATAATCTATGGGTTTAAATTGACCACCACCTGTATCCCGGATCTATCAATTATTTCCAAAAAGCAGAGAGGATCTAGTGGCAACAATGATGATTTTTCCCAGTTTATTTTGTGGCCTGACTATTGACTGAATTTTGCCCAAAATTGGTCCAAAAAATGTTTCTAAGACTCCCTCATACAGTAACATGTCGTCAGCATACAGACTCACCTTTTCTTAAATAATATTACAGTCAAAGCCTACAAATTCCCTTGACTCCCTCAATTTACATGCCAGCTGTTCTACTACTATTGCGAAGAGGAAGGGCGAAAGCAGGCAATCCTGTCGAGTGCCCCTCCCCAACACAAAGGGATATGATAATTGACCATTCACCTTCAACCTAGCAGTCGGGGATCTATAAAAAATTTTAACACAGTATACACATCTAGAGACAAAACACATTTTTTCTAATAACATCCACAAATAGCTCCACTCAACGCTGTCAAACGCTTTTGCAGTGTCATGGGACATTATCACTCTATTCCCACTTTTTGAGCTACATAGTTGCAAATTCAGGTATAGATGCCTTAAATTGTTGGCTGTAGACTATGTATGAACACCTGATTGATCTTCATGAATTACTTCAGTTATCACTTTATTCAGTCTGTTAGCTAATACTTTCAGAAAGAGACAAAGAAAAATACCAGCTCACCCTCTGTTACTTGTATTCAGTCCGGGGTCCGTGATCAGCACTACTGCAGGCGCTCTGGTAATTGCTGAGAAGGGAGAGTTGATCCAGCGCCAAGGAAGCCAAATTTAATTAAAAACATGTGATTACTTTATTTCTTTCATGGTTAAAATCCAAGAGATAAGGTCAACAAAATGACGGAGATATACTCCACAGCAAGGGGGAACATGGGGAAGCAATTAATAGTTGATACTGCCAGACGCTAATACTTTCACCAACAATTAACATCAACCTGGAGCAAAGATATTAGCCGGTACGAATCCGGGTGATCTGAGTTGTTCCCTGGTTTCAGCAGTGATATATATTATGATTGCTTCATTCAAAGAGGTGGGAAAGCTCTCCACTAATTCAGCCTCCTCAAACATTTTTAATCATTTGGGAATTAAAATGTCCTTGTATTCTTTATATAGTTCCCCGGGAAGGCAATCTGATCCTGGAGCATTTTCATTGTGAAGGTCTCTCAATGCATCCGCCAACTCCTCCACTGTCAGAGGCTGCTCTAAGACTTCTCTAGAAGCTGCAGATAGTTTAGGGAGATTTATACTACAGTATATAGCTAAGATATGTCTTCCTCTTGAGCCATGGATTTAGATGTATACAAGTCCCTATAGTAAGAGCATAATGTAGATATAACAGCGGAGGTATCAGTAATTACTTCTCCTTCTACCGAAACCAGTCTAGTTATATATGCTGAGCCTTCTTGTGCCTTGAATATTGATGCCAGTTGATGCCCCGCACTTTCTCCCTTTATAAAATATTTTTGCTAAATAAACATACCTTTCTGCGATGCCAGGACCAGAAGATGATCCGCCAAGGCTTTCTGTGCCAACTCCCGCTTTTGTAAATTTTCCACAGATCCCCTTTCTATATAGGATGCTTCCCTTAATGTACCCTCTTGCAACTCTAAGAATTGTTCCCGTGTCTTTGATTTGGTTTTGCTGATTTCTCTTATACAAATTAACCATATATACGCCTTCATGGCATCCCACACCACATTGTTCCCAACTGTTCCCTCATTTATATGAAAGTATTCCACAACTCGGGGTGCAAGAGATCCTTTAACAACTTAACCAGTAGTGTTGTAAGCACCATAAAGTTTTCCCTCTTGAGTTTCCCTCACTTAATTGTAATTGTATCAGCAGAGGCGCATGCTGTGAGATATTTCTGGTTAACAACTTTATAGTTTTCATATAGCGCAAGATATGTTCTTTACCAATGGTCAAATGTATTTGTGAAAGTGAATGATGTGAAGAGGAGTAAGTTTATGTTCACACATGTTGGGTTTTTCAGCGTCACAAATCTGCAGTAAAACCTAATCTCTGGCAGGAAATCAGCTGCATCAAAAATGCAGGTTTTAATGCATTTTTATGCATTTTTTATGCGTTTTTTGTGCGTTTTTTCAGTGCTATTTTCAGTGTCCTTCTGTCTCTATGCATGCACATAAAGGTCAGTGGAAAAAAAAATTCATTCTGGTTTTGGCATAGTAGGGGAGGTGAATTGTTCCGGAATAGTTTAGACACTGACAATGTATTGAGTTTGTATGACACCATTTACTTTCACACTATGGGGTCTGCCATTCAATTGCACAGGCATTGTTCAATTTCACACTTCCCTGGGCCACAGGTATTGCTCAATCTCACATGTATCTCAGCTAATGTTTAGACTGTACACATCACTAATTTAAATAAACACTCTTAATACAAACAACCATTTCAGTGGCCAAGACAAGATGGTAAAATCACAAAAATAAATGAGTTTCACATACTGCTGTACTTGCTTATTTTCATTAAAAACGCAGCAAAACCTGATAGCTACAGTTGTGCTCAAAAGTTTACATACCCTGGCAGAATTTATTCTTTCTTGACCTTTTTTCAGAGAATATGAATGATAAAAAAATCTTTTTCTCCACTTATGGTTATTGGTTGGGTGAAGCCATTTATTGTCAAACTACTGTGTTTTCTCTTTTTAAATTTTAATGACAACCAAAAACATCCAAATGACCCTGATCAAAAGTTCACATACCCTGGTGATTTTGGCCTGATAACATGCACAGAATTTGATACAAATGGGTTTGAATAGCTACTAAAGGTAACATCCTCACCTGTGAGCTGCTTGCTTGTAATCAGTGTGTGTGCATAAAAGCTGAGTGAGTTTCTGGGATCCAGACAGACTCTTGCATCTTTCATCCAGCCACTGACATTTCTGAATTGTGAGTCTTGGGGAAAGCAAAAGAATTGTCAACGGATGTACGGGAAAAGGTAGTTGAACTGTCTAACACAGGAAAGGGATACAAAAACATGTCCAAGGAATTGATAATGCCAGTTAGCAGCGTTCTAGCTGTGATTAACAAATGAAAAATCAGGGGCTCTGTAAAAACCAAACCACGGTCAGGTAAACCAACAAAAATTTTGGCCACAACTGCCAGGAAAATTGTTTGGGATGCAAAGAAAAACCCACAAATAACATCAGCTGAAATTCAGGACTCTCTGAAAACTAGCGGTGTGGCAGCTTCAAGATGCACAATATGGAGGCACTTGAAGAAAAATGGGCTGCATGGTCTAGTCGCCAGAAGAAAGCCATTACTGCCCAAATGCCACAAAGTATCTTGCCTACAATATGCACAGAGACAAGCCTCAAAACTTCTAGAACAAGGTCATTTGGAGTGATGAGACCAAAATTGAACTTTTTGGCCACAAACATAAACGTTACATATTGAGAGAGGTCAACAAGGCCTATGATGAAAGGAACACCATTCCTACTGTAAAGCACGGAGGTGGATCGCTGATGATTTGGGGATGTGTGAGCTACTAGGGTACAGGAAACTTGGTAACAGTTGAAAAGATGAATGCAGCACATTATCAGCAAATACTGGAGACAGATTTGCACTCATCAGCCCGAAAACTGCGCATGGGACGTACTTGGACGTTCCAACATGACAACGATCCAAAACACAAGGCCAAGTCGACCTGTCATTGGCTACAGCAGAACAAAGTGAAGGTTCTGGAGTGGCAATCTCAGTCTCCTGACCTCAATATCATTGATCCACTCTGGAGAGATCTCAAGTGCGCAGTTCATGCTAGACAGTCCAGGAATTTACAGGAACTGGAGGCTTTTTGCCAAGAAGAATGGACAGCTTTACCATCTGAGAAAATAAAGTACCTCATCCACAACTACCACAAAAGACTTCAAGCTGTCATTGATGTTAGAGGGGGCAATACATGGTATCAGGGTCATTTGGATGTTTTTGGCTGTCATTAAGATTTAAAAAGAGAAAACACAATAGTTTGACAATAAATGGCTTCACCCAACCAATAACCATGAGTGGAGAAAAAGTTTTTTTTTATCATTCATTTTATCTGAACCATGGCCAAGAAAGCAAAAATTCTGCCGGGGTATATAAATTTTTGAGCACAACTGTATGTTCACACATCATGTTTTTTTCAGCGTTTTTTCACTACGAATTACTTCCAATGGATGAAAAACGCTGAAAAAACACTGAAAGGAGTGACATGCTCTATTTTCAAAAAAAGGCTGCAAGGCACAAAATAAGCAACAAAAAAACATGATGTGTGACCAGAAAATTCTGGTTTCTCATGGACTTTGCTGGTACTGCAAAACACAGCTGAAAATTTTCATAAAAATCTGCATAAAAAAATGCTGAAAAACCCAACATGTGTGAACATAGCCTAACAAGAGTATTGTAGTACTCCCGGGTCATGAAGACATCAAATGACTAGCATTCCAGTCTCTGACAACAGATGGTGTAGAGATGTTGAACTAGTATGCTGGGGAATAGACCCTGAATTATATTTATCCCAGTAGGGGTGTGGATAAACATTGAAGTCTCACACCACGATTACCAGGACTTCTAGGAAGTCAGCGATAAAAAAGTACAGTTTTAAGAGTTTCCGAGGAGTATGGGGGGATAGAAGGAATATAAATAATGACAATTATAATGTTAGTGTTATATACAGTATTTTACAGGCAATGCAAATGTATCTTCCTTCTACATCAATTTTGGTCGCCTGGCTGATAAATATGATAGGTTTGTGTATTAGCACATGTTACATGCACGCCACTTGGTTCAGATAGGGGCGAGACAGGTTGCATGAATTCTTTGGAATCCTGGGGGAACCGTTACTCAGGGCGCATAGACCATGTGCTGCAGCTTCTCTCAGGCACACAGGGGATTGACCCTCAGGCACAGACACATAGGTTGTTTCACTTTCTGACCAGACACACTTGACAAGGGTCCTCATAAATGGTAGAACAGTAGCATTTAATAAGAAGCCGCACAGCCAGTGCAAGTTAAGTCTTATGAGCAACAGGCTCCAGTGTCAAACAGTATAGTTTCCTTAGCAGCACAGCAGTTCACAGTCTTTCCAGTAGTACAGGACAGCTGCAGAGCTGCAGAGCACTGGCTCCTAGAGTCCAGTGATTAATTGAAGCTCTGACCGCAAGGTCAGGGTGACGCCAGCTGCGTGATTAGGTCATGTGATCATGCTGCTGACGTCACTTGCCGGCACAGCAAACAGAGGTGCACATTGGTGTTAAGTGCTCCACACTGGAGTTTAAGACACCAAAGATTAAATGTAACGGAGGTGGAGGAGATTTACTATGTGTGTGGTGGGATTTACTTTGTGGGGGGATTTACTATATGTGTGGGGGTATTTACTGTGTGTAGGGGTATTTACTATGTTTGTAGGGGTATTTACTATGTTGGGGGGATTTACTATGTGGGGGGAATTACTATGTGTGTGGGGGTATTTACTGTGTGTGCGGAGCTTTAGTGTAACGGGGCTGACGGAGGTTTACTGTGTGGGGGGGATTTACTATGTGTGTTTGGATATTTATTATGTGGGAGGATTTACTGTGTGTGTGGGGGTATTTATTGTGTATGGGGAGATTTAGTGTAATGGGGCTGGGAGAGATTTATTGCGTTTGGGGGGTATTTACTGTGTCTGGAGGTATTTACTGTGTGCTAGGTTTATATAGTCTGTGTGCGGGGAGAATTAGTGTGACGGGGCTGGGAGAAATTCACTGTGCAAGGGGGTATTTACTCTGTGTGGGGAAGATTTAATGTGTCGGGGAGATTTAGTGTAATGGGGGGATGATTTGAGAATACAAATTTGGGAAGCAAGGAAGGGACAGGTGCAGACACAATATGGGGAGCAGGAAAAATTTGAAGATACAATATAAGGAGCAAGGGTTGAGATGGGAGCACAGTATGGTGAGTGGGGGATGGGGCCGACGCAGTATGAGGAGCGAGGGGAAAATGTATGTGGACACAGTATGGGGAGTGAGGGTGATGTGATGGGTGCGCAGGGCCACCATCAGAGCATTGCTGCCCTTACTGCTGTATAGGGCCCAGTGATCAGAAACAAGGAGCAGGGGCCCGGTCCAGGGCCCCCCTCTTGTGCTTCTGCTCACCGGGCCCCGTAGTATTGTGTGCCAGGGCCCCGCTGGCGGCGACATACATCTCCTCGGTGCATTGACCCTTGGAGCTCTCACAGCCGTCAAAAGTGAACGGCCGTGCCGCTCCAAGGGAGTCCCTCCACCTCTTCTGTGACGCACTGGTGAAGGTGCATACGTGATGACATCATCGCGTACGTGCCTGCATAGAGTGCCAGGATGCCAGTGCATAAGTGCAGCTGCAGGGGATTGTATGAGAGGTAAGTATGAAAACTTTTTTTTTGTTTATAATCAAATTAATTAAATGGTCTTGGGGCAAGAGCACATAATGAACTGGAAGTGGGGGGTGGGGAGAACACATGGAGAATTGGGAGTGGGGGGTGGGGAGAGCTCATGGTGAACTGGGAGTGGGGGGTGGGGAGAGCACATGGTGAATTGGGAGTGGGGGATGGGGAGATCACATGGTGAATTGGGGTTGAGGAGAGCACATGGTGGGTGGGAAGAGCAAATGATGAATTGTGAGTGGGGAGAGCAAATGGTGAATTGGGAGTGGGGGATGGGAGAGCAAATGGTGAATTGGGAGTGGGAAGTGGGGGGAGAGCAGATGGTGAATTGGGAGTGGGGGGTGGGCCGAGCACATTGTGAATGGGGGTTGGGAGAGCAAATGATGAATTGGGAGTGGGGAAGTAGGGAGAGCAAATGATGAATTGGGAGTGGGGGGTGGGGGGAGCAAATTGTGAATTGAGAGTGGGGAGAGCACATGGTGAATTTGGGGTGGGGAGAGCACATGGTGAATTGGGAGTGGAGGATGGGGAGAGCTAATGGTGAATTGGGAGTCGGGGTGGGAGAGAAAATGGTGAATTGGGGGTGGGGAGAGAACATAATGAACTGGGGCTGGGGAGAGTACATGGTGAATTGGGAGTGGGGGGTGAGAAGAGCACATGGTGAATGGGAGGTGAGACAGCAAATGATGAATTGGGAGTGAGGGGTGGGGAGAGCAAATGATGAATTGGGAGTGGGGGGGTGGGGAGAGCAAATGGTGATTTGGGAGTGGGGAGAGCACATGGTGAATTGGAGGTGGGGAGAGCACATAATGAACTGGGATTGGGGGGTGGCGAGAGCATATGGAGAATTGGGAGTGGGGGGAGAACATTGAGGAGTGGCGGTGAGGAGAGCACATGGTGAATTGGGAGTGGGGGGTGGGGAGATCACATGGTGAATTGGGGGTGAGGGGAGCGCATGGTAGGTGGGAAGAGCAAATGATGAATTGGGAGTGGGGCGAGCAAATGGTGAATTGGGAGAGGGGGATGGGGAGAGCAAATGGTGAATTGGGAGTGGGAAGTGGGGAGAGCACATGGTGAACTGGGAGTGGGGGGTGGGGAGAGCACATGGTGAATTGGGAGTGGGGGATGGGGAGATCACATGGTGAATTGGGGTTGAGGAGAGCACATGGTGGGTGGGAAGAGCAAATGATGAATTGTGAGTGGGGAGAGCAAATGGTGAATTGGGAGTGGGGGGATGGGGAGAGCAAATGGTGAATTGGGAGTGGGAAGTGGGGGGGAGAGCAGATGGTGAATTGGGAGTGGGGGGTGGGCCGAGCACATTCTGAATGGGGGTTGGGAGAGCAAATGATGAATTGGGAGTGGGGAAGTAGGGAAAGCAAATGATGAATTGGGAGTGGGGGGTGGGGGGAGCAAATTGTGAATTGAGAGTGGGGAGAGCACATTGTGAATTTGGGGTGGGGAGAGCACATGGTGAATTGGGAGTGGAGGATGGGGAGAGCTAATGGTGAATTGGTAGTCGGGGTGGGAGAGAAAATGGTGAATTGGGGGTGGGGAGAGAACATAATGAACTGGGGGTGGGGAGAGTACATGGTGAATTGGGAGTGGGGGGTGAGAAGAGCACATGGTGAATGGGAGGTGGGACAGCAAATGATGAATTGGGAGTGAGGGGTGGGGAGAGCAAATGATGAATTGGGAGTGGGGGGGTGGGGAGAGCAAATGGTGATTTGGGAGTGGGGAGAGCACATGGTGAATTGGGGGTGGGGAGAGCACATAATGAACTGGGATTGGGGGGTGGCGAGAGCATATGGAGAATTGGGAGTGGGGGGAGAACATGGAGGAGTGGGGGAGGGGAGAGCACATGGTGAATTGGGAGTGGGGGTGGGGAGATCACATGGTGAATTGGGGGTGAGGGGAGCGCATGGTAGGTGGGAAGAGCAAATGATGAATTGGGAGTGGGGCGAGCAAATGGTGAATTGGGAGAGGGGGATGGGGAGAGCAAATGGTGAATTGGGAGTGGGAAGTGGGGAGAGCACATGGTGAATTGGGGGTGGGGAGAGCACATGATGAATTGGGAGTGGGGGGTGGGGAAAGCAAATTATGAATTGGGAGTGGGGAAGTGGGGAGAGCAAATGATGAATTGTGAGTGGGGGGTGGGGAGAGTAAATGGTGAATTGGGAGTGGGGAGAGCAAATGGAGAATTGGGAGTGGGGAGAGCACATGGTGAATTGGGGAGTGGGGAGAGTACATGGTGAATTGCGAGTGGTAGGTGAGGAGAGCACATGGTGAATGAGGGTGGGAGAGCAAATGATGAATTGGGAGTGGGGGGGTGGGGAGAGCAAATGGTGAATTGGGAGTGCAGAGAGCACATGGTGAATTGGGGGTGGGGAGAGCATATGGTGAATTGGTAGTGGGGGGTGGAGAGAGAAAATGGTGAATTGGGAGTGGGAGTGGGAAGACCAAATGGTGAAGTGGGGGGTGGGGAAAGCACATGGTGAACAGGGAGTGCGGGATGGGGAGAGCACATGGTGAACAGGGAGTAGGGGGTGGGGAGAGCACATGGTGAACTGGGAGTGGGGGGTGGGGAGAGCACATGGTGAATTGAGAGTGGGGGTGGGGAGAGCACATGGTGAAATGGCGTGAGGGGAGTGCATGGTGGGTGGGAAGAGCAAATGATGAATTGGGAGTGGGGAGAGGAAATGGTGAATTGGAAGTGGGAAGTGGGGACAGCACATGGTGATTTGGGGGTGGGGAGAGAAATGGTGAATTAGGGGTGGGGGGAGCACATTGTGAATGGGGATGGGTAGGGAAAATGATGAATTGGGAGTGGAGAAGTAGGAAGAACAAATCATGAATTGTGAATGGGGGTGGGGAGAGTAAATTGTGAATTGTGAGTGGGGAGAGCAAATGGTGAATTGGGAGTGGGAAGTGGGGAGAGCACATGGTGAATTGGGGGTGGGGAGAGCACATGATGAATTGGGAGTGGGGGGTGGGGTGAGCACATTGTGAATGGGGGTTGGGAGAGCAAATGATGAATTGGGAGTGGGGAAGTAGGGAGAGCAAATGATGAATTGGGAGTGGGGGGTGGGGGGAGCACATTGTGAATGGGGGTGGGTAGATCAAATGATAAATTGGGAGTGGGGAAGTGGGGAGAGCAAATGATGAATTGTGAGTGGGGGGTGGGGAGAGTAAATGGTGAATTGGGAGTGGGGAGAGCAAATGGAGAATTGGGAGTGGGGGTGGGGAGAGCAAATGGTGAATTGGGGGTGGGGAGAGCACATGATGAACTGGGGAGAGGGGAGAGTACATGGTGAATTGGGAGTGGTAGATGAGGAGAGCACATGGTGAATGAGGGGTGGGAGAGCAAATAATGAATTGGGAGTGGGGGGTGGGGAGAGCAAATGGTGAATTGGGAGTGGGGAGAGTACATGGTGAACTGGGGGTGGGGAAAGCACATGGTGAATTGGGAGTGGAGGATGGGGAGAGCTAATGGTGAATTGGTAGTGGGGGTGGGAAGAGAAAATGGTGAATTGGGGGTGGGGAGAGCACATGATGAACTGGGGGTGGGGAGAGTATATGGTGAATTGTGAGTGGGGGGTGAGAAGAGCACATGGTTAATGGGGGGTGGGACAGCAAATGATGAATTGGGAGTGAGGGGTGGGGAGAGCAAATGATGAATTGGGAGTGGGGGGGTGGGGAGAGCAACTGGTGAATTGGGAGTGGGGAGAGCACATCATGAATTGGGGTTGGGGAGAGCACATGATAAACTGTGATTGGGGGGTGGCGAGAGCATATGGAGAATTGGGAGTGGGGGGGAGAACATGGAGAATTGAGAGTGGGGGTGGGGAGAGCACATGGTGAATTTGGAGTTGGGGGAGGTGAGAGCACATGGTGAATTGGGAGTGGGAGTGGGAAGAGAAAATGGTGAAGTGGACGGTGGGGAATGTAGCCGTCCCCCATACCGCCGCGCTCCGGGCCCGGCGTCCACCGGCCCTCCTGCTGCTGCTGCTGTCGGTGCGCGCAGCTTCCCGAGCTCTTAAAGGGGCCGCACGTGCCGTCCTAAGGAGTCCCCGGCCAATGGCCGGAGGACCTCTCATATAAAAGGCACCTCCTCCAAAATGGAGGTGCCCGTGCAAGGTTGTAGCTCTGTGTTCTAAACTCTGCTTCAGCCTTCAGGTCCCGCTGCTAGCCTGACTACCAGTCCAGTCCACCAGCCTGACTACCAGTCCAGTCCGCCAGCCTGATTACCTGTCCAGTCCGCCTGCCTGACTACCAGTCCAGTCCGCCAGCCTGACTACCTGTCCAGTCTGCCAGCCTGACTACCAGTCCAGTCCACCAGCCTGACTACCATCCCAGTCCGCCAGCCTGTCTACCTGTGTCCACCTGCCAAGGACACTCTCCAGCCCGACGGTCTGCCTACGGTCCTAACCCGTCAGTCTGTCTATGGGCCAGGCTTGCCTGCCTACCCGGACAACGTACCAGTTACTTGCCGTGCCTACCAGCCAGCCTACCTGGAGGCTCCTGCCAGTTACCCGTGGTGTCTGCTATTCCGTCTTCCCGGATCACCCATCAGCCTGCCTGCCGGGCTCATCTGCTATACCGGTCAGTTCCTGCCTTCTGACCCGTGGGAGTCACCTGCTCTCATACAAGGACTGGTCCAGAGTAGCACCTGGTCCCTCTGCTCGGCCCTTCCCTGGTTCACGGAGTCGATTGAGCCGCCGTGCGACCTTGGTCAGTCCGTGTTGATACCTAGTTACGCCCCTCTGGTCCCTCCTTGCACCGCAGCACAGAGGTTCCACCACCCAGATCCGTAACAGGGAAAGCTCATAATGAACTGGAAGTGGGGTGTGGGGAGAACACATGGAGACTTGGAAGTGGGGGGTGGGGAGGGCAAATGGTGAATTGGGAGTGTGGAAAGCACATGGTGAATTGGGGGTGGGGAGAGCACATGGTGAATTGGGAGTGGGGGATGGGGAGAGCAAATGGTGAAGTGGGGGGTGGGGAAAGCACATAATGAACTGGAAGTGGGGGGTGGGGAGAACACATGGAGAATTGGAAGTGGGGGTGGGGAGAGCACATGATGAACAGGGAGTGCGGGGTGGGGAGAGCACATGGTGAACAGGGAGTGGGGGGTGGGGAGAGCACATGGTGAATGAGGGTTGGGAGAGCAAATGATGAATTGGGAGTGGGGGTGTCGGGAGAGCAAATGGTGAATTGGGAGTGGGAATTGGGGAGAGCACATGGTGAATTGTTGGTGGGGAGAGCACATGATGAACTGGGGAGTGGGGAGAGTACATAGTGAATTGGGAGTAGGGGATGGGGAGAACAAAGGGTGAACGGGGGGTGGGGAAAGCAAATGATGAATTGGGAGTGGAGGGGTGGGGGGAGCAAATGATGAATTGTGAGTGGGGGGTTGGGAGAGCACATGGTGAACAGGGAGTGTGGGGTGGGGAGAGCACATGGTGAACAGGGAGTGGGGGGCGGGGAGAGCACATGGTGAATGAGGGTTGGGAGAGCAAATGATGAATTGGGAGTGGGGGTGTGGGGAGAGCAAATGATGAATTGGGAGTGGGGAGAGCACATGGTGAATTGGGGGTGGGGAGAGCACATGGTGATTTGGGAGTGGGGGTGGGAAGAGCTAATGGTGAATTGGTAGTTGGGGGTGGGGAGAGAAAATGGTGAATTGGAAATGGGGCGTGGGGAGAGAAAAAGGTAAATTGGGAGTGGAGCGTGGGGAGAGCAAATGGTGAATTGAGAGTGGGAATTGGGGAGAGCACATGGTGAATTGTTGGTGGGGAGAGCACATGATGAACTGGGGAGTGGGGAGAGTACATAGTGAATTGGGAGTAGGGGATGGGGAGAGCAAAGGGTGAACGAGGGGTGGGGAAAGCAAATGATGAATTGCGAGTGGGGCGTGGGGAGAGCAAATGGTGAATTGGGAGTGGGGAGAGCAAATGGTGAATTGGAAGTGGGGGGTGGGGCGAGCACATGGTGAATTGGGGGTGGGGAGAGCACATGATGAACTGGGAGTGGGGAGAGTACATGGTGAATTGGGAGTGGGGGGTGAGAAGAGCCCATGGTGAATTGGGGGTGGGGAGAGCAAATGATGAATTGGGAGGGGGAGGTGGGGAGAGCAAATGGTGATTTGCGAGTGGGGAGAGCACATGGAGAATTGGGAGTGGGGAGAGCACATCATAAATTGGGGGTGGGGAGAGCAAATGGTAAATTGGGAGTGGGGGGTGGGGAGAGCTAATGGTGAATTGGGAGTGGGGAGAGCAAATGGTGAATTGGGAGTGAGGAGAGCAAATGGTGAATTGGAAGTGGGGGGTGGGGAGAGCAGATGGTGAATTGGGGTGGGGAGAACACATGATGAACTGGGGGGTGGGGAGAGTACATGGTGAATTGGGAGTGGGGGTGAGGAGAGCACATGGTGAATGGGGAGTGGGGAGAGCACATGGTGAATTGGGAGTGGGGAATGGGGAGAGCTAATGGTGAATTGGTAGTGGGGGGGTGGGGAAAGCAAATGGTGAATTGGGAGTGGGTAGAGCAAATGGTGAATTGGGAGTGGGGGGTGGGTAGAGCTAATGGTGATCAGTGTATTACCCGTACACTGACACTATATACAGAGCTCCTGTGTATAAAGATGTCACTGGTGATCACTTTATTGCCTGTACTCCTATGTATAATGTTACTGGTGATCCTTGTATTACCTGTACCCTGACACTATACACTGCATACTATGTACAGAGCTCCTGTGTATAATGGCACTTATGTTAATATTAGTATTGTGTTTTTTTATTAATGATCAGTATTGTAGTATTCCGTCACTATGTAGTGGTAATATGTGGTCCTGTCATGGTGTGGCAGTATTTGACCCTTGTATGTGGTATTATTCGGTGACTATGTGGTAGTAATATGTGTGTCTGGTCATGGTGTTGCGGTATTTGTTCCTTGTATGTGGTATTATTTTGTCACTATGTGGTAGTAATATGTGGTCTGGTCATGGTGTGGCAGTATTTGTTTCTTGTATGTGGTATTATTTGGTCACTATGTGGTGGTAATATGTGGTCTGGTCATGGTGTGGGAGTATTTGTCCCTTGTATATGGTATTATTCTGTCACTGTGGTGATAATATGTGGTCCAGTCATGGTGTTGCGGTATTTGTTCCTTGTATGTGGTATTATTTGGTGACTATGTGGTGGTAATATGTAGCCCGGCCATGGTGTGATGGTATTTTTTCCTTGTATGTGATGATTTTAAAAAATGTATGTGATACATTCCTTTAAAGAAAAATAAACAAAAATATACCTAAAAAGATCATTGGGTATTTTAAGAAATCTTTAATAGGTTAGAATAGAGAAGGTCCCGGCCAGAAGAGTCTACCTTGCCGTGGTGGCGGCTTAAAAAAATCTTTTGGCCAAAACAAAAGTCGCTGGCTATGTATGTGATATGGTTCAGTGGGAACTGTAAATGTGTGATTGGTGAGGATGTGGTGGAGAAGTGGAGTTTTCCCAAGAGTGAGCGGTGGGACTGTGGAAGGTTCAAGGGGTGGAGATGGAGCTGGTGTGGAGTCTGGGCAGAGTCTCAAGGGGGCTCTCATATCTATCTATCTATCAAACATCTATATATCTCATATCTATCTATCTATCTATCTATCTATCTATCTATCTATCTATCTATCTATCTATCTAATATCTATCTATCTATTCCATATCAAATTCAAATTAGCTTCATTGGTAGGCATGGTAACATTTCAATGTTCGGTTCGGAAAAGTTCAAACAAATTAATATTCGTCCAAATTTATTCGCCGAATGTTCGTCGAACATTTCCGAATCCCATAGGAGTCAATGGGGGGACCAAAAAAATGCATATGCAACACCTAGAAATGGGACCAAAAGCTGCCAAAACACATCAAATTAGGTGTAGACACCAGGGAAGTGCCATCAATTAACTCAGGCTAAGAGTCCACGATGCAGAAATGTTGCATATTTTTTCCGCTTCTCCCTGGCAGGAAAAACGCATGAGGATTTGACATGCGTTTTTCCTGCCAGGTAGAAGTATTTGTCAAGCGTTTTTGCATGCGGTTTATCAAGCGCTTTCCCAAGCGATTTTAGCATCACTTGGAAAAGTGCTTGACAACTTGGTCACACTATATAAATCCATGCAACCGGCATGTGTTTATATAGTGTGACCAAGTAATAGTTAAAAAAAAAGAATAAGAATGGTAAAAAATAAAAAATAAAGATTATACTTACCTTCTGATGGCCCCCGGTGATTTCTCCGCTACGTCCGGTCTGTTGTATGGGTCACGGTTGTGTGAAAGGACATGCCATAACCTCATTTAGTCATGTGACAGGTCACGCGACCGCTGACGTCGGCGGTCGCGTGAACTGTCACATGACTAAATGATGTCATGGCAGGTCCTTTTACACCACCGTGACCCTACAACAGACCGGACGCATCGCTGAGGAGACCGGGGGACATCGGAAGGTAAGTATAATCTTTATTTTTTATTTTAAATTCTTTTTTTAACAGGTTTTATGGTACACGAGTCTGGAGGAGAGTCTCCTCTTCTCCAAACCCGGGTACCATCCGCACATTGAATCGCATAATATCCGCTTGTGCAAATGTGCTCATACGGATATTATACAGTTCAATGCAAGTCAATGGCGGCAATTACGCTGCGTGTCCGCAAAGTTAATGGACATGCTGTGTATTTTTCCGCAATGATAATCCGCAGGGGAAATTTCCGCAGCATGTGCACAACACATGCGGATTATCATTGGGGACCATGGGGCACGTATTAGCAAGCATTTTTTAAGCGTTTTCGCTGCGGAAATTCCGAGGCAAAAATGCTTGAAAAAAACATAGCGGGCACGCAGCTTCAGAATACAAGTACTATAATTATTATTATTGTGACAACGACATTTATTCAGTTGCGCTTTACATTTCAAAAGGGGTCACCGACTGGTACAACAGGAGAGAGGACCCTGCCTGCAAGGGCGCACTGTCACGGACGTGATTTGTGGAACCACTGTGCCACGGACCCCGGAGAGCCTGGAGGGGCGTGACTAAGCGAGCGCCGGACTGTTCACTAGAGCCTCTGATGGTGAGGTTAGACTTGGCTCCCGATGAATGCCAGGTGCCACTCCAAGACAGACCAACGGACGCGCAGCAGCTGGACCCAGTAGGACAGACTAGATGGTGCAGCAGACAGAGTCTGTATCAGAGTGCAGCAGGCAGAGTCTGTATTAGAGTGTAGCAGACAGAGTCTGTATCAGAGTGCAGCAGGCAGAGTCTGTATCAGAGTGCAGCAGGCAGAATCAGTATCAGAGTGCAGCAGGCAGAGTCTGTATCAGAGTGAAGCAGGCAGAGACTGTATCAGAGTGCAGCAGGCAGAGTCTGTATCAGGAGTGCAGCAGGCAGAGTCTGTATCAGGAGTGCAGCAGGCAGAGTCTGTATCAGGAGTGCAGCAGGCAGAGTCTGTATCAGGAGTGCAGCATGCAGTGTCTGTATCAGAGTGCAGCAGGCAGAGTGTGTATGAGGAGTGCAGCAGGCAGAGTCTGTATCAGAGTGCAGCAGGCAGAGTCTGTATCAGGAGTGCAGCAGGCAGAGTCTGTATCAGGAGTGCAGCAGGCAGAGTCTGTATCAGGAGTGCAGCAGGCAGAGTCTGTATCAGGAGTGCAGCAGGCAGAGTCTGTATCAGGAGTGCAGCAGGCAGAGTCGGTATCAGGAGTGCAGCATGCAGTGTCTGTATCAGAGTGCAGCAGTCAGAGTGTGTATGAGGAGTGCAGCAGGCAGAGCCTGTATCAGAGTGCAGCAGGCAGAGTCTGTATCAGGAGTGCAGCAGGCAGAGTCTGTATCAAGAGTGCAGCAGGCAGAGACTGTATCAGGAGTGCAGCAGGCAGAGTCTGTATCAGGAGTGCAGCAGGCAGTGTATGTATCAGGAGTGCAGCAGGCAGAGTCTGTATCAGGAGTGCAGCAGGAAGAGTCTGTATCAGGAGTGCAGCAGGCAGAGTCTGTATCAGGAGTGCAGCAGGCAGAGTCTGTATCAGGAGTGCAGCAGGCAGAGTCTGTATCAGGAGTGCAGCAGGCACTGGTTGGTGGAACCACTGTGCCACAGACCCCGGAGAGCCTGGAGGGGCGTGACTAAGCTAGCGCCGGACTGTTCACTAGAGCCTCTGATGGTGAGGTTAGACTTGGCTCCCGATGAACACCAGGTGCCACTCCAGGACAGACCAATGGACGCGCAGCAGCTGGACCCAGTAGGACAGACTAGATGGTGCAGCAGACAGATTTTGTATCAGAGTGCAGCAGGCAGAGTCTGTATCAGGAGTGCAGCAGGCGGAGACTGTATCAGGAATGCAGCAGGCAGAGTCTGTATCATAGTGTAGCAGACAGAGTCGGTATCATTGTACAACAGGCAGAGTTTGTATCAGGAGTGCAGCAGGCAGAGTCTGTATCAGGAGAGCAACAGGCAGAGTCTGTGTCAGAGTGCAGTAGGCAGAGTCTGTATTAGAGTGCAGCAGGCAAGTCTGCATAGAGTGCAGCAGGCAGAGTCTTTATCAGAGTGAAGCAGGCAGAGTTTGTATAGGAGTCCAACAGGCAGAGTCTGTATAAGAGTGCAGCAGGCAGAGTCTGTATCAGGGTGCAGCACACAGAGTCTGTATTAGACTGCAGCAGGCAGAGTCTGTATCAGGAGTGCAGCAGGCAGAGTCTGTATCAGGAGTGCAGCAGGCAGAGTCTGTATCAGGAGTGCAGCAGGCAGAGTGTGTATCAGGAGTGCAGCAGGCAGAGTCTGTATCAGAGTGGAGCAGGCAGAGTCTGTATCAGGAGTGCAGCAGGCAGAGTCTGTATCAGGAGTGCAGCAGGCAGAGTCTGTATCAGAGTGCAGCAGGCGGAGTCTGTATCAGAGTGCAACAGGCAGAGTCTGTATCAGAAGTGCAGCAGGCAGAGTCTGTATCAGGATTGCAACAGGCAGAGTCTGTATCAGGAGTGCAGCAGGCAAAGTCTGCATAGAGTGCAGCAGGCAGAGTCTTTATCAGAGTGAAGCAGGCAGAGTTTGTATAGGAGTCCAACAGGCAGAGTCTGTATAAGAGTGCAGCAGGCAGAGTCTGTATCAGGGTGCAGCACACAGAGTCTGTATTAGACTGCAGCACGCAGAGTCTGTATCAGGAGTGCAGCAGGCAGAGTCTGTATCAGGAGTGCAGCAGGCAGAGTCTGTATCAGGAGTGCAGCAGGCAGAGTGTGTATCAGGAGTGCAGCAGGCAGAGTCTGTATCAGAGTGCAGCAGGCAGAGTCTGTATCAGGAGTGCAGCAGGCAGAGTCTGTATCAGGAGTGCAGCAGGCAGAGTCTGTATCAGAGTGCAGCAGGCGGAGTCTGTATCAGAGTGCAACAGGCAGAGTCTGTATCAGAAGTGCAGCAGGCAGAGTCTGTATCAGGATTGCAACAGGCAGAGTCTGTATCAGGAGTGCAGCAGGCAAAGTCTGTATCAGAGTGCAGCAGGCAGAGTCTGTATCAGGAGTGCAGCAGGCAGAGTCTGTATCAGGAGTGCAGCAGGCAGAGTCTGTATCAGGAGTGCAGCAGGCAGAGTCTGTATCAGGAGTGCAGCAGGCAGAGTCTGTATCAGAGTGCAGCAGGCAGAGTCTGTATCAGGAGTGCAGCAGGCAGAGTCTGTATCAGGAGTGCAGCAGGCAGAGTCTGTATCAGGAGTGCAGCAGGCAGAGTGTGTATCAGGAGTGCAGCAGGCAGAGTCTGTATCAGGAGTGCAGCAGGCAGAGTCTGTATCAGGAGTGCAGCAGGCAGAGTCTGTATCAGGAGTGCAGCAGGCAGAATTTGTATCAGGAGTGCAGCAGGCAGAGTCTGTATCAGGAGTGCAGCAGGCAGAGTCTGTATCAGAGTGCAGTAGGCAGAGTCTGTATTAGAGTGCAGCAGGCAAGTCTGCATCAGAGTGCACAAGGCAGAGTCTGTATCAGAGTGAAGCAGGCAGAGTTTGTATAGCAGCGCAGCAGGCAGAGTCTGCATCAGTGCAGCAGGCAGAGTCTGTATCAGGAGTGCAGCAGGTAGAGTCTGTATCAGGAGTGCAGCAGGCAGAGTCTGTATCAGGAGTGCAGCAGGCAGAGTCTGTATCAGAGTGCAGCAGGCAGAGTCTGTATCAGAATGCAGCAAGCAGAGTCTCTATCAGAGTGCAGCAGGCAGAGTCTGTATCAGAGTGCAGCAGGCATAGTCTGTATCAGAGTGAAGCAGGCAGAGTCTGTATCAGGAGTGCAGCAGGCAGAGTCTGTATCAGGAGTGCAGCAGGCAGAGTCTGTGTCAGGAGTGCAGCAGGCAGAATCTGTATCAGCAGTGCAGCAGGCAGAGTCTGTATCAGGAGTGCAGCAGGCAGAGTCTGTATCAGGAGTGCAGCAGGCAGAATCTGTATCAGGAATGCAGCAGACAGAGTCTGTATCAGGAATGCAGCAGACAGAGTCTGTATCAGGAGTGCAGCAGACAGAGTCGGTATCATAGTGCAGCAGACAGAGTCGGTATCATAGTGCAGCAGGCAGAGTTTGTATCAGGAGTGCAGGAGGCAGAGTCTGTATCAGGAGTGCAGCAGACAGAGTCGGTATCATAGTGCAGCAGGCAGAGTTTGTATCAGGAGTGCAGCAAGCAGAGTCTGTATCAGAGTGCAGCAGACAGAGTCGGTATCATAGTGCAGCAGGCAGAGTTTGTATCAGGAGTGCAGCAGGCAGAGTCTGTATCAGGAGTGCAGCAGGCAGAGTCTGTATCAGAGTGCAGTAGGCAGAGTCTGTATTAGAGTGCAGCAGGCAAGTCTGCATCAGAGTGCACAAGGCAGAGTCGGTATCATAGTGCAGTAGGCAGAGTTTGTATCAGGAGTGCAGCAGGCAGAGTCTGTATCAGGAGTGCAGCAGGCAAGTCTGCATCAGAGTGCACAAGGCAGAGTCTGTATCAGGAATGCAGCAGACAGAGTCTGTATCAGGAGTGCAGCAGACAGAGTCGGTATCATAGTGCAGCAGACAGAGTCGGCATCATAGTGCAGCAGGCAGAGTTTGTATCAGGAGTGCAGCAAGCAGAGTCTGTATCAGAGTGCAGCAGACAGAGTCGGTATCATAGTGCAGCAGACAGAGTCGGTATCATAGTGCAGCAGGCAGAGTTTGTATCAGGAGTGCAGCAGGCAGAGTCTGTATCAGGAGTGCAGCAGGCAGAGTCTGTATCAGAGTGCAGTAGGCAGAGTCTGTATTAGAGTGCAGCAGGCAAGTCTGCATCAGAGTGCACAAGGCAGAGTCTGTATCAGAGTGAAGCAGGCAGAGTTTGTATAGCAGCGCAGCAGGCAGAGTCTGTATCAGTGCAGCAGGCAGAGTCTGTATCAGGAGTGCAGCAGGTAGAGTCTGTATCAGAGTTCTGCAGGCAGAGTCTCTATCAGAGTTCTGCAGGCAGAGTCTGTATCAGAGTGCAGCAGCCAGAGTCTGTATCAGGAGTGCAGCAGGCAGTGTCTGTATCAGGAGTGCAGCAGGCAGTGTCTGTATCAGGAGTGCAGCATGCAGAGTCTGTATCAGGAGTGCAGCAGGCACTGGTTTGTGGAACCACTGTGCCACAGACCCCGGAGAGCCTGGAGGGGCGTGACTAAGCGAGCGCCGGACTGTTCACTAGAGCCTCTGATGGTGAGGTTAGACTTGGCTCCCGATGAATGCCAGGTGCCACTCCAGGACAGACCAATGGACGCGCAGCAGCTGGACCCAGTAGGACAGACTATATGGTGCAGCAGACAGAGTCTGTATCAGAATGCAACAGGCAGAGTTTGTATCAAAGTGCAGTAGGCAGAGTCTGTATTAGAGTGCAGCAGGCAAGTCTGCACCAGAGTGAAGCAGGCAGAGTCTGTATCAGAGTGCAGCAGGCAGAGTCTGTATCAGTGCAGCAGGCAGAGTCTGTATCAGGAGTGCAACAGGCAGAGTCTGTATCAGAGTGCAGCAGGCAGAGTCTGTATCTGAGTGCAGCACACAGAGTCTGTATCAGAGTGCAGTACACAGAGTCTGTATCAGGAGTGCAGCAGGCAGAGTCTGTATCAGGAGTGCAGCAGGCAGAGTGTGTATCAGGAGTGCAGCAGGCAGGGTCTGTATCAGAGTGCAGCAGGCAGAGTCTGTATCAGGAGTGCAGCAGGCAGAGTCTGTATCAGAGTGCAGCAGGCAGAGTCTGTATCAGAGTGCAGCAGGCGGAGTCTGTATCAGAGTGCAGCAGGCGGAGTCTGTATCAGAGTGCAACAGGCAGAGTCTGTATCAGGAATGCAGCAGACAGAGTCTGTATCAGGAGTTCAGCAGGCAGAGTCTGTATCAGAGTGCAGCAGACAGAGTCGGTATCATAGTGCAGCAGGCAGAGTTTGTATCAGTAGTGCAGCAGGCAGTCTGTATCAGGAGTGCAGCAGGCAGAGTCTGTATCAGAGTGCAGTAGGCAGACTCTGTATTAGAGTGCAGCAGGCAAGTCTGCATCAGAGTGCAGCAGGCAGAGTCTGTATCAGAGTGCAACAGGCAGAGTCTGTATCAGGAGTGCAGCAGGCAGAGTCTTTATCAGTAGTGCAGTAGGCAGAGTCTGTATCAGGAGTGCAGCAGGCAGAGTCTGTATCAGGAGTGCAGCAGGCAGAGTCTGTATCAGGAGTGCAGCAGGCAGAGTCTGTGTCAGGAGTGCAGCAGGCAGTGTATGTATCAGAGAGCAGCAGACAGAGTCTGTATCAGGAGTGCAGCAGGCAGAGTCTGTATCAGGAGTGCAGCAGGCAGAGTCTGTATCAGGAGTGCAGCAGGCAGAGTCTGTATCAGGAGTGCAACAGGCAGAGTCTGTATCAGGAATGCAGCAGACAGAGTCTGTATCAGGAGTGCAGCAGGCAGAGTCTGTATCAGAGTGCAGCAGACAGAGTCGGTATCATAGTGCAGCAGGCAGAGTCTGTATCAGGAGTGCAGCAGGCAGAGTCTGTATCAGGAGTGCAGCAGGCAGAGTCTGTATCAGAGTGCAGTAGGCAGAGTTTGTATTAGAGTGCAGCAGGCAAGTCTGCATCAGAGTGCAGCAGGCAGAGTCTGTATCAGAGTGAATCAGGCAGAGTTTGTATAGGAGCGCAGCAAGCAGAGTCTGTATCAGTGCAGCAGGCAGAGTCTGTATCAGGAGTGCAGCAGGTAGAGTCTGTATCAGGAGTGCAGCAGGCAGAGTCTGTATCAGGAGTGCAGCAGGCAGAGTCTGTATCAGGAGTGCAGCAGGCAGAGTCTGTGTCAGGAGTGCAGCAGGCAGTGTATGTATCAGAGAGCAGCAGACAGAGTCTGTATCAGGAGTGCAGCAGGCAGAGTCTGTATCAGAGTGCAGTAGGCAGACTCTGTATTAGAGTGCAGCAGGCAAGTCTGCATCAGAGTGCAGCAGGCAGAGTCTGTATCAGGAGTGCAGCAGGCAGAGTCTGTATCAGGAGTGCAGCAGGCAGAGTCTGTATCAGGAGTGCAGCAGGCACTGGTTTGTGGAACCACTGTGCCACAGACCCCGGAGAGCCTGGAGGGGCGTGACTAAGTGAGTGCCGGACTTTTCACTAGAGCCTCTGATGGTGAGGTTAGACTTGGCTCCCAATGAACGCCAGGTGCCACTCCAGTACAGACCAATGGACGCGCAGCAGCTGGACTCAGTAGGACAGACTATATGGTGCAGTAGGCAGAGTCTGTATTAAAGTGCAGCAGGCAAGTCTGCATCAGAGTGAAGCAGGCAGAGTCTGTATCAGAGTGAAGCAGGCAGAGTCTGTATCAGTGCAGCAGGCAGAGTCTGTATCAGGAGTGCAACAGGCAGAGTCTGTATCAGAGTGCAGCAGGCAGAGTCTGTATCAGAGTGCAGCACACAGAGTCTGTATCAGAGTGCAGCACGCAGAGTCTGTATCAGGAGTGCAGCAGGCAGAGTCTGTATCAGGAGTGCAGCAGGCAAAGTGTGTATCAGGAGTGCAGCAGGCAGAGTCTGTATCAGAGTGCAGTAGGCAGAGTCTGTATTAGAGTGCAGCAGGCAAGTCTGCATCACAGTGCAGCAGGCAGAGTCTGTATCAGAGTGAATCAGGCAGAGTTTGTATAGGAGAGCAGCAGGCAGAGTCTGTATCAGTGCAGCAGGCAGAGTCTGTATCAGGAGTGCAGCAGGTAGAGTCTGTATCAGGAGTGCAGCAGGCAGAGTCTGTATCAGGAGTGCAGCAGGCAGAGTCTGTATCAGGAGTGCAGCAGGCAGAATCTGTATCAGGAGTGCAGCAGGCAGAGTCTGTATGAGGAGTGCAGCAGGCAGAGTCTGTATCAGGAGTGCAGCAGGCAGTGTATATATCAGAGAGCAGCAGGCAGAATCTGTATCAGGAGTGCAGCAGGCAGAGTCTGTATCAGGAGTGCAGCAGGCAGAGTCTGTATCAGAGTGCAACAGGCAGAGTCTGTATCAGGAGTGCAGCAGGCAGAGTCTGTATCAGGAATGCAGCAGGCAGAGTCTGTATCAGGAATGCAGCAGGCAGAGTCTGTATCAGGAGTGCAGCAGGCAGCGTGTGTATCAGAGTGCAGCAGGCAGAGTCTGTATCAGAGTGCAGCAGGCAGAGTCTGTATCAGAATGCAGCAAGCAGAGTCTCTCTCAGAGTGCAGCACACAGAGTCTGTATCAGAGTGCAGCAGGCAGAGTCTGTATCAGGAGTGCAGCAGGCAGAGTCTGTATCAGAGTGCAGCAGGCAGAGTCTGTATCAGGAGTGCAGCAGGCAGAGTCTTTATCAGTAGTGCAGTAGGCAGAATCTGTATCAGGAGTGCAGCAGGCAGAGTCTGTATCAGAGTGCAGCAGGCAGAGTCTGTATCAGAGTGCAGCAGGCAGCGTCTGTATCAGGAGTGCAGCAGGTAGAGTCTGTATCAGGAATGCAGCAGGCAGAGTCTGTATCAGGAGTGCAGCAGGCAGAGTCTGTATCAGGAATGCAGCAGGCAGAGTCTGTATCAGGAGTGCAGCAGGCAGAGTATATATCAGAGAGCAACAGACCGAGTCAGTATCATAGTGCAGCAGGCAGAGTCTGTATCAGCAGTGCAGCAGGCAGAGTCTGTATCAGAGTGCAGCAGGCAGAGTCTGTATCAGGAGTGCAGCAGGTAGAGTCTGCATCAGGAGTGCAGCAGGCAGAGTCTGTATCAGAGTGCAGCAGGCAGAGTCTGTATCAGGAGTGCAGCAGGCAGAGTCTGTATCAGAGTGCAGCAGGCAGAGTCTGTATCAGAGTGCAGCGCACAGAGTCTGTATCAGAGTGCAGCAGGCAGAGTCTGTATCAGGAGTGCAGCAGGCAGAGTCTGTATCAGAGTGCAACAGGCAGAGTCTGTATCAGGAGTGCAGCAGGCAGAGTCTGTATCAGGAAAGCAGCAGGCAGAGTCTGTATCAGGAGTGCAGCAGGCAGAGTCTGTATCAGAGTGCAGCAGGCAGAGTGTGTATCAGAATGCAGCAAGCAGAGTCTCTCTCAGAGTGCAGCACACAGAGTCTGTATCAGAGTGCAGCAGGCAGAGTCTGTATCAGGAGTGCAGCAGGTAGAGTCTGTATCAGAGTTCAGCACACAGAGTCTGTATCAGAGTGCAGCAGGCAGAGTCTGTATCAGGAGTGCAGCAGGCAGAGTCTGTATCAGAGTGCAACAGGCAGAGTCTGTATCAGGAGTGCAGCAGGCAGAGTCTGTATCAGGAATGCAGCAGGCAGAGTCTGTATCAGGAGTGCAGCAGGCAGAGTCTGTATCAGGAATGCAGCAGGCAGAGTCTGTATCAGAGTGCAGCAGGCAGAGTCTGTATCAGAGTGCAGCAGGCAGAGTCTGTATCAGAATGCAGCAAGCAGAGTCTCTCTCAGAGTGCAGCACACAGAGTCTGTATCAGAGTGCAGCAGGCAGAGTCTGTATCAGGAGTGCAGCAGGCAGAGTCTGTATCAGAGTGCAGCAGGCAGAGTCTGTATCAGGAGTGCAGCAGGCAGAGTCTTTATCAGTAGTACAGTAGGCAGAGTCTGTATCAGGAGTGCAGCAGGCAGAGTCTGTATCAGGAATGCAGCAGGCAGAGTCTGTATCAGAGTGCAGCAGGCAGAGTCTGTATCAGAGTGCAGCAGGCAGAGTCTGTATCAGAATGCAGCAAGCAGAGTCTCTCTCAGAGTGCAGCACACAGAGTCTGTATCAGAGTGCAGCAGGCAGAGTCTGTATCAGGAGTGCAGCAGGCAGAGTCTGTATCAGAGTGCAGCAGGCAGAGTCTGTATCAGGAGTGCAGCAGGCAGAGTCTGTATCAGGAGTGCAGCAGGCAGAATCTGTATCAGGAGTGCAGCAGGCAGAGTCTGTATGAGGAGTGCAGCAGGCAGAGTCTGTATCAGGAGTGCAGCAGGCAGTGTATATATCAGAGAGCAGCAGGCAGAGTCTGTATCAGGAGTGCAGCAGGCAGAATCTGTATCAGGAGTGCAGCAGGCAGAGTCTGTATCAGGAGTGCAGCAGGCAGAGTCTGTATCAGAGTGCAACAGGCAGAGTCTGTATCAGGAGTGCAGCAGGCAGAGTCTGTATCAGGAATGCAGCAGGCAGAGTCTGTATCAGGAATGCAGCAGGCAGAGTCTGTATCAGGAGTGCAGCAGGCAGCGTGTGTATCAGAGTGCAGCAGGCAGAGTCTGTATCAGAGTGCAGCAGGCAGAGTCTGTATCAGAATGCAGCAAGCAGAGTCTCTCTCAGAGTGCAGCACACAGAGTCTGTATCAGAGTGCAGCAGGCAGAGTCTGTATCAGGAGTGCAGCAGGCAGAGTCTGTATCAGAGTGCAGCAGGCAGAGTCTGTATCAGGAGTGCAGCAGGCAGAGTCTTTATCAGTAGTGCAGTAGGCAGAATCTGTATCAGGAGTGCAGCAGGCAGAGTCTGTATCAGAGTGCAGCAGGCAGAGTCTGTATCAGAGTGCAGCAGGCAGCGTCTGTATCAGGAGTGCAGCAGGTAGAGTCTGTATCAGGAATGCAGCAGGCAGAGTCTGTATCAGGAGTGCAGCAGGCAGAGTCTGTATCAGGAATGCAGCAGGCAGAGTCTGTATCAGGAGTGCAGCAGGCAGAGTATATATCAGAGAGCAACAGACCGAGTCAGTATCATAGTGCAGCAGGCAGAGTCTGTATCAGCAGTGCAGCAGGCAGAGTCTGTATCAGAGTGCAGCAGGCAGAGTCTGTATCAGGAGTGCAGCAGGTAGAGTCTGCATCAGGAGTGCAGCAGGCAGAGTCTGTATCAGAGTGCAGCAGGCAGAGTCTGTATCAGGAGTGCAGCAGGCAGAGTCTGTATCAGAGTGCAGCAGGCAGAGTCTGTATCAGAGTGCAGCGCACAGAGTCTGTATCAGAGTGCAGCAGGCAGAGTCTGTATCAGGAGTGCAGCAGGCAGAGTCTGTATCAGAGTGCAACAGGCAGAGTCTGTATCAGGAGTGCAGCAGGCAGAGTCTGTATCAGGAAAGCAGCAGGCAGAGTCTGTATCAGGAGTGCAGCAGGCAGAGTCTGTATCAGAGTGCAGCAGGCAGAGTGTGTATCAGAATGCAGCAAGCAGAGTCTCTCTCAGAGTGCAGCACACAGAGTCTGTATCAGAGTGCAGCAGGCAGAGTCTGTATCAGGAGTGCAGCAGGTAGAGTCTGTATCAGAGTTCAGCACACAGAGTCTGTATCAGAGTGCAGCAGGCAGAGTCTGTATCAGGAGTGCAGCAGGCAGAGTCTGTATCAGAGTGCAACAGGCAGAGTCTGTATCAGGAGTGCAGCAGGCAGAGTCTGTATCAGGAATGCAGCAGGCAGAGTCTGTATCAGGAGTGCAGCAGGCAGAGTCTGTATCAGGAATGCAGCAGGCAGAGTCTGTATCAGAGTGCAGCAGGCAGAGTCTGTATCAGAGTGCAGCAGGCAGAGTCTGTATCAGAATGCAGCAAGCAGAGTCTCTCTCAGAGTGCAGCACACAGAGTCTGTATCAGAGTGCAGCAGGCAGAGTCTGTATCAGGAGTGCAGCAGGCAGAGTCTGTATCAGAGTGCAGCAGGCAGAGTCTGTATCAGGAGTGCAGCAGGCAGAGTCTTTATCAGTAGTGCAGTAGGCAGAGTCTGTATCAGGAGTGCAGCAGGCAGAGTCTGTATCAGGAATGCAGCAGGCAGAGTCTGTATCAGAGTGCAGCAGGCAGAGTCTGTATCAGAGTGCAGCAGGCAGAGTCTGTATCAGAATGCAGCAAGCAGAGTCTCTCTCAGAGTGCAGCACACAGAGTCTGTATCAGAGTGCAGCAGGCAGAGTCTGTATCAGGAGTGCAGCAGGCAGAGTCTTTATCAGTAGTGCAGTAGGCAGAATCTGTATCAGGAGTGCAGCAGGCAGAGTCTGTATCAGGAGTGCAGCAGGCAGAGTCTGTATCAGAGTGCAGCAGGCAGCGTCTGTATCAGGAGTGCAGCAGGTAGAGTCTGTATCAGGAATGCAGCAGGCAGAGTCTGTATCAGGAGTGCAGCAGGCAGAGTCTGTATCAGGAATGCAGCAGGCAGAGTCTGTATCAGGAATGCAGCAGGCAGAGTCTGTATCAGGAGTGCAGCAGGCAGAATCTGTATCAGAGAGCAACAGACCGAGTCAGTATCATAGTGCAGCAGGCAGAGTCTGTATCAGCAGTGCAGCAGGCAGAGTCTGTATCAGAGTGCAGCAGGCAGAGTCTGTATCAGGAGTGCAGCAGGTAGAGTCTGCATCAGGAGTGCAGCAGGCAGAGTCTGTATCAGAGTGCAGCAGGCAGAGTCTGTATCAGGAGTGCAGCAGGCAGAGTCTGTATCAGAGTGCAGCGCACAGAGTCTGTATCAGAGTGCAGCAGGCAGAGTCTGTATCAGGAGTGCAGCAGGCAGAGTCTGTATCAGAGTGCAACAGGCAGAGTCTGTATCAGGAGTGCAGCAGGCAGAGTCTGTATCAGGAAAGCAGCAGGCAGAGTCTGTATCAGGAGTGCAGCAGGCAGAGTCTGTATCAGAGTGCAGCAGGCAGAGTGTGTATCAGAATGCAGCAAGCAGAGTCTCTCTCAGAGTGCAGCACACAGAGTCTGTATCAGAGTGCAGCAGGCAGAGTCTGTATCAGGAGTGCAGCAGGTAGAGTCTGTATCAGAGTTCAGCACACAGAGTCTGTATCAGAGTGCAGCAGGCAGAGTCTGTATCAGGAGTGCAGCAGGCAGAGTCTGTATCAGAGTGCAACAGGCAGAGTCTGTATCAGGAGTGCAGCAGGCAGAGTCTGTATCAGGAATGCAGCAGGCAGAGTCTGTATCAGGAGTGCAGCAGGCAGAGTCTGTATCAGGAATGCAGCAGGCAGAGTCTGTATCAGAGTGCAGCAGGCAGAGTCTGTATCAGAGTGCAGCAGGCAGAGTCTGTATCAGAATGCAGCAAGCAGAGTCTCTCTCAGAGTGCAGCACACAGAGTCTGTATCAGAGTGCAGCAGGCAGAGTCTGTATCAGGAGTGCAGCAGGCAGAGTCTGTATCAGAGTGCAGCAGGCAGAGTCTGTATCAGGAGTGCAGCAGGCAGAGTCTTTATCAGTAGTGCAGTAGGCAGAGTCTGTATCAGGAGTGCAGCAGGCAGAGTCTGTATCAGGAATGCAGCAGGCAGAGTCTGTATCAGAGTGCAGCAGGCAGAGTCTGTATCAGAGTGCAGCAGGCAGAGTCTGTATCAGAATGCAGCAAGCAGAGTCTCTCTCAGAGTGCAGCACACAGAGTCTGTATCAGAGTGCAGCAGGCAGAGTCTGTATCAGGAGTGCAGCAGGCAGAGTCTTTATCAGTAGTGCAGTAGGCAGAATCTGTATCAGGAGTGCAGCAGGCAGAGTCTGTATCAGGAGTGCAGCAGGCAGAGTCTGTATCAGAGTGCAGCAGGCAGCGTCTGTATCAGGAGTGCAGCAGGTAGAGTCTGTATCAGGAATGCAGCAGGCAGAGTCTGTATCAGGAGTGCAGCAGGCAGAGTCTGTATCAGGAATGCAGCAGGCAGAGTCTGTATCAGGAATGCAGCAGGCAGAGTCTGTATCAGGAGTGCAGCAGGCAGAATCTGTATCAGAGAGCAACAGACCGAGTCAGTATCATAGTGCAGCAGGCAGAGTCTGTATCAGCAGTGCAGCAGGCAGAGTCTGTATCAGAGTGCAGCAGGCAGAGTCTGTATCAGGAGTGCAGCAGGTAGAGTCTGCATCAGGAGTGCAGCAGGCAGAGTCTGTATCAGAGTGCAGCAGGCAGAGTCTGTATCAGGAGTGCAGCAGGCAGAGTCTGTATCAGAGTGCAGCAGGCAGAGTCTGTATCAGAGTGCAGCGCACAGAGTCTGTATCAGAGTGCAGCAGGCAGAGTCTGTATCAGGAGTGCAGCAGGCAGAGTCTGTATCAGAGTGCAACAGGCAGAGTCTGTATCAGGAGTGCAGCAGGCAGAGTCTGTATCAGGAAAGCAGCAGGCAGAGTCTGTATCAGGAGTGCAGCAGGCAGAGTCTGTATCAGAGTGCAGCAGGCAGAGTGTGTATCAGAATGCAGCAAGCAGAGTCTCTCTCAGAGTGCAGCACACAGAGTCTGTATCAGAGTGCAGCAGGCAGAGTCTGTATCAGGAGTGCAGCAGGTAGAGTCTGTATCAGAGTTCAGCACACAGAGTCTGTATCAGAGTGCAGCAGGCAGAGTCTGTATCAGGAGTGCAGCAGGCAGAGTCTGTATCAGAGTGCAACAGGCAGAGTCTGTATCAGGAGTGCAGCAGGCAGAGTCTGTATCAGGAATGCAGCAGGCAGAGTCTGTATCAGGAGTGCAGCAGGCAGAGTCTGTATCAGGAATGCAGCAGGCAGAGTCTGTATCAGGGTGCAGCAGGCAGAGTCTGTATCAGAGTGCAGCAGGCAGAGTCTGTATCAGAATGCAGCAAGCAGAGTCTCTCTCAGAGTGCAGCACACAGAGTCTGTATCAGAGTGCAGCAGGCAGAGTCTGTATCAGGAGTGCAGCAGGCAGAGTCTGTATCAGAGTGCAGCAGGCAGAGTCTGTATCAGGAGTGCAGCAGGCAGAGTCTTTATCAGTAGTGCAGTAGGCAGAGTCTGTATCAGGAGTGCAGCAGGCAGAGTCTGTATCAGGAATGCAGCAGGCAGAGTCTGTATCAGAGTGCAGCAGGCAGAGTCTGTATCAGAGTGCAGCAGGCAGAGTCTGTATCAGAATGCAGCAAGCAGAGTCTCTCTCAGAGTGCAGCACACAGAGTCTGTATCAGAGTGCAGCAGGCAGAGTCTGTATCAGGAGTGCAGCAGGCAGAGTCTGTATCAGAGTGCAGCAGGCAGAGTCTGTATCAGGAGTGCAGCAGGCAGAGTCTTTATCAGTAGTGCAGTAGGCAGAGTCTGTATCAGGAGTGCAGCAGGCAGAGTCTGTATCAGGAGTGCAGCAGGCAGAGTCTGTATCAGGAGTGCAGCAGGCAGAGTCTGTATCAGAGTGCAGCAGGCAGAGTCTGTATCAGAGTGCAGCAGGCAGAGTCTTTATCAGGAGTGCAGCAGGCAGAGTCTGTATCAGGAGTGCAGCAAGGACTGGTACGCAACCTTACACAACTTAGACTGCAAAACAGGAAGGTTCCACTACAGCCAACCCAATAGATGGAGACCCAATCAGGATTCCCCACATTTAAAAAAATTAGTGGCAGATGCCAGCAAAGTGGTATCAATTTCACTACTGTAATAATATAAATAAGACCCACACCACAGGAGTGTTCACATTGCCCTAAATGAGGGCCTAACACCACCGAAGTGGCATCAATGCCATCAGACTACAAGTAGTTTAACGCAGACCCAAACTTGTCCCACTACAACGAACCCAATAGATGGAGGCACAATCAGAATTCTCCACATATCCTAAAATTAGGGCCTAAAACCTGCAGCAGCAAGAGCAGGCACAGAAGCCATATCACAGACTGCAATTTCAAGAGATCAATGCAGCACACTCAAAACGACAACATCGCATACTCTGTACAGTCTGCAATTGGGGTGCAAAAGTCCTTGGAGATCCATGACTTGTTCATCTTGATGAAAGTTAGGCGGTCTACACTTTCAGGGGACAGCTGGGTGCGCTTATCTGTCAAGACACTACTAGCGGTGCTGAAGACACGTTCAGAGAGAACGCTGGCTGCTGGGCATGATAAAACCTCCAAGGCGTGAGAGGCGAGCTCAGGCCATTCATCCATTTTTGAAGACCAAAATGTAAAAGGGTCCAAACTCTCCCTGATGGTATTGATATTGAGCTCTAGATACTCCTGCACCATCCTCTCCAGTCGTTCACCACGTGTCAGACTTGTACTCTGTTGTGCTGGTGCATGAGCTGGTGCAAAAAATGTGTAAAAGGACTCCCATAAATTGCTTCTGCCACTTACTCTGCTGCTGCTAATATTTTGGCATTGATGAACTGATGTGCCGGAGGTTGAAAGACTACAGCTGCGATGCACACTGTGTGCCTCACTGTTATCTTGGAGAAAACCTCTATTAAGGTTGCTTAAAAGCTTGTTTCGATACTCCAAAATAAGCGGGTCCCTTTCCAGGGCGGGAAGCATCAGGCAAAATTGACTCTTATAACGTGGATCTAACAGAGTGGCAACCCAGTAGTCAGCATTATTTCGAATCCTAACTATACAGGGATCATGTTGCAGATAGTGCATCAAGAAGGCACTCATATGTCAGGCTCTTCCAGGAGGTCCAAAGCCAGGCTGTATTGTGGGCAGCGTAACACTGATGCTTGTTTCCTCCGTCCCCTCCTGCCAACCACGTTAAAACGAGAGGGGATGATTATCCTCTTCATCCTCTGACAGCTGCTCACCCATCACCTCTTCCTCCTCCATTAGTTCCTCGGCTCTTGCACCTTCACTAACAGTTTGCCTGGTATCACCAAACCCCCTCGATCGCTGTAATCCACCATCACTTGGCATCTGCCCGTGTGACGACAGTTTGAAAATTTGAGACATTGGTATTGACTCGCCCCCTGGGCCGTGTGGGGAACCCGGAACCGGGCC
This sequence comes from Phyllobates terribilis, assembly GCF_046119375.1. Classification (NCBI taxonomy): domain Eukaryota; kingdom Metazoa; phylum Chordata; class Amphibia; order Anura; family Dendrobatidae; genus Phyllobates; species Phyllobates terribilis. The sequence goes on from NW_027362761.1 coordinate 309,035,236, forward strand.
TTTTGTGGGATGCTGGGGGTTGTAGTCACCGTGGCGATGACCCGGTCCCGTGGCTCAGGGTGGTCAAACCAATGGCAGTCTATTGAGGTGGTTTTCATTATTTTCAAATGTCCGACTATGCCACCCGTGGATTGCGGTCAGAGTGAACCGCCGCTGCAGGACAGACCGCTGGGGCTGGTGAGCAGCACAGGAATGGTATAACCCCCCACGGGAGGAGTGTAGCCCCAGGGCAGTGTAGGTGGATGATGGGGGTGATGGTGCGTGGGAATAATGACTCGGAGTCTTTGTAATGCAGTCCAGGATCTTTACTCACAGTTCGTTATTCCACATTACTCCGGCCGGCTGTAACTTCCCGCGTCGCACCATGTTCACCAGGTGAGGGGGCTCGGCAAACTCCCAGATGATTTTGGAGCGCTTCGCAGGACCCCCTTTGCGTATCCTTCCTCTGGCCTGTCATACCCCACCAGTGACCACGCTTCTGTCCGGCTGCCTCGGGCCTTCTCTGGGTAAACCTCGGCACCAGTTTCCCTGACCCTATGTGGTGCCTTCCTAGCGGGTATAGTGAGGGGCTGTGCCACATGAAATGTCACAGCCTCCGGTTTCTAGCTGAGGGTAGTTCCCCGCCTCCACTAGTTTCAGGGACCGGTCTCCCCCTTGGCCTGACCCCTCTACTCAGGTAGATGCGGGCGTATGGTGGCTACCAGCCGGTCCACACCCCTGGGGCCCCTCCTTTCCTCTATGTTCCTGGAGCCTCCTCCGCTCCTCTTCATTTCTCTTCTTCCCCAACTCTCTCTCTCTCTTCCTTCAGTGCTGACTGGGCCTAACAGGCTAGACCCGCGTCCGGAGCAGAGCTCCACAGAGTCCTGCTCTGTCACATCTTCTCTCTGCCTGAACTCAACCCTGATCTAAGATGGTGCCCACCTTTTGTACCTCCCTCTAGGTGCACCCAGGAACTGCTTCCTCCCTGCTCCTGCACTACAGGGTTCCCCCTTCCTCAGTGTTCCCTCCCCCCACTCCAGCCAGGGACCGGGACTGTCGTGCTCTACTTGGACCATATCGGTCGCCCTGCCCCCCGGAAATGTGGTGTAATGCATGCAGGTGTCGGGGTCCTGATCCACACTCCATCGTTACCTGAGAGTGAGATATCACACCTCTGGATGAGGTGCTATACCTCTGTAGCAACCGAGCCCCCAGGGTGCTACATTCCCTCCTGGTAAATCACAGCACGTCCGCGGGCTGGAACAGAGTAAAAGACAGTTCAAAACATGCACATTTTTAGAATGCATCAACATATAAGATTATAAACCATTATAACTCATTCCTTTATGGGAGGCAATTTTTATTTTAGAGGTTACGGTTATCATACAAAACTTTTCAGCATACAAATTTAAAATGGATTTTCAAGTAGTAAAACACAAAACTCTCTCAGCAGCATCGTTACGACGGAGTCCTTCAGCAAGTTACAGTTCCTGCTGCGACCAGGTGTCCATTCTTAAGGTGCAAACTTTAGCAAAACTTTTAAACATGAGGGACCCGTTCGTAAACCCTCAACGAAGGCCCTGGGGTGGCTGCAGGGCGTAGCTGATCTAGCTGCCGAACCTCGTCTTCGGCCACCTCTAACGGGTTTTCGTTCTGAGGTCAGTTGTTGTAGTTCCTTATAAAACCAGTAGGGGGCACTTTAAGAAGTGCAACTATTTACAAAGTTGACCGCTCCCAGTCCTCGGCCGGATAGTTCATAAAAAGTGGCTGCTCCCAGTCCTCAGCCGGATATAAACAAAGAATTGGTTGCTCCCAGTCCTCAGTCGGCTATTACTAACCCATCTCCGGGTAACTTTCAGCAAACAACACACAGGCAACAGTCAGGCAACAGTCCCCATCCGGGGTGAACTTTTTCTTCTTGTACCCTAACGGGCAACTATTTACAGTGCACTGACATTTCAATAGCGGTGTCCTCCTTGTGCACGCTCTTCCTCCTCGCCATACTCTTCAGACCCGTCCGGGTCCTCTGGGTAGTAGTGCTCCTGGTAATGTTCTTCCTCCACCCTCTGGACATTGAGGGCATACCACCCTCGCAATCCTCGATGCCGGGTGTAGGACACCAAGTCCCCCAAATACAGATCCCGTCCTCGGTGACCCTCAGTCAGATGACTCTCCACGTCCCTCCTATTCACAAAGAGGTCCGTGTCCGTGGTAGGGTCCCGAATAAACCCCCACCCTTTCTCCTGGTGTAACTTTACCACGGTCCCAGCTACTTTAGGACCGCGTGCTGCTTGGGGGTTGCTACGAGTCCGTGTCTTCTCCTCTGCGCTCCGGGCCTGCAGCTGCTCCCTCTTCTGGCACCGCGCCCGCTCCTCCTTTTCAAGCTGCTCTCAGATCTCCCGCCTGCGAGCTGTGGCCGCCCGCGTCTCCTGCGCAAATCCCATCAGTTCCTCCACGGTCTGGTCCCATTCTATCTGGACCTCTTCCTCTGGGAGCTGGGAGACGGCGACTGGCTGTGGTACGGGCAGTAGCGGAGTGGGCGGGGCCTCGGCCTCTGCGGACAGGTTCTTCCGCTGACTGGGGTGAACCCATCCCTCTGGCACAGGGACCGGCTCTCCATCGGGCCCGGTGAGCTGGCTGTACAGGTCAGCCCCTAAGGGTGGTGGCTTCGGGACCAGGGGCGCACGTGGTTCGGAGGCGCCTGCAGGTGTCAGGCCTTGCGACCGGGCCTGGTGCAAGCCGCCTCCGACCGCACCCGGGGTCAGGGGGCACGGCCTAGGGCTTGAGTCGGCGATGGGGCTCACGGCTTGGGGCCTGCGTGCCGGCAGTGGGAGTGGGGTAGGCGCAGCAACGCCCGGAACGTCTGGCTCCGCGACAGGGTCCAGAGGCAGGTTGGTGGCATTAGGGCTGGTGGCAGGGGTGTCCCCCTTACCTGCTTCCAGGGCTGCGCTGCTCTCAGCTTCCGGCCTCCGCTCCTCGTCCTCCGGGGCTGGCTCGCTGGCCGGTGCTGGCGGCGTCCTGTGCTGCTGGGCCGCGTCCCGCCGGGCCATCTCTTCTCTCCATTCCGCTACAGCTTCTCGCTGCGCCTGGACCATCCTCTGATCCAAATCCTCCAACGCCGTCCGAAGGAACTCCGGGTCTCCTCCTGGGAGCTGCGCCATCAGCTCCTTGAGGCTGTACGGGGCCGCGATGGCCTGCAGCAAGCCACCCGTCAGGGTGCTGGAGTCGGTGCTGCTTGCCATCTCCGGGTGTGGTCTGCCGAGACTGATCCAAACCACACCCTGCCCCCCGGTTTTCTTCTCTTTCCGCTCCCGTTGGGGGTGGTCCCGCGGCCATCTTCTGACAATCACTCTCAGGGGCAGCCCCCCCACGTTGATGGACATCTCTGCAGCCGCACTCATGGCTGTTGGGGGTGGGCTCCGTCTTTGGCACCATTCTGGGACCTGGCCCACGATAGGAGGTGGCTTCTTGTTTTCTTTTGGCGCGCACATCATGGCGTCCGTTCTTCTGGGGCAGGTGCCATTTTCAATACAGTTAAACAGTCTCTTTTCAGGCACGCAATACCCGTTTGTGGTGGGTTGGTCACGATCCTGCCGACTACGCCAAAGTTGACTCGCCCCCTGGGCCGTGTGGGGAACCCGTAACCGGGCCTTTTGTGGGATGCTGGGGGTTGTAGTCACCGTGGCGATGACCCGGTCCCGTGGCTCAGGGTGGTCAAACCAATGGCAGTCTATTGAGGTGGTTTTCATTATTTTCAAATGTCCGACTACGCCACCCGTGGATTGCGGTCAGAGTGAACCGCCGCTGCAGGACAGACCGCTGGGGCTGGTGTTGGTGAGCAGCACAGAAATGGTATAACCCCCCACGGGAGGAGTGTAGCCCCAGGGCAGTGTAGGTGGATGATGGGGGTGATGGTGCGTGGGAATAATGACTCGGAGTCTTTGTAATGCAGTCCAGGATCTTTACTCACAGTTCGTTATTCCACATTACTCCGGCCGGCTGTAACTTCCCGCGTCGCACCATGTTCACCAGGTGAGGGGGCTCGGCCAACTCCTAGATGATTTTGGAGCGCTTCGCAGGACCCCCTTTGCGTATCCTTCCTCTGGCCTGTCATACCCCACCAGGGACCACGCTTCTGTCCGGCTGCCTCGGGCCTTCTCTGGGTAAACCTCGGCGCCAGTTTCCTTGACCCTATGTGGTGCCTTCCTAGCAGGTATAGTGAGGGGCTGCGCCACATGAAATGTCACAGCCTCCGGTTTCTAGCTGAGGGTAGTTCTCCGCCTCCACTAGTTTCGGGGACCGGTCTCCCCCTTGGCCTGACCCCTCTACTCAGGTAGATGCGGGCGTATGGTGGCTACCAGCTGGTCCACACCCCTGGGGCCCCTTCTTTCCTCTATGTTCCTGGAGCCTCCTCCGCTCCTCTTCATTTCTCTTCTTCCCCAACTCTCTCTCTCTCTTCCTTCAGTGCTGACTGGGCCTCACAGGCTAGACCCGCGTCCGGAGCAGAGCTCTACAGAGTCCTGCTCTGTCACATCTTCTCTCTGCCTGAACTCAAACCTGATCTAAGATGGTGCCCACCTTTTGTACCTCCCTCTAGGTGCACCCAGGAACTGCTTCCTCCCTGCTCCTGCACTACAGGGTTCCCCCTTCCTCGGTGTTCGCTCCCCCCACTCCAGCCAGGGACAGGGACTGTCGTGCTCTACTTGGAGCATATCGGTCGCCCTGCCCCCCGGAAATGTGGTGTAATGCATGCAGGTGTCGGGGTCCTGATCCACACTCCATCCTTACCTGAGAGTGAGATATCACACCTCTGGATGAGGTGCAATACCTCTGTAGCAACCGAGCCCCCCTGGGTGCTATAGTATCCCTTCCTCATCCTCCTCTTCTTCTGCGGCCACCACCTCCTGCCGCTGGTAATTCAAAGTTTGATCCAGCATGTATATGACCGGAATAGTGATGCTGATCGTCAGCGCTAACCACTTTAGTAGCCATTTCAAAACCGTGCAGAAGGGTGCTGAGGTCCTTAATCTGTTCCCACTCCACAAATGTGATATGCCCCAAGTCCATTCTGCATTGCCCAAAGCTTTACGTCATGACACACTGCATCAGAGCTTGTTGCTGCTGGCACAGTCGCTGCAACATGTGCAGAGTGGAATTCCACCGCGTCGGCATATCACAGATCAACCTGTTAACTGGCACGAACAAAGACCTCTGTATCGATGCAAGTCAATGACATGAGGGGTGCGAACGGCGGAAATGAGCACACAGCTTCCGTACTTTGTGTAACAGCTCATCCAGGCCAGGATAGTGGCGGAGAAATCGATGTACCACCAGGTTGAGGACGTGAGCCATGCAAGGCACGTGTGCAAGCTTGCCTCGGCCTAGGGCAACTAACAGGTTTGCACCGTTATCGCTCACGGCCTTCCCTGGCTCTAGGTTCAGACAGCCATTGCTCAAACTGAGCCTGGAGAGCTGCCCACAACTCTTCACCTGTATGACTGCGATCTCCAAGGCATATTAATTTGAAGACTGCCTGATTATGGTGAGCCCTGACTGCGCAGTACGGAGGTGGTGTGTATTCGCTCCACACCCTTGGAACGCGTGTCTCGTTAAGGCAGAGGTTGAGAGCGCAGGTGGAGGCCGCAGGTGGAGGACGCAGAAGCAGTGGAGGAAGTGGGAAATACAGAGGTTTCTTCTGCAAGCCTTGGGGATTCCAAGATTTGTGGAGCAGTCCCTTCCCGGCCTGCCCCCACAGCCACCAGAGTCACCCAGTGCCCAGTTAGCGAGATGTAAAGCCCTTGGCCATGCTTACTCGTCCGGGTGTCTGTGGTGAAATGCACCCTGGCACACGTAGATTTAGACAAGCAACGGGTGATGTTGTTTGCGACATGCTGGTGTAGCTTTCTTAGAGAAGTAATGGCAACTGGGCAACTGATACTGGAGGACATCAGTTTTCGGAAACCGTCTGTATCTACCAGGCGGAAAGGCAGCATTTCCGTGGCCAACAAATTGGAGATGGTGGAGTTCAACCTCTGAGCTTAGTCATGTGTAGCGCCCCGAGGGTTCGGCCGCTACAGGGGTATTGCACCTCAGTCCAGAGGTGTGATATTCCACTCCCAGGTAAGGATGGAGTATGGACCAGGGCTCAGTTAGCTGCATACAGCACACACACCCCATTTCCGAGGGACAGCTCAACGGTGCTCCCACTAGACATAAGTGCAGGCACGACCGACTATGTCCCTGCCTGGAGTGGGGAGGGGGGTGGAACACCCAGTGCTGTAGGGGCAGATAGGGGTTGGTTCCTGAGCGTAGGTAGGAGCCCATTGGTTGCTGGTCACCTGGGCTCATGGCTAGAGGGAGGTATAAAAGGTGGGCACCATCTTAGATCTAGGTTCGTTCAGCCAGAGGAGAAAACAGGGAGTAGAGGCTCTGTAGGAGCTCTACTCCAGAAGGGCCTAGTGAGAGGCCGGGGAGGAGGTGAAGGGGAGCTGAGATTCTGGCTCATCTCAGCTCCAAGAGAACGGAACAGAAAGGAACAGAGAAAGAGAAGGAGAGACAGAGAAACAGAAGGGCTCAGGAACAAGAAGGTGGAAGGGACCCTAAGAACCCACGAGAATCCAGGGTGCAGGGTCAGGCAGATTAAGGGTACCGGATCCCAAGTTGGTGGAGGAGAAACAACCCTCAGCCAAAGACCGATCGTCGTGATCATCTATTGGTGCGACACCTCATCAAACCTGCTAGGAAGGCACCATATAGGACAGCGGAGGACGGGGCCCACGTTTAACCGCACGAGTCCGCGGCAGCCGGACAAAAGTGGGTCACTGGTGAGGCAGGCCAGAGAAAGGATTAAAGGGGGTCCTGTGCCATGCTCTTGACTGCTTGGGAGTTGACCGAGCCCCACACCTGGTGGACGCAGCACGGCTTGGGCGGTCACTGCCGACGGAAGTGACCCGGGACAAACGAACTGTGAGTAAAGACCCTGGACTGTAACTTGTTGTCCGTGTGCTCCTTCGCTCCTCCGGCACTACCGGTACTGGGACCATCACCACCATCACTCCCATCATCCACTACACTGCCCTGGGGCCGCACTCTTCCCGTGGGGAGTCACACCATCCCAGCTGCATTCATCATCAGCCCCAGCGGACTGCCTTGCAGCGGCGGTTCCTAATAACCGCAATCCACGGGTGGCGTAGTCGGACATTATCTGAAGCACGTAGCAGACTACCAATGGTCTGACCACCCTGAGCCGCGGGACCGGGCCGCCACTACTACTACCCCCATCGTTCCCCTATCGCCCGGATCCGCGTGCCCCACGGCCCAGGGGGCGAGTCACATGCGTAGGATGAAACAATCTTTTACGTGACCACAACTGTTGGACCAAGGGCTGGCTAAGGTGCTGAGAGAGGGCGGAGTATGGTGAGCTGGAAAAATTGGTGGAGCGTGAGTGAGGTGCAGATATTATGGTGGATAGAGAAACATGCGATGTGCTCGGTGAAACAAACACAGCAGGCCTGTCCATTTCCGTTACAGCTGAAGGGCTGTCACTTAGCCTGACTGAAAAGGGTAAAGCACCGGAGTTTCTGTGATGGGAGAGCTGCGTGACAATACTTGGCACAGTAACAGAGGAGGAGGAAGAAGCAGCGGATGCGTTTGATGAGGCAGCTGATGGTTGTTGAGGTGCGCTGGTCCGCATTTCGGCGCGGTAAGATTCCCAGCGTAAAGAATGTTGTTTGAGCATGTGAACGTTTATGCATGTAGTAGTCAAATTATTGCAGTTTTTCCCTCTACTGAGTCTTTTATCGCAAAGTTTGCAGATAACGTGAGTTGGCTCATCCTTTCCAGTGACAAAAAAGGCCCATGCTAGGCAACCCTTGCTGCCCCTGCAAGCTGCAGACCCGTGACCGCTGCTGGCCCCAGCCACGGTTGTGGCTAAGGATGCAGTGCTCCTCGTGCTTGCATCACTCCGTGTCTGCGCCATAGGGCGAAATGTAACCTCCTCGTCTTCCTCCTCCACCTCCTCAGATGAGCTACTCGGCTGCGTGACTCTGGGTTCACACCAAGTAGGATCTTCAACCTCGTCATCATCCAATGTGTTATCCCATTCCTCGCCATCAGAGTGACCCCTCTCCTCTTGTTGCCCTGACAGCACAGTACAGTCTGCTTGAGATTCAGGTATCTGAGTCTCAATGGAATCACCTCCCTCCCCTGCGGTTAACGTCTGATGACGAGGGTCAGGAACCTGCTCGGACCCTACTTCGTCCTGCCCTGAATCCAAGCTAAAAAAATTTTGGGCATCGGTGCAGATAGATACTTTCCTCCCCTTGACTCTGTGACTGTTTGGAGTACACTTCTGATGCCCATGGTGTAGAATGGGCGAAGAGTTCTACAGACTCGCCCATCTGTGGTTCGCTACAGTCAGTTGGGCAGTTGGCCAGTTGTGACGCGGGGGGAAACATGGGTAATTGGGGTGCCACCTCTGTGGACTGTACTGCGTGTGATGTTGAGGTGGAGGAAGAAGAGGAGAGGAGAACCTGCTCTTTCTGGGCCTTACCAACAAGGTTTTATCGCTGTGCAGCTGCCAAAGGAAGGGAGTGCAGTAGGCCGTCAATTAACATAAGTTGTCAGTTGTCTTTGGATAGGACCTGTTTGTGTTGGTTCACTAGTGCATTCACTACGCCACGTACACCTTGAACACCAAGCCTATTCCCCCTTCCACCACGCCCTCTCTTTTTCCCACTCATGTTGGTCAGATACAGTGGTAGGAGCATGCAATTAACTAAAGAAAAATATGTTTTTTTTCCTGTGCAATAGCTCAGCACACACCTGAATTTCAGCGACACTAAATGACAAGGTAAGATGTGGCCTGCCGTATAACGTTACTAACAGACAAAAGAAATTTGTTAGTGTGCCGATAAAACCTACAATATATTCTCCAATTTCAAACAGAGATGTCGCCTGCTGTATTACTTTAGGAACAGAAGAAATTTTTTTTTGAATGTGGATGAGGCCAGTATGACATAGAATATATGCTCTAAAATATTTCAAACTCAGATCTAGCCAGCTGTATCACTTTACTTAGAGTAAAAACTATTTTTGGGTTACTCTGCATAAGCTCTGCGTCCAGCTGACTTTGACCGCCACTGACGTACAACCCCTGGCAAAAATTATGGAATCACTGGGCTCGGAGGATGTTCATTCAGTTGTTTAATGTTATTGAAAAAAAGCAGATCACAGACATGGCACAAAAGTAGAGTCATTCCAAATGGCAACTTTAGGGCTTTAAGAAACACTAAAAGAAATCAAGATTAAAAATGTAGTACTCAGTAAGGGTAATTTTTTTCAGACCAAGCAGAGGGAAAAAATTATGGAATCACTCAATTCTGAGGAAAAAATTATGGAATCATGAAAAACAAACACACAAAAGAACACTCCAATAAATCACTAGTATTTTGTTGCACCACATTTCGCTTTAATAACAGCTTGCAGTCTCTGAGGCAAGGACTTAATGAGTGACAAACAGTACTCTTCATCAATCTGGCTCCAACTTTCTCTGATTGCTGTTGCCAGATCAGCTTTGCAGGTTGGAGCCTTGTCATGGACCATTTTCTTCAACTTCCACCAAAGATTTTCAATTGGATTGAGATCTGGACTATTTGCAGGCCATGACATTGACCTTATGCGTCTTCTTTCAAGGAATGTTTTCACAGTTTCTGCTCCATAGCAGGATGCATTATTATCTGGAAAAATGATGTCATCATCCCCAAACATCCTTTCAATTGATGGGATAAGAAAACTGTCCAAAATATCAATGTAAACTTGGTCATTTATTGAAGATGTAATGACAGCCATCTCCCCAGTGCCTTTACCTGACATGCAGCCCCATATCATCAATGACTGTGGAAATTTGCATGTTCTCTTCATGCAGTCATCTTTATAAATCTCATTGGAACGGCACCAAACAAAAATTCCAGCATCATCACCTTGCCCAATGCAGATTCGTGATTCATCACTGAATATGACTTTCATCCAGTCATCCACAGTCCACGAATGCTTTTTCCTTAGCCCATTGTAACCTTGTTTTTTTCTGTTTAGGTGTTAATGATGGCTTTTGTTTAGCTTTTCTGTATGTAAATCCCATTTCCTTTAGGCGGTTTCTTACAGTTCGGTCACAGACATTGACTCCAGTTTCCTCCCATTCGTTCCTCATTTGTTTTCTTGTACATTTCCTGTTTTGGAGACACATTGCTTTAAGTTTCCGGTCTTGACGCCTTGATGCTTGCCTTTAACAACCTTCCCATGTTGTTTGTATTTGGTCCAGAATTTAGACACAGCTGACTGTGAACAACCAACATCTTTTGCAACATTGCGTGATGATTTACCTTTTAAGAGTTTGATAATCCTCTCCTTTGTTTCAATTGACATCTCTCGTGTTGGAGCCATGATTCATGTCAGTCCACTTGGTGCAACAGCTCTCCAAGGTGTGATCACTTTTTTTTAGATGCAGACAAACGAGCAGATCTAATTTGATGCAGGTGTTAGTATTGGAAATGAAAGTTTACAGGGTGATTCCATAATTTTTTCATCCGAATTGAGTGATTCCATAATTTTACCCTTACTGAGTACCACATTTTAAATCTTGATTTCTTTTAGTGTTTTTTAAAGCCCTAAAGTTGCCATTTGAAATTACTTTAGTTTTGTGCCATGTCTGTGATCTGTTTTTTTTCAACAACATTAAACAACTGAATGAACATCCTCCGAGCCTGGTGATTCCATAATTTTTGGCAGGGGTTGTAGTAGCTGGCTTATAGCACTGTATCTACTATTGCTATCTCCATGGGTGATTAAGCACTGTCTTATATACTGCACTTTAGGGAGATTGATTGGTTCACTTGACTTAGCTACATACCTCAATGTGAGTGTAAGCCTTGTATTACCTTGTGTCCCTCACAGTTGGAGGTGCCTTTTATCCTTTTTGTGTTTGTTTGTATGATTTTATTTTCAATAAAATTCTATCATTTTAACCTCAAGTTTGCTGGTATAGTTCAGTTTGTGATCATTAATTAGATCATTTTACCGAACTGTATGATATCTTCGCTGCTATACAGAAGGATTGGGGCAATGATGGCATCGAAGATTTTTAGCCAAACTCTCACTGGCGGCTTCAGATGGTAGAGATTCCTACGGATGGCATAGAAGATTTTGTAGGCCTTGTCCATCAGGGTCTCTATGGCTTGTTTGAAGCTCCCTGATTGGTGAATTTCCAGGCCCAGGTAGATGTATTTGTCCATTGCTGTAAGAGTACAGTTGTTTAGCACAAATGAAGGGTGCTGGTCCGATCTTGGCTTTCCCCTCTGGACCACTATGATGTTGGTTTTCTTTGGGTTGATTGGTAGTGTGCATGTGGAGCTAAATTTCTCCAAGATTTTCAGGTTGTCTTGGAGGCCTTTTTCGGTTGGTGACAGCAGCAGTAGGTCATCTGCATGCAGAAAGAAGTTCACCTGGGTGTCATGGAGTGTGAGACCTGGAGCCGCGGAGGATTGCAGATCAGAGGCCAGCTCATTTATGTAAATGTTGAAAAGAGCTGGATCTCAGTGAATAAGGGCTTTTTGCCAGAAATGCGTTGAGATGTATTCCCAACCTGTATGATCTTTTAAATTATTTTGAAATAAATTGAGGATCTTAGTTATTTTTGGGACTCACCAAAATTCTTTTCTTAAATATCTTCCCATGTCTTGTGTTGTGGACATGGCTCTGAATAAGGCTGTACAGTGTGTAGATGTGGTCAGTAGTGCGGTGGGTTGGCATGAACCCTGCTTGGCTTTTGCTGAGGATGTTGTGCTCGGTGAGGAAGCTGAGGATCCTATTGTTCAGGATGCTGTTAAACAGTTTTCCCAGGTTGCTGACACGTATGCCTCTGTAGTTGGCAGGGTCATACCTATCTCCACTCTTGTGGATGGGTGTGATGAGGACTTGGTTCCAGGTATAAGGGAAGTATCCAGCACTCAGCACCATGAACAGTTTAACCATTGCAGCCTGTATTTTTAATGGGCTGTACTTCAGCATTTCTGGTGGGATTCCATCCAGGCCACTGGCTTTTCTACACCTAATGGAAGAAATTCTCTCTGTAACTTCCTGTAATGTCATTGTTGTATCCAGAGGGTTTTGGAATTTTTTTACTTTTTCCTCCATTGCCTTTAGTTTTGACATCATGTTTTTCTGTTCTTGGCTTAGTCCTTCCTTTGAGATGTATTTATAGAGGTCTCTGAAGTACTGGAGATGCTGCTGTTTTGGATATAGATGTTGTTTTTCTTGCTTTTTGTGCCCATGTGGTTCCATAGTTCCCAGAAAGAGCTGTTTGGAGGGCGTCTTGGAGTTGGTTAAGTTTGGTAGAGATGTAACTCTGCTTCTTCCTCCTGAGGATTGTTTTGTACTGCCTTTGTATGGTCTGATAGGCATCTTAGACCCGGGTGATTGGGGTCTCTGTGTTTCTTGTTTGAGGCAGTTCTCAGGATCTTCCGTACGTCTTTGTATTCTCTGTCAAACCAACCATTGCTCTGTTTTTCTTTTGGCCATAGTATAGAATATACAGTGGGTACGGAAAGTATTCAGACCCCTTTAAATTTTTCACTGTTTGTTTCATTGCAGCCATTTGGTAAATTCTAAAAAGTTCTTTTTTTGCTAATTAAAGTACATTCTGCACTCCATCTTGACTGAAAAAAACAGAAATGTAGAAATGTTTGCAAATTTCTTAAAAAAGAAAAACTGAAATATCACATGGTCAAAAATATTTAGACCCTTTGCTCAGTATTGAGTAGAAGCACCCTTTTGAACTAGTACAGCCATGAGTCTTCTTGGGAATGATGCTACAAGTCTTTCACACCTGGATTTTGGATCCTCTGCCATTCTTCCTTGCAGGTCCTCTCCAGTTCCGTCAGGTTGGATGGTGAACGTTGGTGGACAGCCATTTTCAGGTCTCTCCAGAGATGCTCAATTGGGTTTAGGTCAGGGCTCTGGCTGGGCCAGTCAAGAATGGTCACAGAGTTGTTCTGAAAGCACTCCTTTGTTATTTTAGCTGTGTGCTTAGGGTCATTGTCTTGTTGGAAGGTGAACCTTCGGCCAAATCTGGGGTCCAGAGCACTCTGGAAGAGGTTTTCATCCAGGATATCTCTGTACTTGGCCGCATTCATGTTTCCTTCAATTGCAACCAGTTGTCTTGTCCCTGCAGCTGAAAAACACCCCCATAGCATGATGCTGCCACCACGATGTTTCACTGTTGGGATTGTATTGGGCAGGTGATGAGCAGTGCCCGGTTTTCTCCACACATACCGCTTAGAATTATCACCAAAAAGTTCTATCTTCGTCTCATCAGACCAGAGAATCTTATTCCTCATAGTCTGGGAGTCCTTCATGTGTTTTTGAGCAAACTCTATGCGGGCTTTCATATGTCTTGCACTGAGGAGAGGCTTTCGTCGGGCCACTCTGCCATAAAAGCCTGACTGGTGGAGGGCTGCAGTGATAGTTGTCTTTGTGTAACTTTCTCCTATCTCCCTACTGCATCTCTGGAGCTCAGCCACAGTGATCTTGGGTTTCTTCTTTACCTCTCTCACCAAGGCTCTTCTACCACGATTGCTCAGCTTGGCTGGACGGCCAGGTCTAGGATGACTTCTGGTCGTCCCAAACTTCTTCCATTTAAGGATTATGGAGGCCACTGTGCTCTTATGAACCTTGAGTAATGCAGAAATTCTTTTGTAACCTTGGCCACATCTGTGCCTTGCCACAATTCTGTCTCTGAGCTCCTTGGGCAGTTCCTCTGAGCTCATAATTCTCATTTGGTCTGACATGTACTGTGAGCTGTGAGGTCTTATATAGACAGGTGGTTGCCTTTCCAAATCAAGTCCTATCAGTTTAATTAAACATAGCTGGACTCCAATGAAGGAATAGAACCATCTCAAGGAGGATCACAAGGAAATGGACAGCATGTGACTTAAATATGAGTGTCTGAGCAAAGGGTCTGAATACTTATGACCATGTGATATTTCAGTTTTTCTTTTTTAATAAATTTGCAAAAATGTCTACATTTCTGGAGGGGTTTTCAGTCAAGATGTGGTGCCGAGTGTACTTTAATGAGAAAAAAAATTAACTTTTTAGAATTTACCAAATGGCTGCAATGAAACAAAGAGTGAAAAATTTAAAGGGGTCTGAATACTTTCCGTACCCACTGTATCATTGAGGTCTTTTGAAGCTTGACTCACTCCCTCTGTGTTAGGCTTGTACTCGTAGTTGTAGAAGTGGTAGAGCATCTCCTGCATTCCGAGTCTGCTTGGAACCTCTTTGTATTTTATTGCCAACGTTTTGGACCATTTATAGGATGGAGGCAGGTTGAAGAGGCTCAGTTGAGGTTTTTGTGTGGATAGTTTCTTTGTAGATTTCATGTACAGAAGTTGGCTGTGATCTGACAGGTGTGTTTGTAAGGCGCCGATATTTGCCAGGTCCGTATCTGTAATGGCATAATCTACTACACTCTTTCCTCCATGGGAGTTAAGTGTAAACGTTCCTAGAGAGTCTCCCTTGGTGCGGCCATTAAGAATATGAAGTCCTAAACTTCTACATAAGCTCAGGAGCTTTTTTCCACTTTTTGTTGACTGTACTGTCATAGCTGTTTCTCTCCATATGTAGTGAGTCATGGCCGTCAGTCTCTGCTCCAAATATATAGATGTTTCCATCCAGGGCCGGCTCCAGGTTTTTCTGGGCCCCGGGCGAAAGAGTCTCAGTGGGCCCCTTTAACACTAACCTCGATTCATGATGCAGAGATACAGCGGAGAAATACAGTGCCTACAAGTAGTATTCAACCCCCTGCAGATTTAGCTGGTTGACACATGCGGAATTAACTTGGCATTGTGACATTTGTACTGTAGATCAGCCTGGAAGTGGGAAATGCACTGCAGCAAATTTTGTTTTTGTTTTGTTTTTTTGTTTTTTTTTAAAACGTAAAAAGTTAATTCAGAGTGTCATTTATTATTCAACCCCTCAAACCAGAAGAATTCTGTTTGGTCCCCCTAAAGTATTAAGAAGTAGTTCAGGCACCAAGAATAATGAACTTCACATGTGTGGATTAAAGGTCTCTTTTGCCAGCCTTTTCTGACTATTTAAGACCCTCCCCAAACTTGTGAACAGCACTCAGACATGGTCAACATGGGAAAGACAAAGGAGCATTCCAAGGCCATCAGAGACAAGATCGTGGAGGGTCACAAGGCTGGCAAGGGGTACAAAACCCTTTCCAAGGAGTTGGGCCTACCTGTCTCCACTGTTGGGAGCATCATCCGTAAGTGGAAGGCTTATGGAACTACTGTTAGCCTTCCACGGCCAGGACAGCCTTTGAAAGTGTCCTCCCGTGCCGAGGCCAGGCTTGTCCGAAGAGTCAAGGCTAACCCAAGGACAACAAGGAAGGAGCTCCGAGAAGATCTCATGGCAGTGGGGACATTGGTTTCAGTCAATACCATAAGTAACGTACTCCACCGCAATGGTCTCCGTTCCAGACGAGCCCGTAAGGTACCTTTACTTTCAAAGCGTCATGTCAAGGCTCGTCTACAGTTTGCTCATGATCACTTGGAGGACTCTGAGACAGACTGGTTCAAGGTTCTATGGTCTGATGAGACCAAGATCGAGATCTTTGGTGCCAACCACACACGTGACGTTTGGAGACTGGATGGCACTGCATACGACCCCAAGAATACCATCCCTACAATCAAGCATGGTGGTGGCAGCATCATGCTGTGGGGCTGTTTCTCTGCCAAGGGGCCTGGCCATCTGGTCCGCATCCATGGGAAGATGGATAGCACGGCCTACCTGGAGATTTTGGCCAAGAACCTCCGCTCCTCCATCAAGGATCTTAAGATGGGTCGTAATTTCATCTTCCAACAAGACAACGACCCAAAGCACACAGCCAAGAAAACCAAGGCCTGGTTCAATAGGGAAAAAGTCAAGGTGTTGGAGTGGCCTAGTCAGTCTCCTGACCTTAACCCAATTGAAAACTTGTGGAAGGAGCTCAAGAATAAAGTCCACATGAGACACCCAAAGAACCTAGATAACTTGGAGAAGATCTGCATGGAGGAGTGGGCCAAGATAACTCCACAGACCTGTGCCGGCCTGATCAGGTCTTATAAAAGACGATTATTAGCTGTAATTGCAAACAAGGGTTATTCCACAAAATATTAAACATAGGGGTTGTATAATAATTGACCCACACTTTTATGTTTAAAATTTAATAAAATTCAACTGAGCAACATAACTTTTTGGTTTGTAAGATTTATGCTTCTGTTCATAAAACCTACTCTCGTTTGCAGTTTGAAGGCTCTAACTTATTTGCATCTTATCAAACCAGCTAAATCTGCAGGGGGTTGAATACTACTTGTAGGCACTGTATATATATATATATATATATATATATATATATATATATATATATATTACAATGCAAAGATTTCACTTCTTACATTACATGAGTGATATCTATTGTAAATTCCACAATAGCTCAGAAACCGGTGAATCGCTCCACACAGAATACTGGCCCCCATATAAGGCTCCATACGGAATACTGGCCCCCATATAACGCTTCATACGGAATACTGGCCCCCATATAAGGCTCCATACGGAATAAGGCTCCATACGGAATACTGGCCCCCATATAAGGCTCCATACGAATACTGGCCCCCATATAAGGCCCCATACGGAATACTGGCCCCCATATAAGGCTCCATACGGAATACTGGCCTCCATATAAGGCTCCATACGGAATACTGGCCCCCATATAAGGCTCCATACAGAATACTACTGGCCCCCATATAACGCTCCATACAGGATACTGGCCCCCATATAACGCTCCATACAGGATACTGGCCCCCATATAACGCTCCATACAGGATACTGGTCCCCTTATAAAACTTCATACAGGATACTGGCCCCCATATAACGCTCCATACAGGATACCGGTCCCCTTATAACGCTCCATACAGGATACCGGTCCCCTTATAACTCTCCATACAGGATACTGGCCCCCATATAATGCTGCATGCTGGCTGTTACCCCCCACATGCCTCCATACATTAAAAAAAAAAAATCAAATACTCACCTCCCTTCTCCTCACCTGCTACCTGCTGCCTGGTGCCCGCTGCTCGGGTCCGAACTCCAGCGTTGTCGGTGTCTTCCCGCTCAGCGCTCCCTGTGACGGCTCAGGGGAGGGCGCGATGAAAAGACGTCACCGCACCCTCTGACCTGAGACGTCACAGGGAGCGCAGAGCAGGAAGACAGCGGATCTGCGGAGGCACGGGGAGAGGTAAGTATCCAGCTGCCGGGGCCCTGAGCAAGTGGCGGAGAAGGGCGGGCGCTGACACCGCTCTCCTCCGCCCATAGCCCAGCGCGGTGCGCGACCGCCAGTGGGCCCCTCTGCCTGCTCAGGGCCCCGGCATTTGCCCGGGTGCGCCGGGTGCTGACGCCGGCCCTGTTTCCATCCGTAGTCAAAAAGTCTTTTTCTCTCCCTGTTTTTGCATTGAGGTTTCCAAAGATGAGAACTTTGCCCAGTACCTGATAATGGGCGACTTCTCCTTGTAAGATCTCAAAGCTGTCTGGATTGAAGTAGGATGACTCTGGTGGTGGTATGTAGGTGACGCAGAAGTAAACATCAGACTGAGAGGTGAGGATGGAGCTGCTGATTCTGATCCATAGGTGGCTGTGTCCTCTATCACCGGTTTGATGTACTGGTGGAGCGCTTCTTTATACCAGATCAATATTTCTCCTGAGCAGTGGCTCTGTTTGATGTTTTTATTTTCCTGGGCAGGCACAGAGAATTCCCTGTATCCAATGGGTGCCAGAGATTTGTTTTCAGCTCTCGTCCATGTTTCCAGGAGGATCTTAATGTCTAAATTTTCAGTCTTTGTATAAAAACGGGGTAATTTGTTGTACATCCAAAGGTCAAGGTGTTCAGGCCTTGGATGTTCCAGCTGCTGATTGTAAGTGAAGTCATTTTTTTATTCTATATACTTTATGTATATATAGCTTGCAATGAGTGTGGTTGTGTAGGACAGAGGTCCCCAACCTTTTTTGCACCAGGGACCGGCTTTAAGCAAGACCAGTTTTCCATGGCCCGGTGGGGGTGGGGGCGGGGCTTTGGTCATATGGGGGTGGGGTTATGGAGGGGTGGAGCTGTATGGGGAGGATGCTGGCGGGACCTCGGTGTACAGCGCTGCTAAGTAGCAGCATTGTACATTGAGCGTCAGTGTATACAGCGCTGCTGCTTAGCAGCGCTACACACTGAACACCGGTACCGGGAGCCGCGTCACTGAAGCCAGTCTGCTGCCCCAGCACGCCCCACATAACATGTTCTGCCGGGGGCGTGTCAGTGAGGAGAGCCTGCCGCCCCACCCCGTCAGGAACACACCATGCTGTGCAGGAGGGCCGCGTCACTAAGACCCGCCCCGTGACGTACAACAGGTACCATGCTGTGCTGTGGAGGGCTGCGTCACTAAGACCCGCCCGACGCCCCACCCCGTCCTGCATAATGTTCTCTGCCGGGAGCTGCGAGCTGTCACGGCTATGGCAGAAAACATTATAAATCCACACAGAGCGAGCTCTGACCAGGCGCAGGGCCGCGGAGCTAGCTGTCAGCGGCGCCGCGGACCGGCTGAAAAACCCCAACGGCCCGGTCCTGGTCCGCGGACCGGCGGTTGGGGACCTCTGGTGTAGGACACACCAGATTCCTGACTGGTTTATTAATGAAGTTGGTTCCATCCAGTCACATTAATTTCCTGCACAATGTGCTGAGCAGGGTCTTTATCTCCTCCATATCTCTACTCCGCATATCTCTGCTCTGGATGCCTCTGTTTTGCATGTCTCTGTGTGTCCCCTCCATGGTGGTCTCCTCCTCTGATGGCCCGATTTTGGGTGAAGGGCTTTGTTTCCAGCTTCCGGTGATAAATTTAGGGTTTCCTGCCTTTTGGTTGTTGGTGGTATTTCCATGGAATTTTGTTTGCTGTTGGATCCAGGCCTGGGGTCTCTGTTTAATACGATGTACTTCAGCTCTTTGGCCAGAAGGCTGATCCTTTGTTTTTTCAGGTGCTTGTTGTCAAACAGGTGATTTATGGAGGGTTGTTGGGCCAGAATCACGTCTGGCACTGACTTTATTCTTGCCGTCATGTCCATGTTGATTTTCTGGATGGTTTTACTGGACACATCCTTTCTTGGGAGCAGAGATGACAGAATGATTTTGCTGTCCGGCAATTTTAGTTTTGCCATACTTGCTAGTTGGGTCAGTTGTCCTGCGATCGGCTGGTGCTGGTCTAGCAGATCTGCATATTGCACCTGTGTGTGCAATAATATGGTTTAGGTTGGTGAACCGTGGATTATTGCTCACCGCTATCAACTGTTCAATAGTTGCACAGTGGATTTTATTGACCCTTTTTCCTGGGAATAACCATAGTGTATTCAGTTACTTCCCATTTGAGTCCATTATTAGGATGGTATCAGGACCTTGTGATGTCACGGGTAGGTTACGTGCAAGATGCTGGGGGTCTGTGCTGGAGATTTTGCTTGTGACAGGTTCTCTTCTCTCTTCGAACTGATTTCTGGTTCATTTTTATTAGTTTCAGATTACTTAATGTTGTTAGGGTTATTTGGCATCTCGGCCTCCTGGCCAATAGAAGTCATACCGTCTGCACTCCTTGTTTCCACGGCCCCCCTCCTGGCTCAGATGTCCAGGTGTCTGTGGTTTTAGCTTTTCTATCTCCTGTCTCAGCCTGGCATTTTCTCGCTGCATTTCACCCATTGCTTCTCATATGTATCTATCTATCTATCTATCTATCTCATATCTATCTATCCATCTATCTTATCTATCAATCTATCTCATATATATCTATCTTTCGTATTAGTAACCATCCTCCAAATCCACTTGTTCGGCCACTTTCTGAAAAGATTGGATAAGTCTATTTGGAAACATCACAACTCATGGAAGAAATAAATCACACAATGACAGCACATTAATATAATATAACATTCTGTTTCATTATGAAGCTTACAACAGAGTGGCAAGTGACAATACATAAATACCAGAGATATTATAAAAATCCAAGTTAAAAACAACATCACTAAATATGCAGGGAATCCATTGTATGAGCCAAGAGATGGAAATTTTATTTGCTCAAATAAATTTGCTCAAAGTGTCAAAGTTGACCTCTGTGTGAATAAGCGCAGAAAACGGACCTTGGCTGGTGTCCACAGTTCAGGACCCAGTCCTTTGTCTGACCTCATTCACACAAAGGTCAACTTTGGCACATGGTAAAGTTTTTAATATTAGACAGAGTAGCATTATCCCAAACGGGTTCACCTTGTTGTGGTGGGATAACTTTTATACTATTTTTGATCAAAAACAGTGTTACTAAGAACTCTATTTTATTTAAATGCACTTGCTGTTAATTTATTTACAGTAGGGTTTGTGTTCATTTTGCTTCTTGTAGGTTTTTCTGATTCATGGCCATTGTGAAACATGCATTTATGTGCTGCATGTATACAGGGCCGTATTTACCCTTAGGCACTTGTAGGCACGTGCCTAGGGCGCCGGAATTCGGGAAGGGCGGCGCCTGAGCGCGTTTTTTTTTTTTTGTGTTTTTTTTGTTTTGTTCGTGCCCCGAGCCGCCGCTGCGGAACATACTGGCAGACAGTGGTGGGGTGGCCCCCGGACCGCTCCCCCAGCAGTGGCGCACGGCCGCTGCTTCTTCTCCGGCCGGGCCAGCACTGCAGCAGTTAACTTCCCTGTGTGCTGGCCCGGCCGCGTCACTGCTAGGAGACACGGCCCTGTGTGCGCCCGTGTCTCCTAGCTGTGACGTCACGCAGTGCGCGCCCTGCACTGCTACTTACCACCGGAGAGGACTGGAGCCGAGCTGGAGGATGGTGAGTCTGTGTATGAGAGAGTGTGTGTGTGAGAGAGTGTGTGTGTGAGAGGGTGTGTATGTGTGAGAGTGAGTGTGTGTATGTGTGATTGAGTGTGTGTGTGTGCAGATATCATTGTGTGATGTCTGTTTATATGTATTTTTGTGTTTCAAATGTGTTTATGCGTGTATGTATACAGTACAGACCAAAAGTTTGGACACACCTTCTCATTTAAAGATTTTTGTGTATTTTCATGACTATGAAAATTGTACATTCACACTGAAGGCATCAAAACTATGAATTAACACATGTGGAATTATACACTTAACAAAAAAGTGTGAAACAACTGAAAATATGTCTTATATTCTAGGTTCTTCAAAGTAGCCACCTTTTGCTTTGATGACTGCTTTGCCCACTCTTGGCATTCTCTTGATGAGCTTCAAGACGTAGTCACCGGAAATGGTTTTCAGTTCACAGGTGTAACATGTCAGGTTTAATAAGTGGGATTTCTTGCCTTATAAGTGGGATTTCTTCCACTGGTCTAATGTCCATTTCTTGTGTTCTTTAGCCCAAACAAGTCTCTTCTGCTTGTTGCCTGTCCTTAGCAGTGGTTTCCTAGCAGCTATTTTACCATGAAGGCCTGCTGCACAAAGTCTCCTCTTAACAGTTGCTGAAGAGATGTGTCTGCTGCTAGAACTCTGTGTGGCATTGACCTGGTCTCTAATCTGAGCTGCTGTTAACCTGCGATTTCTGATGCTGGTGACTCGGATAAACTTATCCTCAAAAGCAAAGGTGACTCTTGGTCTTCCTTTTCTGGGGCGGTCCTCATGTGAGCCATTTTCTTTGTAGCGCTTGATGGTTTTTGCAACTGCACTTGGGGACACTTTCAAAGTTTTCCCAATTTTTCACACTGACTGACCTTCATTTCTTAAAGTAATGATGGCCACTCATTTTTCTTTACTTAGAATTTGTATTATGGCAAGAAAAAAGCAGCTAACAGTCTATTCAGTAGGACTATCAGCTGTGTATCCACCAGACTTCTGCAAAACACAACTGATGGTCCCAACCCCATTTATAAGGCAAGAAATCCCACTTATTAAACCTGACATGTTACACCTGTGAAGTGAAAACCATTTCCGGTGACTACGTCTTGAAGCTCATCAAGAGAATACCAAGAGTGTGCAAAGCAGTCATCAAAGCAAAAGGTGGCTACTTTGAAGAACCTAGAATATAGGACATATTTTCAGTTGTTTCACACTTTTTTGTTAAGTATATAATTCCACATGTGTTAATTCATAGTTTGATGCCTTCAGTGTGAATGTACAATTTTCATAGTCATGAAAATACAGAAAAATCTTTAAATGAGAAGGTGTGTCCAAACTTTTGGTCTGTACTGTATGTCTGTATATGTTTGTGTGTGCGTGACTGCATGCAGCCCCCGCTGTCTCTGGGGGGCAACGTGCGGCCTCCCGCTGTGTATAGATGGCGCTGTGCGGCCTCCCGCTGTGTATAGATGGCACTGTGCGGCCTCCTGCTGTGTATAGATGGCGCTGAGTGGCCTCCTGCTGTGTATAGGTGGCGCTGTGCGGCCTCCTGCTGTGTATAGATGGCGCTGTGCGGCCTCCTGCTGTGTATAGATGGCGCTGTGCGGCCTCCTGCTGTGTATAGATGCCGCTGTGCAACCTCCTGCTGTGTATAGATGGAGCTGTGCGGCCTCCTGCTATGTATAGATGGCACTGTGCGGCCTCCTGCTATGTATAGATGGCACTGTGCGGCCTCCTGCTGTGTATAGATGGCGCTGTGCGGCCTCCTGCTGTGCATAGATGGTGCTGTGCGGCCTCCTGCTGTGTATAGATGGCGCTGTGGGCCTCCTGCTGTGTATAGATGGTGCTGTGCGGCCTCCTGCTGTGTATAGATGGCGCTGTGCGGCCTCCCGCTGTGTATAGATGGCTACGTGCGGCCTCCCACTGTGTATAGATGGCTACGTGCGACCTCCCGCTGTGTATAGATGGCGCCGTGCGGCCTCACGCTGTGTATAGATGGCTACGTGCGGCCTCCCGCTGTGTATAGATGGCTACGTGCAGCCTCCCGCTGTGCATAGATGGCTACGTGCGGCCTCCCGCTATGTATAGATGGCTACGTGCGGCCTCCCGCTGTGTATAGATGGCGCCGGGCGGCCTCCCGCTGTGTATATATGGCGCCGTGCGGCCTCCCGCTGTGCATATATGGCTACATGCGGCCTCCTGCTATGTATAGATGGCTACGTGCGGCCTCCTGCTGTGTATAGATGGCTATGTGCGGCCTCCTGCTGTGTACAGATGGCTACGTGCGGCCTCCCGCTGTATATAGATGGCTACGTGCGGCCTCCCGCTGTGTATAGATGGCTACGTGCGGCCTCCTGCTGTGCATAGATGGCTACGTGCGGCCTCCCACTGTGTATAGATGGCTACATGTGGCCTCCTGCTGTGTGTAGATGGCGCCGTGCGGCCTCCTGCTGTGTATAGATGGCGCCGTGCGGCCTCCCGCTGTGTATAGATGGCGCCGTGCGGCCTCCCGCCATGTATAGATGGCTACGTGTGCTCAATATTGAGTCATACAATTAATGTAATGCTATGTGCCCACGATGCAGAAATGCTTCGGATTTTTTTTGAGCATTTCTGCATCTCCCTGGCAGAAAAAACGCATGCGGATTTTACATGTGTTTTTCCTGCCAGGGACATGCGGATGTGAAGCGTTCTTCACTTGCAATTCCGCATGTGGGTTGACAAGCGATTTTAGCATCACTTGAAAAGTGCTTGACAACTTGGTCACACTATATAAATCCATGCAACCGACATGGATTTATATAGTGTGACCGTAAAAGAATGGTAAAAAATAAATATATAATTACCTTCTGATGGCCTGCCAACGTCAGCGGTCGCGTGACCCGTCACATGACTAAATGACGTCATGGCAGGCCCTTTTCAGACCATCGTGAGCTGCGGGCAAACCAGGACGCATCGGATAAAGACACCGGGGGCCATCAGAAGGTAAGTATGATATTTATTTTTAATTTTATTCTTTTTTTTTACAGGTACTATGGTACCCGGGTCTGGAGGAGAGTCTCCTCTTCTCCAAACCCGGGTACCTTCCGCACATTGAAACACATGGATTCTGCATGTACAGATGCAGTGATGCGGATTACATGCGTTCCAATGCAAGTCAATGGCGGCGAAAATGCCGAGCTTCCGCAAAATAATTGGTAGTGTTGTGGATTTTTCCACAATGATAATCCACAGCGGAAATTTCCGCAACATGTGCACAGTACATGCGGATTATCATTGGGGAACATGGCAGACCTTCTACCAAGCGTTTTTTAAGCGTTTCTGCAGCAGAAACACAGCCTAAAAAAATTATTATAATTAATATTGTGCCAAATTAATTTCACGTGAACTATCACATGATCTATCACAGGGGATCATGTGACATGTGATACATCAGGTGTGTGTGGGGAGGGGGCCGCGCCTTCTAAACTGCCCGGGGCCCTTGCTACTCTTAATCCACCCCTCATCGCACCCTCTCGCCCTCCGGTCACGCCCACCCACCTCACCTCTCTAGTCTGCTCTGCTGCTGCAATCTGGAAAGAAGAATAGGAGCCCGGGCTCTTGAAGTTCCCATGGCGGCTCATCTCAGCAGGCAGCGCCGGTAATTGTGTCCTGTTGTGATGTGCCATTGCGCCGACACTGCCACCCGGGCCGTGGTGCCGGTGCATGATGCTGGCTGAGGAGCTGCCGTTTCTGCAGACAGTCTGCTCTGCAGCATAATTGATGATGGCGGGCTGCAGGCGGCGAGGCGGGCAGCGGGATCATAGTTTAGGCGCAGACGCGCAGTCAGCAGCTGCCGCCGGTACTGTGTTCTGTGCTGTGCACAGACAGTACAGCCAGCGGGCAGCAGTGCCAGCCTGACAGAGCCCAGACTGCCTGAGTCTCTGACTAGTCTCAGACTCCTAGGAGTCTGACTAGTCTGTGACTGTTGTCACTGGTCAGACATGATGGCAGGCAGCAGCAGGGAGGGACACAGTGGGGTCTGAATCCCAGACATGGGCTGCATCAGGCACTGCAGCATTGCATATGGGCCATATGCAATGCTGCAGTGCCTGCTGCAGCCCAGTTCTGTGTGGGCCGCTCCCACCCCCCCCACCCCCATATACAATGCTGCAGCCCTGTGGTCTGTTTGGGCCGCTCCTACCCCCCCCCACCCCCATATACAATGCTGCAGCCCTGTGGTCTGTGTGGGCCGCTCCCACACACCCCACCCCCATATGCAATGCTGCAGCCCTGTGGTCTGTGTGGGCCGCTCCCACCCCCCCACTCCTATATGCAATGCTGCAGCCCTGTGGTCTGTGTGGGCCGCTCCCATCCCCCCCACCCCCATATGCAATGCTACAGCCCTGTGGTCTGTGTGGCCCGCTCCCATCCCCCCCACCCCAACCTTTTATATGTGATACATGGAATGGGGGGGGGGGGAGAAGCTACATGAAACTTGGGGAAACGGCCACGACGGGGGGGAAGATATTGGATGCGAGGGGGGCACGACGTGGGGGGGGACGCGACAGGGGATGAGGGTGGGCGTGACCGGGGGACAGTGTCTAGGGCAGCAGAAACTCCAAATACGGCCCTGCATGTATACCAACTTAAACCAAGCTAAAATGTTGTGTTTTTTCTTCGTATTTTCTGCATTCTGTGCAAACCAGGGTGTGACCTCTCTTTCTACAGCTGGATAATACGTTTAAAAAGCGTCCCTTGGCTGGTGTCCACAGTTCAGGACCCGGTCCTTTGTCTGCCCTTGTTCACACAGAGGTCAACTTTGACACATGGTAGGGTTTTTAATATTAGACAGAGTAGAACTATCCCGAACGGGTTCACCTTGTTGTGGTGGGATAGCTTTTATACTATTTTTGATCAAAAACAGTGCTACTAAGAACCCTATTTTATTTAAATGCACTTGCTTTTAACCTCAATGTAATCACATTGGTCAGCTCCTGCTCCTCCTACTCCTCCTGTTCGGCCTCTATCTGCGAAATGATAACATCACTCACAAGCTGGAAGCACTGCAGCACTGCCTTGGCCAAGTGGCAACAGGCTATGCTGAAGATAATATGCTTAATGCTTAGGTGACAAATTGCCCCCAGCTGCAGAGTTGTTGAAAGCTGTAACACAGCAGCCTGATCTGTGGCTCTCACCGCTGAACATACAGCCAGGCATGGTCGTGTGTGACAATGGCTGGAACCTGGTGACGGGGAAATGACAGCCAGAGTAGATATGGTTTCCCTGAATGCCAGTAGACCTGGCAAAGAAAAGCCTGTGTGATGGATCCCTGACACTCTATGACTGCTTTTCTACTGTGGATTGGACATGCTTATGCATGTTATTTCTTAAAATGCATTGCAGATCAGGCCATTGTCCAACTCTGTAGTCATGAAACTCAAGGCGCAAAGAAAGATCTTTGTGTGTTAAAGCACCACCGAGAAGTGTGAGCTGATGTTGGATGGGCTGCCATTGCTTATGCAACATGCTGCATTAGAGGTCTTCCTGGGAGAAATGATACCTGGAGTAGATACGGTATCCCTCTATTCCAGTCCTTACACTGAGCTAAAGAATATGGCTGTGGTGAAATACAACTCTCACCAACAAGCAGTGTCAGACAGAAAAACATTGGGCCCACGAAAGGATTTGATTCTGAGAGTCCACCTTCCCCACCCAAGAGCCCCATAGCAACTGCCAAGTTTGTGCTATGAACTCTCTTGATGGAGAAGCCAGTGCCCACTGGAGGATTCTCTGGTGGCCCTGTCCAATCCTGCCGAAAAGCAGCCCTGGCTAAGAAAATTCTGTGTGAAGATTCCTGGACACTCTATGGCTTTTTTCCTGATGGAGAAACCCACGCAAACATGGGGAGAACATACATCTTTGCAGATGTTGTCCTTGGTGGGATTTGTAATGTGCCCCCTGGGCTGTGGGGTACTCGGTAGCCAGGCCAGTCGGTGCTGGGGGTGTCACAGTAGCAGTGACCCGGTCCGTGACCCAGGGCAGTCAATAAAAGGGGAAAAGAGAAAAGGGGAATAAAGTTTTTATATATATAATGTTCGTGACGCCACCTGTGGTATGCGGCTATATGGGGCCACAGCTGCGGTGCAGATCCTCTGGAGCTGATCATGACGCAGCAGAGTTGGTTCAGCTCTCCACAGGCAGAGCTTAGCTCCAGGGCAGGAAGTAGTGATGTTATAGACGTTGCTGTGCAGTGTAGTGCAGGGGATGGCGCAGATAATGACCAGTCCACAACTTAATGGCGGTGTCCTCTCATCTTTACTTGCGGTGGTTAGGCAGATCGGAGCATGGGTACTAGCTGGTAGTAGAGGTCCGGACGGCCTGGAAGCAAGTTGGGAATCCACCTTGCCAGGTGAAGTTGTAGGCCTTCCCTTTGCGCTAATCTCTTTGGCCCTGCTGCTTATAGCTGTGCTGCAGCCCTCGTCCCTGAGTAAAACGTCTTTGTGCTCACCCGTATGGCAGGCAGCTCGGGCTTTCCTGGAATGTCGCTCCCACGTGGCGGTGCTGAGCCATATGGTGCTGCTGAGCCTCCGGGGCGTCTGATGGGGCCAGGAGACCAGCAGTCTCCTGCCCTCCAGTTTCTGCTGCTGGGCCTTCAGTGCCCCACAACATCGGACTCCGGGGTCGGGTTCTTCTGTGCTCCTCTCTTTGGTGAGCTGCCGTGCAGCTCCACTCCCCAGCTCTTTCCTCTTCGCTGTCCTGACTTCAACTCCTCTCACTAACTCTAACTAACCCCGCCTCCAGATTCCAGTTGCTAAGGGCAGGAGCTCCCCTTGCTGGTCTGGAGCCAGGAAAGTGTTGCATGCTAGTATACCTCACTAGGGGACTCCTGCTTGCTTCCATCATTGTGAGTGGCATGCCATCATTGTGAGGGAGGCAATGCCACTGTGGCAACCGGACTCCTGGGGTGCCACATTCCCCCCTCGTTAACTTCAGTACTCCTAGACTGAGGATACCTTTTAAAATTAACAATTAACAGTAACAATTCACATTACAAATAGTTTACAAAGTCCAAAATTAAAAAAAAAACAACCAAAAATTTATAGCAGTCACTGTGGCGCTTAGTCTTTACGCACAATCCGGATAACTGAAATTTGGCTGGTGGGAACCGCATCCACCCACTTTGTGTATCGTCCCAGGGCGTGGCTTCAGGGCACTCTGTCATTGGGCCTGGTCTTCGGCCACGCCTGTGGTTTATTTTCAAGGCCACTTACTAACTATTTTCAATATTGTCCTGATCACACCTAGTCCTGTGGTTCAATTGTCCATGAATTTAACAAATATATATATCTAGGTTTATTTAACGGTTACAGCTACATATTACACTTTAGTTCCTCCAGCGGGCAAGGAGCTGACCTTTTGTACTCTGGGTCGATCTACGCAGTACATTTGTTGTCACTGACCTACCCTGGTCCCTATTGTCTACCCCCGGTGTGGTGGGTTTAGTGTGAACTACACTACAGGTAGTCTGAGGTAACACCGGTAGGTTGGGTAATCTCCTATGAATTCTTTGACTCACCCTGGGTACGACAGATTCACTGCTAGCAAAGGGTACATTCTCTTGATCTGCTGCTGATGAAGCATCTGTCTTTGGGGCCGACTGATCTTCCAGATGTTCTGGAGCCTCTGCAGCATCCGGTGAGGCCGCTTGGAGAAAGCTCTGTTCACCTGCGTCCAAGACCGGGGAAATGCTCCAAGGACCGTCTGGACCATTTCCTCCACTTTATCTGTGGGCTGAGGGCTGTCTTGGTCTTCTTCTTTGTGTTTCAACTGTTCAGGGCATATCTTCAGGTGGTCTCTTGAGACTGCCACTGAAGTTTCCCCTCCATCTTTACTGATGAGGCACACTTTGGTGTTATCGTAATTCGAGGGTAGGACGGTGTATGGCTCAACCTCCCACTAGTCATCTAATTTGTGGACTCAACTTTTCCTCTTAAGTACCTGTTCTCCAGGTGATAAGGGAACGGCAGGTGCGTCCTGATTATAAGTATTCTCTTGCTTCTGTCTCGCCTGGGACAAACTTTTCTCAACACACTCTTGCACCTTGCGGTATTGTTGCTGCCACTCGGTATCCCAATCCGCATCTGGTGATGCTGTCTCTGGTGTTAAAACTCCCATGTCTAAGTCAATCGGTAGCTTATCAGGTCTTGCTCTCATCAGGTAAGCGGGTGTACTGTTGGTGGAGTTCACCTGGATGTGGTTATATAGGTCCACCAAATCTGGTAACCTCTCTGGCCACAAGCTATGTTATTCAAGGGGCAACGTCTTCAACAGGTCTATTACCACCTGGTTCATCTTCTCGCACAACCCGTTGGACTGGGGATGATACGGCGTCGTCCTTATTTTCTTGCAGCCATACAAGTTACAGAATTCCTGGAACACTTCTACTTCAAAGGCTGGACGTTGGTCGGTAAGCACTCGTTCAGGGTAACCATGCGGGCGACAAAAGTGCTGTTGGAACGCTTTGGCTGGTGTCTGAGCCATCTGGTCTTTCACTGGCACTACTACCAAGAACCGGGAGAAGTGGTCTACTATGTTGAGAGAGTAGACATAGCTTGACCGACTTGGGGCTAGCTTCACGTGGTCCAAGGCTACCAGTTCAAGTGGTTGTTTGGTGATTATGGGCTGCAGGGGAGCCCTCTGGCTGTCACGGTCTTTCCGTCTCAGGTTGCATGGACCACATTCTCGACACCATCTCTCGATTGCTTTCCTCATGCCAACCCAGTAGAATCGCTCATGTAGCAGGACTTCCAACTTCTTCCACCCGAAGTGTCCTGCTCCATCGTGGTACGCTTCTAAGACCATTGGCGCATCCCGCCTTGGGACTACCACCTGCCAGACCAGTTCGTGTGTCCGGGAGTTGATGCTTCTTCTACACAGCTTTCCCTCATAGATGAACAGCTTGCCCTTCTCCTTCCACAACTGTTGGGTCTCCTCTGGAGCATCTGGATCAGGGTGCGAGTCAGCTTGTGTCAGCAACTCCTTTACCAGACGGACAGCCGGGTCGCTATCCTGTGTCTCTGCCCATCCATGGTGGGGCAATGGGTTGAACGTGGCCTCTCTGTTGGCGGAGCGCTTGTCCCTCACACAGTGGGAGCACTGGGTCACCCCGAGACGATGGAAAGCGGGTAGCTCCATCTCCTCCAGCTCTTCCGGGTCTTCTCCCCCATCTGGCAAGTTGGGCATCCTGGACAGCGAATCAGCATTAGTGTTTTTATGCCCCGCCCGATACTTGATGGTAAACTCGTAGTTAGACAGTCGGGCCATCCATCGTTGTTGTCCGTGAAGACTGTAAATCTGGAGGAGGCGAGGTAGTGTTACAGCACAGACTATGGCTAAAAACTCCAACTTGAAGGAACTATATTTGTTGGGGTTCCTTTCCGTGGGCTGGAGCTTCCTGCTGGCGTAGGCAATTACTCTCTCTCTACCCTGCTGTACCTGGGACAGCACCGCTCCCAATCCCACATTGCTGGCATCCGTATGAAGTATAAAGGGTTGGCCATAGTCGGGGTAGGCCAGGACTTCATCTCCAGTAAGAGCCATTTTCAGTCGAGTGAAAGATTCGTCTTCTGGTTTACCCCATTTGAACGGAGGTTTCGGGTTCTTGGACTGGCCCACTAAGAGGTCCTGCATGGGTGCCGCTATCTTTGTGAACCCCTTGATAAATCTCATGTAGTACCCTACCAGCCTGAGGAACTACCGCACTTCCTTGATAGTGGAGGGTCTTGGCCAGTCCTTGATCACAGTGACTTTTTCAGGGTCTGGTGCTACACCTTCGGCGCTTACCACATGACCTAGGTACTGCACCTTGGGCTTCAACAGGTGGCACTTGGATGGTTTTACTGTCAGGCCATAACCAGATAGGGCTTCGAACACCTCGGCCAGGTGCTCCAGGTGGTCTTCATATGTCTTCGAGTAGACAATTACATCGTCTAGGTACAGCAGGACGGTTTCAAAGTTTTTGTGTCCTAGGCAACACTCCATTAACCGCTGGAAGGTTCCTGGGGCATTGCAGAGCCCGAATGGCATGCAGTTGAACTCGCTGAGGCCCATTGGTGTTGTAAACTGTAGCGCCGGCGTCCCTGCCCTCTGCTAGGCAGGGACGCTGTTCCCCTCACCTCCCTGCTCCGTGCCCGGCGTCCTCCTCCCGCTCTGCTGGCGGCGCACGCTCCTTCCCGGCCACTGTGCTTAGGGCGCGCGCGCGCTCTCCCTCCCTCTTAAAGGGGCCGCGCGCGCCGTCCTAAGGAGTCCCCGGCCAATGGCCGGAGGACTTCACCATATATAAGGCACCTCCTCCAAAATGGAGGTGCCCGAGCAATGTTGTTGCACTGTTCTACTCTGCTTCAGCCCTCAGGTCCCGTTGCCAGTTACCTGCCAGTTACCTGCCTGATTCCTGCCAGAGTCCTGCCAGTTTGCTGTCTGTTTCCTGCCAGTTATTCCTGCTACCTGCTTGCTAGCCTGAGGTCCGACGGTCTGCCTTACAACTCCTGTCAGTCTGTCTAAGGACCAGCTTGCCCGCTCACCTGGGAGCGCACATCAGCTACCTGCCTGCTTGCTAGCCTGAGGTCCGACGGTCTGCCTTTCTACTCCTGTCAGTCTGTCTATGGACCAGCTTGCCCGCTCACCTGGGAGCGCTCCTCCGCTACCTGCCTGCTTGCCTGCCCGGAGGCTCCGCCGTCACGTGCTGTGACCACCAGCTATTCCAGAGACTCTTGCCCGCTCACCTGGGAGCGCTTCTCCGCTACCTGCCTGCTTGCCTGCCCGGAGGCTCCGCCGTCACGTGCTGTGACCACCAGCTATTCCAGAGACTCTTGCCCGCTCACCTGGGAGCGCTTCTCCGCTACCTGCCTGCTTGCCTACCTGGAGGCTTCGCCGTCACGTGCTGTGACCACCTGCTATTCCAGAGACTCTCGCTTGCTCACCTGGGAGCACACATCCTCCATCTGCCTTGCTAGCCTACCTGGAGGTTCAGCCATCACAGGTCGTACCTACCCTTTACCTAGAGACTGCCCCGGTCACTTGCCGTGACCTCCAGCCCGTTCACCCAGAGACTGCCCCGGTCACTTGCCGTGACCTCCAGCCCGTTCACCCAGAGACTGCCCCGGTCACTTGCCGTGACCTCCAGCCCGTTCTTCCAGAGACTGTCCCGGTCACTTGCCGTGACCTCCTGCCCGTACACGCAGAGACTGTCCCGGTCACCTGCTGTGACTGCCTGCCTGGTCGCCACCCGCTCCCTTACAAGGACCGCCCCCTTGTATAGTAGCTCAGAGGTTCCGCCTCCCAGACCCGTTACATAAACGCGGTCTTTTCTCTGTCCGCCTGTGCCACAGGAACCTGCCAGTACCCACTGGTGAGATCCAAAGTGGAGAAATAATTAGCGGATCTTAGTGCAGCTAATGATTCCTCAATCCTGGGTAATGGGTAGGCGTCCTTATGTGTAATGCGGTTAATCTGCCTTTAATCAACACACATCCTTATTGTACCATCCTTCTTTCTAACGAGAACTAATGGAGCTGCCCAGGGGCTACAACTATCTCTGATCACCCCAGCCTCCTTCATCTTCCGTAACATTCCTTCGGCACATTGATAGTGAGCTGGGGGTACAGGATGGTACCTCTCTTTAATGGGCAGATGATCTCCTGTGGGGATATGATGTTGGACCCCTTTTACCTGCCCAAAGTCTAGTTTGCTGAAGACTCGCTCATATTCTTGCACCACCCGGTATACTCCATGCTTTTGGTGCAAAGGGGTGGAGTCAGTGCCCACTTGTAGCTTCTGACACCAATCCTCCATCTGCCCCTTGGAGCCGTTATCCTCCACCGGTTTGGATGGAGGCAAGGGTTCCACTGCCTTTAATACATTGTTACTGACAGTGAACAGCTTAGCAAGAGTGGCATACCGGGGTAAATGGACCTCTTTCTCCCCACAATTCAGAATGCGTAACGGTACTCTCCCTTTGCGGACATCGACTACCCCCCGGGCTGTTAATATGGTGGGCCTACTATCAGAGTACACGGGTTCTACCAGGGCCTGATAATCTTGACCCCTGAGACCGATTGCTGCCCGACACCATATTAACATTTCACTCCTAGGGGGCATTGCAATGGGGAATGGATCACTCATCCTGACACTGTCGACTTCTCCACCAGACAGCTCTACCTGTTGTCTTTCCATCAGGGCTCTGATCTCCTTCAGCAGAACTCGCTGCTGACTGGAACTGGCAGTCTCTGCGACCTGTTGCAACAAAACAATAATTTCCCCAAGACAATTCTCTATCACATTGGTGCCTATAGTTATCATAGGATGACTTTCTCAGCGATTAATATCAACAATAACCATTACTTGTGATGGCAATTCTACTCGGCCAAGTTTTATGGTCACCTCTGTATACCCCACCTGAGGCAAGGGCTGACGATTGCTGGCATAGATGCTAAGATGTTCCTCTGGATGGCGGGTAATGTCTGAATCAGTCCAGTATTGTTTATAAAGAATATATGGCATCGTTGTCACCTGGGACTCCGTGTCCAACAGTGCATTCGTCGGAATGCCATCAAGCACAACAGGTAGGACTGGTCGTCCTCCCACATACTTGTCTCACCAGCTTTGTGGGCCTGGTCATCTTACTCCTGGGGGTTAGCCCTCTGCCCCAGGGGTTGCTTGTTTAAATTACAGAATCTCGCGAAGTGCCCCGCCTTTTGACAGCGGCGGCAGATGGGTTGTCTGTCCTGGTCGTAGCAATCGCTGCTTCTCCCTCTGGTCGGTGGAATTCTTCTCTGCCGTCGCCATGGGACGTCATGTTGACCGGAAGCCAGCTGGATCCTTTTCTTTGGAGACACTTGCATGGGCTGCACGGTTTTGGTTAACGCAGCCACACTTTTGGTCAGCTCCTGGACCTGAAGGCGTAGGTCCGCAGACGGGTCATTAACTTCAAAACTATGTAATTCTGAATTCAAATAGGAAACATTTATGTAGGAAAATACTTCTGAAAAATGTCAAATTAACGCAAATAAAAGAATAACGCAACTTCAAAACTATGTAATTTTGTAATTGTGACTAGGGATAAGCGGATAGATCCGTCCAGACCCGTTATCCGAGCGGATAACGGGCTGTACGGATACGGATAATCCCGATATCTGTCTGATATATCCGTGCCTTCCGATAATGCATGTTTCATGCATCATCGGAAGGCATGGATGGTGCGAGTGTGCAGGGCAGGCAGGTATAAAGCTAAATTGCTACTTACCGGAGGTTTCCCAGGTCTCGTCGTCCGCGTTCTCCTTCCAGGTCACATGACTGCATACGTCACCATGCAAGTGACGCATACGTAAGTCATGTGACACAACTCGTGTCACATGACTTATGCACCTGTCACTTTCGTGGTGACGTATGCAGTCATGTGACCCGGAAGAAGGAGGATGCGGCCGGCCGACGAGACCTGGGAAGCCTCTGGTAGCCTCCGGTAAGTAGTGCTCTTTAAGTGGCGGAGAAGGGGGGTCCGGCCAGAGGGCGGGATGACCCTAGTGGGCGGGGAGTTCCTACTGCATTTAGGATCCCAGCGGTAGTCCCCACTTGGTAGAAGTCATCTTCTTTTTTTATAATAATCGCAATGATCGACTTAGGGTCCATTTTTGAACGGTCGACGTCTGGAATTCTGATTCTGATGTTCTGTCCAATGTTAGGTTCGGGTAATTTTTGACTGGAACATTTCAACATTTTCTTGGCCTGTGTTTCAAGTCCTTCTCTTGCAGCTTTTCAAACTCTTCTGACCGCACCAATTCTTCTATTGATTGTATGCGAAATCAAAACGTCAGGTTGCTGATCATCATGAAGTTTTCCATCTTTCTTAGAAGGCTTTGACTCGACACTTTTTTCTTTTAGGTCTTCATTATTCTTGGATGGCAAAATTGGTGGAGTTTCATATGCTGTTAAGGTGTGCGGACAGTTGGATAAGTCCAAAGCTTCTCCTTCCGTTGTGAACAGCTGATGACAGTTGGATTCATCCGAAGCTTCTGCTGCTGTCGGTGCTGACGTGTGATGAAAGTTAGATTCATCTGACCCTTCGGCTTCTGTTGGTGATGTCGGATCACTAGGTTCCTCTTGCAAACCAACAAACATTTTTTCAAGATCTTCTTCTGAAGAGAGATTTCTGATCCCATCACTAGGAATTTTGGAGGTAGCTAGACCCATCTGCATTGGTACTCCGAACATAGCTTCATAGGGCGAGCATTTTATTCCCTCATCGTATGCTCTATTTTTCATTGCTTGTACAAAGCGAAGGCCCTCAGACCACTTGGGTGTCTTATTTGTTTCCATCCACGTTGACAACATGTTTTCAATGTCTTGATTTGCTCTTTCCACGGAGCCTTGGGACTGGCTGTGTCTTGGTTTACCATGCACTATTTTCATATCAGGCCACATCGCGCACAAACTCTGTATGACCTTGTTACAAAATTCCCTCCCATTATCAGAATGCAGAATACACAGGGCACCAAAAGTGGAAAAAATGTCAAGGAGGTGGTACGCAACCTCTTCTGCTCTTTTAGTGCATAAAGCACGTAGAAGAACAAATTTAGTGATGTGGTCTTGATAGACGAATATGAACTTGAAATCATTATCACAATTGGATTGCATGTCAATGAGATCGACTTGAGCACGAGAATAGTGTTGAGCCACCCCCGTAGTGTTCGAGTTCGGTTCGGTTCGTCGAACACCCGTGTGTTCGCCGAACTGTTCGTCGAACACCTTCGAACGCCGTTAAAACCAATGGCAGGCAAACAAAAACACATAGAAACACATAGAAAACACCTTCAAAGGTGTCCAAAAGCTGACAAACTGCTCAGAAGACACAACTAACACATGGAAAAGTGACAAGTACATATAGTCATGCGAAAAGAAAAGAGGTGGAGGAGTAAAAGGAGAGGGAGACACAAATATAGGCATGTCATGCCCTTCTAAAATCCAAAAAGTGAGAAGCCGACACGTTCAGTCCCCTCCTGCCCGTGCCACCTCCATGTCGCCGGGTTTGTGCCAGAGCCGCGGTGAACCCTGATGGCCAGCCCCCCTCTCCCAATACTGGTGCCTGTCCGCTGGTGGGTCGAGCGAGCCCCCCTGTGGTGGAGGCAGCTCTAAGCTTTTCAATTTAAATTGTCTCTCTAATTTGAATGAATACACTTTAAATCCATTTACAAGGATCTATTGGAGGGCAAGTCTCATGCCAGCAGCCGCGGTAATTCCAGCTCCAGTAGCGTCCACTAAAGCTGCTGCAGTTAAAAAGCTTTTATAAGGATCGAGCTCGGCTGTCCACCGCAAGGCATCCTACTGCCAGTCCCAGCCCCTATGCCTTGGGGTGCCTCCTGATGCTCTTCACTAAGTATCCCATGGTCCCGAAGCATTTCCTTTGAAAAAATTAAGTGTCTAAACTACAGGTGGTGTAGCTTGCTTAACAGCCGGGATAATCCGCTGACTAGCAGACACTGCTACTAGGCACAAAGTATTTCCTGGGCTAGATGCAGTTAAAAATTTGTAATTAGATACTCTCGTTGGATGCTGAGAAAGCATTCCATAGAGTCTCCTGGCACGCCATATATGATTCTCTTAAAAAGCTTGGGGTAGGGGTCTAGGGGACCCTTTTATAGCCAAAATCACGGCCCTGTATCGCAATACGTCACCTAGGCTGAAGATAAATGGAACTGTAGCACCCTGAGGGCTCGGTTGCTACAGACGTATTGCACCTCACCCAGAGGTGTGATATCTCACTCTCAGGTAAGGATGGAGTGTGGATCAGGACCCGACACCTGCATGCATTACACCACATTGCCGTGGGGCAGGGCGACCAATATGCCCCTGAGATGGGCACGACAGTCCCTGTCCCTGGCTGGAGTGGGGGGAGGGAACACTGAGGAAGGGGAACCCTGTAGTGCAGGAGCAGGGAGGAAGCAGTTCCTGGGTGCATTGAGAAGGGAGTATAAAAGGTGGGCACCATCTTAGTTCAGTGCAGAGAAGTCTGAGCAGAAGTGGCAGGGAGCAGGGGCTCTGCATGAGCTCTGCTCCGGAGGCGGGCCTAGTAACAGAGGCCCAGGCCTGGAAGAGGGAGAAGGAAGGAAGAGGAGCGGAGAAGGCTCCAGGAACGAGGAATGAAGGGATCCCAGGGGTGCGGACGGGCGAGTCGCCACCGCACGCCCGAATCCACCTGCGTGGAGGGGTCAGGCCAAAGGGGGAGACCGGTCCCCGAACTAGTGGAGGCAGGAAACGACCCTCAGCTAGAAACCGGAGGCTCTGACATTTTATGTGGCGCAGCCCCTCGCTACACCCGCTAGGAAGGCACCACATAGGGTCAGGGAAACTGGCGCCAAGTTTACCAAGAGGAGGCCCGAGGCAGCCGGACAGAAGTGTTGGTAAGAAAGGCCAGACAAAGGACACACAAAGGGGGTCCTGTGAAGTGCTCCAAAGTTATCTGGGAGTTGTCTGAGCCCCTCACCTGGTGAGCACAGTACGACGTGGGCAGCCGTTACCTGCAGACGTGGTCTGGATAATAAGAACTGTGAGTAAAGGCCCTGGACTGCATCACTGACTCCGTGTCGTTACTGTTGCTGCCCTGCACCATCACCCCCATCCTCCGCATACACTGCCCTGAGGCTATACTCCTCCCGTGGGGAGTTATGCTACGCTCTGCTGCACCCACAACACCAGCCTCAGCGGTCTGCCCTGTAGCAGCGGTTCACTCTGACCGCAATCCACGGGTGGCGTAGTCGGACATTTAAACATCAAAACCACATAAATAGTTCCGCCACTGGTTTGACCGCCCTGAGCCACGGAACCGGGTCGCCGCCACGAAGACTACAACCACCAGCATCCACCAAAAAGGGTCCGGCTCCGGGTGTCCCAAGGCCCAGAGGGTGCGTCAGAACATTTTCATCACCTTTCACAATCACCAATGGGACAAGGCAGGGATGTCCTCTGTCCCCTCTCTTATACATCCTAGTGACGGAGCACCTGCTCTCATCAATTCGCCATAACCCCAATATTAGGTGGATTGAGGTGGGAGGCACCGAGTACAAGTGCTCTCTATTTGCTGATGATGTCCTAGTATATATCACTCAATCACATATATCCATCCCTGCTGTTATGGCTGAAATAGATCACTTTGTTACATGGTAAAATTTTAAAATCAATGCAGCGAAGTCTGAGGCCCTCGATGTCTCCCTCCCCAAATCCATATAGGATTCCATCCAGTCCAACTTTCCCTTTGCCTGGCCCTCACAGGGTATCAAATACTTAGGAATTCCTATTCATAGAGACCTCTCCCATCTATGTTATCTTAATTTTGGGCCCTTTATTGAACAATTCCATACAGACCACGGTTGGCAAGTTAGAACTGTAAGATTCACTACGTGAACCACTGGTGTTTTGTGGAAAAGCACATGTACACTGAGTTCCAAATTATTATGCAAAAAGTGTTTAGGAGTGATAAAGGAAGAATTTGTTTGTTTGTCAGTTAAACTCATTGATGGTGATGTGTGTCAGGGCTCTTTATATCACTGTAAGCAATTGCAGACACCTGTGCTAATTAGTTTGGCAGGTGTGTCCAATGAAAGGCAAGACTACTTAAGAAGGCTCTCTCACATTATTAAGCAGCCTACATTTTCTGCCAAAATGGGAAAGAAAAAGGATGTGTCGGCTGCTGAGAAGCAACAAATTGTGGAGTGTTTAGGTCAAGGCATGACTACAATCAACATTGTGCGATGATCAGGATGAAGTGTCTTGGCAATCAAGAAGTATGTAGCTGATTCACAGTACACACGTGTGCGTGCTGATAAGGGCAAATTGAGGACTCTTTCCTACAGGCAATTACGTCAGGTTGAAAGAGCAGCGGCAAAAAAGCCTTGTCATAGCAGCAGACAAGTTTTTGAAGCTGCTTGTGCCTCCAACGTCCCCCGAACAACAAGATGCAGGGTCCTTCAGAGGTTTGCAGCTGTGCATACGCCATCCTGTCGACCTCCTCTATCCACTTCACACAAGCAGAAACGGCTCCAGTGGGCCAAACATTACATGAAGACTGATTTCAAAACTGTTTTGTTCACGGATGAGTGCCGTGCAGCGCTCGATGGTCCGATTGTCCTCCTTGTTGGCTACAGCGCCAACAAGGAGGAGGTGGAGTAATGTTTTGGGCTGGAATCATGGGGAGAGAGATTGTCGGCCCCTTTAGGATCCCTGAAGGCGCTAAAGATGAACTCCATAATGTATGTGGATTTTCTCAAACAGCACTTCCTGCCATGGTTCAAGAAGAAGAACCGTGTATTTCACAGCAAGATCATTTTTCTGCATGATAATGCACCATCTCATGCTGCACATAAAACATCTGCATCTCTGGCTGATATGGGCATAAAAGGGGACAAACTTATGGTGTGACCCCCATGCTCCCCTGACCTCTACCCCATTCAGAACCTTTGGAGCATCATTAAAAGGAGTGTCTATGATGGCGGGAGGCAGTTCACATCTAAGCAACAGCTCTGGGAGGGTATTCTGTCCTCATGCAAAACAATTGAAGCAGAAACCATCCAAAACCTGACAAATTCAATGGACGAGAGAGTTCAGAAGCTCCTTTCGAACAAGGGGTCCTATGTGAAAATGTAACATCACCTAGAATAAAGTTTTGAGTTGAAAACTGTTTGATTTCAGTTTCTAACAACCTGCTAATGCTTATAATTTCAAAAATGACCATTTTTTTGGTCTTTATTAAAATGAAAAGGTTGATCGAAAAGTTTGGGGGATCTAAGAGTGTGGCAACCCAGTAGTCATGATTACTTCGAATTCTGACAATATGAGGGTCATGCTGCAGGTAGTGCAGCAAGAAGGCACTTATGTGTCTTGCGCATCTCGGAGCCCCAAAATTATTTTCCGGGCTAGATGCAGCTAAAAATTATTTTTAATTTTAAATCTGGTGGAGCTTATTATAGATGGCCTAATAGGATCAGTGCTGCACACTGCTACAAAGCCCAAATTATTTTCCAGTCAAGATACAGATAAACATGATTAGTAATTTGAAAGCTTAAAACGGTTGGTAGGGTGATTTTAACCAATCATCAAGCTTTTACTCTCCCCAGGATGACACAGGGGTAGAAAAGTCGTTTCGGATCCATGATTTGTTCATCTTTATGAACGTGAGTCTGTCTACATTATCAGTGGAGAGCCGCGTGCGCTTATCTGTCAGCACACCACCAGCAGCGCTGAACATACGTTCAGACAGAACGCTGGCTGCGGGGCATGACAAGATCTCCAAGGCGTAAGTGGCTAGCTCCGGCCATTTATCCAGATTGGAAGCCCAAAAAGAGCAAGGGTCCAGTGACACAGTCGTGGCTTCAATGTTTACTTGGAGATACTCCTGTACCATCGTCTCTAGGCGTTGACTATGTGTCAGACTTCTTGTCTCCTGTGGCCTTGCAAAGGATGGGCTAAAAAAGTGGTGAAATGATTCCGCAAAATTGATGTTACCAGCAGATACTGTGGTTCTGTTACGGTTTGAGTGCTGAACACTTGACGGTCCCACGGTTGGCAAGTTGAAACTGTGAGATTCACTACGTGCACCACTGGTGTTTTGTGGAAAAGCACATGTAAGATTCTGCAACAGTCTCTGCTGATACTCCTGCATGCGTGCATCCCTTTCTATGGCAGGAATAATTTCTGCAAATTTACTTTTGTACCGGGGATCTAACAGTGTGGCAACCCAGTAGTCAGGATTATTTCTAATTCTCACAATTCGAGGGTCATGTTGCAGGTAGTGCAGCAAGAAGGCACTCATGTGTGTTGCGCATCCAGGAGCACCAAGTCCCTGTTGTGTTGGTGGCGAGGTAACAATCATGCTTCCTTCCTCTGTCCTCTCCCCCCAACCTCGCACAACAGAAATGTGATCAAGGTCTCCCTCATCTGATGAGTCTTCCATCAGTTCGTCTTCCACTTCTTCCTGGGCTCCTGCACCTTCCTCACTAGTTTGGCTGCTACCATGCGCCCTGGTAAAACCATCTCCCCCACCCTCACATGCCTGCCGCCTTGGTGCTGCCGACCGTCTGGACCTTGCAGATGTTAGCCCTTCCGCATACAACTCCTCCTCCTCTACTTCCTCCACCTCCTCTTGTGCCACCACCTGACTCCGAATTCTGTTTAACATGTGCTCCAGCATGTAAATCACCGGAATAGTCATGCTGATAATGGCATCATCAGCACTAAACATCTTCGTCGCCATTTCAAAACTGTGCAGAAGGGTGCATAGGTCCCTGATCTGAGACCACTCCTCCAGCGTGATTTGCCCCACCTCTGGATCTCGTTGGCCCAGGCTATACGTCAGAACGTATTGCACCAGGGCTTGTCGGTGCTGCCACAGTCGCTGCAACATGTGCAGAGTTGAATTCCACCGGGTAGGCACATCGCATTTTAGCCGGTGAAGTGGCAGGCCCAACGACTTCTGTAGAGATGTAAGTCGCTGAGCTGCGGGATGCGAACGGCGGAAGTGAGCACACAGCGACCGTGCCCTCTGCAGAAGGCCATCTAGTCTGGGATAGTGGGCTAAAAATTGCTGGACAACCAGGTTCAACACGTGAGCCATACAAGGCACGTGTGTGACATTGCCCCGGCGAAGGGCCGCACCCAGGTTTGCAGCATTGTCACACACGGCCTTCCCTGGTTTCAGGTCCAGTGGAGACAGCCATTCATGAAATTGGTTCTCCAGAGCTGACCACAACTCCTCAGCTGTGTGACTCACATTTCCCAGACATTTCAAAGTAAAAACCGCCTGATGACGTTGAGCCCTACTGCCAGCATAGTAAGGAGGTGTGCAGGATCCCTTCTGCGCAGTTAGAAAGCTTGTGGCATGACCAGACAGGCTTTGGGTGCAGGTGGAAGACCAAGAGGAGGTTGAGGAGGCAGAAGCAGTGGAGGAACTTTGGCATAAAGAGGATTGACGCACAACTCGTGGGGACGGCAAGACTTGGACAGCAGCCCCTTGTCCTGCTGTCACCATAGTTACCCAGTGCCCAGTCAGCGACATGTAACGCCCCTGTCCATGCCTACTCGTCCAAGTGTCTGTGGTGAAATGCACCCTGTCACACACAGAGTTTCTCAAAGAAGCGGTGACGTTGTGTGCGACATGCTGGTGGAGCGCAGGCACACCTTTCTTTGAGAAGTAGTGCCGACTGGGCATCTGGTACTGGGGCACTGCGACGGACATAAGGTCTCGAAAATCCTCTGTGTCCACCAGGCGGAAAGGCAGCATTTCTGTAGCCAAGAGCTTGCAGATGGTGAAATTCAACCTCTTAGCTTTCTCATGGCTAGGAGGAAATGGTCTTTTACTTGTCCACATCTGAGGGACCGAGGGCTGGCTATTGTGCTTAGACGGGGTTGATAAGGGTGTCCCCGGCAAACTGCCGGTCTGTGAGGAAGATGCAGGCGGACATGTTAGGTTGCCTTGATCCAAAGGTGGTGCTATCGATGTCGGACAGCGCTCAACACCAGCTGGTGTTACCACCTCCAAAGAAAATGATGACCTGCCAATCACGCTGGCTGTTGCGGGTAAAGAGGTGGCAGGTCTGCGCCCCAAAACAGGTGTGACTGCTGTCCCCCCAGTCACAGAGGATGAAGAGGCCGCGGATGCACAAGATATGGCAGACGGTGGTTGGCCCGGCCGGCTAGGCCGCATTGTAGCACACTGAGCTTCCCACTGCAACTTATGCTTCATGTCCATGTGCCGGTTCATGCATGAAGTACTCAAACTATGTATTTTTTGGCCTCTACTTAGCTTTTGCTGACAAATGTTACAGATAACACGAGTTGGGTCATCTTTATCGATCTGAAAAAATGCCCAGGCTATGCAAGGCTTAGCACCCATGCGACCTGAAGAGCCACCACGACTTGTGGTGAGAGGCAGAGTTGTGTTTGAGGATGCAGTTGTTGACGTGCTTCCAGTACTACGTCTCTGTCCAGGAAGGCGCAACCTGACCTCGTCGTCACTAGCATCTTCCTCCACCTCCTCTGCTGACCTCATCTCTTGGCTGACTGTGGGTTGACAGTAAGTGGGATCTCCAACCTCATCATCATCACCCTGTGTGTTATCACACCCGTCGTCCTCAGAGCCAACCTGTTCCTGCCCTGACAAAAAACTAAAGTTGTCGCTCCAATCAGGTATTTGAGTCTTATCATCGTCTTCCTCATTGTCTCCACCAACAGGAGTTACAGTTTGGGAATGAGGGTCTACATTATGGTCAGAACCTTCTGCGTCTGGTCCTGGATCCGACTCATAAAGATTCTGGGCATCAGTGCAGATCATTTCCTCATCTGGATTCACAGAAGCGCTGGAGTCGACCTCTGATTCCCAGGCTATAGTATGAGTAAACAGCTCTGCAGACTCAACCATCTGTTCTACCTCATACTCAGACGGGCAGCTGGAGATTTGGGAGCTGTGAGGAAGCAAGTGCGATTTGGGTGACACCTTTGAGGACTGGAGTATTTGTGATGTTGAAGTTGATGTGGAGGAGAGCCCACTTAAAGGAGCACTTGATATCCGTTGAAGCACCTGCTGTTTTTGTGCCTCATCTGGAATTTGTAGCGATTGGCGTGGCCGTAAGAAAGGGATCTTATCACATTGTCCGCTAAAAGAAGTAGACATTTTAGTTTGGCTGGAAGATGGTCTTTCTTCTGCAGATGTCACTGTTGCTTTAACACCTACCCCACGGACACAACCTTTTTTCCCCTTCCCAACACGCCTATTCCCCTTTCCACCAGCAGCAGGCCTTTTTCCACTCATTTTGGTGGTTAACTAATTCACAACTCTGGAGTTGTTTGCACAAAAAAACAATGGATGGTAACCGAGCAGAGCTGAGTTGCCAAACTGTGGTATTAGGCCAAAACTATTGGCTGGGTTAGATGCAGAAAAAAATTATATTCAATTTGCAACCTGATGGAGGTCAGTATAGATGGACTAATACAACAAGTCCCACACACAGCTAGAAGCCCAATATTTTTTCAGAGGTAGATGCAGAAAAAAATATATTCAGTTTGCAACCTGATGGAGGTCAGTATAAATGGACTAATACAACAAGTCCCACACACAGCTAGAAGCCCAATATTTTTTCAGAGGTAGATGCAGAAAAAAATATATTCAGTTTGCAACCTGATGGAGGTCTGTATAGATGGATTAATAGAACAAGTCCCACACACAGCTAGAAGCCCAATGTTTTTTCAGAGGTAGATGCAGAAAAAAATATATTCAGTTTGCAACCTGATGGAGGTCAGTATAGATGGACTAATACAACAAGTCCCACACACAGCTAGAAGCCCAAATATTTTTTCAGAGGTACTGTAGATGCAGATAAAAATTATTTTTAATTTGCAACCTGATGGAGGTCAGTATAGATGGACTAATAGAGAAAGTCCGACACACTGCTAGAAGGCCAAATATTTTTTCAGAGCTAGATGCAGAAAAAAATTAGATTCAGTTTGCAACCTGATGGAGGTCAGTATAGATGGACTAACAGAGAAAGTCCCACACACTGCTAGAAGGCCAAATATTTTTTCAGAGCTAGATGCATACAAAAAATTATTTTGAATTTGCAACCTGATGGAGGTCAGTATAGGTGGACTAATAGAACAAGTCCCACACACTGCTAGAAGGCCAAATATT
Organism: Phyllobates terribilis; assembly: GCF_046119375.1. Taxonomy (NCBI): domain Eukaryota; kingdom Metazoa; phylum Chordata; class Amphibia; order Anura; family Dendrobatidae; genus Phyllobates; species Phyllobates terribilis. The sequence continues at coordinate 309,079,882 of NW_027362761.1, forward strand.
TTTTCAGAGCTAGATGCAGAAAAAAATTATATTCAGTTTGCAACCTGATGGAGGTCTGTATAGATGGATTAATAGAACAAGACCCACACACAGCTAGAAGCCCAATATTTTTTCAGAGGTAGATGCAGAAAAAAATATATTCAGTTTGCAACCTGATGGAGGTCAGTATAGATGGACTAATACAACAAGTCCCACACACAGCTAGAAGCCCAATATTTTTTCAGAGGTAGATGCAGAAAAAAATATATTCAGTTTGCAACCTGATGGAGGTCAGTATAGATGGACTAATACAACAAGTCCCACACACAGCTAGAAGCCCAAATATTTTTTCAGAGGTACTGTAGATGCAGATAAAAATTATTTTTAATTTGCAACCTGATGGAGGTCAGTATAGATGGACTAATAGAGAAAGTCCGACACACTGCTAGAAGGCCAAATATTTTTTCAGAGCTAGATGCAGAAAAAAATTAGATTCAGTTTGCAACCTGATGGAGGTCAGTATAGATGGACTAACAGAGAAAGTCCCACACACTGCTAGAAGGCCAAATATTTTTTCAGAGCTAGATGCATACAAAAAATTATTTTGAATTTGCAACCTGATGGAGGTCAGTATAGGTGGACTAATAGAACAAGTCCCACACACTGCTAGAAGGACAAATATTTTTTCAGAGCTAGATGCAGAAAAAAATTATATTCAGTTTGCAACCTGATGGAGGTCTGTATAGATGGATTAATAGAACAAGACCCACACACAGCTAGAAGCCCAATATTTTTTCAGAGGTAGATGCAGAAAAAAATATATTCAGTTTGCAACCTGATGGAGGTCAGTATAGATGGACTAATACAACAAGTCCCACACACAGCTAGAAGCCCAATATTTTTTCAGAGGTAGATGCAGAAAAAAATATATTCAGTTTGCAACCTGATGGAGGTCAGTATAGATGGACTAATACAACAAGTCCCACACACAGCTAGAAGCCCAAATATTTTTTCAGAGGTACTGTAGATGCAGATAAAAATTATTTTTAATTTGCAACCTGATGGAGGTCAGTATAGATGGACTAATAGAGAAAGTCCGACACACTACTAGAAGGCCAAATATTTTTTCAGAGCTAGATGCAGAAAAAAATTATATTCAGTTTGCAACCTGATGGAGGTCAGTATAGATGGATTAATAGAACAAGACCCACACACAGCTAGAAGCCCAATATTTTTTCAGAGGTAGATGCAGAAAAAAATATATTCAGTTTGCAACCTGATGGAGGTCAGTATAGATGGACTAACAGAGAAAGTCCCACACACTACTAGAAGGCCAAATATTTTTTCAGAGCTAGATGCAGAAAAAAATTATATTCAGTTTGCAACCTGATGGAGGTCTGTATAGATGGATTAATAGAACAAGACCCACACACAGCTAGAAGCCCAATATTTTTTCAGAGGTAGATGCAGAAAAAAATATATTCAGTTTGCAACCTGATGGAGGTCAGTATAGATGGACTAATACAACAAGTCCCACACACAGCTAGAAGCCCAATATTTTTTCAGAGGTAGATGCAGAAAAAAATATATTCAGTTTGCAACCTGATGGAGGTCAGTATAGATGGACTAATACAACAAGTCCCACACACAGCTAGAAGCCCAAATATTTTTTCAGAGGTACTGTAGATGCAGGTAAAAATTATTTTTAATTTGCAACCTGATGGAGGTCAGTATAGATGGACTAATAGAGAAAGTCCGACACACTACTAGAAGGCCAAATATTTTTTCAGAGCTAGATGCAGAAAAAAATTATATTCAGTTTGCAACCTGATGGAGGTCAGTATAGATGAATTAATAGAACAAGACCCACACACAGCTAGAAGCCCAATATTTTTTCAGAGGTAGATGCAGAAAAAAATATATTCAGTTTGCAACCTGATGGAGGTCAGTATAGATGGACTAACAGAGAAAGTCCCACACACTACTAGAAGGCCAAATATTTTTTCAGAGCTAGATGCAGAAAAAAATTATATTCAGTTTGCAACCTGATGGAGGTCTGTATAGCTGGATTAATAGAACAAGACCCACACACAGCTAGAAGCCCAATATTTTTTCAGAGGTAGATGCAGAAAAAAATATATTCAGTTTGCAACCTGATGGAGGTCAGTATAGATGGACTAATACAACAAGTCCCACACACAGCTAGAAGCCCAATATTTTTTCAGAGGTAGATGCAGAAAAAAATATATTCAGTTTGCAACCTGATGGAGGTCAGTATAGATGGACTAATACAACAAGTCCCACACACAGCTAGAAGCCCAAATATTTTTTCAGAGGTACTGTAGATGCAGATAAAAATTATTTTTAATTTGCAACCTGATGGAGGTCAGTATAGATGGACTAATAGAGAAAGTCCGACACACTACTAGAAGGCCAAATATTTTTTCAGAGCTAGATGCATACAAAAAATTATTTTGAATTTGCAACCTGATGGAGGTCAGTATAGGTGGACTAATAGAACAAGTCCCACACACTGCTAGAAGGCCAAATATTTTTTCAGAGCTAGATGCAGAAAAAAATTATATTCAGTTTGCAACCTGATGGAGGTCTGTATAGATGGATTAATAGAACAAGACCCACACACAGCTAGAAGCCCAATATTTTTTCAGAGGTAGATGCAGAAAAAAATATATTCAGTTTGCAACCTGATGGAGGTCAGTATAGATGGACTAATACAACAAGTCCCACACACAGCTAGAAGCCCAATATTTTTTCAGAGGTAGATGCAGAAAAAAATATATTCAGTTTGCAACCTGATGGAGGTCAGTATAGATGGATTAATAGAACAAGACCCACACACAGCTAGAAGCCCAATATTTTTTCAGAGGTAGATGCAGAAAAAAATATATTCAGTTTGCAACCTGATGGAGGTCAGTATAGATGGACTAATACAACAAGTCCCACACACAGCTAGAAGCCCAAATATTTTTTCAGAGGTACTGTAGATGCAGATAAAAATTATTTTTAATTTGCAACCTGATGGAGGTCAGTATAGATGGACTAATAGAGAAAGTCCGACACACTACTAGAAGGCCAAATATTTTTTCAGAGCTAGATGCAGAAAAAAATTATATTCAGTTTGCAACCTGATGGAGGTCAGTATAGATGGATTAATAGAACAAGACCCACACACAGCTAGAAGCCAAATATTTTTTCAGAGCTAGATGCAGAAAAAAATTAGATTCAGTTTGCAACCTGATGGAGGTCAGTATAGATGGACTAATAGAATGATGCTATGCCCAAAAGATTTTACTTTACTAGGTGCAGTAAAAAAATTGGTATTCTATACACAGGTGGTATATCTTGCAACACAGATAGGCTACTCCACTGACTAACACACTCTGCAATAGGCCAAAAAGGATTAGCTTTGCTAGATTCAGCCAAATGCTGTGAAAAAAACTTGCACAGCACTGGCACAGACCTGCCTGGCAAAAACTGATAGGAACTGATGTAACCTAGTCCTGAAAAGGACTCCAATTACAATTAGTCTTTACTCCCACAACCTATCTATTTAAGAGCACAGACCTGCCTGATAAAAGTCGTAGGAAATGCTGTAACCTAGTCCTTAAAAGGACTGCAATCACAACTATTCCCTACTCCCAAGCTATCTGTAGATTTGTGCGAAAATTGGCTTGAAATTAACAAGGTATAGCGCACACAGCAACAGCGGTGCCGTCTAACACGCAGCTGCAGCAGTGAGAAAATGGTGGCGACGGGGAAAATGGCTTGGTCTTATAGGGCAAGGACATGTGACATACACTGCCAATGACACATGCCCTTGCTTGTGTGAAAAAAAGCACTTCGCTCCGTGTGTGCGCTGCTGATAGGCTGACAGATTGCACCTCCCCACTGCAAATGCGGGAAAGAGAAAAAAAAATGGAGATCTTCATTATTCCTGCAGAGATCCATCCCCTGCCCCTCCCCCCACCCCGCTGTACACTCAAACTGCGTATTAACATTAATTTTCATCATTACTGAGAAAAAATCCAGTTATGATTTTGGTGCACGAACAGTTATCGAACATAACCTCGAACAGCCGAATTTTTCTCAAATTGTTCGTGTTCGCCGAACGGCTCGAACACCGCCCAAAACAGCTCGAATTTGAGATTGGCGAACAGTTCGAGTAGAACAACGCTCATCTCTACACGAGAATTCATTTCACTGTGTAGGATGGGTTTCACAACAAGGCCTTTTTTGGTAATCTTCTGTTTTTTCTGGCATGGCTGGCAGAGTCGCAGATAAATAACTATTGACTCCGTTGTGACATTTTTGAACTTACGGTTCACCTCCTTTAGGATCCTGGTCCGCCCTCCGTGGCCGGTACTGATGTGCGCATTATGAATGACACTAAAGAGTTCTGCACACCGAACGTAATGCAACACACGAGATTGGTGCAATTAACTTTTCATCACTTCCGACGGTCATGATGTCGTACCTCTTCAAATGCCTGTAGTGAATACTCTGTTTAGGTACCGCCACCTTAGCCTCCTTCACTTCTTTCAATATATTCTCGTATTTATCGTCTGTGAGATAAAAATTATTACCTCGCTTTTTCTCCACCACTTCATTCAAGAGCTCCGAAAAACGATCTTTCATTTCCTCACTCATGATCTGACAATCAGCTAGTGCCTGTGCAGCTTTGACAGGCAGTCGGCTATGCAGCTTTGAGCAGTACGTGCAGCTTGCAAAACACTCAGGCAGTCGTCCAGCATGAGGACACAAACAGGAAGTACGCCCATTTACCCACACTGCTTGGCAAGAATCCCATGTTCTTTTGTAATAGGGTTACTCAGCATTGTGTGAAAGACTGTACAACAGCACCATCTACTGGTTTAACACTGCCATTGATGAGTTAGTGATTTTCTTCAGGCAATGATTGGGCAGCAATCTAAGAAGAGAACCCCAGGAAACTAGGACTTGAGGCAGGAGCTATTTTAGGGAGAGTGAGAGGACTGGTGCTGTGCTGACTAGACTGAGCCCAGACAGGGCTGTTGCGCTGTTTCCTTCCAGCCTTTTCTCGGAATGCGCTGTCTTCCGATTCCCCTGATCAGAGACTAAGGTGCTCGGGTGGAACAGACCGTTCATGGCACCTAGCAACTCCAGCTCAGAGCTTATCTGCATATCTTCTGGTTCTACCACATTGGCGCGGCAACGGTAAATCGTGTGAGCGGTGTTAGCGTCCACCTTGCAAGGGGCCCTTGGAAAGACTTTGGACTCTGCGCTCTACAGGAAGCTAAGTACAGGACAATTTATACACTACTACAACGGCAGCGTGTGTACTTCTTGTAACTTTTTGTGAGAGGGTGCTGCGGAACACTGATACCCTAAGATTCATAGGACGTTCTCTTTTGCATATTTTAGTGTGGGGTTAGTGGTTGTATGTTAGTGGGAAGTGGGCACTTTTTGTATGATCGGAACAATAATCATAGGATAGTCAGGATTGACATCTGTATATATAGAACATACATACGTTAAGGATAGTCAGGATTGACATCTGTATATATAGAACGTACATACGTTACAGGGTAGCAGATACCTTACAGGGTAGCAGATTTTGTTCATTGTTATTACCATATTTTCCCCATTTACTCTTATTACATTTATAAAAACTTTGAACACTGTGTCCTCCATTTCCTTGCCGTATCTGCCTAATCAGACTCCTTTCCCGCTGTGGCTTACACTTTTTATTACACCCTTCTCAGCTACATTTACCAAGAAGCCGTGGTAAATGTGCACATTTACCAACTGCGCTTGGTTAAAGTCAGATGTTCCATCTTCACACCTGATATTTCTGACTTTTACCACGCTCGACGGTAAATGTTAACATTTACTAAGACTTCACAGGTAAAAGTCCAATTTTACTTTTCATTTTGAGCTTTTACCGACGGCCTCGGTAAATGTCCAGATTGACCGGTAAATCCTAGGTTTTACTGGCCTTCTGACTTTAACATATATAATGTTCGTGACGCCACCTGTGATATGCGGCTATATGGGGCCACCACTGCGGTGCAGATCCTCTGGAGCTGATGATGACGCAGCAGAGTTGTTTCAGCTCTCCACAGGCAGAGCTTAGCTCCAGGGCAGGAAGTGGTGATGTTATATATATTGCTGTGCAGTGTAGTGCAGGGGATGGCGCAGATAGTTGACGCACCCCCTGGGCCGTAGGGTACTCGGTGCTGGGCCGGTCGGTGCAGGGGATGTCACAGTGGCAGTGACCTGGTCTGTGACCCAGGGCGGTCAATAAAAGGGGATTATAGTTTTTATAGTTTAATGTTCGTGACGCCACCTGTGGTATGCGGCTATATGGAGCCGCCGCTGCGGTGCAGATCCTCTGGTGACGCAGCAGATTTGGGACAGTTCTCCACAGGCAGAGCGTAGCTCCAGGGCAGGAAATGGTGATGTTATAGACCTTGTTGTGCAGTGTAGTGCAGGGGATGGCGCAGATAATAACCAGTCCACAACTTAATGGCGGTTTCCTCTTATCTTTACTTGCGGTGGTTAGGCAGACCAGGGCACGGGTACTAGCTTGTAGTAGAGGTCCGGGCGGCCTGGAAGCAAGTTGGGAATCCACCTCGCCAGGTGAAGTTGGAGGCCTTCCCTTTTGCGCTAATTTCTTTGGCCGTGCTGCTTATAGCTGTGCTGAGGCCCTCGTCCCTGAGTAAAACATCTTTGTGCTCACCCGTATGGCAGGCAGCTCGGGCCTTCTTGGAATGTCGCTCTCACGTGGCGGTGCTGGGCCCTATGGTGCTGCTGAGCCTCCGGGCGTCTGATGTGGCCAGGAGACCTGCAGTCTCCTGCCCTCTGGTTTCTGCTGCTGGGCCTTCAGTGCCCCACAACATCGGACTTCGGTTCTTCTGTGCTCCTCTCTGGGGTGAGCTGCTGTGCAGCTCCACTCCCCAGGTCTTTCCTCTTCGCTGTCCTGACTTCAACTCCTCTCACTAACTCTAACTAACCCTGCCTCCAGATTCCAGTTGCTAAGGGGAGGAGCTCCCCTTGCTGGTCTGGAGCCAGGAAAGTGTTGCATGCTAGTATACCTGACTAGGGGACCCCTGCTTGCTTCCAGGCATGGCATCACCCCTTGTGAAGGAGGCAATGCCACTGTGGAAACCAGACTCCTGGGGTGCCACATTTGAACCGAGGACCCCAGCGCTGCAAAGTTTCAGTGCTAACCACTGAGCCACTGTGCTGCCCTCTCTGTTCTCCCTCTGATATCTAACATGCTGGAGAAACTTGTACCTACTGCCACTCAGCATCTTCAGCTCCTTTTTGAGAAACAAATGTATTTGGGCAGCCACTCAGTCTACCAAGGAGGGCCAAAACCCACCGGAGGAGTCTCCGGTTCTCTTGTGGGCCTGTCCAACCCTGCCGAGAAGCAGCCCTGGCTAAGAAAAGTCTGTGGGAATGTTCCCGGACACTCTATGGCTGCATTTTTTTTTTTACTGTGGACTGCCTCCAGCAATCTATAAGACTGCAATCTAAGATCCCTTCACTGGCTCACCATTGCCTAGCATATCCAGTTAAAACTACTAACACTGACCTACAAAGCCATCCATAACCTTTCTCCTCTGTACATCTCTGAACTAATCTCTCCCGATATATTTCCTTACGTAATCTCTGGTCTAACATGCTGGAGAAACTTGCGCCTACTGCCACTCAGTATCTTCAGCTCCTTTGTGAGAAACTAATGTATTTGGGCAGACACTCAGTCTACCAAATAAAATTCCTGAGAAGGAAATTGTGGATGGCTTCGCTACTGATACTGGGGGCACTGCTAATACCATGGTGTCGTACCATAGTTCACTGGAAATATTCCAGACTGGTAGGAGATAAGCTGATTCCCACAGAAAAGTACCAGCAATAAGCTAAGGAGACGGTGGACTCTATCATCATCACGATCTGCAAGGTTTGCACTATGAACTCTCCTGAAAGAGAAGCCAGGGCCCACCGGAGCAGTCTCCGGTTCTCTGGTGGGCCTGTCCAACCCTGCTGAGAAGCAGCCCTGGATAAGAAAAGTCTGTGGGAAGGTTCCCGGACACTCTATGGCTGCTTTTTTACTGTGGACTGCCTACAGCAATCTATAAGATTGCAATCTATAAGTGTTAGAACCCTCCTGTTAGTTTTTTCTATATTGTGTTTTGCGGTCACGTGACCATCTGCCTATATATTCCAGCTCCGCCCTTCTGGCCTTGCTGGACTTCAGTGTTGTTTGACTGTCTCTCTAGCCAGGTGCTTCGGTGCCTGCCTCTGTCTAGTTCGCTTGGTCCTCTGGGACCTCTAGTACTTTTTGTCAGTTTGTCTTTTGTGCTCTGCAACAACTTCTGTTTGGGAGGTGTCCCATTTTTGTCCCAGTCCTTAGTTCATTTAGGGACCCCTCCCTTAATTCTATAGGTCTTTGTTCAGACTAGCCGAGGACTAAGGCGGGTCTGTTCACAAGGAAAAGGCAGCCCGCTACATCGCAGGGATTCAGCTTAGTCTTACTGTAGGGACAGCTTTCCCCTATCTTTCCTTAGTTTATGTTGCAGATCATAACAGTAAGTCCAGCCCAAAAATAGTTATAATGCCCCCGGCGGCACTAAAAATCACCTCTGAAAAAACACTAGCGGCCAGGACCTCCAAGGCGTAGAGAGACAGTTCATGCCACGTGTCCAGTTTGGATACCCAACAGTTGTAAGGCACAGAGAGGAATCATGGAGGACACTGGTACAATGTGTAACGGGTCTGGGAGGCGGAACCTCTGAGCTACTATACAAGGGGGCGGTCCTTGTAAGGGAGCGGGTGGCGACCAGGCAGGCAGTCACAGCAGGTGACCGGGACAGTCTCTAGAAGAACGGGCAGGAGGTCACGGCAAGTGACCGGGGCAGTCTCTGGATGAACGGGCAGATGGTCACGGCAAGTGACCGGGGCAGTCTCTGGGTGAACGGGCAGATGGTCACGGCAAGTGACCGGGGCAGTCTCTGGGTGAACGGGCAGATGGTCACGGCAAGTGACCGGGGCAGTCTCTGGGTAAAGGGTTGGTACGACCTGTGGCGGCTGATGGTAGACGTGAGCTCCCAGGTGAGCAGGCGAGAGTCTCTGGATAAACGGGTGGTCACAGCATGTGACGGCGGAGCCTCCAGGAAGACCAACAGACAGGCGGCAGATGAGCGCTCCCAGGTGAGCGGGCAGAAGTCTCTGGACAGGCGGGTGGTCACAGCACGTGACGGCAGAGCCTCCAGGTAGGCTAGCAGACAGGCAGCAGATGAGCGCTCCCAGGTGAGCGGGCAGGAGTCACTGGACAGGCAGGTGGTCACAGCACGTGACGGCAGAGCCTCCAGGTAGGCTAGCAGGCAGGTAGCAGATGTGCGCTCCCAGGTGAGCGGGCAAGCTGGTCCATAGACAGACTGACAAGAGTTGGAAGGCAGACCGTCGGACCTCAGGCAAGCAGGCAGGTAGTTGATGTGCGCTCCCAGGTGAGCGGGCAAGCTGGTCCTTAGACAGACTGACAGGAGTAGTAAGGCAGACCGTCGGACCTCAGGCTAGCAGGCAGGTAGCAGAATATCAGGCAGGAATAAGACAGCAAGCTGGCAGGAATCTGGCAGGTATCTGGCAGGTAACTGGCAACGGGACCTGAGGGCTGAAGCAGAGTAGTGAACAGTGCAACAACATTGCTCGGGCACCTCCATTTTGGAGGAGGTGCCTTATATATGGTGAAGTCCTCCGGCCATTGGCCGGGGACTCCTTAGGACGGCGCGCGCGGCCCCTTTAAGAGGGAGGGAGAGCGCGCGCGCGCGCCCTAAGCACAGTGGCCGGGAAGGAGCGCGCGCTGCCAGCAGAGCGGGAGGAGGACGCCGGGCACGGAGCAGAGAGGTGAGGGGAACAGCGTCCCTGCCTAGCAGAGGGCAGGGACGCCGGCGCTACACAATGGCCAAGGTAGTCCTTCAGCATCTTCCAAAACTTTTCCCTCCTTGTCAGAGTACCCCGTGTATCAGGGCCTGGGCGCTGGGAGGGTCTGAGAAAACTGTCCCAGACCTATGACACTGTTCCTCTACCGCATCTGGTTTGTGTCTCCCTCACTTGTACTCCTTGGTTGGCCAATGAACTGTCTGTGACCTCTGCAGCCAGCATTGTCAGATGGGAATTTTTTTTTGTTATAATTCTTCAACAAGAGCCTGAACTTAATATCTCGAAAAATGAACTTATTTGGTTTCCTCCCTCTATTAACCTACCTACACCTGACTTTTACTAACCTACCTATGTATTACTGTTACTAACCTACCTTTCCTTTATCTGACTTTTACTAACCTACCTATACCTGACTTTGCAATTTCCTTTAGGTGGTGCCACCATAGCTCCCACTCGGCACGCCTGCCGTCTTGGAGTCATATTTGACACACAACTTTCCTCTATTTAACGTGGAGAATCACTCACTCACTCATGTCACCTGCACCTTAAAAACATCTCCAGAATTCGACCTTTTCTCACCTTTGATACTGCAAAAACTCTTACTGTCACTCATATTCACTACTGCAACGCTCTTCTAATTGGTCTCCCTCTAAACAAACTGTCTCCTCTCCAATCCCTTTTGAATGCAGCAGCCAGGGTCATATTTCTATCAAGCCGCTTTACCGACGTCTCTACCCTGTGCCAGTCATTGCACTGGTTAGGTTAAACAATCACTACAGAATACAATACAAACTCATCTCTCTCACCCACCAAGCTCTCCACAGTTCTGCACCACTCTAGTTCTCATCCCTCATTTCTGTGTATCACCCCTCCCGTGCCCTCCGTACTGCAACTGATCTAAGACTGCGATCCTCCTCAATCAGAACCTCACACCTCCATTCTCTTGTGCCGTGCCAGTTTTCTGTAATGCCCAAAATGCGTACAAGGCGATGGTCACGGTAAAAGCAGCAGAACATAAAGTCGGCCATGTGTGCCAGACTGCCTACAGCCAAGACTTCCCTGTTCTCACCAAGAGGACGACTGCCCATGTTCTCTTCCTCCTCCTCCTCATTATCACCCAATCCGCAATGAGATGAGATGAGACTGGGCTGAGTAGCATCACCCTGTATAGTTCCTTGCTCCGCCTGCAGTGCCTCCTCTATAATTGTGAGCAGTGATTGTTTCAGTAGACAGATAAGTGGGATGGTAATGCTAATTAAGGCATCATCGCCGCTCACCATCTTGGTGGAGTACTTAAAGTTTTGGAGGACGGCACAGATGTCAGACATCCATGCCCACTCATCAGCTCTTATGTGTAGAGGCTGACCTGAATGCCGATGGGTGTGTTGAAGCTGGTATTCAACAACTGCTCTCTGCTGCTCAAAATCACTCCAAAGAACTGAAATGTTGATTTACAACACGTGGTCATATCGCACACTAGTCGGTGAACTGGAAGCTGCAAACGGTACGGAAGCCCTGCCAGGGTGGCAGAAGCTGTAGCTGACTTTCTGAAATGGGCACACACGCGGCATACTTTCACAAGCTGCTCTGGCAGATCCGGGTAGGATTTGAGAAACCGCTGAACCACTAAGTTGAGCACATGGGCCAGGCATGGTACATGTGTGAGCTTGCCTAGCTTCAGAGCCGCCACCAGGTTCTCTGAAACAGCTTTCAACAACTCTGCAACGGTGTGCGGTTTGTCGCCTAAGCATACAGTCCTGCTTATTGTTATTGGTACCCACAAAATTTAAGTACATAATCAAGTAATGGAGATGGAGGCTGAAGGAGGTGATGCAGGAGCTGTAGAATGTGGGAACAACCCTGATTGACCCAGGACCCTCAATCCCCTGCGTCGGGAGAACATATTTCGTCCCAGGGTCCCACTGGGTCCCTGCTTCCACAATATTAACCCAGTGAAATGCGTCATTAAGATGTACCGTCCCTGGTCACATTCACTTGTCCACGTGTTTGTGGTTAGGCGATCCTTTCCACTAAGTGCACTGGGGAGGGCATGTGTAATGTTCCGGAACCCATGCTTCTGTAAGGCGGGGACGACACTGGGAGAAATAGTGGTGGCTGGGGACTGAGTACAGAGCCCCAGCCGCCATGAGGTTGTGGAAAGCTTCTGCCTCCACGAGCCTTAAAGGCAACATTTCAAGTGCAAGCAGACAAGAAATGTGGCAGTTTAGTATTTCGGCCTGGTGAGTGGGTGACTGGCTGTATACTTGCACTTGCATTCCAAGTAACAGAAAGCTAAGGAGATGGATGGCCTCATCATGAATAATTTGCTCGTTGTCTAGGAGACCGACCACTGCTGCTGTCTACCTTCTGAACATTGAGTTGAAGCTTGATTGACCCAGGGCCCGCAATCCTCTGCGTTGGGAGGATGTGCTCTGTCCCAGGGTCCCACTGGGTCCCGGCTTCCACAATATTAACCCAGTGGAATGCGTCAGTGAGATGTACCGTCCCTGGCCACATTCACTTGTTCACGTGTTTGTGGTTAGGCGATCCTTCCCACTAACTGCGCTGGGGAGGGCATGGCTAATGTTCTGGGACCCCTGCTGGTGTAAGGTGGGGACGACACCAGGAGAAATAGTGGCGGCCGAGGACAGAGTACGGAGCCCAGGCCGCCGCCATGAGGTTATGGAAAGCTTCCACCTCCACTAGCCTAAAAGGCCTAAAAGGCTCAAGTGCAAGCAGTCCAGAAATGTGGCAGTTTAGTATTGCTGCCTGAGGGTGGGTGGCTTGCTGCATACTTGTTCTTGCATTCCAAGTAACAGAAAGCTAAGGAGATGGATGGCCTCATCATGAATAATTTGCTTGTTGTCTAGGAGACCGACCACTGCTGCTGGAAATCTTCTGCCTCCACGAGCATAAAGGGCAACATTTCAAGTGCAAGCAGTCCAGAAATTTGGCAGTTTAGTATTGCGGCCTGTGGGTGGGCAGCTGGCTGCATATTTGCGCTTGCATTCCAAGGACTGGGGTAGGGACAACTGAACGCTGCGATAGGACATGGACGTGAACGGTGATGCTTCAAGTCTGCAATGACATGTGCAGGGCGGGAGGCATCTTTGCATGCGCCATGAACAGGGGATTGGCGTGCACGCAGAAGAAGCATTGGTGTCACCCGTAGACACTGTTTCTGGACCTTGGCATTTGGCCCAGTCGAGTGCTTTTCTGTCATGTGCCTGAGCATGTTGGTGGTGGTCAGGCTGGTAGTTTTGGTGCTCTTGCTGATGCTGGCCTGGCAGATGTTGCAAATGGCCTTTTTGGGGTTATCTAAACAGTCTTTAAAAAAGAACCAGACTCGGGAAGACCTAACAGTTGTATGGGCAACTTCCGTCGTATTGGTGTTCTGGGGAACAGTTGCCCGCCTTGTGTCTATGGCCACCACACCACTTGTTCCTGCCTGTTGTAGTGCTATGCCTCCCTCCCCGTGTGCTGCTGTCATCGCTCTGCATGTCCCCTTGCTAGGTTGGGTCAGTGACTTCATCGTCCACCGCTTCGTCTTCCACTTCCGCACCCTGGTCCTCCTCCTGACTTTCTGTCCATTGTGTCTCATCATCATCCACCTCTAGCAACAGTAATTGCACTTTCCCACCCTCACCTTCGGGTGACCATGGCTGCTCAAATCGCTACATGCGATCTTCTGTTGCCCTGCTTGAAGCTGGCCAGGCGAGAGGCCCAAATCTATCAATGGAAAAGTGAACAGCTCTTGGGGTAACCCTGGACTCTAATCTCTCCTTCAAACCACATATCCAAGCTCTTTCCACTTCCGAGTGGGCCGAGCAAGTGGCCAGAATATATAAATGGAAAGAAGAACAAAACAGCTCTTCAGAGTGTCCAAGTGTGGGATCTGTTGTCTCAGGGCACTTGGAATGGTGGGAGGAAGGAGGATCAGGGTGAGGAAGATGCTGACTCCAAGTAAAAAAAATCTCCCGGATCCGCACATTCGTCAACCATGAATCTACAAAAACACTAGTGCACGCACTCATCATCTTCCGTCTCGATGACTGCAACCTCCTGCTCTGTGGCCTCCCTTCTAACACTCTCGCATTCCTCCAATCTATCCAAAACTCTGTTGCCCGACTAATTCACCTGTCCCCTCGCTGTTCCCTGGCTTCTCCTCTCTGTCAATCCCTTTACTGGCTCCCCATTGCCCAGAGACTCCAGTTCAAAACCCTAACCTTCGCCTGCAAAGCCATCCACAACCTGTCTCCTCCATACATCTGTGACCTAGTCTCCCCGGTACTTACCTCCGATCCTCACAAGATCTCCTTCTCTATTCCCCTCTTATCTCCTCTTCCCACAATCGCATACAAGATTTCTCCTGTGCATCCCCCCTTCTCTGGAACGCTCTACTCCAACATTTCTGACTATCGCCTACAGTTGAAACTTTCAAAAGGCACCTGAAGACCCACCTCTTCCGACAAGTCTACAACCCGCAGTAACCCTCTCTCCACCATACCGCTGCACTACCAGCTCTACCCTCACCTACTGTATCCTCACCCATCCCTTGTAGACTGTGAGCCCTCGCGGGCAGGGTCCTCTCCTCTCCTGCAGCAGTCGTTATCACATGTTTGTTCAAGATTATTGTAATTGTTTTTGCGATGTATAAACCCTTTTTCACATGTAAAGCGCCATGGAATAAATGGCGATAAGGCTATGTGCCTACGTAGAAGATTTGATGCAGAGCGTTTTTCCCTCTGTCTGGCAGAAAAAAACGCATGGAGATTTACATGCGTTTTTTCTGCCAGAGAGAAGCGTTTTTTCAGCTTTTTTACATGCGTTTTCGCATGCATTTTTTCAAGCAGTTTTCCAAGCGATTTTGAGCATCACTTTGAAAAGTGCTTGACAACTTGGTCACACAATATAAATCCATGCAACCGGCATGGATTTATAATGTGTGAACAACTGTTGCTTTAAATGCAGCATCTATAGTAAAAAAAAAAGAGAATTCAAACGTTAAAAATAAAAAAAAACTTGTATACTCACCTCTCCGGTCTCCTCCATTCTGCTCCCGGCGGCGATCCTGCGATCCTCTCTCTTCGGCGTCCTGCAGTGTACTGTCAGGACCTGCGGTGACGTCATTTAGTCAGCTGATGGTCACGCGACCATCACCTGACCGCCAACGTTAGCGGTCACGTGACCATCAGGTAACTAAATGATGTCACCGCAGGTCCTGACAGTACACCGCGGGACGCCAAGGAGAGAGGACGTGGGCGGGAGCAGACCGGGATCCACCGGAGAGGTGAATATACAGGTTTTGTTTATTTTTAACTTTTTTATTTATTTTTTTCACCACGTGGTAGCCGGGATGAAGAGGAGTTGTAGTCTCCTCTTCATCCTGGGTACCACATGCACCGCGATTACGCTGCAAATTCGCGGCCATTGACTTTAATTGAAACGCAGCAAATCCACATATACCTGCGGGTTTGCTGTGTTTCAATGTTCCTCAATGGCCGAGAATTTGCAGCTTAATCGCGGTAGAAATGGTCATGCTGCGTTTTGCAACGCAATGCAAATTCGGCGCGCAAATTAGCGCATCATGTGCACAGCACATCCGAATTCATATTGCTTTGCATGGCAGACTGTTTTACAAGCGTTTTCGCTGCGTTTTCGCAGCCGTAAAAACGCCACAAAACGCTACGTGGGCACATGGCTTTAAGTAATAATAATAATGCGGTCAAGATTCACGGATACTGAGACTGGACCATGTGGAAGACAGGGAGGTGGTGGTGGCAAACTGACTGGAAGCATTATCTGCTATCGAACCAACAACCTTTTCACATTGCTCTGGCTTCAATAGCGATGTTCCGCAGCCCCCTAGAAATTGGAACAGGAAGGTAGTTCGACATGATGTGGGTGTTTGTTGTGCTCCCTCAGCAGGCACAGTTTCATCTTGCCCATGGCCTCGGCCTCTGCGTGCACCATCACCATTACGTCCACTTCCCCGTCCCTTGCCACACACCTTGCCCATTTTAAATTGAGTTTAATATTTGTCAAAAATGTCAGTATTATTACCGCAGTAATATAGGATCACGTCTGATGACCACAGTTTTAGGCAGTGACCAGGGAGTCAGAAATGCTTCCAGGGGTCTTCCTCATGCTGTTCCAATGTCTTTTCAGCACTGTATGGATGTGTCTGATCATGTCTCACACACCACATGGCCAGAAAAGGTTGTAAAATGTTAAAATGACATTTACCGGTGAATGTATTTTTCACGGTTGAAAGCAATGCAAAAGTGCAAAAAAGCATCAAAAACGCTAAGTGTAAACATAGCCCAAGGCATGGAGGAGATTTTTGTTTTTTGGTTATTTATTTTACATTATATACAAGTCATTACCCTGAAAAGGATGTTCCTTAACATATTTCCCAGGAAAATTCATTTTGGTTTCGTTTTTTGTAGGTTTTATTGTGAGTCTGTAAAAGTGGCATAATACCTCTGACAACATTGTTGACAGCAGTGACCCGGGAGTCAGAAATGCTTCCAGGGGTCTTCCCCATGCTGTTCCCTTGTCATTTGAGCACTGTTCCCATCGATTTGGGAAATTTTTAGGCCCTCTGCAGAGCGCCGGGGGGCCGCCGGAAAAATGCTCGCGTTTCCCATAGACTTACATTGGGCTCGTTGCTCGGGTCGAGCACTCGAGCATTTCAATTTGCTCGACCAGAGCAACAAGTACCCGAGCATTTTACTGCTTGCTCATCGCTAATGATTGCTAATGGATGGGGGGTAAGCTGCCCTGGAGTAGCGCTATGGATGCGATGCACGTCGCTGTAGGGAATGCACATTATTTTACTCCTATCTCTAGCTATTTAATGTCATAATCTGATCTTTTTTTCTAATATACTTTAATTTAAAATTCCCTATCCTTCCCTCACTACTCTGCTTTATTTATTTATATTACAGAGGCTGCGGTCACTGGCACAGCCTTTGCCCCCTCCCTGAAATGAAGCGTCATTAGTGACCTCCATTTCAAGGGCTGGGCTAGTCCCTGTTCTACCGAGCATGTGTCGGTTGTCAACTCTGAGGTATGCTCAGTAGATTCCTGTCACTGTGCACTGTTCTGCTGTTCTTCTTGACACCCATTAAGACTATGTTCACACACGTTGTGTTTTGCTGTATATTTTGCAGCAGATTTTTCTGCAAATTTTCAGCTGAGTCTAGCAGTACCAGCAAAGTCTATTAGAAACCAGGTTCCCTGTTCACACATGTCACTTTTTGTTTGCTGCTTATTTTCTGCCTTGCTTGCGTATTTGGAAAATAGAGCATGTCACTTCTTCCAGCGTATTTGCTGCGTTTTTTTCACCCATAGGAAGTAATGGGTGGTCAAAAATACAAAGCAAAATACGTAGCAAATGCACGGTAAATACGCACGTTTTTTATGCAGCTGTTTACCTGCCAAAGATAAGTTAGCAGTAGATTTGCCGCAGAAAAAAAAACACATTTGTGAACATAGCCTAATCTGGGTAAAATCTGCAGCAAAAACTCTGAAAGAATTGACATGCAGCAGATTTAAATCTGCAAGGAAAAAAAAAGCAACGTGTGCATGAGACTTCAGGATTCTCATTCACTCTGCTGGCATCAGGAAACCCTTTAGGTTTTGTGATAAATATGTGCAGAAAAATCTGCGACAATCTGCAACGTGTGCACAGGCCCTCACACATACAAGATAATATATGACTTATCTGACTGACATTTGATATACTGTTATACAATTTACACATTGTATGTATATTCAGATATATGACAGGGTGTATAATGTATACCAGCTGATGTCTATATTATACTTTATACTATAATGTAAACACTAAGAGAGTACACGTATGGATATTAACCACTTCGCGCCAGAGCCGTTTTTTGCCTTCATGACCGGGCCATTTTTTTCAATTCTGACCACTGTCACTTTATGAAGTAATTACTCTGGAACGCTTCAACGGATCCCCCTGATTCTGAGATTGTTTTTTCTTGACATACTGTACTTCATGATAGTGGTAAAATTTCTTCGATATCACTTGCGTTTATTTGTGAAAAAATCAGAAATTTGGCGAAAATTTTAAAATTTTGCAATTTTCAAACTTTGAAGTTTCATGCCCTTAAATCAGAGAGATATGTCACACAAAATAGTTAATAAATAACATTTCCCACATGTCTACTTTACATCAGCATAATTTTGGAACCAACATTTTTTTTGTTAGGAAGCTATAAAGGTTAAAAGTTGACCAGCGATTTCTCATTTTTCCAACAAAATTTACAAAAACATTTTTTAGGGACCATATCTTATTTGAAGTGACTTTGAGGGGCCTTTATGACAGAAAATATCCAAAAGTGACACCATTCTAAAAACTGCACCCCTCAAGGTGCTCAAAACCACATTCAAGAAGTTTATTAACCCTTCAGGTGTTTCACGGGAATTTTTGGAATGTGGAAGAAAACAATGAACATTAAACTTTTTTTCACAAAAATTTTACTTTAGACCCAATTTTTTTATTTTCACAAGGGTAACAGGAAAAAATGGAATACACAATTTGTAGTGCAATTTCTCATGAGCGCGCTGATACCACATATGTGAGGGAAAACCACTGTTTGGGCGCACTGCAGGGTTCGGAAGGGAAGGAGCGCCATTAGACTTTTTGAATGTAAAATTTGTTTGAATAATTAGCAGACGCCATGTTGCGTTTGGAGAGCTCCTGATGTGCCTAAACAGTGGAAACCCCCCACAAGTGCCACCATTTTAGAAACTAGACCCCTTAGGGAACTTATCTAGATGTGTGGTGAGCACCTTGCACCCCCAGGTGCTTCACAGAAGTTTATAATATTGAGCCGTAAAAATAAAATTTTCACATTTTTCCCACAAAAAATGTTTTTCATTCCCTAATTTTGCATTATCATAAGGATAACAGGAGAAATTTCACCATGAAATTTGTGCAATTTCTCCTGAGTACGCCGATACCCAATATGTAGGGGAAAACCACTGCTTTGGTGTACGGCAGGGTTCGGAAGAGAAAGGAGCGCTATGTTGGCTGGGATAGGTTGCAGACACCATGTCACATTTGAAGAGTCGCTGACATGCCGAAACAGCAGAAACCCCCACAAGTGACCCCATTTTGTAAATTACACCTCTCAAGGAATTCATCTAGGGAAGTAGTGAGTATTTTTTAATTTTTAAATTCGTACCATTGGGCAGTGAAAAAAACAATTATATTTTTACCGCAAAAAAATGTTTTACCCTCAGATTTTACATTTTCACACAGGGCAATGGGTAAAATTGGTGCCGAAATGTGTCACACAATTTCTTCTAAAAGTGGCAATACCCCATATGTGACTGTATCATACCGCTTAGCCATACGGCGAGATCTGGGAGGGATGGAGCGCTATTTGACAATTGGAGAACAAAATTTTCTGAATTTCTTTTGGGGGGCAAGGGCCATTTCCCTTTTCCAGAGCCTTTCTGCTACCAGTAACTTGGAATATTTTTAACAGATGACAGACCTGAGTGGGGACTAGCTTTTTTGAGGACTGAGTTGAAGCTTTTATTTGGAACATTTTACGTAACATTTATTCGGCGCTCGAGGCTGAGCACTTACATCGGGGTTTCCATCTAAATTTCCAAGTGATGTAATTCAGATGAAACCCCTGCGGGATCCATTCAATGAGGCAGCAGAGTTACTCTGAACTCCGTCTGGCCTCTGTTTAGCGGTGTCCTTTTTTTCAGAAGTGCATAAAACTGTGGCCAACCGCACTTTTATGCACGCCTAAAAAAACTGACACCGTGGGATCACAGTCCAGATGGCATCCACAGTGGCCTATATCTGCCTCATTACAGGGAATCTTCCGTCATGGGTTCCGTCTGAATCACGTATTTCAGAGATTTACACGGAAACTCTGGTGTAAGCGCTCAGCGCAGAGCGCAGGATAAATGTGAGCAGAGCCTTACTGCGATCTTTGGGAGACATAATAAACAAATCAGTAGCAGGTGAAGAATTGGTTTTATTTATTTTTTACGCCGTTCCTCGTGCGGTATAAGTGATGAGATTACTTTATTTTTCGGGTCGGTGCAGTTACAGAGATACCAGATTTATATCGGGTTTTTATGATTGACAGCTGTCACATACTAAGAGACGCTTTTTTTTGCAAAATCTAGTTTTTGCATCGCCATATTTTGAGAGCTATAATTTTTCCATATTTCAGCCGACAGAGTCATGTGACGGCTTGTTTTTTGCGGGATGAGTTGACATTTTTATTGGTACCATTTTTGGGTACGTGACATTTTTTGATCGCTTTCTATTCCGTTTTTTGGGAGGTAAAATTAACAAAAACCAGCAATTCAGGAATTGTTTTTTGAGGGTTTTTTTTATGCCGTTCTGCGTGTGGTAAAAGTGATACCAACTTTCCCATGCTGACTTCCATGCCGTCTTCTCTATACCGTTCTGTTCCTACTTTCTAATGGTACGTCACCCAAGCTACACCAGCTACCCCCCACTTTCATTTATGACCTTGTTTACTCAGTCTTTGACTATCCAGCATCTGGTTCAATCTAATCAGGTGATCAAGATGAGCACTGACCACTCCCCTCTGGTTCACAGCTGAATGCATTCTGTCCATTGGCTGAAGTGTCTGAAATTTGAATTAATCCTGAATAAAACCTGAAGGGAACTGAAGGTAACTGGATACTTTGTCCCAGTAAACAATGTTTGTGTTTGTTTTTACTCTCACCCCCTTAATCCTTCACTTTTTACAACCACCCCTAATCCCTACACCTAGTAATGAACTCTTCATCTCTCCCTCCATTCATTCTCCCCACCCATCTCACCTCCTCCTTAGAGCTATTCCTCAACATACAATCCTTTACCTCCAAACACAGACAGCCACCTCCTGCTCCCACCTACTAACGCTTTCTCTGCTCCTCCTTACTGCCAGCGACATCTCTCCAAATCCTGGCCCTCCTCACCACATCCCTACAATCACTTCCACCTCCTACTCACAATCTAACCCAAACTTTCGTAACCCTTCTAACCTTATACCCGTCCGCCCAGCCCCCGCTTCCCCAGTCCCACTAATAGGAGCTCTATGGAACGCTCGCTCCGTCTGCAACAAACTTTCCTACATTCACGATCTCTTCATCACTAACAAGCTTTCCTTCCTCGGCATCACTGAAACCTGGCTCACCCCCTCCGACACAGCCTCTCCTGCTGCACTTTCGTATGGCGGATTCCACCTCTCCCATAACCCCCGCCCCACCGGCAAGCACGGTGGAGGAATAGGTCTTCTCCTCTCAGAAAACTGCTCCTTCACCCATATCCCACTGCCGCCCTCCATTACTCTCCCCTCTTTTGAAGTGCACTGCGTGCGTATCTACTCCCCCTCCAACCTCCAACTGGCTGTCATCTACCGCCCCCCAGGATCAACCACCACTTTCTTTGACCACTTCACCACTTGGCTACATCATTTCCTCTCCGTTGACATCCCCACTATCCTCATGGGAGACTTTAACATCCCCATTGACAATTCCCTCTCTGCTGCCTCTAAGCTTCTATCCCTCACTTCCTCCTTTGGTCTTACTCAGTGGTCTTCCACACCCACCCACAAAGACGGCCACACACTGGACCTCATCTTCACCCGCCTCTGTTCCCTATCTAACCTCTCTAACTCACCTCTCCCTCTCTCTGACCACAACCTACTCACATTCTCTTCTCTCTCCTCCCCGGGGCAACAATCCCCACTCCACAAACTTGCATACCCTCACAGAAATCTCAAACACCTTGACCTACACTCACTCTCTGAATCCCTCCTTCCTCTTACAGACATTAGTTCCTTACATGATGCAGATGTTGCTGCCACTTTATACAACACCACAACCGCTGCAGCTCTCGATTCGGTCGCCCCCCTCACACATACCAAGGCTCGCACAATCAACAGACAACCCTGGCACACCAGCCTAACTAAAGAACTGCAACAGGCCTCCAGGGTTGCTGAGCGTAGATGGAAAAGGTCCCACTCCCATGAGCACTTCATCGCATTCAAACAGTCCCTCACTACCTTCAAAGTCCACACTCACTGCAGCAAAACAAACATACTTCACATCTCTCATATCCTCCCTGTCTCACAACCCCAAACAACTATTCAACACCTTCAATTCTCTCCTCTGTCCCCCAGTGCCTCCTCCCTCTCCTCTTATTTCAGCCGAAGACTTTGCCTCATTCTTCAAGTAGAAGATTGACACCATCAGAAAAAGCTTTTGCCTAAAGCCCCCACAGCCCCTCCCCACACCTACTCAACCCTCGTCCTCCAAAACCACCTTCTCCACCATTTCTGAAGATCAACTTTCCTCCTAACTCTCCAAATCACACCTCACCACCTGTAAACTTGACCCAATCCCGTCCCACCTCATCCCAAACCTTACCACTATCTTCATCCCAGCCCTAACCCACCTCTTCAACCTGTCACTAACAACTGGTGTCTTCCCCTCATGCTTCAAACATGCCTCAATCACACCCATCCTCAAAAAGCCCTCCCTTGACCCATCCTCTGTGTCTAGCTATCGCCCCATATCACTTCTCCCCTATGCCTCAAAACAACTGGAACAACATGTCCATTCTGAACTGTCCTCCCACCTCTCCTCCTGCTCCCTCTTTGACCGCCTACAATCTGGTTTCCGACCGCACCATTCTACTGAAACTGCACTGACTAAAGTCACCAACAACCTACTAACCGCCAAATCTAAGCGACACCACTCTGTCCTCCTCCTCCTGGACCTGTCATCTGCCTTTGACACAGTGGACCATTCCCTCTTACTACAGATTCTCTCATCTATCGGCATCACAGACTTGGCCCTATCCTGGATCTCCTCATACCTAACAGACCGGACATTCAGTGTCTCCCACTCACACACCACCTCCTCATCTCGCCCCCTATCTGTCGGTGTCCCCCAAGGTTCAGTTCTAGGACCGCTGCTCTTCTCCATCTACACCTTCGGCCTGGGACCGCTCATAGAGTCTCATGGCTTTCATTATCACCTCTATGCTGATGACACACAGATCTACCTCTCTGGACCCGATATCACCTCTTTACTAACCAAAATCCCACAATGTCTGTCTGCTATTTCATCCTTCTTCTCTGCCAGATTTCTAAAACTTAATATGGACAAAACAGAATTCATCATCTTTCCGCCATCTCATTCAACCCCCCCAACTGACCTATCTATCAACGTCAATGGCTGCCCACTCTCCCCAGTCCCTCAAGCTCGCTGCCTTGGGGTAACCCTGGACTCTGAACTCTCCTTCAAACCACATATCCAAGCCCTTTCCACTTCCTGCCGACTCCAACTCAAAAATATCTCCCGGATCCGCACATTCCTCAACCATGAATCTGCAAAAACACTAGTGCACGCCCTCATCATCTCCCACCTTGACTACTGCAACTTCCTGCTCTGTGGCCTCCCCTCTAACACTCTCGCACCCCTCCAATCTATCCTAAACTCTGCTGCTCGACTAATCAACCTGTCCCCCCGCTATTCCCAGGCCTCTCCTCTCTGTCAATCTCTTTACTGGCTCCCCATTGCTCAGAGACTCCAGTTCAAAACCCTAACCATGACATACAAAGCCATTCACAACCTGTCTCCTCCATATATCTCTGACCTAGTCTCCCGTTACATACCCGCACGCAACCTCCGATCCTCACAAGATCTCCTTCTCTACTCCCCTCTTATCTCCTCCTCCCACAATCGCATACAAGATTTATCCCGTGCTTCCCCCCTACTCTGGAACTCTCTACCCCAACGTATCAGACTCTCGCCTACCGTGAAAACCTTCAAAAGGAACCTGAAGACCCACCTCTTCCGACAAGCCTACAACTTGCAGCAACCATCGCTCCACCATACTGCTGCACGACCAGCTCTACCCTCACCTACTGTTTCCTCACCCATCCCTTGTAGATGGTGAGCCCTCGCGGGCAGGGTCCTCGCTCCTCCTGTACCAGTCGCTGTCACATTGTGTTCAAGATTATTGTAATTGTTCTTGTATTATACCCCTTTTTCACATGTAAAGCGCCATGGAATAAATGGCGCTATAATAATAAATAATAATAATAAGGCGGCATTATTCTTCGGGTCAGTACGTTTACAGCAATACTACACTTACTGTATATTTTTTTTATGTTTTGGCGCTTTTACACAATAAAACAATATTATAGAAAAAATATTTTTTTGCATCGCTTTATTCTGAGAGCTATAACTTTTTTATTTTTCGGCTGATGGAGCTGTATGGCAGCTTTTTTTTTGCGGAACAAGATGACGTTTTCAGCGGTACCATTTTTATTTCCATTTTGCTTTTTGATCGCATTTTTTTCCACTTTTTGTTTGGCGATCTGATGAAAAAGCAGTTTTTTGCTCCGTTTTTTATCTATTTTTATTACCGTGTGCACAGAAGGAGTTAATTAGTGTGACAGTTTTATAGATCGGGTTGTTTCGGACGCGGCGATACCAAATATGTGTACTTTTTTTGTTTTTGCATAAATATATGGATTTATTGGTTTAATATTTTATTTATTTATTTTTATTTATTTTGTGATTTTTTTTAAACAGTTTGAAAACATTTTTTCGACTTTTTTTTTACATTTTTACTTATGGGACATTAATTTTTATTTTTCTAATCACTGATCTCATGCAATGTAATAGACATGTATTACATTGCATGACATCTTTTCTGACTGTTTCACAGTCAGTGTCTCCTGTTGGACTCAGCTGCAGGGCTGAGCTCAGCAGGACACCATATATGGCAGATCTGGAGGCGGTCATGTGACCTCCAGCTGCCATAACAACAGCAGGTCCTGGAAGATATCAGGAGGCCGTCGGAGAGGTAAGTTGACGACCCCCTCTCCTCTCACTATCTTCTATATGCCGCGATCACTATAGATCGCGGCATATAGAAGATAGCAAAGGGTTAACATCATTAGGACCTGATCCAATCAGGTCCCGATGATGTCCCCTGTCAGAGCTATCGCTCTGCACCGGAACCGCAGCGCTTGCAGGACCACCCACCGTTTTTAAACGTCGGCGCTGCACAGACCCCAGGCAGCGCCGACGTTTATGTACAGTGGGCGGTCCTGAACCAGTTAAGGGGAGGAAGGATGCTGGATTTTTTTTTTTTTTTTAATGCAGGTGGGCATAAAGATGGCAGCGGATCCCAATGAAAGATATTGAAGATAAAGGAGTCAGCAGAGCTACTCATGCACTGGCGGTAAATATAAGCACCACAAAATCTGCACTCCATTATAATTATAGGTATGTGCAGAACATTTTACACTGTCAGTCAGTGCCGAGGCACGGTTACAGCAACCGCTTACTATGTACTGAGCAGTGACTGAAGCCACGTCGGCTTTATTAAGCCCCGGGGCCCCAGCCACTCACAGCCGCAGCTACTTACATTGTATGGCCGCGGCAAATGGGGCCGGCCACATCTGACATCAGTGAAGTCAGATGCTGCCGGCCCGCCTTTTGTGAGCCTGCACTGAACCGGGCACGTCAGCTGATTCTTACAGCTGACATGTGCCCGCAACAGCCGAGGGTGGAATCGCGATCCACTCGCAGCTGTTAACCAGTTAAATGCCGCTGTCAATCTCTGACAGCGGCATTTAACATCGCCGCGCCGGAAGCGCGGCATTAGCCCCGCCCATCAGTGACCCCGTCACGTGATCGCGGGTCACTGATGGGTTGGCATGACAACCTGGGGTCTGCAGCAGACCCCTGTGGTTGTCATGTCTCGCTAGCTATGAGCGCCACCTAGTGGTCGGCGCTCGTAGCACATGAGCATTTCTACTATATAGAGGCTATCTGCTCATCACCTCTATGTAGAAGAGGCGATCGAACAACTGCTGCTTCTAGTCTCCTATGGAGACTATTGAAGCATGCAGAAAGTGGAAAAAAAAAGTTTAAAAATATGAAAAAAGTAAAAAAATATAAAAGTTTAAATCACCCCCCTTTTGCCCCATTCAAAATAAAATAATAAAAAAAAAAAAACCACATACACATATTTGGTATCGCCGTGTTCAGAATAGCCCGATCTATTGATATAAAAAAGTAATTAATCCGATCGGTAAACGGTATAACGAGAAAAAAATTCTAAACGCCAGATTTACGTTTTTTTTGTCGTCGCAACATTGAAATAAAATAAAAAATAATAAATAAAATAAAATGCAATAACGGGCAATCAAAACATCACATCTGCCCCAAAATAGTATCAATAAAAACGTCAGCTCGACGAGCAAAAAATAAGCCCTCACTTGGCCCCAGATACCCGAAAAATGGAGACGCTACGGGTCTTGGAAAATAGCGCCATTTTTTTTTTTGTAGCAAACTTTGGATTTTTTTTTCACCACTTAAATAAAAAAGAATCTATACATGTTTCATGTTTGGTGTCTAAGAACTCCTAATGACCTGGAGAATAATAATGCCAAGTCAGTTTTAGCATTCAGTGAACATGGTAAAAACAAACAAACAAAAAAAAACAACTGCGAAATTGCATTTTTTTTGCAATTTCACCGCACTTGGAATTTTTTTCTCGTTTTCCAGTACACAATATGATAAAACCAGTGATGGCGTTTAAAAGTATAACTCGTCCCGCAAAAAATAAGCCCTCATATGGCCATATTGACTGAAAAATAAAAACGCTATGGCTCTGGGAAGAAGGGGAGCAAAAGACGAAAACGCAAAAATGGAAAATGCTCCGGTCATGAAGGGGTTTTAAACCTGTAAAAAAAAAGAAAATTTTGCGTATAGAAAGTTGCAGAATAAGAAACCATCTTCAGCATCGGGCTATGAGCTATACATACAGGCGGCTGACTGACAGCTCAGCTCTGGCGGTAAGCGCATGCTTTCGTTCGCTCACAATTTCAGCACTCTCCAGGCTGTGACGCTGGCCGCAGTGAATAGTATTACGGGGCTATGAAACTTGGTCTTCAACAAAATGGCCACCACTTTCCTACTCGTGAACAAGACTTTACTTTCGTTTTCCAATTTGAATAACCCCGGGGACGCATTGTGATGACGTCAGCGAGACGCGACAAGTAACTGCTGTCTGGCGCGGGGGTCGAACCGGGACTGTTGGAAATTTTGGGACTATGAGTCTCCCGGGAGGGAGTCCGCAGCCCAGCTACCTGCTGGTGAGTAATCGGCCGGTCCCCTCCGCCTGCAGCACGGCGCTCAGTCCCGGCTCCCTGCCGCCATAGAAGTCCTGATCACTTTGTGCACGGGCTATAAATGGTCCCTCATGCGTCAGCAGACTGGTGACTGCCGCACGTTCCCAGGGCGTCTTATGATTGGTGGCGCTGTAGAGTCATCTTCCTGTTATGTGACTCAGAGCCTCGGTGACTATCACTATGGCTGCCGTCACCCAGCTTTCCTAGAGTCCTGAATGGCAACTCTGCCTATTCCAGGATCCCACTTACCTCACAGTATTGCTGCACAGTTTGGGAAATGTGCTATTCAGGGGCATAGCAGAGCTGGGTGATCAGATGCTGTAATGGGGGCCATTGTGATCACAGCTAGAAAGCTGAGGCTGTGTCCACTCCTGCTCTGTTGGCTCCTTTGCTTTCTGACCAGGAGTGTGGCAGAGCTTCCCTTTAGCCAAAAAACAGTAAAGGAACCTGCCAAATCCGGTATAACCTGAGTAGAATTATGCGTTAACGGATCCATCATATGTCATGCTGTAATAAAGCAATCTGTTTCCCTTGTCTTATCACAGACATTGGTGACAGATCACTAAATTAAGCAGCCAGCTGTGCTCACTAGATCAGTGTGACTGCAGCACCAGATCTTAGACCTGAGGAGGCTGGTGGAGTTAGTTTGAAAAATCCATGTTAGAATGGCAGTGAAGTCCTAAAGCCAGTCCAGCAAAATACTCATTTTCATATTAGAAAAGCTTTCGCAAAGCCATTCTGACATGGATTTTCACTGTAAGTACACCAGCCTCATAAGGTCTATTTAATATTGTATGCAGTTTGGATTGTAAACTCTGTCCTCTTGAGGCTGAGGCCACATGGCAACTTTGACTGTGACACCTGTCACGAGGTGACGCTGCTACATCGCAGCACAATACAAGGGAATGGGGTCGCATTGTGACCTTGCGAGTATGGCGACAAGCAAGCCCCAACAAGTCCAACCTCCTCAGATTTTTGGCGACTTCACTTGTCGCATTTACTTCCGGGTCTCAATGTGACCCAATTCACCATTAAGCCTCAGCCTTAAAAATACTCTTGAAGATGTCTGTCCTGATGATCAAAGGCTCGAGAGAAGACGACTGTAAAAAGCCCCATAGAGTGGTCAGTAACATTGCTGCTTGGAGAATTAAGTTGCCATTTTCATCACTAGTGCTGTCGTTACTGAGATGCGCTTTAGACAGTGCAGAAGATTAGTTTTAATATTAGTCACATGCTGTACAGCACATTTCTTATGTTCTTTCGCTTTTTCCTATAGGCCTTGCTGAAGGCTGACTGTGTCAATAAACCCTTACCCCTCCGCTGTCAAGACCTTATCAGAGTAATTGATGATTTTCCTGCAAAGGTACCATGTTCTATTATAAGCTATGATAATAGCAGGCATTACTGTTTGTGCAATATATTCACTTTCTTGGGGCAGGTGCAAACAACCGAATTTTCGGTCCAAGTGTGATCCAACAAAACATTAGCTCCCACTCAGACCAATGTTATTCTATGTTGACAGGTCCAATTTTTTTTTTCCTCGGTAAAATTCACAATGTGCACGATTTTCACTGAGCCATGCCAATCAATGAGTCGGTAAAAAACATCGGAACGCACTCAGATTCCATCCAAGTGTGATGCGACTTGCAGACTAGAGAAGATGGAGACATTTTTTCTCTAATAACCCCCCACGACAGCACAAAGGAGGATGTAACCCCACCCTAATATGGACAGGAAATACGAAGAGGTTTAAATAGCCCCTCCCACATCCTCCCTCCAGTGTTATTTCCTGTCCCCATCAGGGATGAAGAGGTCATCCCCGGTGTGCTGGGCCGGCGACAGGCACTGGGGGAAAGCTACTAGCCGGGGAGCGGAGGATCGAGCAGTCTTTACCTCTCCTCCTCAGGGCGCTGCTCCCGTCTCCTCCGGATTCAGGACCCCTTCCTGCAGTCCGCGCTCTCGGGCAAGGTCTGCAGGATCTTCTGACCGGAGGCCTCTTTGAGCTCTCTGGTCCACCTCCTCCCCCTCTCCTCCTCTGGATGCGCGAGCGATGCCGGCTCCCAGATGTGGAGCGCACGCCGCGGCGCCGGAAGTGACGTTGGACGCCGGGCGGTGGATGATGACGTCACCTCCGGCAGTTTGCGTTCCACTGTGAACCGCATCAAAAAGCTATGGGGGAAGAAGAGCTTAATGCCGCCTGTGATCAGAAATCTTCAACAGGACATTGGGGGAGGAGCCCTCTAAACAGAGGGAGGCGCTGGTCTGGTCGCCCATGAAAGGAGCCCTGGACAGGAAGACATCTACAGGTAGGACAAAACCATGTCTGTTGAAGCTTCTCGCTCTGCATCTGTAGAGCCCAGCGCCGGTCCGGTCCCAGTAAGTATGGCACTGGTAATCCATCTCCCAGATGCAGGAAATAGTGATTATAGCTCCCCTCCCCTTCTCCCCTCTCTTGTAGGGGGACAAGGAACCTGCATCTGGAGAAAAAGTTAAACCGTCACGCAGATGTCCCATCTGTACAAAAAAACTATCGTCCTCCCATAGAAAGCCCCTATGCAAGGACTGTACGGAGAAGATTATCAGGCAGGAACAACCTTCCTTAATGGTGGAGATATAGGGGATTGTATGTCAGGAGATCAAATCCTCCTTAGCCTCGGTCACTCTCCCTACGCCTTCACCTAGTCAGGGTTCTACATCTACTCCCAAAAAGAGGAAGATTAGCCCGACAAAGGGAGGGGAGGAAGACTCTCAAGACGAGATATATATCTCGAAAGATCTTCCAGAGGAAGGTGAACTAAGTCCAACCCTTGATAACTCCCAAAGAGAGAGATATTATTTTCCATCAGATAGTTTGGAGGAACTCCTCATGGCAGTAAGGAGAACTATGGAGGTAGAGGAAGAAAAAGTGCCCCAAACCGTACAGGATCATATGTTTGGGGGGCTACGTTCCAGGAAAAAATTGGTGTTCCCTATACACCAGAGTATTAGGGACTTAGTCTCAAGCCCCCGTCTCACATAGCGAGATCACTAGCGAGATCGCTGCTGTGTCACGGTTTTGGTGACGCAACAGCGATGTCGCTATGTGTGACACTTTGTAACGATCAGGCACCTGCTGTGAGGTCGCTGATCGCTGCCAAGTGTCCTGGACCATTTTTTGGTCTTTGCCCTCCCTCTGGTCAGCACACATCGCTGTGTGTGACCAGCGGGAGCAGCGATCAGGCTGGTAACTATGGTAAACATCGGGTTACTAGGGGCACACGCGCACCTAGTAACCCGCTGTTTATCATGGTTACGAGCCTGCTAAAGTGAACGGTAACCTCCCGCTCACTGTAGCAGAGTGGTAACCATGATAAACAACGGGTTACTAGGAGCGCGTGTGCCCCTAGTAACCCGATGTTTACCATAGTTACCAACCTGCTCCTGCTTCAGCTGGCTCGTAACCAGGAGCAGGACATCGTGGAAAGATTCTTTCCACGATGTCGCTGCTCCCCTGATTCCACGATGTCGCTGCTCCCCTGATCGTTGGTGAGCCAGCCTGTTTGACAGCTCACCAGCGACCACATAGCGACGCAGCAACGATCCCTGACAGGTCGTATCGTTGTTGGGATCGTTGCTGCGTCGCTAAGTGTGACGGGGCCTTCAGAAGAGTGAGAATCTCCAGAAAAGAGATTAAATACCCCTACAGAGTTAAGGGATAGATTTCCTGTAGACAATGAGACGGCAGAATGCTGGTCTGAAGTCCCAAGAGTGGATATCCAAATTGCACGAGTAGCAAAGAAAACCACACTGCCCTTTGAAGATTCCTCTCAATTAAAAGACCCCTTGTAACGCAAAATGGAGGGACTACTCAGAAAATCCTGGGAGACCTCGGCAACACTATTAAGCACCAACGCAGTCTCTACGGGCATAGCTCGATCAATGCCTCGTTGGCTAGATCAACTGGAGGAACACCTAGTTTCAGGCACCCCCAGAGAAGACATCTTGGCATCCCTACCTACAGAAGGCTACAGGGTTTTTAGCAGACGCCTCTGCAGAATCCGTGAGAGTGGTGGCAAGAGCATCTGGGCTATCAAACTCTGTAAAAAGGGCCCTATGGTTGAAATCCTGGAACGGCGACGTGGCATCAAAAATGAAGTTGTGTTCCATCCCCTTTAAGGAGAAATACATGTTCGGGCCAGCCCTAGATGATCTTCTAGAGAAGGCCTCAGACAAGAAGAAGGCCCTCCCGGAACCTAGGAATGTGAGGAAGAGGCCTTTTCGTCCCTCCCAAGAGCAGACCCCTCAATATAGGGGTAAAGGCAAAACAGGACGATGGAGCTACCCAAAAGGTAGAGGAGGCAAAAATCTTTTTCTCTCCCAAAACCAACGTCAGAACAGACCATGACATCAGGACAGTCGGGGGTCGCATCTCGAATTTTCTCCCTCAGTGGAAAGAAATCTGCTCAGACCCATGGGTCCTGAGGGTTGTCGAGTTCGGAGTAAAAATAAATTTCTCCTCCTATCCTCCAGAGAAGATAAGGTTAACACCGCTCTCCTCTCAGAGTCGTCAGGCCACCCTGATATCCGGGCTTTCAGACCTATTGTCCTCATGGGTGATATCCCTGGTTCCTACAAGGAAGATAGGCACAGGACCTTATTCCAGACTCTTCCTAATAAAAAAAACAAATGGCTCACACCAAGTTGTAATCAATCTAAGGCCACTGAATCAGTATATCCACTACCAACGATTCAAGATGGAATCCATCAGGTAGACGGTCCCCCTGATAGGACAGGACCATGTCATGGCCACAATCGACCTCCAGGATGCATATTACCACATCCCCATACATCCACTTCACTTGATGTTCCTAAGATTCGCAGTGGCTCAGGGGGATCAAATAGTCCACTATCAATTCAATTTTTTCCCATTTGGAATTTCATCAGCCCCGCGAATATTTACGAAAGTCATGGCAGAAGTCATAGCTTATATCAGGGGTCAGAACATTTTAATAGTACCATACCTCGACGACCTGTTATTAATCGGGCCCTCAGTACCTGTACTCCGAGAACATCTACAGTTGACCATTCAGATCCCATCGTCTCTGGGCTGGTTAGTGAACCAGAAAAAATCAGAGATGGTTCCCTCCATGACAAAAACATTTCTAGGAGTACTATTGGATTCCCACAGCCAGATGTCATTCCTGCCCAAACAAAAACAGGTCATGATAAAAGCAAAAATCAATGTCCTAAGGAGCAGAAGATCAGTATCATTAAGAGACGCCATGTCGGTCCTCGGGTCTATGACATCCTGTATTCTGATGGTGGCCTGGGCTCAGGCGCATACCCGAACATTACAGACCTACATCCTTACGAATTGGGATGGATCCCCACGGTCTCTGAACAGGAGAATCCCTATACCACCACGAGTAAGGACTTCTCTATTCTGGTGGCTGTAAGGAAAAAATGTGAACAGAGGAGTACCATGGATCCAGAATCCGCTGGTAACCATAAAGGTGGATGCCAGTGAAAAGGGATGGGGAGCCATGGTCTCCTAAGAGCTATTCCAGGGTATATGGACCAAAGAGGTGAGCCAGCGCTCATCAAATTTCAGAGAACTAAAGGCCGTAGAGGAAGTCTCCAGGGACCGATTCACCATCCGGATCCCGAGAAACTACACCTAACTGCCTGGCTTCTGAATTCCTGATGTTAAAGACAAGAGGCCTCTCGGAGAAAGTCATCAAAACTCTCCAGAAGAGCAGGAAACTTGTAACGAACACCATTTAACATAAGATCTGGAAAACCTTCTTAAGGTGGTGTGCACCCACTCGCCCAGACCCTCATAGGGCTGATGTGGCTCAGATTCTAGACTTTTTACAAGAAGGTCTGGACAAAGGTCTCAGACCTAGTACTCTTAAGGTCCAGGTAGCGGCGTTAAGTTCTTACTTCGATCAAAGACTAGCGGAACATCAGTGGGTGAGAAGATTTATGACAGCAGCCAACCCGCATCCACCCTAGAGTAACAGACCTGGTTCCCCCCTGGGACCTTAACATTGTTCTGAAAGGGTTAACTCTTCCACCCTTTGAGCCCTTATCAACCATAAGACTGGACAGGCTGACCTGGAAAACTGCTTTCCTGGTGGCAATAACTACAGCCAGAAGTGTGTGTGAACTACAGGCCCTTTCGGTCAACGAACCCTACCTGAGAATCCTGGAAGATCATCTAATTTTCCAACTTAACCCTTCATTTCTACCTAAGGTGGTCTCAAATTTCCACAGATCTCAGGAGATAATCCTTCCATCTTTTTGTGACAACCCAAAAGACAAAAAAGAGATGGGATTCCACACTCTGGACTTTCGGAGAATAGTACTGCAGTATCTTCAGGAAACAGAAGAAGGAAGGAAAGACAAGAACCTATTTGTCCATACTCAAGGTCCAAACAGAGGAAAGAAGGCAGCAAAATCCACAATAGCCAACTGGATTAAGAGGGCGATTACGGAGGCTTGCCAGATCCAGGATCTACCTCCTCCAGCAAAGCTCAAGGCCCATTCTACAAGGGCGATATCTGTCTCCTGGGATGAAAAAGCCAGCGCATCCATCAAACAGATTTGCAGAGCTGCCACATGGTCCTCAATTCATACTTTCTCCAAACACTACAGACTAGACCTAATGTCTGTTGGAGATTTAGTCTTCGGAATGAAGGTCCTTCAGGCTATTGTCCCTCCCTAGTATATCTTTGGTATACCTCCTGTGTGCTGTTGTGGGGGGTTCTTAGAGAAAATAGAAATAGACTTACTGGTAATTTGGTTTCTAATAACCCACCACAACAGCACGGGTAATTCCCCCCCCCCTCGCTTATTGTTTCTACGACAGTTTGATCAGTAGAAATAAAAATTAATTTGAAGCATCTATACTCTTGTGGTCCTTTGTAATAACACTGGAGGGAGGATGTGGGAGGGGCTATTTAAACCTCTTCATGTTTTCTGTCCCTATTAGGGTGGGGTGACATCCTCCTGTGTGCTGTCATGGAGGGTTATTAGAAACCGAATTACCGGTAAGTCTAATTCTATTTTTTCCATCCTCTCCTCATCCGAGAAAATCAGATCAGAGTGTGCCCCCTGATTCTCTTGGAGGAAGGAAATACGGTGGTGTCACCTTAGCCTTGGGGTAAAGCCACACATACTGTGCTGATTTACACAATGAAAAATTTGAGTGAAAATCCCGGATTACAGCACCCACCATGTGGATGAGATTACAACAAAATAAATATTTAGAAATTTTAAAATCATTTGATTTGTTAACATCATTTTATTGTAAAATGGGTGACATCCACCATAAATCAGCGAGTTTACCATTTGGATTTTTTTAACTGTTGATTTGCCATTGATTGACAGCAAAATTCACACGCAGATTTTTCTGCAGTGTATGCAGCTACCTTTATTTATCTATCCTGTCTTATTCACAATGTGCATTTGTTTGTGTACAATTTAATCAGAATGTCTTTTTTTTTAATTAAAGGAACTGCATGCCATCTTTCCATGGCTAGTAGAACAGGTGTTTGGCAGTCTGGATGGCAGCATTGTGGGCTGGAACCTAAGATGCTTACAAGAGAAGACTTCTCCACTGGAATTCCATTCCACATTGTTTTTTTTAGATCCCAAGTGAGTTTAGATCCCTTGTTATTTACGATCCATTTTACTTTTTTTTGAGAAGAAAAAAAAATTTTGTGACATTGAACTGTATCTTTATTTTTGTGGGTTAGTGGTGCAATGATGAAACTAGTCTACAAACTACAAGCAGAGGAATACAGATATGATTTTCCTGTTTCATTCCTACCAGTAAGTAAGCCTTTATTTGGTATGTAAGGGGGAAGTAGTTAAAGGGTCTGTCTGTGATTGAAGAAAGTCCTTGCGACAGGCAATTTAATAAGATAATAACATATCAAAATGTACCTTGTATTTGATTACTTGACGGGGTGGCGTCACGTACATCTCGGTGCAGCCGTATATTACTGTTTCATTGTCAGAAGCTAAGGTTTTTTTTATTTTTAATACGTGAAAAATAGATGCAGCTAGGATTGCAGAAACTGACACATGGACTAAAAATGGATCCAGCATGCTGAAAAAAAGACAGATCGTTTTCACATATGGAAAAAAAATGTGTGAAATGGGCCTAACCTTTTAGCTTTCCCTAAAACACTCCATTTTAAAGAGGATCCGTCAGCGACATCTGCCCTAGGCTGACGGAGGTACTGCAGGCGAGGGTAGTGTAAACCTTTCCAAGGATACTGGTTTCTCTGCTATCTGGTTTTCCCTTGCTCTATAATTCATCACTTTATTTTATATGCAAATGAGTTTCCCAAGTGCACTGGGGGGTATGTCAATACACTTGCAGTCCTCCACAGCAGAGCCTCTGTTTCCATTGTCAGTAATGAAGGGGAGCAGAGGACTGTAAGTGCACAGATTCGCCCACCAGAGCATTGGCAAAGCTAACTAGCACATGTATAACAGCTGAATTTCAGAGCAAGGGACCAGTAGATAGCAAAGAAACAAATATAGTTGGTAAGGTTTTACTCTGCCCTCGCCTGCAGTACATCTGCTTGCCCAGAGCAGACGTTACTGACAGGTTCCCTTTGTTTTGACTGATATTTTTCTTTTTCCAGGGTCCTGTACGTGCATCTATACAGGAGAGAGTCTTGCCTGAGTGTCCTTTCTATCATAACAAGATCCAGTTTCCGTCCACTGGAGGACTTGGACTACATTTGTCTCTTAGTATCCTTTTTATTGCTACAGAAAGGTAAAAACGATTTTAGATAGATATATGTGAGCTATATACTAGAGATATATACGGCGCTCGTGAGCTATATACTAGAGAGATATATACGGCGCTCGTGAGCTATATACTAGAGAGATATATATGGCGCTCGTGAGCTATATACTAGAGCGATATACGGCGCTCGTGAGCTATATACTAGAGATATATACGGCGCTCGTGAGCTATATACTAGAGAGCTATATACGGCGCTCGTGAGCTATATACTAGAGAGATATATACGGCGCTCGTGAGCTATATACTAGAGAGATATATACGGCGCTCGTGAGCTATATGCTAGAGAGATATATACGGCGCTCGTGAGCTATATACTAGACAGATATATACGGC
Source organism: Phyllobates terribilis (assembly GCF_046119375.1). Classification (NCBI taxonomy): domain Eukaryota; kingdom Metazoa; phylum Chordata; class Amphibia; order Anura; family Dendrobatidae; genus Phyllobates; species Phyllobates terribilis. The sequence continues at coordinate 309,116,176 of NW_027362761.1, forward strand.
GCTCGTGAGCTATATGCTAGAGAGAGATATACGGCGCTCGTGAGCTATATACTAGAGAGATATATACGGCGCTCGTGAGCTATATATTAGAGAGATATATATACGGCGCTCGTGAGCTATATACTAGAGAGATATATACGGCGCTCGTGAGCTATATACTAGAGAGATATATACGGCGCTCGTGAGCTATATACTAGAGAGAGATATATACGGCGCTCGTGAGCTATATACTAGAGAGATATATACGGCGCTCGTGAGCTATATACTAGAGAGAGATATATACGGCGCTCGTGAGCTATATACTAGAGAGAGATATATACGGCGCTCGTGAGCTATATACTAGAGAGAGATATATACGGCGCTCGTGAGCTATATACTAGAGAGAGATATACGGCGCTCGTGAGCTATATACTAGAGAGAGATATACGGCGCTCGTGAGCTATATACTAGAGAGAGATATACGGCGCTCGTGAGCTATATACTAGAGAGAGATATACGGCGCTCGTGAGCTATATACTAGAGAGATATATATACGGCGCTCGTGAGCTATATACTAGAGAGATATACGGCGCTCGTGAGCTATATACTAGAGAGAGATATACGACGCTCGCGAGCTATATACTAGAGAGAGATATACGACGCTCGCGAGCTATATACTAGAGAGAGATATACGGCGCTCGCGAGCTATATACTAGAGAGAGATATACGGCGCTCGCGAGCTATATACTAGAGAGATACAGTACAGAACAAAAGTTTGGACACACCTCATTTAAAGATTTTTCTGTATTTTCATGACTATGAAAATTGTACATTTACACTGAAGGCATCAAAACTATGAATTAACACATGTGGAATTATATACTTAACAAAAAAGTGTGAAACAACTCAAAATATGTCTTATATTCTAGGTTCTTCAAAGTAGCCACCTTTTGCTTTGATGACTGCTTTGCACACTCTTGGCATTCTCTTGATGAGCTTCAAGAGGTAGTCACCGGAAATGGTCTTCCAACAATCTTGAAGGAGTTCCCAGAGATGCTTAGCACTTGTTGGCCCTTTTGCCTTCACTCTGCGTTCCAGCTCACCCCAAACCATCTCGATTGGGTTCAGGTCTGGTGACTGTGGAGGCCAGGTCATCTGGCGTAGCACCCCATCACTCTCCCTCATGGTCAAATAGCCCTTACACAGCCTGGAGGTGTGTTTGGGGTCATTGTCCTGTTGAAAAATAAATGATGGTCCAACTAAACGCAAACCGGATGAAATAGCATGCCGCCGCAAGATGCTGTGGTAGCCATGCTGGTTCAGTATGCCTTCAATTTTGAATAAATCCCCAACAGTGTCACACCTCCTCCTCCATGCTTCACGGTGGGAACTGGGCATGTAGAGTCCATCCGTTCACCTTTTCTGCGTCGCACAACGACACGGTGGTTGGAACCAAAGATCTCAAATTTGGACTTATCAGACCAAAGCACAGATTTCCACTGGTCTAATGTCCATTCCTTGTGTTCCTTAGCGCAAACAAGTCTCTTCTGCTTGTTGCCTGTCCTTAGCAGTGGTTTCCTAGCAGCTATTTTACCATGAAGGCCTGCTGCACAAAGTCTCCTCTTAACAGTTGTTGTAGAGATGTGTCTGCTGCTAGAACTGTGTGGCATTGACCTGGTCTCTAATCTGAGCTGCTGTTAACCTGCGATTTCTGAGGCTGGTGACTCGGATAAACTTATCCTCAGAAGCAGAGGTGACTCTTGGTCTTCCTTTCCTGGGGCGGTCCTCATGTGAGCCAGTTTCTTTGTAGCGCTTGATGGTTTTTGCAACTGCCCTTGGGGACACTTTCAAAGTTTGCCCAATTTTTCGGACTGACTGACCTTCATTTCTTAAAGTAATGATGGCCAATCGTTTTTCTTTACTTAGCTGCTTTTTTCTTGCAATAATACAAATTCTAACAGTCTATTCAGTAGGACTATCAGCTGTGTATCCATCTGACTTCTGCACAACACAACTGATGGTCTCAACCCCATTTATAAGGCAAGAAATCCCACTTATTAAACCTGACAGGGCACACCTGTGAAGTGAAAACCATTTCCGGTGGCTACCTTTTGAAGCTCATCAAGAGAATGCCAAGAGTGTGCAAAGCAGTCATCAAAGCAAAAGGTGGCTACTTTGAAGAACCTAGAATATAAGACATATTTTCAGTTGTTTCACACTTTTTTGTTAAGTATATAATTCCACATGTGTTAATTCATAGTTTTGATGCCTTCAGTGTGAATGTACAATTTTCATAGTCATGAAAATACAGAAAAATCTTTAAATGAGAAGGTGTGTCCAAACCTTTGGTCTGTACTGTATATACGGCGCTCGTGAGCTATATACTAGAGAGAGAGATATAGGGCGCTCGTGAGCTATATACTAGAGAAATATATACGGCGCTCGTGAGCTATATACTAGAGAGAGATATACGGCGCTCCTGAGATATATACTAGAGAGATATATACGGCGCTCCTGAGATATATACGGCGCTCGTGAGCTGTATATTAGAGAGATATATACGGCGCTTGTGAGCTATATACTAGAGAGATATATACTAGAGAGATATATATACGGCGCTCGGGAGCTATATACTAGAGAGATATATACGGCGCTCGTGAGCTATATACTAGAGAGCTATACGGCGCTCGTGAGCTATATACTAGAGAGAGAGATATAGGGCGCTCGTGAGCTATATACTAGAGAGAGATATACGGCGCTCGTGAGCTATATACTAGAGAGAGATATACGGCGCTCCTGAGATATATACGGCGCTCGTGAGCTGTATATTAGAGAAATATATACGGCGCTCATGAGCTGTATATTAGAGAGATATATACGGCGCTTGTGAGCTATATACTAGAGAGATATATACGGCGCTCGTGAGCTATATACTAGAGAGATATATATACGGCGCTCGTGAGCTATATACTAGAGAGATATAACTCACGAGCGCCGTATATATCTCTCTAGTATATAACTCACGAGCGCCGTATATATACTAGAGAGATATATACGGCGCTCGTGAGTTATATACTAGAGAGATATATACGGCGCTCGTGAGCTATATACTAGAGAAATATATACGGCGCTCGTGAGCTATATACTAGAGAAATATATACGGCGCTCGTGAGCTATATACTAGAGAGAGAGATATACGGCGCTCGTGAGCTATATACTAGAGAGATGTACGGCGCTCGTGAGCTATATACTAGAGAGAGATATATATGGCGCTCGTGAGCTATATACTAGAGAGATATATGCTGCGCTCGTGAGCTATATACTAGAGAGATATATGCTGCCCTCGTGAGCTATATACTAGAGAGATATATGCTGCGCTCGTGAGCTATATACTAGAGAGATATATACGGCGCTCGTGAGCTATATACTAGAGAGATATATACGGCGCTCGTGAGTTATATACTAGAGAGATATATACGGCACTAGAGAGATATATACGGCGCTCGTGAGCTATATACTAGAGAAATATATACGGCGCTCGTGAGCTATATACTAGAGAGAGATGTATACGGCGCTCGTGAGCTATATACTAGAGAGAGATATACGGCGCTCGTGAGCTATATACTAGAGAGATATATACGGCGCTCGTGAGCTATATACTAGAGAAATATATACGGCGCTCGTGAGCTATATACTAGAGAGAGATGTATACGGCGCTCGTGAGCTATATACTAGAGAGAGATATATACGGCGCTCGTGAGCTATATACTAGAGAAATATATACGGCGCTCGTGAGCTATATACTAGAGAGAGATATATATACGGCGCTCGTGAGCTATATACTAGAGAGATATATGCTGCGCTCGTGAGCTATATACTAGAGAGATATATGCTGCGCTCGTGAGCTATATACTAGAGAGATATATGCTGCGCTCGTGAGCTATATACTAGAGAGATATATATGGCGCTCGTGAGCTATATACTAGAGAGATATATATACGGCGCTCGTGAGCTATATACTAGAGAGATATATACGGCGCTCGTGAGCTATATACTAGAGAGATATATATACGGCGCTCGTGAGCTATATACTAGAGAGATATATACGGCGCTCGTGAGCTATATACTAGAGAGATATATATACGGCGCTCGTGAGCTATATACTAGAGAGAGAGATATATACTGCGCTCGTGAGCTATATACTAGAGAGATATATACGGCGCTCGTGAGCTATATACTAGAGAGATATATACGGCGCTCGTGAGCTATATACTAGAGAGATATATACGGCGCTCGTGAGCTATATACTAGAGAGATATATATACGGCGCTCGTGAGCTATATGCTAGAGAGAGATATATACGGCGCTCGTGAGCTATATACTAGAGAGAGATATATACGGCGCTCGTGAGCTATATATTTGAGCGATATATACGGCGCTCGTGAGCTATATACTAGAGAGATATATACTGCGCTCGTGAGCTATATGCTAGAGAGAGATATATACGGCGCTCGTGAGCTATATACTAGAGAGATATACGGCGCTCGTGAGCTATATACTAGAGAGATATATACGGCGCTCGTGAGCTATATACTAGAGAGATATATACGGCGCTCGTGAGCTATATACTAGAGAGATATATACGGCGCTCGTGAGCTATATACTAGAGAAATATATACGGCGCTCGTGAGCTATATACTAGAGAGATATATACGGCGCTCGTGAGCTATATACTAGAGAGAGATGTATACGGCGCTCGTGAGCTATATACTAGAGAGAGATATATACGGCGCTCGTGAACTATATACTAGAGAAATATATATGGTGCTCCTGGTAAAAAGCTGAGGTGCCCAAGTAGGGTTCCAACCTGTAGTCAAAGTGAATGAAGAACTTGGCACTCAAGAGGTTGCAGTGATTGAAAAAAGGTTTTATTGGCAATAGTTATAGTTGTTTTAACTAGTGTTGAGCGAGTATGTTCTGTTCCGAGTATGCTCGGGCCGAGCTCCGAGTATTTATAGCTGCTCGGTGATATGGTTGAATCGCTCCCGTGTGCATGATTTGCGACTGTTTGGCAGCTTTATTACATGTGACGAATGTGTAAGAAATAGACATTCCTCACATGTATTAAAACTGTCAAACAGTTGCAAATCATGCACACGGGAGTAATTCAAGCATATCACCGAGCAGCTGTAAATACTTGGCGCTCGGCCCGAGCATACTCGGCGAAAGGGTTAACAGAACATACTCGCTCAACACTAGTTTTAACGTTTCGGTGCTACATGGACCTTCATCAGAACGTAAACTGATGTATATCAGAGGTGAAAAAAATCTTTTCAATATATCAAATATACCGTTGAAGAATATCCACAAAAAGATATGGCCGTGATCTAGTTGGGATCTGTAACAACGTTCCAGAACCTGTCAGTACTTTTTACCTTGACTTACACTACCGTTCAAAAGTTTGGGGTCACCCAGACAATTTTGTGTTTTCCATGAAAACTCATACTTTTATTTATCACTTGAGTTGCAAAATGAATAGAAAATATAGTCCAGACATTGACAAGGTTGGAAATAATGATTTTTATTTGAAAGAATAATTTTCTCCTTCAAACTTTGCTTTTGTCAAAGAATGCTCCCTTTGCAGCAATTACAGCATTGCAGACCTTTGGCATCCTAGCTGTTAATTTGCTGAGGTAATCTTGAGAAATTTCACCCCATGCTTCCTGAAGACCCTCCCACAAGTTGGATTGGCTTGATGGGCACTTTTTGCGTACCATACGGTCAAGCTGCTCCCACAACAGCTCAATGGGGTTGAGATCTGGTGACTGCGCTGGCCACTCCATTACAGAGAGAATACCAGCTGCCTCCTTCTTCCCTAAATAATTCATGCATAATTTGGAGGTGTGCTTTGGGTCATTGTCCTGTTTGGCTCCAATCAAGCGCTGTCCACAGGGTATGGCATGGCGTTGCAAAATGGAGTGATAGCCTTCCTTATTCAAAATCCCATTTACCTTGTACAAATCTCCCACTTTACCAGCACCAAAGCAACCCCAGACCATCACATTACCTCCACCATGCTTGACAGATGGCGTCAGGCACTCTTCCAGCATCTTTTCAGTTGTTCTGCGTCTCACAAATGTTCTTCTGTGTGATCCAAACACCTCAAACTTTGATTTGTCTGTCCATAAAACTTTTTTACAATCTTCCTCTGTCCAATGTCCATATTCTTTTGCCCATATTAATCTTTTCCTTTTATTAGCCAGTCTCAGATATGGCTTTTCCTTTGCCACTTTGCACTGAAGGCCAGCATCCCGGAGTCGCCTCTTCACTGTAGACGTTGACACTGGCGTTTTGCGTGTACTATTTAATGAAGCTGCCAGTTGAGGAGCTCTGAGGCGTCGATTCCTCAAGCTAGAGACTCTAATGTACTTGTCTTGTTGCTCAGTTGTGCAGCGGGGCCTCCCACTTCTCTCTACTCTGGTTAGAGCCTGTTTGTCCTCTCCTCTGAAGGGAGTAGTACACACCGTTGTAGGAAATCTTCAGTTTCTTGGCAATCTCTCGCATGGAATAGCCTTCATTTCTAAGAACAAGTATAGTCTGTCGAGTTTCACATGAAAATTCTCTTTTTCTGGCCATTTTGAGAGTTTCATAGAACAAACAAATGTAATGTTCCAGATTCTCAACTAGCTGAAAGGAAGGTCAATTTTATAGCTTCTCAAATAAGCCAAACCATTTTCAGCTGGGCTAACATACTTGTGCAAGGGTTTTCTAGGGTTTTCTAAACATCCATTAGTCTTCTTACACAGTTAGCAAACACAATGTACCATTAAAACACTGGAGTGGTGGTTGTTGGAAATGGCCCTCTATACACCTATGTAGATATTGCAAAAAAAACAAGACGTTTGCAGCTAGAATAGTCATTTACCACATTAACAATGTATAGAGCGTATTTCTGATTCATTTAATGTTTTTCTTTCAAAAATAATGACATTTCTAAATGACCCTAAACTTTTGAACGGTAGTGTATGTGCAGGTGATTTTAGAGTTTTGTGGGGGATGGGTTTAACATTGGTGGGCAATATAATTGTGCGATTACTGCAGGCACCCTATATGCACTATATATTTGCTAATGTATTTGTAATAATGTTGATATGTTTAGTCACCAGAAGTAGAATGAATGTGTTTTTGTAATCGCATGACATTTTGCTCTCCATGCTTTGCTTGCTAAGTTTTTTCTTAATCGCCTCCTCAGATGCTTTTGAGTATTTTATGTTCCACTTTGCCATCTTCTTAATCATTCAGCGTGTAAGTAATCATTCTGTGCAATGTACAGTATGCTAGAGATGTGTTAGTAAGAAGTCAAGTTATGCACAGATCTCATGGTTGTCCTTTTTGATGGATGTCCTGATGCGTTTGAAAGGGGTTATCCAGAATTTACTTTTTAGAACATAAGTGAATGGTATAAAATTCAAGAGTTTTTTTTTACTTTTAGAAAAGTGGACCCCAAACATTTACAGTCATATAAAATAACAAGATCAAATAGTTCTCATTCTTTCCGCCAGTCGTCCGGTCTCAGGGTTATGGCTGCACCGGTGACGTCTCATCGACGGCTTACACTGAGCTCAGCGGCTCAGCCCAGATGGATGGCACGGGCCACTGAGCTTTGGCTGCTGCAGTGATGTGAGCTTCTATTTTGTGTCACTGCTGCAGCCAAAAGACAGAGAGACTGGCGTAGCGGCACCATTCGGCCTTGGACTCGGCGAGGGGGAGTACTATCTGATTTGGACTACATTTCCTATACTTTACATTGCCAATTCTTACTGTAATTCCCGTTATTTTTCATATAATGTTCAACCAATCAGAAGGGGACTTTCATACAGCTCTGAGGCTTTTGAAGAATCCAGTGAGTTCACATATGTGGTCCTAATGGGTGTTGAGGGTCTCGGTTTACTCTTATTTGTCAATCATTCTATTACAGATTTTCTCTGTGTAGGCTTCTTAAAGTACATTTGTCGCTATATTTCACATTACAGACTGTATAGTTTATTAGGCTGATTTCTTAGACCTGTTGGAACTGGGGTACTGACTGTGAAAATTCATGTCAGAATACGTGTTTACCACTGAAAATGCTCACTTTTAAAATTAGTCAGGGAATCTTTAAAAAAATGATTACTATAATTGCTCACTGCGATATTTGTGATGTCTACTGTCTGATGTTTGTTTTACTTTTTCTATAAAAATATCAATGGTTTTCTATATATTTATACATTTTGCCCATGCAGAACTTTATTACTGGACAAATCTGCAACTACTCTGATAATGCCTACTACATCTTGGTGGAGAAATACCTGAATTGTTTCCTTCCCATAGAAGGAAATGTCCCGCAGCCTCATTTTGCCAATCCTGGAGGAACGGTGCCATCCCCTGCACCAAGGTACTATGCTGGGCTTTAGCTGGCTACGCAGATGAGATAGCGGTCAGCCAACGTTCATTTGGCAAATGGCTTCATCTCCCTGCCCCTCCATACACCAAAGAGAGAGCAGAGCAAGCTGTTGCCAGAGACCTCAGACTTATCTCCCCTGGAAATGCCCTCTCCAGACACAGTCTGTCCGGGGATGCCCCCAGATACATCAGATGGTTGGCTGCTCCCACCAAAATCAGTGGGTTTGGCTGACTTTCAACTAATGTGTATGGGGGTCATAATTATTTGTGTTTAAAAGCATGTAATTGTTAAATAATAGAATTACCCATAATATATTGACAGCTCGATTCTAGTGACTGTATAAAATAGCTCCACAGAGCGGGGCCCACAGGTTAGCTACTTCAGGCACTTACAACCAAGCAAAGAAGTAACTTATTAAATTATTTAATGAAGGGTTTGTTGTTTTTTTTTAGTCCATGGATCCATGGGTATAGGGGATTCTGACTGATGTCATTTTGTATGTACAGATCCCCATCAATTTCATTAACTTCATACGGGACTAGCCCCAGTCTTTTAAAGAGACACATTTCCCACCAGCACTTGGTGAATGCTGACCCTGCAGCTCATGAGATATGGAGGTCAGAAACCTTATTGCAGGTGAGTTCCATAATTGTGACATACAGGGACATGAATTTCTTATCTTGTGATGGGTTTTATGCAAGAATAATTTTAATTCAGTTTGAGATTATAATTGGGAGAGAGAAGGGAGAAGAGATGGCAAGCATGTCAATGTTAAAGGGGTTATTTGGATAATTATTTTTTTCTTCACAGGTCTAAGAACTTCCAGGCAAGTAGTTGTGCCTATATTTGCTGGCTCAGAGTGGTCACGGACAGCACGTGCTGTCGATTTTGCGGCTTCCGGTGACGTCACGTCGACAGAGCAGCTGCTTCTTTTCCACTTTGTTCTGTTAACTGGGTGTGACTGCTGACGTCATGGTGATTGACAGCCAGCTCCCTGCTACGTAACTGCGGGGTGCCCCCTGTCAATCAGAATGATAGCAGCAGCCCGGAAGAGGAAGAGCTGCTGTGTTGACGTCAAGCAGTAGAATTGCTGTCGGGGGCGGTTGGTGATCACTCTGAACCAGCACAAGGAAATAAATTGCCTGGAAGGCCCCTATAACCCCTTCAAGACATATCACGTAAACTTACTTCATATGTCGTGTTCCTGCCTTCGCAAAAAAACAAAAATCCCTCATACGGTTATATTGAGGGAAACCTAAAAAATGTATGGCTCTTGGAAGAGGGGGAGGGAAAAACGAAAATGGAAAATCGGCATGGCGTGAAGGGGTTAAGTGAAACTGTCAAGCAATGTATGTAATAACTACTGATATGTGATTGTGTCTCCCAATGTTTCTTTGTATATATTTTCCTACTTGCAGATATTTGTAGAAATGTGGCTCCACCATTACTCTCTAGAAATGTACCATAAAATGCAGTCTCCGCATGCAAAGGTAACTACCTAATTTGTATCCATCGTGTCACCATATTGTTATCGGCCATGACAGGCTCTGTACTTAGCCATTATTGTGCTGTCCTCTGGTTTTGTCCCAGTGTTGTTCATGTGTGTATTTATATGTTTTCTTACGTCTTTGCGACATATTTTCTCTTGTTTGTACATTGATGACGAAGCGTTGCAGAAGTAGATGGCAATACACGGTATGTCTGGGGTTTGCCACGCTTAGTTGTTATTTCTAGCCTAGTGGCATCCAGCATACCAGCAATGCATTGTCTTTATCCTATGGAATAGTGTTTGGCTCTCACATTCTGATGTTGTGTCGTCCAGTCTTTTTTTTAGAACACAGTATGTTTTCTCTCATTCCATGTTTTGTGTTTTTTGTTATCTCTCTATTTTTTTGTTCCTACTTCTCCCCAATTTCTCATCACTGGTTGGCTCCTATGTGTCTCAGCTGGAAGCGCTTCACCACAGGCTCAGTGTGTCCAGTACTTCCTACATTAGTCCTGCTCAGCCCGGCTCCTTCCATTCATACCAAGTACTTCTAGATCTCTAGGACACACTTCTGTGTTGTAAATTGTAGTTGTGGGGAAGGATGGGGCTTCTGCCATTTTTCACCACTTTTTATCCAATGCAATCTGGGTATTGGTGGGCACAGGCTGTATTAAAGGGCTCTAACAGTTGTTGACTATGGTGTATTGATTAAAGCCGCTTTGCTTCTGTATTATTTTTGCTTTTAACTCTGCATATGTGTTTCTCTTTTCCGGGTGCTTCAGGGGATGCTGCTTTGCCTGTTTTTATTTTTGGCTGGAACTGTGTGATAACCAATAAACTGCTTTGGCTCTAATTTCTGGGGGGGGGGGGTTGTATACAGGTTGTGAATTTTAACAGAAAAGGTGCATTCATTCTAATTAGTAACCTATCCGATTTACCACGCAGCAGAGAAGTATAGCATGTTTAACCATATTAATGGTATTTGGTAGCACACATGCTACATAGATACGTTCTTTAGTCACTTTTTGGCTGCTGGGTCTAACACTTCAACTACTGTGTAAAGGGATGAATGCAATTTTTTTTACTAACGTCTGACTGCCCATCTTAAAGTGCAATGCTTTGTTGCTTTTTTTTCTTGCTATTTGTTGTGCTATTCTCTAGTAAATGTAAAACCGTAACATTTCTATTTTAATACTTTATTTGTAGGATTCTTTCCAGCCCACGGAGGAGCATGTCTTATTGGTCAGGGTTCTTGTTAAGCATTTGCACGCTTTTGCCAATAGCCTAAGACCGGAGCAATCGTCCCCCTCTGCTCACTCTCACACACCAAGTCCATTGGAAGAGTTAAAAAGGTAACTGAGCCACTCTGTCACCGGTGTACGTAGGTGAGATATGTCTGAGGGATGTGAGCACGGATCTCTGTACAAGCAATGGCGGATAATGTTACTCGCTAACCTCACCTCCTATGCTTGACCAGCTGCATGTGGTAAATCCAGGAAGGATGATGCAGCAATGAACTTTAAACTTTATTTTATTCACAGTGCCTTGGTGAGCTGAAGTAAGATGAAGGGATGAAGATGAGGTAGAATATGGAGGGTAGAGGCAACAGGAGAATCCTCTCTTCAGTCCTGATGAACGTGCTGCCAAGATGGCACTGCCCACAAGAAAGGATGTGATAGGAGGAGTTGCAGAGAGAGAGGCATTATGAGAAATCACAGTAATAATACATGAACAACATATAACAGTGGCCAGTAGATTTCAGCAAAGTACAACATATACTGGACCATAATCTATATATGATAAAAGAATGAATTAAGACCTATAACATTAGGCAAATGTCCCTGAAATGGCAGAAAGCTTTTGCAGACGATTAGCTGAACAGCACATAAGCATATTTAGTTATTCTAATACCAGAAATTAGGCGCTGCCACCATTTCCTATATCTATGTATTATATATACATATATATAATGTGTGTGTCATTTTTTACATTTTAAAAATTACAAAAAGGAAAATGGGCCGATGCAAAAGTTTGGGGACCCTTGGAGATTTTTGTGCTCAGATAACTTTGGTAGCCTGTTAGGGTTATATATATATATATATATATATATATATATATATATATATATATATATATATAAAACTCCATTTCTCATTTTTTCCCTTTCTTGTTAGGGTTGTTATCCCTAGATTCATTCAGCCCAAGCTGTACATCTTTCTGCAACATTGCTTTGGTCACTGGCCCCTGGATGCTTCCTTCAGAGCGGTATGTACAATGAAATATTATCCTAGATATTTTTAAAAATGAGTGTGGTTGCAAACAGTATGGCTCCCAAAACAACCAGTTTATTAGTTTCCTAAAAGAGCTGTGTCCTACGGGGGATGAGTTTGAAAAATTAACACACTGGTTATTTTTTTGTATATGTCAATCATAAGGAAAATCTGTCCTCTTTGCAGGTACTAGAGATGTGGCTGAGTTATGTGCAGCCCTGGAGATATGTTCCTGAGAGATCTTCTTCACCACTCAGCAATGAACAGAACCGTGCAGTGTCAGAAAAATGGTGAGTAGATGCTAACAATGCAGATGGCTGCAGGTGGGCACTGTACTGCCATGCAATAAATATCCAATATCGAAATGCCACTTTGTCTGGAGTAGACTGTTGTTCTTAGAAATAAAATAACTGCAGAGTCTTTCAAAAATATGTTCCTTAGCCTTGTACCTCATTGCTGTTCCTCTGGCCACTACAGCATAGTAGAATGTGTGGGCAGACGACAGTGAGCAACATCATCACCCTTTGCCTGTCTGCTCCATTGTAGTGATGGTGCTGGTGTCAGCCCCCCACCACTATATTGCTTTTACTGCTGAGTATAATGTCATGGAGAAATATATCTTCACCCTAACAGTATATGTAGAGACACTTCATCAAAATATTCCTTTAAAGGGAACCTGTCATGTCTCATAACACTATCGGCTTGTAGATATAGGGTTAATCTACAGGCTAATAGCATTATGACTGTGCCCGGCTGCTGTACTGAATTAACTTTATTTCTCCCGGGAGTCGCCAGCTTTTAGTCAAACAGGCACACTGGCTCGGCTTGCTCACTAAACTGTGAGCGGCGACTGTAAGCAAGCCCTGGCACATGGACGGACTGCTAGCTCTGCATTGATGCACTACTGAGCTGACTGACAGTCAGTATGCCGGGCCGGGTTTACAGCCGCCACTAACAATATAGTGAGCAAGCCGTGCCGGCACGACTGAAAGCTAGTGACTGCCGGGAGAAATAAAGTTCATTTTTTTCCCTTGTACTGCGTTTGGGGACCCCCATAACACTATTAGGGTGAAGATTAACCCTATATCTGCAGGTTAATAGCGTTATCGGACATGCCTGGCTCCTTTAAGTCTTAATAATTGTTATGCATAAACATTTTTTACTGCATAATAGAATGTATTATAAGTACAAATACATTTATATGTGTGTTCCGTACTGACAGGGCTCCGTTTGTGCAGGAAAACTTGCTGATGTACACAAAGCTCTTCCTCCGGTATTTGAACCGCGCCATTCGTAGTGACCTTGTCAGCCCCAAGAACGCGCTAATGCTCTTCAGAGTAGCAAAGGTTTTTTCCCAACCAAATCTAACGGAGATGATCCAGAAAGGTAAAAAATAACACCTTCCTTTAGTGTCAGATGTGCTTGTCATCAGCTGTACATGTATTAAGCATTAATTCACACTCTTTACAGGCGAGCAATTACTACTAGAACCAGACCCGGTAATGCCCCATCGGCAGCACCGACTTCTTATGTCCCCCAACCTTGGTGGAAGCTTCCTGTCATCTTGGCAGCCACCAATTACGGATGCTGCTTTCAGGATCAAGAGCCATGTGTACAGCCTGGAGGGGCAGGATTTCCAGTATACACAAATGTTTGGTAGTGAGACAAGAAACCTGGTAAGTGTAGTGTTATGGAATCAGGCATAACTGCAGCCAATCACTGAACTCTGCCAATGTAGACTGCACAAGCTGCTGAGACCAGTGATTGGCTGCAGTGCTGTTCATGTTAGGTCACCGCAGCAGCTTGTAAATAATCAATGCAGCGGCAGAGGCGCTGGATGGGACCTGGGGAGGGTGGGTAAGAGTTCATTTTTAGTATTTTTCATGATGGTATGACTATTTTGTATTGAAAGAGGTTTTTTGGTTACAGAAAACCCTTGTCCCCAGGTGCAGTATGTTTTTTAATAAAAACTTACTCACCCTCCCCGGGTCCAGCACAGAGTCCACTGCTGTTTTTGGTGTTTTATTGTCTGAAGTGCTGACGTTCTGTCGACAGCGGTGCTCCAAATTACGTAGCTTAGCACTTCTGAACAGTTTGTGTCGCCTACTTGGCCAAAGCCTTAAGGTGCAATGGCGTAAAGCACAGTGTTTGTTGGTTTTTTTTGGCACAACACACAAAGGGGACCTCCACATTGCTTTGTCCTATTTGAAATAGCCGATTTCTTTTCACTACAACTATTATTCCTAATTCCACTAAGTAATTTTTGTGAGCATGGAGATAATAGATAGATTGGAGTCTTTGTCCTGGGACAAGAACTTTGTTCTTAAATGGATTTGTTTGTCCTGGAACGGGCTTTCTGTTAGTTTATATATGTGAGTGTATACTGATATTTAACGCACACACCTTATTCCTTTTCGGCGTGTCTAATTCCATTTTATACACAGGTTCTGCGACTTGCTCAATTGATCATACAAGCCAAGCAAACTGCTAAATCCATCTCGGAGCAGTATCCAGACACAGGCAGCCAGACACTATTCTCCTGGCTTGGGTTAAACAGCCAGGATCAGAACAATACCTACACAGGGAATGACCTTGATGAGATGGGGTATGATAGTATTCGGAAAACTGATGAACACCTGGAAAAAGCGCTGGAATACCTCTGTCAAATCTTCCGGGTAAGTCTGAATATGGACTTCTAAACCATATTACGATGAGGCCCCTTTCAGTATTTGGTCAGTATTTTACATCCGTATTTGTAAGCCAAAATCAGAAGTAGAAACACGTCACCACTTCTGTATTTATCACCCACTCCTGGCCTTGGCTTACAAATACTGATGGAAAATACTGACCAAATACTGGATGTGTGAACGTGGCCTTAATCTTGTGGAAATGTATCTGCTTTGGACAACACACTCTGCATTTGTCTGGTGCATGTAATAGAGGGGAGGAGGACCCTACTTGTCCATGCTAGAATATATTCTGTATGTACTTGAATGTGTTTGTACAAGACTACATTCATTTATAATGCAGTTTTCCATAATATCTCAGAAAAAGTCTAACGTGGTAATAAACCCAATGTTCTATGGCCAACTATGACATGATAGAAACCTGTGTATATATTAGTGCAACCTTCCTCTGTATTTAAGCTGCATAAATAATTGTAAATGCAGCCTCTTATTCCACTTATTAGGTTGTGCATGCCATTAACCCTTATGAAAATATCTTCACTGTTGTATGTGCACATGGTCAGTATTTGCAGCAAAAAATCTGCTCCAAATACTGGAGTGTTGGCAGGAAAAACACTGCATAAAATACGTGCATTTTTTATGCTGTTTTTACCTATTAATATGAATGGGTGAAAAATGCTACCAGAACTGACATACTGGAGATTTAAAACTGCTTCAAATCTGGAAGGAAAAGATGAGCAACATGTGCATGAGACTTCAGAAATCTCATTCACTTTGCTGATGCTGTAAAACATTGTTTCTTTGTTGTTGTTGTTTTTTGTTTGTTTTTAATGCAATGTGTGAACATTCTCTAAATTAGTTGTTGTATTCTCTTTTCAGCTGAATTCTGCACAACTTAGTCACCTTACAGTAAACTTGGGGAACGCACAGGACGAAAACCAGAGGAATCAACTCCCCGATTTTATACAAAATGAAAATGGAGTTTGTCTGACCCCATTAGGCAGACAGCAGGTAAATTTATGTATTACAAGTTTCCTGGTGAGTAATGACTCCATTGCCAGGTGTCTGAGTTGTTGTAAAAAAGGTACATCACAATGATGATTCATGTGTCCACTAGAATGCCACAAAAATATCCTGTCTAATATATTAAGCAACTGCTTTTCGATAAGCTATTGACAATATCCTAAATGTATAGACTCATAGGACACCATTTTATTAAAAAAAGGCATCATTGCCAGAGGTGATAAAGGCTCTTGATGCTCAAGACCAGGAATCTAAACCATTCGTGGGTAGTACGGCCCCACAGCCCTCCTGTATAGTAAGAGATTGAGCATACATAGGTCTATGCCATAAGTTTATGTTAGTAAGGAAAATAACTTTACCTGTACTCATCACATCATCCTAAATCTTACCCCTTTTCTGCAAAAGGACAATAGTATTCACGTCCTGCGAAGGGGTCTTCGCGTATGGAGTGGACTCTAGCTGAGCTCTCTCCACAAGTGGCAAGTCCCTGCTATCTATAATATAACCAGGGATATGTCCTTCTGTCCGAAGCCTCTGTAGACTTCACATGCGCACTGCGCCTGCACTGTGTGGCCGGACATAAAGACACATCCCAGACAGGGAGGAGGACAATGCTGGAGGAGGAGTGGGGCATCGGAGATAGCGGTATGCGTAGGGGCTGACCGCATACTGCGATCTCCGGCTCTAGTGGGGACATACCGTGATCTTCAAAGAGGCAGGAGGAGGAGAGTGGCGCTGGAATCAGCGTGTGCGCATACCGCGCTATCTGGTGCCATTTTGTTGACGCTGCAAATTTATTTTCAACAAAATGGCGCCGGAGATCGTGCTATGTGCAGGCGCTGACTCCCGCGACAGTCGTCCTCTGGCCTCTCTGGAGATCAGTGTCTTCAACAAAATGGCGCCAGATACCGCGGCATGCACACGCGCGGATTCCAGCGCCATTTTATTTAAATAACGCAGGCGATGCGCTGCAGGGGAGTGGTGGAAAGGACAGTAGGAGTGTTTGTTTTTTTTTCTTTATTGATGGATGGATGGGGAGCGGGGACCAGGATTGGGGAGCATATACCAGGATGAGGAACTAGGATGGGGGAACGTGGACCAGGATTGGGGAGCATATACCCGGATAGGGGACCATATACCAATAAAAATGCTCGCCACCCGGGCATAGAACGGGTTCAGTAGCTAGTATTATATAGTCAACAGTCACGTCTGGCACTAAGTTCTGGACATGGCTGTTAACCATTTAACCCCTTTCTGACGTGGTGTGTATTAGTACGCACCACGTTGGAACCCCAGCTCAGCGTGGGCTCCGGTGCTGAGGCCGCACTGAACCGGGCACATGTAAGGTTATTTATACAGCTGACATGTGCCCGCAACAGCCGCAGGTGGAATCGCAATCCACCCGCGGCTGTTAATCAGTTAAATGCTACTGTCAATCTCTGACAGCGGCACTTAACTCGCGCTTCCAGGAAGCGCATCACTGACTTCGCCCATTGGTGACCCCGTCACGTGATCGCGGGTCACCGTTGGGTTGGCATGACAACCCAGGGTCTGCAGTAGACCCCTGTGGTTGTCATGTCTAGATTGCTATGAATTGCTATGAGCGCTGCCCAGTGGTTGGCGCTCACAGCAAGTGAGCATTTCTGCTACACGCAGGCGATCTGATCATCGCCTGTGTGTAGCAGAGGGGATCAGGTAACTGCTGCTTCTAGTCTCCCATGGAGACTATTGAAGCATGCAGAAAGTGTAAAAAAAAAATGTTTTTAAAAATATGAAAAAAATAAAAAAAATATATAAAAGTTGAAATCCCCCCCCTTTCAACCCATTCAAAATAAAAAAAAAACCACATATTTGGTATCGCCACGTTCAGAATCGCCCGATCTATCAATATAAAAAAAGAATTAATCCGATCGGTAAACGGTGTAGCGAGAAAAAAATTCTAAACGCCAGAATTACGTTTTTTTTGCTCACCACAATAAAATGCAATAACGGGCGATCAAAACATAGGATCTACCCCAAAATGGTATCAATAAAAACGTCAGCTTGGCGCGCAAAAAATTAGTCCGCATTTAGCCCCAGATCACGAAAAATGGAGACGCTACAGGTCTCGGAAAATGGCGACTTTTTTTTTTTTTTTCCACCACTTAAATAAAGAAGCTATACATGTTTGGTGTCTACAAACTCTTAATGACCTGGAGAACAATAATGGCAGGTCAGTTTTAGCATTCAGTGAATGCGGTAAAAAAAAAAAAAAGCAACTGTGGTATTGCACTTATTTTTGCAATTTCACCGCATTTGGAATTTTTTTCCCATTTTCCAGTACACGACATGGTAGAACCAGTGATGTCATTCAAAAGTACAACTTGTCCCGCAAAAAATAAGCCCTCACACTGCCATATTGACAGAAAAATAAAAACGTTATGGCTCTGGGAACAAAGGGAGCAAAAATGGAAAATGTTCCGGTCACTAAGGGGTTAAATGAAACGCACACCAGTACCCGTGCACATTGATTTCTATCGACCGATGGATTACTATGACAGCTGGGGGTCTGCTGCCTTAGGCATTGCATAAAAGAGAGGAAAGACTATATGCTCTGTGCATAGTATGGGCATGGCCTCTGCCCTCACAGGCACTATCTGCCTCCTGCGCCCGCCATATATCATGTTGATTTTCGTTTCCTGCCACTGAACATGGACACTGCAAAATGGCCATGTTTCATCTCCACGGATACTTGTCAGTCATCACCAACGATGTCTGGCACATGGCCCTTTATTTGTTTCTGGGGTCTTAACAGGCTTCATTTCTTGACTGATCGCTTCTCTCCCTCTTTCTACATAAATACCATGCACCTTTTCTTCTTGCATTCCACTATCTGATACACCTGACAATGCTTCATATATAGCTCCGGTCCCACGGACCTTGTTCTTTATTGTAGTGGCCACCTCACCAACTGTATTAGGCTGCCCCCAATTAATTTAATTAATATTTTGGAGCATGCGTATATTCGATTTATAGCATTTGCCGTGTCTATTATAGACCCAGGGGTGTTCATTCTTGGTATCATCTGGTTTTAAATGTTTTTAAAGGAGTGTTTTCTATGGTGTTCAATAAAGATATGTTTATTCTCATTAGCTATTAGGTGTGCTCATCACTTATGTATTATCGTTCCCTTCTCCTTTTATACATTGTTTGATACTATACTTGATGTAGCACCCCCTCTGATTATTATTTTGTATTTAGTGGTGCACCCTGCATTGCACACCTAACTGCTGCCATAGGCATAGTTCCATAGAAGACTGAGATTTTCACACTACTGAGGTATTGCTGCATATAGTATAAGCAATTGCAGGTTCACGTCCCAAAAGGGGACTAAAAAAACAAAAAATAAAAAAATGAAAATGATAAAAAAAAAAAAAAATTATAAAAAAAATAAGTCAAATCGTTTTCCTCGTTAAAAATAAAATGGAAAAAATAGATATTGGCATTGCCGCGTTCGTAAAAGACCGATCTGTTAAAACATGGCATTAAAGCGCACCTGTCAGCAGGATTGTGCTCAGTAAACTACATACACTGTCAGGTGGGCGCCATTACATTGATTAATATACCTTTGTTGATGAAATCCGTTCTGTGGTTCTTTTTTAATCTTTATTTTCATTCCTGAGAGTTTGGGGGGGGCGCTCTATCTGGTGGTTTGATTATGTATTCCTATGTCTGCCTTCTGAGAGGTCACTGTGCCTTCAGTCACCTGTCTCCTATTTTAAATACTGCCTGTGTAGTTGTGGTACAAATCTAGAAATTTACATGTAGCAAAATGGCCCCGCCGCCTGCGCATGCCGATAGATGCTACAGCGCAAGCGCCCCTAGTGGCGCCATTTTGTTGGAAGAAAAATAAATTTGCCTACAGCAATATGGCGCCGCCGACCGCACTTGCGTAGTAGCATCTCTTGCTTGCCGATAGATGCTACAGCGCAAGCGCCCCTAGTGGCGCCATTTTGTTGGAGGAAAAATAAATTTGCCTACAGCAATATGGCGCCACCGGCCGCGCTTGCACAGTAGCATCTCTCGGCAACCGAGACATGCTACTGCGTATGCCCGGGCTGCGGGGCCATTTTGCTGCTGGCAAATTTCTTGATTTCTACCACAATTACACATGCAGTATTTAAAATAGGAGGCAGGTCAGTGAAGGCACAATGACCTGTCAGAGGCCATACAGTGGAATACATAAGCAGAGCACCAGATAGAGCGCCCCCCACAGGCCGCCTCGAAGCACGAGCATATCATTATGTCAGAAATGAAAATAAAGATTAAAAAAGAACCACAGGACGGATTTCATCAACCAAGGTATCATATTAATCAGTGTAATGTCGCCCACCTGACAGTGCATGTGGTTTACTGAGCACAATCCTGCTGCCAGGTGCGCTTTAAGTAACCGATCGGTAAATGCTCTACCAAGCAAAAAATCTAAATGCCAGGATTACATTTTTTGGTCACTTCACCACCCTGAAAAAAAAAAAAAAAAAAATTCATAAGGTATTAAAGCATCATATGTATACAAGATTGGTATCGATAAGAAGCTCAGTTCACTAAGCAAAAAAATAGCTCTTAATCAGCCCCATCAACAGAAAAATAAAAATGTTATTAGTCTTGGAAAATAATGACACAAAGCAAGAAACATTTTTTCTTTTCTAATCGGAATTTTTTTTACATCAAAAAAATCAATGCATGGTTGGTATCACCATAACCCGACTCATGTGGACAATCAGGTTTTCCAGGCCATTTTTGCTGTACAAACAAAACTCAAAAAACAATGGCGGAAGAACATGTTTTTCTTCTTTCCACCATTTCATCACACTTGGAATTTTTTTACAGTGCTTCAGTACATTATAGGGTAACTTAAGTGGTGTTATTCAAAACTACAACCCATCCCACACAAGAAAACCACAAGCCATCATACAGCTGTGCTACGGAATAATTAAAAAAAAAAAAAAAAGTTATGGCTCTTGAAGGAAGGTGAGGAAGAATTAAAATATTCCTTAATTTTCAAAGGGTTAAAGAGCAGAGGGGATTTTATAGATGTTCATTTTTTACCTTCTATTAAACCTACATTGTGTGAAGAAAGACTTAACTTTATATTGTAATTTCAGATAATAAATGGATTACGCAAGTTTGACATACAGTACTACGGTGATCCTGAGCTCCAGCCCATCCGCAGCTATGAGAATGCTACACTAGTGCGATTTCTCTACCAACTTTCTAGTGTATTAAATGAAAGGGTGGGTACTAGTGTTCAGAACTTATACTTTAATGATCAATCATGATTTGTTTTCCAGGATTTCTTTTAGTTTCTCACTAGTCATTTGTCTTTCAGTTTGGCAGTACATTGGCTTCACTATGCAGAAGACAAGACTTCCTAGGAAGGTTCTGTGGCTATCATCTGATCAGCCAACCCACTGTTAGAATGAGCCCCATGCCATCCATTAATACCTACGACCCAGCAGTTCCCCGAATACGTCTACGATTCCTTGCCAATTATCGAGTCCTGGTGTATTTGGTTCTTTTCTACTTCGTGTGCTGCAGCATGCCGTCTATAGGACCCATATCTTGTACCCTCTTCCTTCTTTTTATATATGTGCTCTATGCAGCGGTCATGACTTTCATTGTTGAACATCGGAGACCACACCAGGACTGATGCCTATTCTTTTATAAATAATTTTTTATGGGGAAAAGCAAAACCTGTGTTCAGAAATAAAATCAACACTTTATATATCTTCCTTGTTTGTGAATCTGCTATAGAAAGTAAATACGGGTTGGTCTGATTCATGTAAAAGTTCTTTATTGCACTTTGAGCCTGAGTTCAGGCACAGTTTATATATGTGGCTCTGGCAATTTCTGTGCGATTTGGCTGTCTTTAATCCATTTCATAGATGGAATTCAGAACAGATGGGAAAATTCACACCAAGCTGACAATCTGATGTGGATTTTTTTTTTCTGAAAGCAGTTTAATATTCTGTTTACTTGCATTGTACAGGACTTCGTTCCAGAAGTTTTGTAACAAATCGTATCTGAAAAAAATATTAAGGTGTACACAATGGATGATTAACCATTTGAAAAGAAGTTAGATCATTTTAGAAAATGTTTAATTTCACAACACTGCAATAAAAATAGACCTTATTCACAAAGGGAGTTAAAGCCCAGAGTGACTGTTCAAACCCCAGTACATGCGCTTGGTGCACCCTGGGTGTAGCCAAACATTTCAGTGCACCTTCCCACCGACTTGTTTTCCATTAATGTCTGCCCTTCCCTTGCTCCTGTAAAACCAAAGCTGTCAATCAATGAATAGGGGGGCAGAGATAGATGGAAAATAAGTAGGCGAGAAGGTGTACTCCTTGGCTTGCTGAGGGTATACTAAGAGCCTATGCATGGTTTGAACAGTCATTTCGTACAGGCTAACTTTTAAATGTTAGCAGACTTCAGATTGCAAACATTTTTGGTTTATTAAATTCTGTTGAATATAGGTAGAAGTGACAAGCGTGAATCTTTTAGTTTTGGTAACATTGTGTCTCTGCTTGTGCGTTTTTCTTAATGCTTCTAGTGCAAAGTTGTATAAAAGCAGCTCTCGAACCTGGGAAAATGCCACCTATCACTTTACAATGTGCCAGATCTGTAACTTATAGAATAAAGAAAATATGTATCATTTTCTGACTCACTGAAGTGTGAAAGGTGTCCTGGCAGCACTAGGGTTGCTTTTTTTTGTTTTAGGAAGTATGTAATGGAAATGGCTTCTTTTGAATCAGATAATTTTTATTAAACAAACTCACTTTACATACAGTTTTTTCTTTTTTCAAATAAGAAGAGGACACAATAACAAGATATTGACATAGTTACAGATTAGTTCAAGACAATTGCAGTATTTGTATAGATGTCAATTAATCAAAAACAATGATAAAGCAACAGGAATTGGTATTAACTAGCTTTTGCGTACAGAGACCCATCCATCTAACCAAGAGCTGATTCTCATTGACTGTTCTGTCATAGGGTTCTCATTTTGATTATTCCTTTTTTTTTTAAAGGCCTATGTGTAAGAGGACAGAGAATAGAAAGGATCGCTCTCTTATTAGTACATAGGAAGGCAAATCGGGAGTATCTAATTACGGTCCCCACATCGACTCATATTTACTCATCACGTTTCCCTGATACACTTCCTTCTCCATAAATATAGTATTATTAATCTTACTTTTTAATTTTGTTAAGGTTGGAGGGTTCAAATCTACCCAATGATAGGTCAGCAGTTTACATGTCTGAAAATGAATCCTTGAGATGTCCAGAGCCATTGGAGAGTCTAGTCTATATTTTCCCTCCAAAAGATCCAGTATACATTTCTGGGCTCCGGTTCTAGTCTCACCCCAAATACTCTCTCCAAAATGAGAGAATCTTAGCACAGGTACGGAGGAGATGGAGAAAGTGCAGTCCGATGTTTCACACTCACCCATAGACTTGCATGGGTGAGTGTGAGCCAAGTCTTGTTGCCAATCGCAAATTAGCATGAGAAAATAATTGCTGATGTGCACTGTCTCATAGTATAACATTGGGCGCTCAGTGCTATCCGATAAAACATCAGATGGCACTCGGCCGTTATACGCTCGTGTGAGTGAGGCCTGAGAATTACACTTAAAGAAAAAGTATAATCATCTCCCATGCAGATTACACCCACTTGCAGACACCGGACTAAACCAGTTTAGCTTACCGTCACTTAGGAGGCAGACAAAGGCTTGAGGCCTTGTCCCCATTAATGGTATTTTTTATTTTTTGTAATCTTTTTCTCCTTTAAATAAGGAAACAGAGGGGAATGGCTTCTCTATGGTCCCCATACAAAAGACGGAGAGCACAGTCTGCCAGGGGTCAGACATATAATAATAATAATTTTTATATAGCGCCAACATATTCCGCAGCACTTTACAATTAAGCGGGAACATGTACAGACAATAAATTCAATACAAGGTAAGACAGTTTAAACAGTTACATTGGGAGTGAGGTCCCTGCTCACAAGCTTACATTCTACAAGGGAATAGGGGGGAAACAGTAGGTGAAAAGTGTTAGTTCTTTCAGGTCAGGCAATTATAACAAAAAGGGATATTCATATAAGGCTGCATGATCTGGTCATCAGCACATATGTTTAAGTGTAATAATCAAGTATCAAGTGTAGTTATCGGGTGCATGGAGGATGTGGAGACAGATGACTAGTAGGGTGCAGATTATGAATAATATTTAGGAGGGAACAGGGGAAAGTTAGTTTATTGGGTATTTGAGGTGGTAGGCTTGTTTAAAGAGATGGGTTTTTAAAGAGCGCTTGAAGACATGGGGGCTAGGCATCAGTCAGATCATCTGGGGTAGAGCATTCCAGAGAACTGGCGCAGCACGAGAGAAGTCCTCTCACGTCTGGATGACGGGACCATTTCATGACGCAGTCGGTGTTCAGATGGTCCTTGTTGCTTGCCCCTAGAGCGTGGCATGTTGCACGGAGCAGAGAGAAGCCATGGTACATCAGCTTATGGTGCAACGGTATATCTCACTCCAGATCAGAAGATTGTATGTGAAAGAATCAAACCTATTGAGTACAGGCAAGTATAGCCCCTTCCCATGGCTTTCCATTTTGAATCACCTAGAGGGGTTTTAAAGTTGGGAACTAAGGCGAATTCATACACTACCTCACATTCTATTTGTCGATATGATTAGAGTTTCCCCAGCTACAAGGTGAGTTTGGAATTCCTCAAACCGAATTTTATAAATCTCAAGCTGCTTCATGCATACCAGACAGAGGGGCTTAATCTGAATGGTGTTGTACCTAAGAATCCAAAGGATAGCAGATTCTAGTAATTCTGCTGGATTGATTTCAGTATTATATAAAGCTCTGCTGAAACAGACACAAATAAAACATCTAATAACTTCTAAGGATAAATGGGAGGGAGATATTGGCCCCATAAAAGGTCAGTGGCAGGAAATTCTAGAGAAAGTTCTACAATTGTCTTTAAGGGAATCTCAGATTATCCAACCTGTCTGTGTTACACCGAGTATACAGAATCCCTCAGTTCCTATTTGACAGCGTTGCGGCAAATCCATTATGCTTTAGATGTAAAGTGCATCCAGCAAATTTATTGCACATAATGTGGTCCTGTCCTCATTTTTAACCTTTCTGGAAGGGAGTACTAGATATTCTAAATAGTTTATTTGCTCAATATAACTCCCTCTCGCATTGTATGCATATTGCGATATATTAAGGATTCACATGTTGATGACCATAGGAAGACAGCAGTCTCTCGTATGCTATTTATGATAAGAAATCCCTTTGTTAAAAAAACACATGTACTGTAGCGGATACAATTTGCCAAAAAACACATCAACGGGCCTAAAGAGAAATGGAGAAACATGTTGTGGACTGATGAAAGTAAAATTGTTCTTTTTGGGTCCAAGTGCCACAGACAGTTCATCAGACGACCCCCAAACTCTGCATTCAAGCCACAGTACACTCTGAAGACAGTGAATCATGGTGGCACAAGCATCATGATATAGGCATGTTTCTCTTACTATGGTGCCGGACCTATTTACCGCATACCAGTGATCATAGACCAGTTTGCATATATTAAAATACTTGAAGAGGTCATGTTGCCTTACGCTGAAGAGGATATGCCCTTGAAATAGGTATTTCAACAAGACAACGACCCTAAACACACCAGTAAAATAGCAAAATCTTGGTTCCAGCCCAACAAAATCGAGGTTATGGAGTGGCCAGCCCAATCCCTGGATCTTAATCCGATAGAACACTTGTGGGGTGAGATAAAAAATACTGTTTCTGAGGCAAAGCCAACAAATGCCAAAAAACTGTGGGCATCCTGGGCTGGAATAACAGTTGACAGGCGCCAGAAGTTGGTTGACTCTATGCAACATAGATATGAAGCAGTTGTAAAAAAAAAACTGGGTATACAACTAAATATTAGGTTAGTGATTTACAGGAAAGCTAAATCCTCAAAAAAAAAAAAAAAGTACAGAAAATAACAAAAAATTAACATTGGGCTGTTCTAAAAAAAAATAGCAGTGTCGCAATTTGTGTTTACAAACTCACAATATGTAAAGTAGTTAAAAATTATATACATTTCTCTTCATGTTTTGAATTAGAAAACAGTCTGCAATGTTCCCAATGCATGGAAATAAAAACTAGTATAAAGATTTTGTGCTTAACTCATGTTTTTCTACTGGTTCTCATCTTGTCTTTCCACTCCACTCCTGGACGCAGATACTTTCAAAGATCCCACAGCTAGCTGTATGGTTTCTTGGCCATGTCTGCACTTGAGACAACGAGCTAGTTTTTTATTTTATGCCAAGCCTTCGCTGCCACTTGGCTCACCAAGGCTGTTCCTGCTTGGCCAGCAGTCCTGCGCTAAGGCATCCATTCCAGGACTCCTACAACTATGTTGTCCGACCTTGCAGAGCAGATTGGCTATGTGGGTAGCTATCTCTGCTTAGTCTTGTTTACAGCTGACGACTGTCCTGTTCCAGGCCTCATTCACCATTGTGGAGACCTGTCAATAGCAACAACAAAAACATATTTTTGGCTTAGTAATTAGTTCATAGGCCCTGCTAGCTGATGATTATCACATCAGTGTTTGGGTTTTGTTTATGCTTTTGGCTACTTATCTTCCATTGACCAAGAGATGCCTCCACCCTTCAAGAGCTGAAGAAATTTCACTACAGGCCAGTCCTTCCTAACATCCACACAGCCAGTCGGACAACTCCTCCAGTTACATAGGCAACACATTTTCTTTGGTATTAAAAAGCACCACCAACTGCAAACTCTTTGGGGTGGATGGCAGTTTTCTCCTCTTCCAGGATACATGCCTTCCACAGTCATGACGCTTGAATCTGAGAGGTCTTGCCTCTCCTCACATAATATTCTCGCTACCCTCCTTTAAGGCAGGAAAGGGATGCAGAGAACGTATCCTTGTGCAAACCTGCATGACAGGATACATGACGGGACTCTTTTTCCAACTGATGACTTTTTTCAATCTTGTCCTCCATGGTCTCCTTCCTTAGCTTGTTTTTTTCCAAGCCATCTCTTCACTTTTGTCAAGCATTATTGTTCTGTTTCCAGTACATGAGCACTTTACATGTTTTTTTTTATTCAATATTCTTCGTTGTGCCCACGAGGGACGACTGTTCAACAGCTTCAAGTCAAGGATGGGCCGAACGAACAGACTTGACTACACTGCTTCAATATAGTCTCTCGTTCTGTTGAAGCCTTCATGGAATCCTGGGAATTTGTCCTCCTTGGACATTCGGGAGGCCTAACTCCATCTTAATTTTTGGTCTTGGCTCTTGTGCTTTCTACAGACCAAAGATGTTCACAGATATTGGGGCCGCCATCAGGGTTCTCTTTTGTGCCAGGGTGATTTTGGTCATCCCCTATGTAGACAACATTCTTATCTAAACATGGTCTGTACAAGGTTTTTTTTTTTCTCCCAAGGAGCAAGAGGTCTGTTCTCCAGATGGGCATTCATTTCTTGAGATGTACTTAACCATTCTCCTGCTTCAGCATAAGCGTCCTGGGCAGATGGGTACTACGATCAAGACAACTCCCTTTGTTCAGTTTCCATACCATGCCCCTGCTGCTTGCCCTCCTCTTTTGTTGGCATCAGACAGTATTCTCCCTGGATTGTCTGGTTCTCCTCCCACCCATAGTCAGGCAGTCTCTGATCTGGTGGTAGATCTCTCCCTTCATATCGACTACTTTTTTTGTTCCTATTCATTGGCAAATGGGGATGTCATACACACTTTTGGAAGTCAACTGTACAGGGACTCTCTTTGAATCAAAGTCCTCAATATCCTGGAGGTCAGGGTCATTCTTCTGTCCCTTCTTGATTGACAGGACCAACTGTCAGGTCTATCCATCTGGATCCAGTTTGACTGCGACTGCCGTGCCATTATATCAATCATAAATGCAGAACACAAAGTTGTCCAGCCATGGCAGAGATTTCTAGAATTCCTGTCTCTGCAAAACAAAGAATTCCAGCAATCACAGTGGTACTCATACCCGCGTGGACTACTGGGCTGTGGATTTCCTCAGCAATGAAGGGCTATCCGCAGGTAGGTTGTCTTTACTCCCGGATGTCTTCCACCAGACTTCAATGGGACACTCCAGACTTCCACCTCATTCCATTCAATCCAAATTGTTTAAAAAGATAAAGCCGGAAGGGGTATCCATCAGCCACGTGGCCCTGGACTGACCTAGAAGATGCTGGAAAACAGAAGTAATTTTCTTGCTACTTCCCAGGGCCCCCTATTCCAGGTGGGGGCCTCCTGCATTTGCAATCGCTCTTGTTAGCAGCATGGCTTTTGAAGTAGTTAAGAAATCTTCAGTTTTCTCCAATCATTCTATGATTATATCAAGAATGCCCTCCTCCTTGTCACGTTCCTATCTTTGTACTTGGATGGCCTTTTTTTTTGTACCCAACCATGTTGTTTCTATGCCCTTCTATCTTCTGGGTCTTTCTCATTTCTTACAGCTAGATCTTGAGTCCTTCCTGGCTCTTGGTTCCCTCTTGGGACAGGTTTCTACCCTGCCCAATCCATTTCAGAAGCATCTGACTTCCAGGCCCCTAATCAGGTCGTTCCTTTACGCTTACCAGCTCCCCTTAAATCCATAGCTTCTCATCCTAGTCTTGATGCCTTACAGAGCTCTCCCTTCACCCAATCCAGGACATCTCCTGGTAGGGTGCTTTGCTGGTAGCATTTACTTCCATTAGACCAGTCTCCAGCTGGGGGATCTTTCCCACTGCTCTCTGTTCCTGGTATCTCCCAAGCATTAAGTGGCCTTCACTTCCCTCTCCCTAAGGCAACCTTCAGCCCTAAAAGGGAAGGTGCCATAAAAAAAAATTTTTTCAACAATTGAAAAAAAATGTAAAGTATTAATGTTTTCATTTTTTAAAAAAATATAATTGGTTTTCAGTGAAGTAAAATATGAAAAATAATGTAAACAAGTTGGGTATTTCCATTTTTAAACACTAGAGGGAGCAGCTGATGAAATTTGCCATGAAAACCTAGTGTACAACTAGCTCACATTACAACTGCAGTAAATGTGGGCGGAATCTGCTCACTGTGTGATGTCGCTCATCTCCTCCCCTTCTGGGTGTTTGTAACAGGATAAGAAAGGATGAAGTTTAGGATCACAGGGAGGAGCCATTTTGTCAGTGACTGCAAAGTGATACTGACAAGTAGACAACGTCACCAAAAACAGCCGGCAGCACCGATTCTGTGAGCAGTAGTGAGCAGTGTTGCTCACTGTATCATAAGCTGGGGTTAGATATGTGGAGTGAATCACATGTGTGATTAGATACAGGGCTAAGTGTAGTTTATCACATGATAGGATTAGATATTGAGCTCAGCGAAGTGTATCACACAGGATGGGATTAGATACGCAGTATCTAATGTATCAAGGACAGAAGATAAAGAAATGATGAACTATCCTAAGTATTGATAAAATACAAAACTTTATTCAAAACCCCATCTCTTCAAACAAGCTTACAGCCTGCCATGACCTTGCTTGCTGCCATCTCCACAACACCGGCGCTACCGCAGCCCCCCCCCCAACCTACTGTATCCTTCCCCACCATCCTGTAGAATGTAAGGCCACACGGGCAGGGTCCTCTTCCCTCTGTACCAGTATCATTGTTAGTTTGTTTATTGTAAGTGATATCTGTATTTGGTATGTAACCCTTTCTCATGTACAGAACAATGGAATCAATGGCACTATATAAATAAATAATAATAAAAAAAAAAACGATCAAGTAAAAGGAGGAGGGAAGGGGTAAATGCACACATGCAAGTAGGGGTCGTATGTCCAATACAGGGACCACACAAGATATTTAATGCATGTCAGTACGAATAGTACATTTGAGTATAGGCACTATAGTCTACCTATCAAGATATAATTGCAACATCCCATATGGCCTAAAACATTATTTCTTTATCACCTCATTGGGGGACGCAGGTAACCATGGGTGTATGCTATCACTGACACTAGGCAAAAAAGAATTAGCTCCTGCTCAGCAGTATACACCCACCGACTGGCACTAAGCTCATCAGTTTAAGCTTAGTGTCAGTAGGAGGCGGACCTGGATCTGATCTCAGATCCGTCCTTTTTAGGTATGACGCGCCCCCTGGGCCTGTGCGCTGCTGCTGTGCAGGGGGAATACCCGGAGCTGGATCGCTGGGGGTTGTAGTTCTCCGTGGCGGTGACCCGGTCCGTGCCCAGGGTGGTCAAACCAGTGGCAGTCTGTTTGTATGGTAATAAGTGTCCGACTACGCCACCCGTGGATTGCGGTCAGTGGGGACCGCCGCTGCGCTGCAGACCGCTGAGGCTGATGTTGTTTGCGCAGCTGAGTATGGGATGACTCCCCACGAGAGAAGTATTGCCTCAGGGCAGCTAATGTGGATGATGGTGGTAGTGATGGTGTGAGGGTCCCAGTGCTAGTGGTGCTGGAGCGGCAAGGAATCACAGAGACGTGTGGTGCAGTTTCCAAAGCTTTACTCACAGTTGTTGCTCCGGTCACTTCGGCCAGCAGTGACCGCCCGAGCCGTGCTGCGTCCACCAGGTGAGGGACTCGGTCAACTCCCAAGCAATTCCAGAGTGTGGCTGAAAGCTCCCCTCTCTTCCTTTCTACTGGCCGTCCCCACCAGTGACCCACCTTTGTCCAGCTTCCTCGGGCCTTCTGTTGGTGAAACCTCTCTCCGGTCTCCCTGACCCTATGCGGTATGCCTTTCTGGTGGATGTAGTGAGGGGGTCGCACCAAGATGTGGTCACGACCTCCGGTTTTGGCTGAGGATTAGTCGCCTCCACCAATTCGGGTTCCAGTACCCTGCTCTGCCAACCCTTCACCCAGTATCTCCTCTGGGAATATGGGGTTCCTTCTGCCTTCGTGTCTCTGGGCCTTTCTTTGTGTTCCTTGCCTCCTTTCTCCTCCGTTTCAGTTCCTTTCTTACTTTCCTTCCTGTTCCTTCTCCTTTCTCTTTCTGCTGTCTCAGGCCTCCACTCCAGGCTTGCCTCTGGAGCTGGGCCCAGACTGAGCCACAGCTCCCTGTCAGCCCTCTCTGGCTGAGCTGCTCTCTTCTTCTCCTCCTCTCTGAACTGAACCCTGATCTAAGATGGTGCCCACCTTATATACCTCCCTCTATGTGTGAGCCCAGGTGACTAGCAACCAATGGGCTCCTACCTATGCCCAGAAACCCACCCCTATCTGCTCCTACACCACTGGGTTTTCCTCCCCCTACCTGGGAGTGGAATATCACACCTCTGGTTCGAGGTGCAATACCCCTGTAGCAGCCGAGTCCTCGGGGTGCTACATTCTCCCCTGGTAAATCACAGCACGTCCTCGGGCTGGAAAAGAGCAAAGACAATTTAAAACATACAAATTTTTAAAGTGCACTCATATATAAGACATTAACTTTTCACTCATCCCTTTATGGGAGGTACTCTTCTCTTTTTAACGTTACTGGTATAAAACATTTTTATAAAACATTCTACTAATGCCACTGGAACTCTTTTTGCAAAACACCATATAAAACTTTTGGCATTACTATTTTAGCAGCATATTAAACTTTCCATTATAAGACATTTTCAAATAAACATTTTCAAAACATATTCTTGAGCTCTGGCCGCTGTGCAACCTGCGACCAGGTAAAAGTGCAACAGTCCATTTTAATCCGCCTTGAGGTAGACGTTGCGGTTCTTGTATAAAACCAGTAGGGGGCGCTTTAAGAAGCGCAACTATGTACAAGGGTATGGCCGCTCTCAGTCCTCGGCCAGTGGGAATAGGGGAATGGCTGCTCACAGTCCTCAGCCTGGTTAGGGATTAGGGGCACACAGGTAACAGTTCACACAATCAACAATTTCACAACAGTTCTTGTACCCCGACGGGTAACTATATACAGTTCCACTTTACCATTCTCTAATAATGGTGTCCTCCTTGTTCTTCCGGGTAGTCTTCAGGTCCGTCCGGACCCTCGGTGTACTCTGTTTCTGGGCAGTACTGTAGTTCCTCCTCCGTGAGCCTGTGAACGTGGAGGGCGTACGGTCCCTTGGCACCCTTGTGCCGGGTGAAGGTGACCACATCACCCGGGTAGAGATCACGTCCGCGGTGTCCCTCCGGCAGGTGGCCCTCGACATCCCTGCGGGTGACAAAGACGTCGCCGGGGGTTCGATGGTCTCGGATAAAGCCCCAGCCATGCTCCAGCTGGAACTTTATTACGGTCCCGTTGACTCGGGGACCGCGGGCCCTGCGCTTCTGCTCCGCGCTCCGGGCCTGCAGCTGTTCTTCTCGGATTCGCCTCTCCCGCCGTTCCCTTTCAAATACCTCCAGCTGTTGACGGCAGCACTCTTCATGCCGGGCTGCGTCCGCCCGGGTCTCCTGGGTGAACCCTATGAGATTCTCACCGGTGGGGTCCCATGCAAACTGGGCATGCTCCAGCGGAAGCGGAGCGATTTTGGCGGGCTCCGGCGCCGGGATCAGAGGCTCACACAGGGGCCGTTCCCTCCGGAGACGGGGGTTGACGTACTCCGGTGGCCACACGAAGGGCAGCCCGTCCGGGCTGGTATGTTGCGCATAGAGATCTGCGCCCAAGGGTGGCACCACGGGTCCCGATCGGGGAGCAGCGCCCCGGGTTTCTCGGCCTTGCGACCAGGCCGGGGAACTTCCGGTTGGGTCTGGGGGTGGCA
This sequence comes from Phyllobates terribilis, assembly GCF_046119375.1. Classification (NCBI taxonomy): domain Eukaryota; kingdom Metazoa; phylum Chordata; class Amphibia; order Anura; family Dendrobatidae; genus Phyllobates; species Phyllobates terribilis. The sequence goes on from NW_027362761.1 coordinate 309,148,826, forward strand.
CTGTTGAGGAAGAGGGCGCTGGAGGGGCAGCGGCGCCCGGGTTCACCAGGCCTTGCGACCAGGCCGGTGGTACTTCCTCTTTTGCCGCGCCCGGGGTCGAGGGGTGTGGCGCGGAACGGGGCGTGACCGCGGCTCCTGCCGCTTGAGGCCTAGTTGGGAGCAGTGGCGGCGCGGCAACGGGTGTGGTGAGTAGGGCTTCGGGCTCTGCGACGGGAGGTTGGGGCAGGCTTACGGCTGCTGGGCTCGGGGTGATGACGTCCCCATTACCTGCCTCAATCCTTGCGGCTCCCTCCGCGGCGTCGTCTCCGGCCTTCGTCCCTCCTGCACCATCCTCAGAGGCAGACGTGCTCCATGTTGCGGGTGGCGCCTCCTGCCGGCGGGTTCCAGCCTGCCGGGCCATCTCCCTTCTCCACTCGGCCAGCGCATCCTGCTGTGCCCGGGCCATCCTCCGGTCCAAGTCCTCCAGCGCAGCCTGTGCACGCTCCGGATCTCTGGGGAGCTGTGCCAGGATCTCCACTAGGCTGTCTGGCGGTGCGGCCTGCAGCAGGCTCCGGACCAAGGTGTTGGCACTGCTGGACGCTTCCTCCATTCCCGGGTGCGGTCTGTCCAGACTGATCCAGAGCGCGCCCTGCCCCACAGTTTTCTTCACTTCCCGCCCCCATTGGGGGTGGTCCTAGGGCAACTTGGTGACAGTCAGTTTCAAGGGCAGCCCTCCCACGCTGATAGACATCTCCACTGCTGCATTCATGGCTGGTGGGGGCGGGCTCCTTCTTTGGCGCCACTCTGGGACCTGGCCCACGATGGGAGGTGGCTTCCTGCTGTCCTTTGGTGCGCACATAATGGCGTCCGCTCTGCCAGGGCGGGAAAAACTGATGAAGATGTCGGGAAACGGTCCAAGATGGCGTCTGATGTCAGGAATCGGCTCCGGATGGCGGGAAACGACTCCGGACGGCGGGAAACTTCTGGAAATGGCGGGAGACTTCTTTTTAAGGTACATGTGCAGTTTTCTTCAGGCACGCAATACCCGCTTGTGGCGGGTTGGTAACGATCCTGCCGACTACGCCAAAGTTGACGCGCCCCCTGGGCCTGTGCGCTGCTGCTGTGCAGGGGGAATACCCGGAGCCGGATCGCTGGGGGTTGTAGTTCTCCGTGGCGGTGACCCGGTCCGTGCCCAGGGTGGTCAAACCAGTGGCAGTCTATTTGTATGGTAATAAGTGTCCGACTACGCCACCCGTGGATTGCGGTCAGTGGGGACCGCCGCTGCGCTGCAGACCACTGAGGCTGATGTTGTTTGCGCAGCTGAGTATGGGATGACTCCCCACGGGAGAAGTATTGCCTCAGGGCAGCTAATGTGGATGATGGTGGTAGTGATGGTGTGAGGGTCCCAGTGCTAGTGGTGCTGGAGCGGCAAGGAATCACAGAGACGTGTGGTGCAGTTTCCAAAGCTTTACTCACAGTTGTTGCTCCGGTCACTTCAGCCAGCAGTGACCGCCCGAGCCGTGCTGCGTCCACCAGGTGAGGGACTCGGTCAACTCCCAAGCAATTCCAGAGTGTGGCTGAAAGCTCCCCTCTCTTCCTTTCTACTGGCCGTCCCCACCAGTGACCCACCTTTGTCCAGCTTCCTCGGGCCTTCTGTTGGTGAAACCTCTCTCCGGTCTCCCTGACCCTATGCGGTATGCCTTTCTGGTGGATGTAGTGAGGGGGTCGCACCAAGATGTGGTCACGACCTCCGGTTTTGGCTGAGGATTAGTCGCCTCCACCAATTCGGGTTCGGTACCCTGCTCTGCCAACCCTTCACCCAGTATCTCCTCTGGGAATATGGGGTTCCTTCTGCCTTCGTGTCTCTGGGCCTTTCTTTGTGTTCCTTGCCTCCTTTCTCCTCCGTTTCAGTTCCTTTCTTACTTTCCTTCCTGTTCCTTCTCCTCTCTCTTTCTGCTGTTTCTGGCCTCCACTCCAGGCTTGCCTCTGGAGCTGGGCCCAGACTGAGCCACAGCTCCCTGTCAGCCCTCTCTGGCTGAGCTCCTCTCTTATTCTCCTCCTCTCTGAACTGAACCCTGATCTAAGATGGTGCCCACCTTATATACCTCCCTCTATGTGTGAGCCCAGGTGACTAGCAACCAATGGGCTCCTACCTATGCCCAGAAACCCACCCCTATCTGCTCCTACACCACTGGGTTTTCCTCCCCCTCCCCACTCCAGCCAGGAACAGAAGCTGTCGTGCCTGCACTCTGTCTAGTGGGAGCACCGTTGACCTGTCCCTCGGAAATGGGGTGTGTGTGGTGCATGCAGCCTACTGAGCCCTGGTCCACACTCCATCCTTACCCGGGAGTGGAATATCACACCTCTGGTTCGAGGTGCAATACCCCTGTAGCAGCCGAGTCCTCGGGGTGCTACAGGTACACTGTCATGTTTTATTAATCTTTTTCCCTTTTCTTTCAGATTCTTCCTTCCCAGGGTAACGGTGTAATGTCTCACCCTGGTTTCCCGCACAGGTGCGACAGAGTGCAATGTGGTGTCGCCCACTCTCTGGTCTGCCAGGCAGGACCCCATCCCTGTCACCTCACGGTGTTCCGGACAGACGGAGCATCTGTCTTTGCCTTTGTCCCATCCCAAGCCCCCTCCTCGGAGCGGGTCGGGAGGAAAACGGTGTCACTAGTAGTGACCTTCCCCCTCTCCAGGGGTCGATACAGTCTTCTGCACCGTCCGGGACCAGGATGGTGCGGAATGAACATCTGTCAGCGACCCCCTTCTATCCCCGGAGCTCCTGAGGCCATCCCAAGAAGCGGAGAAGAGGCTCCCAGACGCTGCACCAACTCTGCAGCGTCACAGGTACTGTGCCTCTCTTCACGGGCCAGCTATCACCAACGCAAGTGCAGTGTCACTGACCTGCCTCCACTCCCAAAGGCGGGGACGCATCGGGAGTGATTGTGACGCGCCCCTGGGCCTGTGTCGCGCTGCGTTGCGCACGCGGGAGCTTACCCGGAGCCGGATCTGTTGAGGGTTGTAGTCTCGTGGCGGTGACCCGGTCCGTGCCCAGGGAGTCAAACTGAGCGGCGATGTATCAGCGGTAGATGTTGGACGACTACGCCACCCGTTGAGTACAGCTAAGGAGCTGCTGCTGCAGGGCAGACCGCTGAGGCCGGTGGTAGGATTGTGCAGCGTGATAGTATAACCCCCAACGGGAGGGGTATGGCCTCAGGGCAGCCGACGTGGATGATGGGGGTAGCAGGAACCACTCGGAGACGGTACGGTGTAGTTCAGGGTCTTTACTGGTGACAAAGATAGACCCTCCCGGAGTACTGGCTAGCGATTGGGGCCTGGTCAGTCCTTGAGCAGATGGGATCTCCCCTGGCCAGGCGGAGTTGTAGGCCTCCCAAACTAACTGTACTCTTCTGGCTACCTTGCTAGAGGCGGGTATAAGTAGCCCACGTCCCTGAGTGTACCGTGTGGTGCTCACCCGTATGGCCGGTGACTCGGGGCCTTCTAGTAGCTTCCGCTCCACGACGGCGGTGCTGGTCCCACGCGTGTGACCGTGCCTTCGGGTTTCTTGGCCAGAGGACCTGGAATCCCCTGCCTGACGGATTCTGCTGCTGGGTAGGAGTTAGTCCCCACAGCCTCGGACTCCGGGTCCGGTAAGAAATCTTCTCAGTCAGGGCGAGCTCTGCAGCTGCCAGCCCCTGACTCCTTGTAACACTGCTCCCACAGAGCTCCTGATGTTCTGTTCCTATATTTGCTTCTTTTCTCTGTCTCTACTTCTTCTCTACTCACTAACCCTGCCTCAGCCCTAGGTTTATATAGGGGAGGGGAAGAACTTCCCAGGACTGGGCAGGAGGTGTGGCATGCATAGGATTCCTGACCAAGAGACCTCCCACCTGCTCTCAGATGTAATATCTCTATTACTGTGGCAACCAGACCCCTGGGGTGTCACATTTGCATTCCCAACGCCCCAGCAGCACCTCAGACCCGGCTCCCAAATCTAGCTCCCGGTCTCTGCCTACACCAGACACGCCTCCTCTTGCATCGTCACTTGGCCTATCATGACGCTTTCCAGCTCAGCACCGCCCACCTTATTCCTATTGCCGGCGTGAGAGGTCAGTAACCACGCCCTCATACTCCCATCCCGCCCACATTGCTGGCAAGAGGGCGGTAACCACAACCCCTCTCTTTTAAACACTTATTCAGTGCAGGGTTTGTTTTTCCCACGTGCTCCAGGCCTGCTATCATCTATAGGGCTGGCCTTCCCCGTCTTCCCACGCCCTGCACGGGTTCACCCCTCATTTTCGCACACTCTGCACTGGACTGCCCACAGTCTTCCTCACACGGGGCCTGTGTTTCCATCTTACTGCCGCCATCAGGACCATGGATCAGCAGCTGCTGGATCACTGACGCTCATGCCTAGGGGACACCACATCAGATGACTACAGCCACTCCTCAGACCGGGTAGGCTCTGTACAGACTGCTCTCTTCACAGCATTAGCCCCCCTCAGCAGTATCCCTGCACACAAGGATATGCACAAACTCAGGGAGCCTCTCTACCGTCCCTCTTCCAATATATTCCATTACGCCTGTTCCTTCTGTAATAAGAAGTGGCCCACAGGCCAGGCTTCTGCCTTCCGCCAAACCTGCAGCCCCTCCACCATGTCATCCTCACAAGAGCACCCCGCAGCCTGAAACGAGAGCACACCCCCTTCTCCTGAGTGGGCTGTTGCCTTTTCTCAATCTGTATCAGTCCTCACCAAGGTCTCCCAATCCTTGGTCCAGGGCATCGACAGTTTACCCGTTCTACGGCTGCTTCTACCGCTCCGAGCGTTCCTCAGCAGGATTCACAGGCACCCAGCTGTCATTCTCACAAGGACAGATCAGGGACTAGACCCAAGAAGCGAGCGCGCTCTCCTTCCTCTTCCAGATCTCCATATCCATCCTCCAAGATGCCCTCAGTTCTGTCCTCCCCAGCGATGTCTCTTGGAGTGTCAGACTCTGATACAGACTAGAATTCTAAACTGCAAGACATGGTCGACAGACTCATCACAGCGGTTAATCAGACCCTCAATACCAAAGAGGGCGAGTGCTCCCCTCAGGACCACTCTGTGTCCTTCAAAAAGACTAAACGTCACCCATACGTTTTCTAGTCATAAGGAATAAGAGGGTATGCTCTCAAAACACAGGGAATACCCTGACAAGCACTTTCCTGGGAGGAGAAAGCTCGACGCCTTATATCCCTTTAATCCAGAGCTCATCAACCAGTGGTCAGATTCTCCATCCGTCGACCCACTGGTCTCTCGTCTTTCTGCTAAGTCCATTCTGTCTCTGCCCAACGGTTCCTTCCTCAAGGATACCAAGGACAGACAAATCGAATCAGTCACCAAATCAGCCTTTGAGGCTGCCGGCGCTACCTTCTGCCCCCCTTTCGCTTCCACATGGGTAGCCAAATCTGTCCCTGCTTGGGCGAAGCTTCTCAGCCAGGGTCTTACCTCTTCAGCACCCCCAGAGGATATGGTTGATCTGGCAGACCAGATTGCCCACACGGAGAAATATCTCCTCTCTGCCTCCATAGACGCTGCCAACTGTTCAGCTCGGGCCAGCAGTAATATTGTAGCCATACGGAGAATCCTCTGGCTTAAGGCCTGAAATGCTGATCCGCCTTCCAAAAAAATCATTGACCAACCTTCCATTCCAGGGTTCCCAACTCTTCCACTCTAAGCTAGACCAGCTGATTTCTGATGCCACCGGCGATAAGAGCACCTCTCCTCCTCAGCCTAAGCCCAAGCGTCCGTTCAATCTCAGATGATCCCTTCAGTTTTGTCCCTTTCGTCCCTTCTCCTCTTCCAGAGCCCCACTCCTGGGGGACCGATCTCCGGCCCAAAGGGAAAAAAGGAAACCTTCTTACAAGCCTGCCTCTTCCTGGCGCAGAAAGGGTCACCCTAACAAGCCCTCAGGATCCCGTTCTATCAGATTCACCTCTGCATGATGGGTCACCCTCACCTGGGAATCCTCACAGGGTGGGTGGCCGTCTCCTCCTCTTCTGGGACGCATGGCTGGCAGCAGTCGATGACGCCTGGGTCAGAGAAATAGTCTCCACAGGCTACAAGATAGATTTCTCCTCCCTTCCAAACAGTTGTTTTTTCCCGTCTCATCCTCCAAGGGATCCGGCACACCTTTCAGGTTTTTTCCAGGCCATCGATTCCCCTGTGTTAGCGGGAGTCATCGTTCCCGTTCCCTCCGAAGAGTGCTTCACGGGTTTTGATTCCAACCTGTTCATGGTGCCAAAGCTGGACAATTCTCTCCGCCCAATCCTGGATCTCAAGCTCCTGAACAGGTGGGTGCGGCTTCGTCATTTCAGAATGAAGTCCCTCCGCTCGGTTATCTCTTCTATGGAACCCGAGGAGTTTCTCTTCTTGGTGGACATCCAGGACGCTTACCTTCATATTCCAAGCTGCCCGTCTCATCAGAGATTCCTCCGATTTGCAATACAGGAAAATCATTATCAATTCACGCCTCTCCCGTTCGGCCTAGCCTCTGCCCCCAGAGTGTTCACTAAGGTAATGGCAACTGTCATGGCCATTCTTTGCGCCAGGGGGATAGTCATTATCCCCTATCTGGACGACCTACTAATCAAGGGGTCATCCTACCAGGACTGCTGCCAGAGTCTCCAGATCACACTGAACACTCTCTTCCGCCTCAGTTGGATTGTGAACAGAGCCAAGTCGTCCCTGATCCAATCCCAGCACTTAATCTTCCTGGGCATGATATTCGACACCTCCCTGTCCCTGGTCTGTACAAGGTTTTTTTCTCTCCCAGAGGACAAGATGGCGGCTCTCAGCCTGAGTATCCATGTCCTCTTATCCCGATCTCCTCACCCCGTGGCTTTGCATGTGGGTTCTGGAGAAGATGATCGCCGCAATGGAAGCTGTTCTCTTTGCCCAGTTCTATACCCGTCCTCTCCAACTGGCCCTCTTGTCAGCTTGGGCCAAGAGGACTTCCTCATTGGACCGCCCCATTCGCTTTCCTCCTCGGGTCAGAATCTCTGACTTGGTGGACCCTCTCATCATCCCTTCGCCTCAAAGGTCATTTGTCACGACAGACGCCTGTCTTCTCGGTTTTCCTTCAGGGTCGCTGGAATGTTCTAGAGACCTCACTTCCCATCAATCTGCTGGAAATCAGGGCCATCTACCTCTCCCTTCTTCATTGGCAGGACCTTTTTGCGGGCCAGCCAATCCGGATGCAATTCGACAACGCCACGGCCGTGGTGTACATAAATCATCAGGGCAGCATTCGAAGCAAGTCCGTTCTGTCCGAGGTCTCTTGGATCCTGACTTGGGCACGTCCTAGCAATATCAGCGGTCCATATACCAGGGGTGGAAAATTGGGCCTCAGACTTCCAAAGTCTTCAGGGGCTGTCCTCTGGCGAGTGGTCTCTTCACGCAGATGTGTTCGCTCAGATTTGTCAAAAATGGGGCATTCCCGATGTCGATCTAATGGCGTCATGGATGAATCACAAGGTCCCTCACTTCATAGCCAGATCTCGCGATCGCTTACAACGCCCTTGTCACCCCATGGTCTCCATTTCACCTTACCTCTTTTCGCCCCTCCCATTGATCCCCAGAGTCATCAAGAAGATCAAGTTGGAAGGAGTTTCGGTCTTCCTAGTGGCTTCGGACTGGCCCAAAGGGCCTTGTATCCAGAACTAGTCAATCTGCTAGCAGATATACTTTGGAGACTGTCAGATCACGCAGACCTTCTCTCTCAAGGTCCACTCTTCCACCCGAATTCTCAGTATCTCAGTTTTATGGTAGGGCCGTTGAATCTGCGGTGCTGAAGGAGACGAGCTTTTCTTCCCAGGTCATACAGACCATTATCAGCGCAAGAAAACCTGTTTCTTCTAGCATATTTTAACGTACCTGGAAGGCCTTTATTCGATGGTGTGATGAGACCCATTCAGCCTCCTTGTCTTTTTCCCTGCCTTCCATCTTGGCCTTTGTTTAGTCTGGCCTTGATTCTGTTATATCCCGCAGTATGCTCAAGGGTCAGGTTTCCACGTTTTCCATCCTGTTTCAGCATAATCTGGCCTCTCGTCCTCAGGTGAATAATATAATAATAATTTTTATTTTTATAGCGCCAACATATTCCGCAGCACTTTATAAATTTTAGGGGGGACTTATACAAACAAACAATAGAGAATAAAAATAACTCCTATCGAAAGGAGTGAGGGCCCTGCTCGCAAGCTTACAGTCTATGAGGAAATGGGGGAGACACAAAAGGTAGAATGTACATATATTGTATAATGCAGCCTTGATATACTATATAGGATTAATAATACATGGACTGGTCGCCTGCCAGTGTGTGTGCAGTTCTGACTGAGGCTATTAGGTGCATGGTTGGTATGAACCTGAAATTGAAGATTTTAATATGGGGGAAAACTGGGACAGACAACTGGGATGGACAGATAGTGTGTGGAGGCGATACACCAGTCTAAAGAAATGGGTTTTTAGGGTCTGCTTGAAACTGCGGGTATTGGGAATTAATCGAACTGTCCTGGGTAATGCATTCCAAAGAATTGGCGCAGCACACGAGAAATCTTGGAGACTTGAGTGGGAAGTTCGGATTATGGAGGATTTAAGTCACTGGCAGAATGGAGGGCACGTGTAGGGTGGTAGACTGAGACAAGGGAGGAGCTGTAGGGGGTACTGAAGCATGGAGCGCTTGGTGGGTAAGCGTGATAAGTTTAAATTAAACTCTATATTGGATGGGTAACCAATGCAATGACTGGCACAGGGAAGAGGCATCAGTGTAGCTGTTGGTGAGGAATATGATCCTGGCTGCTGCGTTAAGGACAGATTCGAGAGGGGAGAGTTTAGTAAGCGGGAGCCCCATAAGTAGAAAGTTGCAGTAGTCCAGATGAGAATGAATAAGAGCGACAGTAAGTTTTTGCCGAGTCAAAGGTGAGAAAAGTCCTGATTCTTGAGATGTTTTTGAGGTGTAGATGACATGAACGAGCAAGTGATTTGATGTGAGGAGTGAAGGAAAGATCTGAATAAAAAATGACCCCAAGACAGCAGGCTTGTTGCTGGGAAGTAATGGTTGAGCCACAAACGGAAATGGCAATATCGGGCACAGGTAGGTTAGTGGAGGGAGGAAATACCAGTAGTTCAGTTTTAGACAGAGGGAGGACATAATGTTAGACACAGCAGAAAGACAATCACTGGTCTTTTGTAGTAATGCAGGGGTGATGTCCGGAGCAGAGGTGTATAATTGGGTTTCATCAGCATAGAGATTGTACTGAAAACCGAATCTGCTGATTGTTTGTCCAATGGGAGCGGTGTATAAGGAGAAAAGCAGGGGGCCTAGGACTGAACCTTGAGGAACCCCTACGGTAAGGGGAAGGAGAGAGGCGGAGGAGCTGGCGAAAGACACAGAGAAGGAGAGGTCAGAGAGATAGGAGGAGAACCAAGAGAGAACAGTGTCCTTGAGGCCAATAGTGCAGAGCATAGTGAGGAGGAGCTGGTGATCCAGTGTCAAATGCTGCAGAGAGATCCAGGAGAATCAGCAGGGAATAGTGTCCATTAGATTTAGCTGTTAGTAGATCATTAGAGACTTTAGTGAGGGCAGTTTCAGTAGAATGTAAAGAGCGGAAACCAGATTGTAAAGGGTCAAGAAGAGAGTTGTCTGAGAGATAGTGGATTAGACGGGAATGGACCAGGCATTCCAAGAGTTTAGAGATAAAGTTATGGCATTGTAAACAATGAATTACTCTCTATGTTGTGATCAATAAATAGTATATGCAAAACTTTTGGCAGTCAGTTTTCTTTAATTAAATGACCATACCTATATTCAAAGGCATTTTGGTTAAAATTAAGGTCTTGCATGACGACAACTTCATGCACTTTCAATTCATCACCAGGAAAATGGCATCACAAAAAATATAATATAATATATATATATATGCTACACTTTTGGTCGCCACTGTACATCCACCTCTTTGGGAGCAGTAGTGTAATGTGTGACACTATATTACTACTCCCATTGAAGTAAACACAGCGGGGTCACGCATTACACCCCCCTCCCTTCCCCAACACATCCTTCTTCCTCCATAGGCTGTAGCAGCAGCCTCTCCAGGTCCCGCTGCACTCCGTGAGACCCGGTGGCTGTGATGAGCAGTAACATCAGTAAGTACACTGCCCAGAGTGGCAGAGTCATGCTGCCCTCTGTATAATGGCCCCATATAGTGCCCCACACAGTGCATCCTGGTATGTGGCCCTCCATCCAAAGCATAGAAAACAAACATTTATAGTTGCCTTCCCTGCGCTCCCACGCAACAGCATCCTATTCAGTGTGTTCAGAGCAAAGCAGATGGATGATCTCCCTGCTGTGCCCTGAAAAGGTCAGCAGTGATCGCAGCCTATACTGTAATACTGATGACTGGCTGTGATTACTGCTCACTGCCAATACTTGCCACACCCCGGACCTCTGATCCCTGGCATTTCCTCTCCCCACAGGCTCCTGTCATTGCACGCAGTTTGTGCAATGACAGGGGGAAAATTGAGCCTGCAGCATACACTGCAGGCTCCACAAAGATGGCCACTAACTCCTCCCACAGCTGTGACCTGGACAGCCAAGGGGGGGCGTGCCAATGTCACAGCTAGAGGAGCAGCCTCAATAGAAGAGATGTGGTCGGACGGCGACCGCAGACTCTTGCCCAGGGGCTGCGGTATTTGAGGTGTGTAAGTGTTGTGCTCAGACACTTACACACCCTCAAATGCAAATGGCAGCCCACAGTGGCTGAAGTAAAAATTAGTAGACTATTAAAGTTGTACATTTAATTTATTAAAAATAAATTCATACAAAATTAAAAATTGCAGCGCTTTCCCTTTAATGAGATCATTCTACCTCCCTTCTTTCCATCTGTCTGTTTAATCTTTACTCAATTTGGACGTAGTCAGAGCAGATAGTCACTCCCTGTGGGTGACTGACTCACTCAGATATTCAGACTGTTTTGTTCTGGCGGAATCTCGTTGAGGCTTCTCCATCGCCAAGGCTTTCATCGCTCGCTGGTTACCTTCTGCCATTCTGGAAGTGTATCTGGCTAAAGACAGAGTGCCCCTGACAGGGTAAAGGTCTACTCCATCCAGGCAGTGGGGATCTCCTCGACCGTTCGCCATCAGGCTTTTGTTCTGCACCTATGAAAGGCTGCAACCTGATCCTCCATCCACATGTTCTCAACCTGAGGTTCTCTTTGCGCCAGCTGATGCAAGGCTTGTGAGAAAGATTTTGCAAGAGACAATCACCCAGGCTACAACCTGGAGGGATCTGCCTGCTTACCCCATTACCTTGTTGTTCTGGTGTTTTTTATGTTTCCCACCCATTGGACTGCTTTCAGATGTCCCATGGTTTCCAGTGTCCTCCAATGAAGCGACAGAAAAGAGGATTTTTGGTACTTATCGAAAAAAAATTACTTTCTCATAGCCTTTATTGGGGGACACAGTAGCCACCCTTATAGCTTTTTTTGAGGTTGATTTATTTCCATTGTGGCTATGGACTATGACTTCTTGCTCTATTCTACTGTACTATTATTAAATCTTGTACAGTTTCTCCTTCAGACTAAACCAGTTTGAGAAAGCAGGTGTCTGCAGGTGGGTGTAGTCCTCAGGGAAGGAAACAACTTTTCGTTAAAAGGGTATTCCCATCTCCAAGATCCCATCCCAATATGTAGTAGGTGTAATAATTATATTAGCAAATACCTCAAATTAGATATGTAGTATAGTTTCTGACTCGCTATGTCTCTTTCCTCATGTGCAGGCATTGCAGGACCTTAGGTATCTATGGTTACGACCACTAGCAACTAGCTAACCAACTGTCACTATCAATGGTCGTAACTATGGCAACTAAAGGTCCTGCAATGCCTGCACAGGAGGAAAGAGAATCGAACTATACTACATTTCTAATTGAAGATATTTGCTATTATTATTACTACACCTACTACATATTGAGATAGGATGTTGGAGATTGGAATACCACTTTAAGTATAATTCTTAGTGTCAGCCTCCTGGTAACCGCATATACCCATGGTTTCTTGTGTCCCCCAATAAGACTACGAGAAAGGGATTTTACGGTTAACACCAAGAATCCTCTTTTCTACGTTTTGTCATATTCATCTCCCATTAATGTGTGTATGATTCTAAAATTAGAAATAATATTTTTGCCCCTACAAAAGGAAACACATTGCAAATAAAATATAAAATGGAGGGAATCTTTAATTTTATAATAAAACAAAATGCAAAGACATATGTACAAAATATGCCAGAGGGCAACAAGCAATTGTTATACATACTAGACCACATGCTCTGCCGCTAGTTTATGCTAGATGTTCACCACAGCAAGGTGTCCATGTCATACCATTAATGTAGGCACAGAGCTGTAATGTAGAAAGACAAAGCACTCCTCTTATAGAACCTCTTTAACCGTTGACAATCAGGAGTATGGAGACAGTCCACAACTTATTGTTGCATCTATGCCACAGCAAGGCAGGCTTGCCGGATGCTCTGTGCCCAGGTTGTCAGCAGGGCCGTTAGGGAGTGCTTGTCAGGTAGCTGGAGCAGTTTGGATGTCATGCAGCGATATACAGATTGCAGGAATGGGTTTGCTTCTGAAAATTAAAACAAAACAAACAGTTCAGATCACTGGATCAAAAAATATGCAATTTATAGGTGGCCATTAACAAATCTGTGGATTGAAAGTGTTATCTACAACCAGCAACCCCAGTATGTCTCATTACAATCAGACATTGCTTCTACAAAGTTGTCTCAAATATTAATTCTACATATATACAATTTTGGTCAAATGGCCAACACATCAGCTGTGCTTGTATTTTAAGTCTTCTGTTCCCCAACATCTACCTGTTCCAGTTGAACCTTTCTAGATGTGTATGTCACACCTAGAAATGGTATGTTACGTGTGGGATAATGGTGTACTAAGTAGACTCTAAAAAGCCCACACCATACCCAGGTGATGCCAGCCTTGTAAAATCGCCAGCATAGCACCTTCTTGTAACAGCAGCAAGTAAAGCTTGCTCCAATTGCAGCTGAACACAAAGCAAAGCCACACCGAGAAGAATTAAAATTCCAAGATTCAAGAAGGAAAGAAAAAAAAACAGCGCAAAAAAAGGGCGGCACTACAAGGGTGCAGCAAACCCATATAAAGATGGCGGCTACACAAGTGCAAAATACTGATGAGACCATCACTCACAACCTGCCATTTCATGGAGGGGGTGACTGCTTAGTATTTGAATTGCACACAAAAAGGCTTGTATAGGGCGTTGTTCACACTTGGGTAGTGCACAGTATCCGGCTTACAGCTCATTAGTTATGCCCATACTATTACATTAGGCAGGCTGCCAAGTGCACCCCATGGGAACAGACACCCCAGTTTACAATGCCAGTGCTGATGGGCCTGGCTGCACCCTGGAATAAAAAAAGTGCAAAAATGCATATATACATAAACACATGAGGTATCAATAGTTATTTTGGCCAAAATACGCAAGCTCGCAACCCGGGTCAAGGCTGCGGCAACATTTTGGGATAGGATCTTGGAGATGGGAATACCCCTTTAAGGTTCATCTCCATTTAATCCCATTTACAGAATCTCTTTACATCAACTCTTGGAAGGTTGCATTTTTAGTCGAGAGTTTTAAGCAGCCTTGTCCGCTAGTCTCCCTTCTTGGCTTTTAATCGGTATCAGATAAACCCCCATTCCTGCCACAGTAGTCTTGGCGTTTCACCTTAATGAGGACATTGTGATGTCTACTTTTTTCCCCCCTCTCACCCCAGGAAAAAGTTATACGTGGATGTGGTCTTCATGTTGTGCGTTTAGCACAAACTGTCTTTTTCTGGCAGTCAGACTCACTTTTCATTCTTCCAGAGGGTCTGAGGAGGGGCCAGGCGGCATCCAATGGCAGCCCATTCTAACTGAGCAGTGGGGTGTCACAGGATTTTAAGTCACACAGCCGCCACCTTCGAGGTGTGTAAAGCAGTCATTTGTTCGTCAGGTTCACACGTTTGCATCCACTTTAGGACATAGAGCCCTGCAGACCAGACAGTCTTCATTACTGTCCAACCCCTAGGGACTGCTTTGAAACGTCTCATGATCCGAATAAGGCATTTTCTGAGGATAACTACTATTTAGTTGCAGCTTCCTAGGGGCAGAAAGCTATAACCCATAGCCCATGTCCCCCAATAAATGGTGCAAGAAAAAATTTACAGTTAAGGCCAAAAGTCCAATTTTGCCCCATTTCACTGCACTTGGACCCCCCCCCCCCCATCAATTTCAAGAACATTATATCGTAAAATGCAGAAGTAAAAAAAGTGTAGTTTAAAACTACATGGCACGACGGACAAAACAAGAGTTATGGCTGTTGGAAAAAGTGGACAAAAAATAAAATAAAATCACCTAGCCAAGAAGGGGGTTAAAGAGTAGGACACCAGTAATATAGTAGTTAAGTCTGTGCTTGTAGCATCTCTTATATATCCTATGAGATATCAACATTATTACGAATAGTTATTGCCGTACCATATTGCCGTGGATTGTCCATCCACAAAGGACTCTGCTCAGGATAATCAGCTGGGACACTGAGCTGCAGCGGAGGCACACTGGGAAGGTTTTTATCATCTGGATTAAAAAAATATATATATATTATACATACACTACAGACCAAAAGTTTGGACACACCTTCTCATTTAAAGAAATTTCAGTATTTTCATGACTTTGAAAATTGTACATTCACACTGAAGGCATCAAAACTATGAATTAACACATGTGGAATTATATACTTAACAAAAAAGTGTGAAACAACTGAAAATATGTCTTATATTCTAGGTTCTTCAAAGTAGCCACCTTTTGCCTTGATGACTGCTTTGCACACTCTTGGCATTCTCTTGATGAGCTTCAAGAGGTAGTCACCGGAAATGGTTTTCACTTCACAGGTGTGCCTTGTCAGGTTTAATAAGCGAGATTTCTTGCCTTATAAATGGGGTTGGGACCATCAGTTATGTTGTGCAGAAGTCAGGTGGATACACAGCTGATAGTCCTACTGAATAGACTGTTAGAATTTGTATTATGGCAAGAAAAAAGCAGCTAAGTAAAGAAAAACGAGTGGCCATCATTACTTTAAGAAATGAAGGTCAGTCAGTCCGAAAAATTGGGCAAACTTTGAAAGTGTCCCCAAGGGCAGTTGCAAAAACCATCAAGCGCTACAAAAAAAACTGGCTCACATGAGGACCGCCCCAGTGAAAGACGACCAAGAGTCACCTCTGCTTCTGAGGATAAGTTTATCCGAGTCACCAGCCTCAGAAATCGCAGGTTAACAGCAGATCAGATTAGAGACCAGGTCAATGCCACACAGAGTTCTAGCAGCAGACACATCTCTACAACAACTCTTAAGAGGAGACTTTGTGCAGCAGGCCTTCATGGTAAAATAGCTGCTAGGAAACCACTGCTAAGGACAGGCAACAAGCAGAAGAGACTTGTTTGCGCTAAGGAACACAAGGAATGGACATTAGACCAGTGGAAATCTGTGCTTTGGTCTGATGAGTCCAAATTTGAGATCTTTGGTTCCAACCACCGTGTCTTTGTGCGACGCAGAAAAGGTGAACGGATGGACTCTACATGCCTGGTCCCCACCGTGAAGCATGGAGGAGGAGGTGTGATGGTGTGGGGGTGCTTTGCTGGTGACACTGTTGGGGATTTATTCAAAATTGAAGGCATACTGAACCAGCATGGCTACCACAGCATCTTGCAGCGGCATTCTATTCCATCCAGTTTGCGTTTAGTTGGACCATCATTTATTTTTCAACAGGACAATGACTCCAAACACACGTCCAGGCTGTGTAAGGGCTATTTGACCAAGAAGGAGAGTGATGGGGTGCTACGCCAGATGACCTGGCCTCCACAGTCACCAGACCTGAACCCAATCGAGATGGTTTGGGGTGAGCTGGACCGCAGAGTGAAGGCAAAAGGGCTAACAAGTGCTAAGCATCTCTGGGAACTCCTTCAAGATTGTTGGAAGACCATTTCCGGTGACTACCTCTTGAAGCTCATCAAGAGAATGCCAAGAGTGTGCAAAGCAGTCATCAAGGCAAAAGGTGGCTACTTTGAAGAACCTAGAATATAAGACATATTTTCAGTTGTTTCACACTTTTTTGTTATGTATATAATTCCACATGTGTTAATTCATAGTTTTGATGCCTTCAGTGTGAATGTACAATTTTCACAGTCATGAAAATACAGAAAAATCTTTAAATGAGAAGGTGTGTCCAAACTTTTGGTCTGTACTGTATACACATTAAATATAATAAAGAAACAGCAGCAGGTGTGGGCAACAGCAATAAAAAATTATACAGAAGCTTCAAACACCTTCAAGAATGTGCTCTTGCATTAAGACAAAGTTTTAACCTGGAAAACCTTTTCACATTATAGGCATCGTCCTAGTGAAAATGAGGCGTACTTATCCCGTTGCTGTGATAACGTCACAACCACAATGCCAACTACCCCTGCGTCATCACAGAGCCCAAACTAAGGCCCGGACAGCAGTGGAGCTGCAGGGAGGGGAAAGTACGGCTCATTGTGTTATTTTTTTTTTCACTAAAAAAATAAAATGTTTTTTCCGGGCTAAAAAAAAAAAAAAAACACTTTAAAACAACTTTCCAAGCTTCACATACATGAATATAACTTATGATAAAAAAAAAATTAAAACGCCCCCCCCCCCGATGACCTATCCCAGTGATGGGTCATTAATAGCTACAACGTCTGACTCACTGTGATATGACAAGTGCTTTTACATCAAGGGGTGTGGACAGTCACTCACTGATCTTATATTGATATCCTAAAGATAGACCATCAAAATCTTCAGAAACAAACCATTGTTTTAACACTATAACATTAACCCCTGCCCAATACCAACATCCGATGTTCAAAACTAATCCAGTAAAATCCCCTACCCTCAACTTTTGAGCCCCACAGCGTGCCCGTATCACAGTTAAAATGGATATATATGGCACTGCTGCATAAAGAATCCACTTAAAGGGTTTTCTCAGAACTTAAAAGTATGCCCATCTCAAAGATCCTATCCCAACATGTAGTAGGTGTAATGTTAGCAAATGCCTCAGATTAGAAATCTAGTATAGTTCTTCCCATAAGCTAAGTCGCTAACCCCATGTGAAGGACATTGCAGTAGCTTAGGTATCCATGGTTACAACCACACATCGCTACAGTTCATGGTTACGACCACTAACAACTGCCCTGCACATGGGGTAAGTGACTTCGCTTATGAGAAGAACTATACTAGATTTCTAATTGGAGGCACTTGCTATCATTAGACCTACTACATTTTGGGATAGTATCTTGGAGATAGTAATACCCATTTAATAATATCCTTAGGGTAGCAGCATCAAAATGAGATCAGTGGGGAGCAGAGAAATGACACACCAACTGATCAGCTGAAAACTGCAACGGCATTTGCTGGAACTAAGCAATGTAAAAGCAGAACACATCAGCTCGTACATTTCTTAAAGGGGTTGTCCCACTAACAAATGTTCATTTTAGAAAGTGTCTGACCATATACGGAACATACCACATCTCCTGGGCAGGGGAGGAAGAAAGAGTATACAGACATTACAGCAGGGGATCGCAGAGTATTCATTTTGTGAGGTAAAATATTGTTTAAAAACAGGCAGTGAAATGTTTTACCTCACAAAATGAATCCTCTGTGATCCCCGGCTGTAATTTCTGTATACTCTTTCTTCCTCCCCTGCCCAGGAGATGTGGTATGATCAGACCAGGTTCTGTACACGGTCAGACAGTTTTTAAAATGAACTTTTGATCATGGGAAAACCCCTTTAATGACGAATACTCCCATTTATATCCCATGAAGTTAATGTACTGCAGTACTTGGCAGCCGCCACCAAACAATGTACATGGCTTCCGTATTCAGAATTTTAATTCAAGCCGCTGTGGTGCAGTTTTCAACTAATCATTGAGGTGGCAGACCGCCACCAATCACTTATCTAGAAAGGCCAATCAATTGATAAGTCTTGAACTACCCCTTTAATTTATGGGGTGTGTGTCTTCAGAAGCACAAGCTGGGCACTATGTATTGGCACGTTTGACACTACATCTGTAGATAAATTCCCTGTGCAATTTGCAAAATGGCATCACTTTTGGGGGATTTCTGCTGTTTTGGAACTTTAAGGGCTTCGCAAATGGTGCCCACAAACTACTATTGGAGAATCTCAGCACCCCAAAAGCAGGATGATGCTCCTTCTCTTCTGAGTGTATGACCATAGGCAGGACATTGCCATGAAAAAGGTATTCTGTAAATTATTACACTATCCATGGAAAAAGTGAAACAGTTTTAGCTAAATCTACTAAATTATTATAACAAATGTAATTTGTTATCTTCACACCACCCAATAGTAAAGAAACCAGTGAAACACTTGTGGAGTACTAATGCTCATTACATCCTAAGACCACGGCCCCACGATCAGTATTTTTTCTCAGGAGTGGGAGCCAAAACCAGGAGTGGGTGATAAATGCAAAATTGGTGACTTGTTTCTATTATACCTTTTCTCGGATTGTTCCTCTCCTGATTTTGGCTCCCACTCCTGAGAAAAAATACTGACCGAATACTGATAGTGGGGCCGTGGCCTTAGGTGAATTTCCTAATAGGTGCAGTTTACAAAATGGGGCCACTTTTCTTGTCTTCTGCTGTTCTGGCATCAAGAGGCTTTGTAAGTGGTGCCCACAAACTGTTCCTAGCAAAATTTGCACTCCAAAAAGCCAAGTAGTGTTCCCCCCCCCCCCCCCACCCACCACTTCTATACTGGATTGGGCACACGGCAGAGAACATATACTGGGCTTTGCTACGTTTGGGAGAAATTGCTTTATAAAAATCTGTCGTATCCATTTCCTCCTATTAACCCTTGTGAAAATGAAAAATATGGAGCCAAAAGTATAATAATTTTAGTGAAAAAAAAAAAAACATTTTCACGTCCACATGCCAGCATTATCAAATAATGTAAAATGGTCACCATACCCCTAGATGAATTTCTGTTTCAGAACCTATAGGCTCTGCAAATGCATCAGGACATTCGTAATCTATTTCAGCCAAATTTTGGCTCCAAAGATCAAAATCACACTTCTTCTCTTCTATACCATGCAGTGTGCCCAAACAGTATATTTTGACTAAAATACATTCTCTCTCTCTCTCTCTCTCCACACACAATATATATTATATGCAAACACTATTATATATAAAAAAAGCAATTCTCAATCACTGAGATCAAAAGAAGCTATCCAAAGTTTACTCCCATAACGTGACATGTCAGATTTGAAAATGGAGCTCTGTCAGGAGAGTCAAAACTAGTTTCGCAGGTAAGGTGTTAAGGACCATGAATGTCCTAGTCATTTCCCCTTCACCATGAAAGCACCGTACAGATATCTGTCCCCAGTAACAGGATAAAAGGGGCGGCACCTCTCTACCTGCCCAGTGTGGTTTCCTGTTCTTGGAAGAGGATGCCTATGGTCCGGGAGAACAAGGCAATACCTGGGGAGATTTCTCCTGATAGGGTGCAGACCCTGAGATCCTGGTGGCCGCAGGGCTGTCCGAAAGGTTGGGGGCACTTATCTCTGGAGGACCGCCCCAGCCAGAGCATGAGGACATCGGCAAGCCACTTCTGGATTTGGAAGATGGGGCAGAGATGAGCGCGAGTTTTCAAGATGGCACCAGGTTGGCTAACAGCGCATGCGCGGTGTCAGCTGCTTTCGGGTTAGAGTTGAAGCCAGATGTGACATCAGCGGGGTACTGACACGTGCATTCGGCAGCCACTTCTGGGTTCGGAAGAGAAGGGACTGCTGGAACATGAAGCAAAGTGCAGCAAAAAAAAGAGAAAATAAAGAAACCCAGGCAGCCATCGCTTCTCCCATACCTATCATAAAAGGAATCAGAAGGTGTGGGTCCCGGGGTAAGAGGTGTATCCTAAGATACAGTGCGATAACAAATCAGTGGAGGAAGTCCTCAGCCATGTTTATTCTTTTTCAGGGGCCAAAGGTAAAGGGGCTACTAAATCCAAAATTGCTAGATGCGTTAGGATGGCCGTAACCTTAGCCTTCTCTGCCTCAGACCATGATCCCCCCTCAGGGTATAAAAGCACACTCTACAAGGACAATCTGGTCGTATCCTACCACCTTCTTTAAAAACTACAGGTTGGATCTAGGGCTGTCTGATCTTTCCTTTGGGACAAAGGTTCTTTCAGTGGTGGTCGCTCCCTAGGGATTTCATCTATTTTAATCTCCCTGTATGGTGCCATCATGGTGTAGGGGAAAGATAATTGCTTACCGGTAATTTGATTTTCCAGAACGATGACAGCACAATGCTACTTACCTCCCTTATTTTTTCTGGTGGTAAACTTTCCTCTTTTCACAAAAAAAAATATATTTTTTTTTTGTATATAATAGTATATGGTGAAGGTTGATAGCTATTTTTGTATGCATACATGTCCTAACAAGGCAGTTACCTCTTCTACTCTGTAAACACACTGGGGAGGTAGAGAGGTGCTGACCTTTTATTTTGGTAGGTTTCCTGTTACTGGCGGATACTCTGTACAGTGCTGTCATGGTTCTGGAAAATCAAAATTACCGATAAGCAATTATCTTATTTAATTGTTCCAGTTGATCAATGTATATATTCCCCAATTTATCCAAGTGAATTATTATTTTTGGGACAACCTCTTGGGCCTATAAAAGGCAGTCCGATAATCTCCTTGGATAGTGTTTACACTATACCTTCCTCTCAGTTATAAACAATCCAAGATCCTATCCCAATATGTAGTAGATGTAATAATAATATTAGTAAATACCTCCAATTAGAAATTTAGTATAGTTCGCTGTTGCTCTTTCCCTTATGTGCAGCACATAGCAGAATCTCAGGTATCCATGATTATGACCACTCATAGTGACCATTAGTTGTTAGCGGTCTTATACATGGATACCTAAGCCTCTGCAATGCCCTGCAAATGGGGTAAGTGACTTAGCTTATCAGAAGAACTATACTACATTTCTAATTGGAGGTATTGCTAGACATTGGGATAAGATCTTGGAGATTAGAGTACTCCTTTAAATTACTGTCTGCTTCACAACTCCTTTCTTACATTCTAATATGGTGTTAACCACGATATGGTTTAGAAATAACAGAGGAATAGTACAACGCTAAGATCCAAGATAAGATACCCCAGAGATCTTATTCCATAGTAAATACAAGTACTTACAACTTGCAGGTCAGAAGGGCCAACGGCTCCTATGTAATCCACAGCTGAGAGCAAGCTACATAGTAAGAAAAGCTTCTATATACAGAAATACAGGTCCCAGGATATCAAAACTCACCTAACTTGCAAATTAGATGGACAGTTCCATTATTACTGCAATGGGAAGGATCTAGGTTAATCAAAAATGTAGAGTGTAGTTTTGCAACCTCCCCCTGGAGAACATTCGGAATAGTTTGTCTCTCGTCATCTTCATATTTTCTCTTTCGGGGAATGACTGTTTGGGCTCTAAAATGACAACATCCCTCCATCATTTTCTAGAACATATAACTGGATTAGCTGCAGGATAAATCGCAATTATACTTCTCTACAAGCAGATGTGCTTCAGCTGCCCTACGATCTTGTGAAGATAAACAAGTATTCAGGTACATATTGTAAAATCATGATCAAATAGTGAAAATGTGTAGAGGCCATTGCTGCCTTTGACACGACTGAATCAATGACATTCAATGTCTGTCAGGGGTGCACTAACTTACGTGATGGGCTGCCCATGGATAGCAGTCATTGCTGGTACAAATGTCCGGTACAACGAGTGGTTAAATACAGGCGATCTAATATTTGCCAGGACTGCATCCAACAATGGTTGACATAGATATTGCTGCTTTGTGGAAGGAACAGTCGGAGGAGGTGGAGTTGTCTAGAGGTAAAAAAGACAAGACTAAATTTCAGTGAACCATCATTTAAAATCAGAAGGGAACTTGTCAGCTGATTCACACTGCCTAAGCCACAGGCAGAATGAATCAGAGTCCAACTACACAATTGCAGCCAGGCGTTGCAGAGAAAAAATAAGATTGATATTCAGAGTAAAAACTGTTTCTTGGTAGTCTTCATTGGTGAGGTGGGTGGGGGGACAGAACCATGGTATAATCTTCTGCCACCTGGAGGCACTTATTACATTCTAAATGAAAATTGTCTCTTCCCTAGCAGACTATACCTCGCCTGCTAGCCTCCGGCTCCTTCAGTTTAGTGAGAAAGTAGTAGAAGCAACAAAAAAAAAAAAAAAAAAAAAAAAAAAAAAAAAAAAAAAAAGCATGTCCAACCGGGAAACTAAGCGTGGGTGATGTGTCTGTGTCCCCCAACAGAGACTACCAAGAAACAGATTTTACGGCGAGTACCAAAAATCTTAATTTCCCGGCCGCTTCATTGGGGGACACAGAACCATAAGACGTCCTAAAGCTGTCCCTGGGGTAGGAAAAAAAATAAGTAATATACTGTTACTACCAAATTCTCCACTCTTACTCAGGCCGAAGCCTGAGCAACTTAAGCCTGCAAAATTTTCCTGCCAAGACTTCCATCCGAAGAAGCAAAAGGTGTGGACCAAGTAAAACTTGGAGAAGGTACCGTATTTTTCGGACTATAAGACACATACATACAGTGCTGGGGGGAGCAGTTGCGGCGGAGGAGCGGGGCACTGGAGGCAGCAGCCGCCTGCTGCAGCCTACACTGTCCCCGCTGCTAAAGAAAATGAATATTCACTGCTCCCCACGTCCATAGGCATGGGGAGCACTGAATATTCATGCTCCTTAATAGCGGCACACAGCGTAGCAGTAGCGCAGCTCCTGCTGCTGCCGGGCGATCGCGTGTGCCTGCTATTAAAGGGCACGAATATTCACCCCCATGGGAGTGGAGAGGGGGTGAATATTCGTGCACTTTAATAGCGGGCACACGTGATCGCCTGGCAGCAGCAGCCGCGCTACAGCTACGCTATGTGCCGCTATTAAAGGAGCATGAAGTCACTGCTCCTCGCGCACACAGTCCCAGTGTGGGGAGCAGTGACTTCCGGCAGCTGATCTCTCGTCAGCCGCGCATGGCAGTGACATCATGCGCGGCTCACATGTAGGAGATCAGTGCGGGCAGACAGGATGCAGCGCTAGAGGAGAGAGAAGAAAGGTGAGTAGGAGTGTTTATTTTTTTTATGTGCAGCCTGATGGGGATTAGGGGGACCATGCATACTAGGATAAGGAATGATTGGGCCATACATACCAGGGTAAGGATGAGGGGTGCCATGCATATCAGGATGGGAATGGGAGCCACGTATAATAGGAAGGGGGGGGGCATATCTACCAGGATGGGGCATATTATCAGAATTGGGGGACATTAACTCTATTCCAGTGTCAGCAGCAGACTCGCTCCCCCTGAACAGTGCATCGTGACCACATTTTTTTGATTAATTTTTTTTTCTATTTTCCTCCTCTAAAACCTAGGTGCGTCTTAGGCTGTGTGCACACGATGCGTTTTTAATGCGTTTCTGCAGCTGCGGAAACGCATTAAAAACGCACGGTAGAAGGGCAGCAATGTTCCCCAATGATAATCCGCATGAGCTGTGCCCATGCTGCAGATTTTTCAGCAGCGTTTATGCTGCGCTCAAAAATCCGCAGCATGTCCATTAATTTTGCGGAAACGCGGCGTTTTCGCCGCCATTGACTTGCATTAGAACGTGCCAATACCGCAAGACTGCATTTGTACTTGCGTTATTGGCGCGTTCTAATGTGCGGATGGTACCAGAGTGTGGAGAAGATGAGACTCTCCTCCACACCCAGGTACCATAAAAAAAAGCTGTAAAAACAAGAATAAAAAATAAATGTATACTTACCTTCTGTCGGCCCGCGCACCGCTCCTGCTTGGTTCCCGGCACTTTGCAGTGAGTTGAAGGACCTGCGCTGACGTCAGAGTCATGTGACAGGTCACGTGACGCTGACGTCGGCAGGTCTTTCAATTCACTGTTGCCGGCAAGGGAGAACGGAGTGAGCGGGACACCGGGGGCCATCAGAGGGTAAGTATACATTTATTTTTTTATTTTTACCACTCTCTCAGGTCACACTATATAAATCCATGCTGTTTGCATGGATTTATATAGTATGACCTAGTTGTCACAAGCACTTTCCAAGTGACGCTAATCGCTTGGAAAGCGCTTGTCAATCCGCATGCGGAAACGTCAGTGGGTAACCGCTTCATTTTCGCATGTCCCTGGCAGGAAAACGCATGGACAATCAGCATGCGTTTTTTTCTGCCAGGGAGATGCAGAAACGCTCAGGAAAAAATCCTGAGCATTTCTGCATCGTGTGCACATAGCCTGAAGCCATAACTGGGGCCAGAACCTTTGTAAACACCATGGGCATGGTTGCCAGCCCAAAGGGAAGGGCCCTGAATTAAAAGGAATCCTGGCTGACTACAAAGCGAAGAAATCACTGATCAGCCAGAAAGATAGGCATCCTGAATGTTTATCGAGGACAGATACTCCCTGGCCTCATGGATGCTGCGACTGACTCCATCATGAAGTGAAGCAGTCACACCCATTTGTTTAGCAGTCTTAAATCCAGAATGGGTTGTACCAAACCATCCTTTTTTGGGATGATAAATAGGTTTGAGTAGAACCCTCTGAAGCAGGAACCCTCATGATTACTCCTGCTTGAAGCAGGGATGCTATGGCTTGATCAAAACCGGCTCTTAAACAGAGGGAACGAGATCTGAAAAAATGATCTCATGGAAAAAAGAAAAACTTTATCCTGTAGCCAGGAGAGATAACCTGACTGTCCTCAGCCATATCTCCCTGAAGAGGAGGTGGTGACCACCCACCTGGGAAGAATCCCCGAGTGGGGGCTGCCTGTCATATGTTAACTCACCTACTGCTTCTGGAACCAGAGGGCTTACCATTCAAACCAAGGTAATGCCTGGCAGAAGTCGATTTAAAATATGATCTCCTTGACCTCTGGGTCTGACCTGATGGCCGAACCCTCCGGTGCTGGAAACTGTCGAAAGGGGCGCAACTGCAAAGCCCCCAGTCTTTGAACTGTAAGGCTGGGCCTGGCCTGAGGAAGCAGTGTGCTTCTGCCACATGTGGCAACAGCAATGATCTTGTCCAATTTAGTACCGAACAGGCACGACCCCTGGAAGGGTAAACCTGTAAGATCTTTGAAGCCAAATCTGCTATCCATACTTTGAGCCATAAAATACGCCAAATGGCCACACAATTGTTTGCCGCCTGGGCAAAGCATTCAGCCGCATCCAATGATGCCAAACGTAAAAATCTGCTCTGCAATCTCCACCTCCTGGGAATCAGCCAGGATACTGCACCACAAATGGTTATCCAAGGCAGTTACTGCTTGGGTGAAACAAGTAACAGCGAAAGCAGGCCGGGGCAAAGCCTGCTGCTTCAAAGGCAGACAACCACAGACTTCATACGTCTTTCTGTGGGGTCTCTAAGTGTCGCTACTTCAGCAAGAGGTAAGGTACAGGAGTATCTACCACAGGCAGAGTGGACCAGGATGCCACCAACTCTGCTGGAAAAGGGTATAAGGCCAGAGTCACACCAGTGTAAGGAATCTGATGAGAGCATCGGCTGCGATATGTTAATGACACTCGGCTCCAGCTCTGCTGCGAGCGGAAGCAGAGTGTCAGTGCACTGTGCTCCGATCCGGTCGCATGAGAGGATCGCAGCACAGTTGCTGAGGAGACGGAGGGGGGTGGGGGGCGCTATACTCACCTGTCCTGAAGACCTGGAATTCAATCTTCTGCTCCATGCAGCACACAAGGCATTTGTTGCAGGCGGGCAGGAGCTGTGTAGCTTATGGACCGCCACCCCAGTACCTGACCACACACAGTGTCAAGGTACTCTGGTCCAGCAAGACATCCTGACGCAAGAGGATACTGACTGCACAATTACAGCCTGAACTCTCCATCGCGTGGGTGAAACCGCGCGCACAATTACACTGAACACGATCCAGCTGAAAAACAAATAAAGACTGTTAACGCCTAACGACTAAGACGGGTCTGAGACCTAGCCTCCATCTGACTACACAAAACTGAGGGAGCCTGAGGCTAGGACTCAAGGTACATTTTGCTGGGGAGGAGCCAATTTTCATTTAGAATGGAATGGTGTCAGCCTGTAGGTGGCAGCAGACCATGCCATGGTTCTCCGTGTCCCCCATGAAGTGGCTGGGAAATGTAGTTTGAAGAGCCGGACAGGGACCATACCCAGAGACAAGATTACTTTGTCTCCTTCCCGCACCGCTCTACAGGATTGACAGGGTTTTACCATGTGTATACCTATGGACAGACGCGTCAATCATCTGGCAGAGTGTTGGTCTCACGGCCTTCGAATGCCGGAGTGTTTCAGAGAAAAATATACCCAACAACAATCATGCAGCCAGGATCTAATTCATGCTGCCCGTGGCAAGTAATATGTCTTTAAGTTTTTTTTCCCCACTCACTTTTCATATACGAATTAATCTTTTGGTCACAAGAGAACCAATATTACAAGTTAAAAGTGAGTAACAAAAATCAAAAACATAAAAAGGAACAGTCAGACATCGCTTACCACGATCATGTCGTTCTTTAGCTTTTCCAGTGCAATTTCACATTTCTGCAAGGTCTGTAAGGGGCACCTTTTGTTAAGAAAAAAAAAAAAGTAAAATACAAAAAAAAAAAAATGAAGGTCCTGAAAAATAATTTCTTGGAAGACCATATGCTCGTACCTCTTAGACGGATCAGTCAGAATATCCAACAGGCTCTTCATTTTACTTAAATCTTTCTTGCGATCTGAAAGTGGATATGGTCAGAGTGAATTATTCTATGGAATATTTGGACCATTGAAATTAATGTGACAGGTTCTGTATACATGCACTTATAAAACAGTGTTATTCTAAAGTGTAGGTGCTCACCTTCATTTTTATCAATCTTGTTAATCATACGCCGTAATGGCTCTATATATTTGGAGAGCTGTTTCAGTTTCTCTAGGTACTGCTGTTCATCCGACTGACTGGTGCTTGCAGGACTCATCACAGAGTTTGGATTGCCTAAATCATAAGAAAAAAAAAAAAAAAATAGCATCACCTCCCCCCAAAAAAGTCAGGTTTTAAGAATAAAAATAACAAAACAAGCTGTCTATTTGAGCATGTAGGTCATAGAATGTTGAATAAAAGGATACCTTGATATCTACGATTTGAGGTCTTATGACAGAGAAATCAAAGTTTTTCTGATATGTAAATGAGCTGTTCAGGACTATGGGCAGGCCATGGATCTCCTCAAGAATCTTCCTCTAGGGCAGGGATGTCAAACACAGAGGGCCAAAATGAAAAACTTGAACCAAAGTTTCGGGCCAACCAGTATACAGTATAATGGGCCCCACAGTCCTCCATATAGAATAATGGCCCCCCATAAGGGTGGTGGGATCTGGTGTCGCAGGCCAAATATAATCACCCTGCGGCCAGAGTTCACCATGTATGGTAATTTCTCTAATTTATAATAAGCCCTAGATCAGTGTGATGGCCGCTCTGTGCTCTCACTGCAGAGCTGTGTGCAATTATACCTGACACATCTGCAGGTTCATCTCTCAGCTCCAGCTTCCATCTCACAGGCAGACAGGGCTGCAATATTGTTGCAATACAGCAGAGCTCAGAGACCTGCAACCGCTAATGTGTTTGTTATGAGACAAAGTTCAGTTCTCCTGTTCTGTGTTAGTTACTTGTCTCACACTGGTAACTCCCCCTTCCATTTAAAATAATCTCTGGAGACAGATTCTCAGGAAGGTAAATGTCCAGCTCATAGCCTGGAACAGATCATTTACATACAAGAAAAATATAGATAGCTTTGGAATAAGTTATCAGATTCCAAATATTAAGGTATCATTTTATTCATCTTCCTATGACCTACATGCCCATATAGACGGATTAGGAGTGTTTATTCTACGGACAGATTCCCTTTAAATCATTGTGCAGTTAGTTACATACTGTGATAGGCAAAGGCATCTTCCAGCCCCACAAAGAAAAATAACCATATCAGCACAAAGACTGCTCAAACCAAGCACAGGCGCTCGGTGCACCTTCGGCGAGACCAAACAGTTCAGTTCACCTTCCCACCGACTTGTTTTTTAATCCATTTCCCTCTCTACTTTGATTGTCAGCTCAGTCTTTATACAGCTTGAGGTTAGCAGAGATAGATTGAAAACAAGTAGCTGGCAGGGGTGCATCGACTCATCTTCACCCTCCCTCTAGCTCCGGTAAAGCCAAAACTGAAAAGATGCACTGAAGTGTTTGGCCATGCTAATAGTATACAGAGCGTCTGTGCTTGGTTTGAACAGTCATTTTGCACTAACGGAATCCCTTTAAACTGAAAACCCATTTAGATAGTGTCCTTTTTATCCTCCAATCCTGCTTAGATCTATCCAGCACAACATCCACAGCAAAGAGCTCAAAGCCGCAACTTCACCATCTGACATTTACATAGGTTACATATGGTCCAGGTAGATATAAATATGTTGCTGTATATGGGCTGTAAAAATAACACTTCATTTTTATTTATTTTTTTTATAAAGTCAGGTGCAGCAAAACCTACCTGGAGTATTGAGCGGCCCTGGAGAGGGCACACTGAAGTTCTGTGGGGTTCTGGCAGAAGCTGGACTTTGAGAGGGCTGAGGGGATGGACTGGGCATGAAGCTTGGTGAAGGTGCTGTACCCGAGCTGGAAAATCAGAGCAACAAGATAATCTCATCACAAGCAAAGTTATCTCCAATCCGTTTTGTGCAATATATTGACAGTGCTGCATTAGATGTAGTTGTAAACGACTTTTTTTTTCCTATCCCAGTGGGGGAGTGATAGGGTCTCTCTTTCTTTGATTTTCAGTTGTTTTGACATATTGTCTAAAACTACTGGCACCATCAAGAAGACCGACAAGGTACTATAGGCCCAATTAATAAAGACCGGAATTCTTCATGCTGGAGTCAGACGCTCCTGAATCATGAACAGGTGTATGCATCTTCATGAATGGGGAGCAGACAAGCAGCACATACCTCTGTGGGAGCGCCTTGCCACAAATTCTACACCAGCCCGTTGAAGATTTGTGACATAGCGAATGCCGCCACTCAAATATAACGAGCGGCTCACAAAATTTAAGCGAAAATCTGAGTTGAGTTCATAAGTTCTGCAACTTTTCAAAGCTTTTACACCAGAATACTGTGGTAAATACTTTGATTAATCAGGCCCTACATCTGCATAAAAATGGGAATAAAGAGCAGATGTTGGCTTACTGAATACTACACATGCAGTCATGGCCGAAAGTGTCGACAGCCTTGAAATTGTTCCAGAAAATGGAATTTCTCCCAGAAAAGTATTGTAATTACACATGGTTTGTTATACACACGTTTAATGTGAGTACTGGAACAGCATTTTTTTTTTTTTTTTTTTTTTTTTTAAAATAAGGCAAATTGGACATTATTTCATAAAAAAGAAATAATGGGCCGGACAAAATTGTTGACAACCTCAACTTAATATTTGGTTGCACACCCTTTGGAATAAATAACTACAATCGCTTCCTATAACCATCAACACGCTTCTTACACCTCTTATCTGGAATTTTGGACCACTTGTCTTTGGCAAACTGTTCCAGGTCTCTCATATTTGAAGGGTGCCTTCTCCCAAAAGCAAATTTTAAGATCTCACCACAGGTGTTCAATGGGATTTAGACCCAGAATCATTGTTGGCCACTTTAGAAATCTCCAGCACTTTGTTTCTATCCATTTCTGGGTGCTTCTTGAAGCATGTTTGGGGTGATTGAGGAACCTAGGACGCAAACCCAGCTTTCACACTGGGCACTGCATTGTGACCTAAAATCAGTTGGTAATCTTCATGATGCGTTGCACAGTCAGAAAAACAACCCCAAAACATCTTTGAACCTCCATCATCATATTTGACTGTAGGTACTGTGTTCATTTCTTTTTAGGCCTCAATCAGTTTTCAGTAAACAGTAGAATGATGTGCTTTACAAAAAAGCTCCATCTTGGTCTCATCTGTCCACAAGACACTTTGCCAAAATTCTTTTGTGAAACCGCAGTCTAGTTTTTTTTTTTTTATTACGTCTGCCAGCAGTGGGGTCCTCCTGGGTTTCCTGTCATAGCATTATATTTCATTCAAATGTCGGATAGTTCGTGCCAATACCGATGCACCCTGAGCCTGCAGGGCAGCTTGAATTTCTTTGGAACTTGATTGGGGCTGCTTATCCTTCAGACTATTCTGCATGGCAACCTTTCATAAATTTTTTACTGCCGTCCAAGTCCAGAGATATTAGCTACAGTGCCATGGGTTGTAAACTTCTTAATTATGCTGCGGACCATGGACAAAGGACCATCAAGATCTCTGGAGATGGACTTGTAACCTTGAGATAGTTGATATTTTTCAAACATTTTGGTTCTCAAGTCTCTTCTCCCCTTTGTTCTCCATGCTTAGTGTGGCACACACAGACATACAATGCAAAGACTGAGCAAACTTCTCTTTATCTGATTTCAGGTGTGATTTTCATATCGTCCACACCTGTTACTTGCCACAGGTGAGTTTCCAAGCATCACATGCTCGAAACAAAGTTGTTTACCCAGAATTTCAGAAAAGTGCCAACAATTCTGTCCAGGCCACTTTTGGGGCCGTCGGCCATGGCTGTACACAGTAATGTCAGCATCTAGTTTGTGAATGGTACAGAGATTAAAAAAAAATAAAATAAAAAAATAAATAAAAAAGGCCTGCAACGTTCTCTACTGCTAAACATTACATCTATACACAAAATTACATATTACACAGTGGATGAGCATAGTAACCGTGCATAACAAAGGGGACCAATGTGAAGGGGTTATTGGCATACTCCTAGCTGTACATAACCTATAACAAATCATAAAGAGGAGACAAGATGCACACCTGACATTGGAGTTGGGCTGAGACATTGGCTGTGAGGGTTGTGGGGACGGCTGTGGAGGTGGTGGCATGGACTGTGGAGTCTGTACCTGCTGTACAGGCGATGGTGACGACATTAAAGGGATACTACTTTGATTTACCTGAAATGTAAATTACAATTGGAATTAAAAAGACCACAAAATAAATAAATAAAGCATTAGGAGCTCATGATCAACGAAAGAAGAGTAGCAGCTTGTGTTAGAATCATCAGTTTCTGGACCTGCAGAGATATTTAGTGTTGAAGAAATCTTGATACAGTCACCTGAATAAAAGAAAGCTGGATAATGACATGGGATGGATTTAGCTCGATTTATGGAGTCTGATGCCAAATACATTTTAGATGTATTAACTAGAAGTGCTCTTCAGGTTACGTAACATGGACACAGTGCAGACTAAAAATCTAGTGTATTATAATATGAAGTCTGGATAAGACACCACAGCCACGATAACCTACAATATAAAAAGAGTAATGCAAGCAGCAGAAAGCAAAAAAGTAAATAAATCACTATTGGGAGGAAAGTCAGGGTCAATCAGCTAAAATAAAGGGAACGGTAATGGAAAGGTCTTGATTTTTGATTAGCTATTCTACAAATAGGAAATAAAATCTATTTCACAGACACACTGTTACTCTAGTACATACACTAACAGACCAATATTAGGCACCACAATCCAAACCGCAAACATCAGAGCTACAGAGGAAACTACTCAATGGCCCACAAAAGGGGCAGAAAAAGTAACCGTCCCCCACAAACAGGATTAAAGTCAAGAGGGACTGGACGACTGTCACACCTCTGGCACCCACAAGTCAACCAATACCTGTGGGATCTGTGATCCTCCCATTGGGGCGGAGCTTGGAGGCGTGTCAGATGAAGTGGTGGGCGGGAACCGCGACCTTACTGCCATCCCACCTCGAGTCATAGCTGCGGTGATCATCTTTGGGAGGACAGAGTGACAACAGACAAAAGTAAAACAAGAAATGCAGTGCAAGTGGCGAGAGGGGGAGGAGTGCATGCAAAAGCCAGGAGGTAGGGGAGCCCAAAAGCACCCCTAAAAACTACAGCATCCCAAGCATGGAACACCTGCACTAAAAGCTTACAAACTGTTGTGGACTCACAGATCAGCCCCCGAAATTACTTAAAAAAATACCACATTATCAAGATTACTTGTATAGTCTTTTTACCTTGGTATTCACCAATTTATAACTGAAAAGCTTGTACCAGCTACATAAAAGTACAACCAAACACTATGTAAAAACAGCCTGTAAAAGGTTTGTTCAGAAAATTCTACAAATTCCTGATCTTAAGGCCAAGTTCTGTCGTTACATTGACTTTTATCCTACATTACAGGCACACTAAATCTGCCCCATCAGTCTGCAGGGTTTTCTGCCTGTTTCTTTCCTTTGCCCCTTCAATTGTTTAGCACTGAAAATGAGAGTTTAGACAACAGGGTGTGGCTTAATTGCATCTTCGCAAGGCAGAGGGGGGAGGCTCCCGCTTCAGCCAGACACCTGACGGAGATGGAGAGGACACTTAATGCAAATAAAATTATGTCTAGTGTTTTAGTTGCTGTGGTTTTGGGATACAGTTTTTAATGGTACAGATTAGACAGGTAAAACACTAATTGTGAGAGTCTGACAAGCATATTGCAAACCCAGCACAACCATTACCTACAGGGAACCTTAAAAGTAGTTTTAATAACTGCAGTCACATCATTATATGTTGTGACATCATATGAACGCCTTGTCATTAAAAGTTTACATAAGTGACGTATGGAATTTTGTACGAAATGCAGGAAAAAAATTTTTTACGAGGGAGGCTCTACTCACTATTGCTCCATTCACACATCAAACCTCTCTGGAGAGTACAGGTTGAGGGGGTCCCCAAGCTCAATCCCCCATGCTACCATAAATGTATCACTATTCTGTCGATAAACCCATCAATGGAATTAGAGTGATGAAATAGGCGATGTGCACAAAAGACAACCTGTTATTGACTCAGTCACTACTGTACATAAGCTGTTAAAGCACCACTCCAGTGTTTTGCTTTTCACCACTGGAGTGGTGCATTAAACATTAGTCCGGTCTGCCCGGTCATATACTCACTCTCCAGTGTCTTCACCATTTCTCTGCGCCATCTTGTGAGCACAGCTTCTGAGTGGCCAAAGCTACATCACAAGTTCACAACGCAAGTCTATGAAAGCCAGAACAAGGCTCTTATAGACTTACATGATTAGTGAGCTCCAGCACGCTTCATGAAACACTGGAGCTGCCCGCAGGTTACAAACTTCAGTATACAGGCCAAAGCGGCAGAGAGAACAGAGGAAAATGCAGGAAGGAGAGTATCGGACAGGGGACTTGGATTTTAAGCACCACTCCAGTGGTGAAATTTAAAAAAAAAAAAAAACCAACACTGGAGTGGTGCTTTAATCCTAGAACGCATGACCATAAAAATCTACATTTTCACATACCTGGGGCCTTTTAGGCCCGTGTGCAAATAACATGGAATAACTCAAACAAAAATGACAAACAACTATATACCTGAGGAATACCTAGAGTTTCAAAATTCTAACTAAAGTAATCTTGCAGAAAATAGAAAACAATTAACAGGGCGGGCCTGCGAGGCCCCCATGCGTTCTAGGGTTAATTCCATGATGTATATGCATGCTTAACCAGAAAGTTCCAGGAGACAATAAATCAGTTTTATGTTGTTGGGAAAGACTTTTATAAATATATCAAAAGAAAAAAGATGATTGCCAGAAAGTTAAATTCTCACAATGCTTGGTGGGTGAATGGACAGAGGTGAAATGAGATGCTGCCAGATGAAACAGGTCTTTAACATTTGAATCAGAGCTTCTGTGGATCAGTTCTAAAGAAAAGGAAATGTGTTCTAGAATATGGCTCTTTTCTTACACAAATTATTTAATAAAGCTTCTTGTGTACAAGTCTAATCAGTGATCCGTTATCAAGGTTTATTTTGAATGGGCCCAGTCAGAGGTTTATAAGCATATTTCCCCTTGTAAACACACAGTGGCTCAAAGTTGCCTCCTCTCCGTCCCCCCCAACAAATACATACTGAATGGAAAAAAAAAAAAAAAAAATTTATATATCTATAAGCATATTTCCTAACACTCTATAAAAACAGGTCAACCCAAAACTATAGCCATAATAAAAGGATTAAGGAAAAAAAAAAAAGTGTTTGCATCAAGAAGCAAAAAAACAAACTGAAATATGAGTCTTAAATGGCAACTCTTCTAATACGCTCTGGATGCATCCAGGCTGCAGATCACACATCTATCCACTATGTAAGACATGGTCCACAAGTACAAGCCATCGCCTATTACCACTGGATTATCCTGTTGATGTAGTAACATTAGCTATATTATACATCTGCGATACATGATGCACTACTTTTCACATTTGTGGTGTAGCACAGTAGAATTTTGTTATGGCAGATCTGGGTTATTGCAGTAATAAACCACCAGGTATTGTTATTGCACCCACAGCATAGAAACCAGGCCTAAAGGAGCAGTGCAAGTTAAAAGTGATGGCATAACACGAATAGTCCTCTGAATCTGAGCAAGGAGCTCTGAGGATTTAATGAGAGATCTACTGGTAAATGAATGATCATTTAGAAGGGAATTAAAGAATTTAAACCTGCAATGCTACTTTAAATGGCTTTGATAGTAGCTAGGGAAAAAAAACATGCAACTACAACACTGTATACCTGCTTTGGAAACCTACCTGGTTTCCTGCAGCTGCCATGTGAGCCTGAGCTGCTTGTTGCTGAGCTGCCTGCTGTTGCACCTGCTGGGCAGCTTGAGCTGCTTGCTGTACCTGTTGAGTCTGCTGCTGGGCCTGCTGCTGTGCCTGCTGTACTTGCTGCTGAGCTTGTACATGTGCTCGAATTTGCTAAAAAACAAAAACAAAAAAAAAAAAAAAAAAAACACATATTGCAAGCAAACTAATAAAAAAAAATTAGAATCCAGAATAGCTTTATGCAGATAAATACCTGGATTATCTTCAGCTGTTGTTGCTGCTGTTGGTGCTGCGGCGTTATTGTTACAGACATAACCTGTGACGGTATTTGTCCTGGCAAAGCCTGACCGGGCTGTATCAGGGACTGTGTCGAGGGCTGTGTGGAAAGCAGTGGCTGTTGACTTTGTGCCACTTGCTGCTGCTGTTGCAACTGAAGTTGCATCACCTGCTGTGGCTGCTGTTGTTGCATTTGCTGTTGCTGTAATGGCTGTTGCATGACCTGCTGCTGCTGTTGCTGTATTCGGTGGATATGCGCTGCCATTTGTTGAGTCATTTGCTGTTGCTGTAATTGCTAAAAGGGAAAAAAAAAATAAAAAAAAATGAACAAGATATCAAACAATTTTACCCCATAAATGGAGAATAGAAATATATAGTCTTGAATACACCTTTAAAAAGGTTACCTAGCTGTGGAGGTAGAAGAGTTAAAAATTTATATCCACTTACCAAAAACTTCATCAGAAAAAATATGCCATGCCAGGCTTCTCTATATTTAGCTTGCTTATTAAGCCATACAGCGACTTACCACTATAAAAACATGGCAGTGTGAAAAAAGTAGACTTTACATAAGCTATTAGATGTATGTTATACCATTTTTTCTTGCTGTGTACAGAAGTTTACTTTGTTTTTTGACTCACTTGCTGCTGGTTTTGCTGTTGCTGAATCTGCAGCTTTAACATATGTTGCTGCTGCTGAGCTGCTGCTTGAAGCTGTTGCGCCTGCTGCTGTTGTGCTTGCTGTTGCTGTTGGGCTGCAGCCACAGCCATCTGAAACTGCTGCTGCTGTTGCGGTTGCATGACACTCTGTTGAGCAACTTGAAATTGCTGCTGCTGTTGATGTTGTTGCTGCTGGAGGGCAGCAACTTGCTGCTGCTGAAATTGCTGTTGCTGCTGCGCCATTTGCTGGAGCTGAAGCTGAGCTAGAAGAACAAGAACAAATGTGTATGTACTGTCTACCATGTACAAAGGAAAGTTCACGTACAACACATTAGCTAAATTTCTGCTGTGGTAGTAGCCACATGGCACACCAGTT
The DNA here is from genome assembly GCF_046119375.1 of Phyllobates terribilis. Classification (NCBI taxonomy): domain Eukaryota; kingdom Metazoa; phylum Chordata; class Amphibia; order Anura; family Dendrobatidae; genus Phyllobates; species Phyllobates terribilis. The sequence continues at coordinate 309,184,963 of NW_027362761.1, forward strand.
ACATGGTGGAGACCCATTGATCAGAAAAGATGCCTAGGATGCCAATAGAGTAGAAATTTTGGTGGGTTCTGGTCTGGCTGCAAAGAGGCATTTGCCTCTTTCCCTAGTTTGGGCTTCCTCCCCCTCTTCCCTTCGTGTTGCACTTAGTCTTTCCCACACCTTGCAAGACACTTGTCCTGCAAAAGACAGACACCCATACAGCTCTGTCAGCTGAGAAATAAAGTTATAGCACTCAGAATACAGAGATGCAAAACCAATTATTTCCATAAAATGTGTGTAAAAGCACCAAAACAAAAACAGATAAAAATCCTGAATTGCTGGTTTTAGCTTATATTGCCTCCCAAAAATCGGAATGGAAAGCGATCAAAAAATGTTGTGCGCCCAATAAAAAAAAGTCAACTCGTCCTGCAAAACACAAGCAGTCGCATGACTGTCGGCAGAAATAAATTCTAGCTCTCAAAATATGGTGATACTAAAACATTTTATTGTAAAAACAGGCTTTTGCATGCGATAGCAGCCAAACAAAGATTTTAAAAAAAAAATAATAAAAAAAACCATGATAAATTTGGTATCGCTGCGATCGCACCAACCTGAAAAATAAAAAAAAGTAGTCTAATCACTTATACTGCACGAGGAACAGCATAAAAACAAAACAAACAATTCTTCACCTGCTGTTGATGTGTTCATTCTGCCGCCCACAGATCACAGTAATGCTCGGCTCACATTCATGCTGCGCTCTGTGCTGAACGCTTACACTGGGGTTTTCGTGTAAATCTCTGACATACGTGATTCAGACAGAACCCCCGGTGGAAGATTCCCTATAATGAGGCATATGGAGACACTGTGGACGTTGTCTGGCCTATGAGCCGGCGGTGTCAGTCTTTTTAAGAGTGCATAAAAGGAAGTTGGCCTCAGTTTTGGGCACTTCTGAAAAGAACACCACCACTGAGAGGCCAGAAGCAGTGCAGAGTAACTGCCACCTCAGTGAATGGATCCCTCAGGGGTTTCATCTGAAATCACATCATTTAGATAAAAACCCCGATGTAAGTGCTCATCGTAGAGCGAAGGATAAATGGGATCCCCAAATGTTATGTAAAATGTTCTCAACAAAAGCTTCAACTTCATTCACAAAAAAAGCAAGTCTCCACTTAGAGAGAGATGATGGACCCATCTATACACACACTACTTGTAGCACAAAAGCTCTGGAAAAGCTAAATGGCCCATCGCCGCCCAAAAGAAATTCAGCGAATTCTCCCAAATCCAAATGCCCCCACCCTCCCTTCTGAGCCCCAGTGTGCCTGAACCACATTTAACATTCACATATTTGGCATTTCTGTAGCGATAAGAGCCCACCTAATTTACAGGGTGCTTGTCTCCAGCAGCACGAGCTGGGCACAACGTACTGGTCACTACAACAGCAGATATGCAATTTTCCCTGCTGTTGGTTTCTGGAACAAACATGGAATCAAAATAGTCCCTACACCTGTACATAAATTCCCAGAGGGGTGTAATTTCCCAAATGGGGTCAATTGAGGGGGAATTCTGCTCTTTTGGCACTTAGGAACTCTGTATATGGAGTCCACATACTATTCTACGATAAATTTGTTCACCAAATTATATAGCGCTCCGTCCCTCCCGAGTCTCGCAGAGTGGCCAAACAGTACTGTACAGTCATTTAGGGTATTGCCACGCTCAGCAAAAATTGTATGACAAATTTCGGTGCCATTTTATCTCTTTTGAAAATGTAAAATCTGGGAATAAAACCAAATGTGTGGTAAAAAAAGGAATTTTATGTTCACTGCATGGTATAAAATTCTGTGAGGCACATGTGGTGTCAATATGATCACTACACACCTAAATGAATTCATTGAGAGGTGTAGTTTGTAAAATGAGGTCACTTGAGGGGGGTTCCGCTTATCTGGCACCTCAGGGGTGCTGCTAATCTGACATGGAATTCTCAAACCATTCCAGCAAAATCTGAACTCCAATATGGCACTCCTTCTTAGCTTTGCGCGGAGCCTCAAAAGTAGTTTTTGACCTTGCATGAGGTATTGCCTACTGAGGAGAAATTACATAACATTGTATAGTTTATTTTTTCCTATTATCCCTTTTGAAAATTAAACTTGGGCCAAAGCAACATTTTAGTGGGAGGAAAAAAAAAAAAAAAAGTAATTTTCCCATTGACTCAGCGCAATGTTAGACAATTTTGTGAATCGCTCTAGGGTTAAAAATGCTTACTACACCCCTAGATGAATTCCTCAAGAGGTGTCGTTTCCAAAACGGGGTCACTTGTGAGGGATTCAACTGTTTTGGGATGTCGGGGGCTCTACAAACATGACATTGGGTCCGCCATCTATTCAAGCCCATTTTCAGCTCCAAAAGTCAAATGGCGCTCCTTCCGTTCCGAGCACTGCCGTGCGCCCAAACACAGTTTTCCATCACATATGGGGTATCGGGTACTCAGGAGAGACTGCACAACAAATTGTATGGTCCATTTTCTCCTGTTACCTATGCAAAATTTGGGGCCAAATTAATATTTTGTTAGGAAAAAGTTACATTTTCATTTTTTCATTCCACATTGCTTTAATTCTGCTGAAGCCCCTAAAGCAGTGGTGGCGAACCTATGGTACGCAGAAGCCCTCTGGGTGGGCGGGCACGCGAAGCTCTGCATCGGGGCTGAGGAAGCAGAGCAGTCTGGCGGTGTAGTGCGAAGTGTACACCATGGGAATTGCTAGGCAGTAGGCACATTCATTCGGAATCAGAAGTGCACTGCATGTCTCTATCTTAAATAAAGTTTTTTGTTTTAACGTACAGTGCCTGCGTCTCTGTGCACGCACGCAGCATTACCTTCTTTAGCCCAGCGTGGTGCGGATAAAGATTCCCTGTTCTGCTTGGTCCTCCTCCAGGTTAGTACAGTCTCCCGCTTTTAGCCTGTGCAGAACATCGGCACGCACAGGGCTGGGATCTCCACTCATCTCCTGGAGTAAGTAGTCAATGACCATCAATTCAAGCTGCTGTTTGTGTCAGAGCAGAAGTGACCGGAGCGGCCCTGTCATAACTAGCTGCGATCTAGTGCTGGTGAGTCTGAAGCTCCATGTTGGAACTTTGAGGGGTGCAGTTTTTAAGATGGTGTGACTTTTGGCTATTTTCTGTCATATAGGATCCTTAAAGTTACTTTAAATGTGATGTGGTCTCTAAAAAAAAGTTGGTTTTATCAACTGTTGGAAAAATGAGAAAAATCGCTGATTAACTTTAACCCCTTTTAACAGCCTAACCAAAAAAAAAATAAAAATTAAAATGTTTCAATAATTATGCTGATGTGAAGTAGACATGTGGTATATGCTATTTATTATCCATTTTGTGTGATATAGCCATCTGGTTTAAGGGCATAAAAATTATAAGTTTGAAAATTGCAAAAGTTTCACATTTTGTCAAATTTTCTGTGAAGCTGGCTGATCAGGCCTCCAGTGCTAACAGCATGGGGAAGCACACAGTTCGGACCAGCGGTGCAACCATGTTGCTGGTACGAATTGTCAGTCGTTAGGATCACATCGCCCGCTGCATTCCTGAAGATGGACAAGAAATCCCCTTTAAGGCCATACTGACATCGGGCTCAGTGCCTCTGTCCAAAGCCTTCATTGCCAATAGGTAAAAAAAATAGAAAAGCATGCAGAACAGCTTTTGAGCAACACAAAGGACATGTCATCTGAACCTGGCCAACCTAAACTATATAAAAAAAAATGGCAATGAAATCCATTGTGTGCTTCGTGCAAAGAATCAGTCACAGCTTTTGTTCGGTTTTTCTGCCCCTAGGAACAAACAGCAAACTAAACTGACAACACATGTGAACTCAGCCTAAGAAACCCAACGTTAGCCATGTCTTCTACCGTACAAAACTCAAAATTCCAATACGTGTAGAAGGTTACAGAGGAACGATCACTAGGTCAAAAGCAGATGTTTTTGCTCTCATTTTATTCCTGCTGCCCCCGAGAATTCTGTATTTTAAGTTTATTAAATCCGCCATACGGCTCTAGGTATGATCCTTTTTGCCTAGTTCTAATTTGTATGGTCTTCACCAAAGGGGTATGGCTGACAGGAATCTCTGGTGTGCAATTAGGCTGTTATGCATAATTATTGTGAGAACACCCTCTTTGTAGAAACCCCAAAAATTTGCATCAAATAATGAGGCCCATATCTTTAGAACCGCATGCCAGATATAAAGAAAAACCCTGAATACCTGGGGGAGCAGTGGGAATAAAATAGGAGCACTAACCGGTCCTGGTGACAGATCCTATTTCGTAACACCAAGGCTGTGGAGTCGGTATAAAATGGACCAACTCCTAAAATATATAATAAATTGGGTACAGTAGTTCAATGCAGTTTGTAGGGAATATTTTTTCCATAAGAATTTGGGAAAGTTATGAAATGTCCTATTCCTGATCTAAGGGTCTAGACTTTTAGCGGAGATGAATCTGAGCTAAATTTATCACTTAAACATGAGCCATGTATGAGGGGAGTCGGAGTCGTGGAAATTGAGGAGTCGGAGTTAGAATCTGAGGTTTGGCTTACAGACTCCACAGCCCTGAGTAACACTATGCTTTACTTTCCTTGCATGGCATTTTAATTATAGCACATAACAGTCTGTACCTCCAGCACCTTCAACAAAGATGTGAATACCACCTTTACTGACCCTAAAGTGCGAATGTTTACACCCCAAAAACAGCATGATGGAAGCGTTCATCACAGAATACAGCACTGCAGTATAACTTATCACTGTATGAATAATGAACTTACTAGGCTGGTTTCCAGTGGATACTCCAGTTATACCGTGTGGTGCCATTCCAGAACTCCCAGGCTGTGGCTGACCAGGAAGACTCATCTGTTGGGCCATTTGTGGCAACCCACCGATGCCTCCCATTTGAGCACCAGGGGGACGGACCCCCATGGCCATCCCCTGTACACCTACAGGTGCTGTGCCTGTTAGTGTCTGTAAGGCATTCATTGGATCTATTGGGAAAAAAAAAAAAAAACATTATAATGATCAATAAATCTATAGCATTTGCTTAAATCTCTAAAACATCCCAAAATAAAAATCTTACCACTGGCAGATGCCTGAGCCTTCTTGTTATCTGCAAGGAAAGTACAAGTGAAAATGACATGAGATCTTCGGGTGTATGGTATCATGTCTGATGGAATATGCCACAATTGGCAGCATAAAGCACAAACTAATGCAAGCTTATAAATTGTTACTTCATTCAGGCTAATTATAACGTTCTTCAATCTGATTAAACAGCGTATATTATATGACACTTTCACATTTGGAAGGACTTTGCAGCTGCACCGGGTCACGGTGTATAAACATTTAGCAGACCCATGGCGGTAGTTTTATGCAGAGGGCCAAATTCACACATCAGGTTAGTCTCAAAAAAACAAAACTGACTATACACTTGTATGAATGAGGCCCAAGTACTTGCACGGTAATATTAAAATGGTTCTATCACAATCTAAAAAGCAACTTACGAATATCTCGAAAGTGAATAATCAGTCTGGCCACTAAAGACAGATACTCCTCCTGTAATCAAGAAGAACGGACGATTAGCAGGCAAAATTCACAGCAATGTTCAATGTAACCTCAAATTAAAAAAATAAATAAAAAAGGGAGGGCTATAAAACATTTTTCTTGCCTTTTTTCTGACTTTGTTTTATAATTTATAGACATAGAATGCAGAGCCAATTGTCTGATGCTGATCAAGAGAATCAAAGAATTTGATGTTAAAGTGATGTACACTGTGAGGGTATGTGTCTTTTAGACACAGGCATACCCACTACCTGAGTTATTGAAGCAGAATAGGCTTCATTAAAATGGCAGCCGTGTTTTTCATTAAGAGTCATTTCAGTTGTATGCTGCTGTTGATTTAGGGGTGTTTTATTTTTTTTTTTGGAGTAACAATCAGTCGCAATGAGAGGCTTTAGCCTTAGAGATACATCTTTGCCAGTAGATCAGGTTTCTGTCTACAACAATATTCCCCCATTTAGAATTACAAAATCGGAGATCCATAGCTCCAAGTCAGGGGCCTCCTGTTTGGTCACTTTACCAACAGCGTGTCAGGACCAACCTGTCACACAAGGTGTAGGAAAGACTAAGTGCAACACGAAGGGAAGTGGGAAAAGGGAGCAATGGAGACCTCCTAGGCTGACCTATATCACCCCGTCTCCCCCAACATCCCCATATTGGTTCCAAACCAATAGCCACACAGCGACCTTGCCCTGTCTTTCCCTGGTGTGGGAAGGGAGGGGGATGAGCGCTCGTCGATCCCCACAAGACAACAAAGGGGAACAAACAAGGGAAGATAGCTTAGCTTTAGTCAACTTCAGAGATGAACAAATGTCCTATTAGCACCAGAGAGGAAGAAGTACTGCACTAGCTCCAAGCCTTCACAAGGGATCATGTGAGTATCGCCAGCACCTCCCTCTAGCAAACAGCAGGTATTTATACACCCAAACCATCATGTTAATTAGCAAGAGGAAGGTAGCCGCTGGGTCCTAGAGAGCTTCTAAGGTGTTTGTAATGCCAAATGAAGAGATCTCCTGCAACCAACGGCAGGGCGATTGTCTGTCACACCCATGACACAACCTTCTCACTATGGTGGACCCATTACAATTCTGAGAACAAGGGATGCTTTGGTGAGAAATTCTTTTTGACTGCTTTCAGCGACTTGTGCACAAAGTTGGACCACAATGAGCTCATAATTTATGCCAAGTTCACACGATCATATTTAAAAAAAAATAAATAAAAAAATAAAAAATTGATAGATTTTCATCCAGGCTGCAGACAAGATTCTCAGTTAACCCAATCAGTGACCTCATTCTGATGGTCCAAATGGAAAATTTCTCTCTCTCTAATCATGTATTTTTTTTTTTTTTTGGAGTTCCTCAGCTGATTTATGACCACAAAGTTAAAACGTGCAGGTAACAAAAAGCCTGGGCCACAAACAAAGTATGTTTTAATCAATAGATCATGGCATAATAAGTTACACAATTGGATGTGTTAAAAAAATAATGTTCTTGTGCTGAGATAATCTTATAAATGTCCCCTGCTGTGTCCTGTGTAATGGCTGTGTCTGACCGTACAGGAACATGGTCTGATCATACCACAGCTCCTGGGCAAGGGGGGGGGGGGGGGGGCACTGCTTTCTGTGAGGTTAAAAAAAAAAAAAAGTGTAAAGATGAGGCAGCAAATGTTTTACTTCACAGTAAAGGTGTAATACTTCAGGGTGAAGAGAGCTCTGAGTCAAGGCAAAAATGTAAGATTATTTTTCTGTTAAAATATTTGCCCAAATAGCGAGTGAAAGCGAGGAGACACTTACCCGGGATTTAGCTTTCAGGAAGACATGGTTCTCCATATCCTTGCTAGACTTGTTGTGAGCTACTCCGGCTTTGCGCATAGCTTCTTCACTGGAATCAAAGACAACACCGTCCATTAAGGGCAAAAATCATCTAACGTGTAGAGAAAACATTTTCTGTATGTGAAGATCAAACAGGTAGAAATACTCTCATCTGACATTACTGGCAGCGACACATGGAGAGGATCCAACCATTGCTGCTTTGTATATTGGTCAGTGAGGGTCTACACTGTGTGCAGAATTATTAGGCAAGTTGTATTTTAGAGGATTATTTTTATTATTGATCAACAACTATGTTCTCAATCAACCCAAAAGACTCAAATATCCAAGCTTAATATTTTTGGAAGTTGGTGTTTTTTTTTAGATTTGGCTATCTTAGGAGGTTATCTGTTTGTGCAGGTAACTATTACTGTGCCGAATTATTAGGCAACTTAATAAAAACCAAATATAATCCCATCTCACTTGTTTATTTTCACCAGGTAAACCAATATCAGTGCACAAAATTTAGAAATAAACATTTGACATGCAAAAACAAAAAAAATTAGTGATCAATATAGCCACCTTTCTTTATGATGACACTCAACAGCCTTCCATCCATAGATTCTGTCAGTTGCTTGATCTGTTTTCGATCAACATTGCATGCAGCAGCCACCACAGCCTCCCAGACACTGTTCCGAGAGGTGTACTGTTTTTCCTCCCTGTAGATCTCACATTTTATGATGGACCACAGGTTCTCTATGGGGTTCAGATCAGGTGAACAAGGGGCCCATGCCATTATTTTTTATTCTTTTAGACCTTTACTGGCCAGCGACACTGTGGAGTAGTTGGATGCATGTGATGGAGCATTGTCCTGCATGAAAATCATGTTTTTCTTGAACGATACCGACTTCTTCCTGTACCACTGCTTGGAGAAGTTGTCTTCCAGAAACTGGCAGTAGGTCTGGGAGTGGAGCTTCACTCCATCCTCAACCCGAAAAGGTCCCACAAGTTCATCTTTGATACCAGCCCATACCAGTACCCCACCTCCACCTTACTGGAGTCTGAGTCGGAGTGGAGCTCTCTGCCCTTTATTGATCCAGCCTCTGGCCCATCAAGAGTCCCTCTCATTTCATCAATCCATAAAACCTTTGAAAAATCAGTCTTAAGATATTTCTTGACCTATTCTTGACGTTTTATCTTATGTTTCTTGTTCAAAGGTGGTCGTTTTTCAGCCTTCTTACCTTGGCCATGTCCCTGAGTATCGCACACCTTGTGGTTTTTGATACTCCAGTAATGTTGCAGCTCTGAAATATGGCAAAACTGGTGGCGAATGGCATCTTGGCAGCTTCACGCTTGATTTTCCTCAATTCATGGGCAGTTATTTTGCGCCTTTTTTGGCCAACATGCTTCTTGCGACCCTGTTGGCTATTTGCCATGAAACACTTGATTGTTCGGTGATCACGCTTCAAAAGTTTGGAAATTTCAAGACTGCTGCATCCCTCTGCAAGACATCTCACAATTTTGGACTTTTCAGAGCCCGTCAAATCTCTCTTCTGACCCATTTTGCCAAAGGAAAGAAAGTTGCCTAATAATTAAGCACACCTTATATAGGGTGTTGATGTCATTAGTCAACACCTCTCCTCATTACAGAGATGCACATCACCAGATTTACTTAATTGGTAGTTGGCTCTCAAGCCTATGCAGCTTGGAGCAAGACAACATGTATAAAAAGTATCATGTGATCAAAATACTCATTTGCCTAATAATTCGGCACACAGTGTAGAGACAAGATTAAGGTTCTTCAATCAGGAGCTTTGTAGAAAACATTTTTCAACCTTTGCCCCTGGATGATTCCTTTTACATTCTCATTCTTAAAAGGTCACTGACTTTTCCTGATCTTGGCAGACTCCACAGGATGCAGCTTGTAGTCAGAGCTCAGAAACAATAACTAATGGAGCCCGAGCTTTAGATCTGGCCATACACAGAAATAATGTAAAAGCCGCCAGTCTATGATGACGATAGCGGAAATCCTACCGTGTTTACTGGGATCCATTAATAATCTGATATGGAGGGGCCAGATGTCTTTACTCTGCTGGATGATGGTGGAGTGGGAAATATAGGGTTGAGGTTAAAGAGTCCATCACTAAATACTCTCCAAATGCCACCACTGCTCTGTATGACAGCACCAATGTTATGTAAGGCAGAGTAGTAGTTTCCCCTGACGAGAGCCCAGGACACGTCATCAGAAGTTCACATCTCACTGGGGTAAGTCTCATGTGCAGATGTCCTAAAACTTGAAAAAGCTGTGGCCTACTGTTACTTTAAAAACCCTTTGAGGACCAAGGGAGATTTGTCCCATAGTTTTAAACTGAGACCAATTTGATTGAATCAACTTACTGTCCCTTAAAGGGGTATCCCAGTGAAACGCACTTCCGCATCAGGAGGTGAGCGACACCGATGATACAGGTAACGGTCAGGATGCGCTCGCAATGGACAAGCATCATGCATATGTCTTACTCTAATGTGCAGGACAGGAGCCCTGATACCTGCAAATCGGTCACGCATCCCAACAAAAAGCTTGTAGATGTGAGGGGTGCTGGAATATCCAGTAAGTGACGATAGCAAGTTATTAAAAACTCTACCCATACAAAATGTTTTTGGCTGCTTTCATCTTCTAGGTATGGCATTTTCCAATGGGCTTCTCTAAAAGACTTAGACTGTAGAAACCACAGAGAAAAACTACACTACCCAACAATAAATTTCAACACCGAGAAGAAAAAGTTGTGGAATGATGGAAATCACAGGATCGAAAAAAATAGAACAAAATTTTCAAAACATCTGGATTTACTATCTAGTACGAGTCCTACGTACAGAAATACCCGCACCTACACGACTTGACATGCCATCAGTGAGGTCATTAATGGTGGTCTGAGGAATGTGCTGTCACACATCACCAAAATCCACTGCTGGCAGCTCTGTGCAGTTGCAGACCAATGCTTGATTGGAGACAAGTCTGGAGACGCTGCAGGCCATAGAGGAATGTCCAGGCCATGCAGGCTGCTCATAGCAGCAGAAGCAACATTCTGCATGGTCTTGTTATGCTGAAAAAAGGCTCCTGGTACAATTTGGAGAAATGGCTGTACCAATGGTTCAAGTAAAATTGGACATCACATAACGTGTGCATGTGGACTTGGGTTTGGTTGAGTATTTGGTGAGTTTTTTACCTCAGTATTTGTAAACGAAAACCAGGAGTGGGTGATAAATACAGTAGTGGGGATATGTTTCTATTATACTTTTCCTCTGATTGTTCCACTCCTGGTTTTGACTTACAGATACTGAGGTTAAAAAAAAAAAGAAAGAAAAAAAACCTCACTAAATACTCAATGTGTGCACTTGGCCTAGGTTATCAGTGTCTACACAAACCATCAGAGGGAGTTTGCAGAACATTTGGCTAAGAGTCAGACGTCCAGCTATAGGTGTTTCGCTGACCTCACACCTTGGCTCTCAAAGGTTATCATGGTACAGTGCAAAATGGCAATGGAGGCTGGAAACAAGGTCTATCCTCTTCAGTAAAGAGTCTCTCGCCTTCATATTGGTCTAGAGACCACAACTGCAACACCATGAAGAGGCCTTCACGAGGGAATGTCACACCAGCCCTATTCCCAGAATAGTGTGTGGTGGCATAATGTACAGTGTCCAGATCCCTCTAGTCTTCATGCTCGGCATTAGTCATTTCGTAGTGTAACTAGTAATATTGACATTTCTCCAAAGTAGACAAAAAGGTGGGTTATCAACCTCCAATTTATGTTGCAAGGAAGAGACTGGGTGCTTATTCCAATGGAGCAGGCCACATTACTCCTTACTTTGCTTTTAATTTTCTACCCTCATATCCAAAAAAGAGTTAATACACCGCAAAGGGAAATATAGCTTGACGAAGGGTACAGTACCCGAAACGTTGCTATGAGTGGAATGTCTTTCTTGGATGAGAAAAAAGAATGCAGAATATCCACTTGTACCAGTATACAAGAGGGACTGAATCACTGGGCTGTCTAAGGATCCAGAAAGGAAATTACTATTGTCCATAGGAGAAGGGACTCATGCAGTGGATATAGAGGAAACACAGCATTCACAAAAAAAAAAAAATTCCTTTTTTGTCCCAGAAGCCATTTTTCAATGCGATAACATCAGGCCGCATGTTCCTCAAGTTACTGTGAGCAGGCTGTGTGGCCTAAAAGTGCTACCATGGTCTGCAGCATCTCTACACTGGTCTCCCATTGACCACACTTTGGATGTTATTAGGGTGCTGCCAGCGGCGGATCTTGATTATTTGTGTGCCAAAGTGCATTCAGTGTAGGAGAACATTCCTTAGGCAAGCATTAATAACCACACTGATCACAGCCAAACATACAAGTGCGCATATTGATGCATGTGGCGCTCACTTAAAACAATGAGAATTTTATTTCACATTTTGTTTCCATTTTTTTTTTCATCATTAACATATCTATTGATGCATCGATTTCCATAATTCCACAACTTTTCCTTCTTGGTGTTGCAGTTTGTTAAGTAAGGCATATAATATTAGGGAAAAAAAATTGTTCTGTATTTTGAATTAACTTCTTGTTTTAGCCAAGAAAGCCTGATGAAAAGCAGTGCAGAAAAAACTCTGTTCAACAAAGAAAAAAAAAAAATTCTAGTAACGTGTGCAATTTTTTTCAAATTTGGGTATGGACACGTCACACTTTTCCAAAAAATAAACGCAACATGTGAACATACACTTACGGCTCACATTTACCCATAAAAGTCTTATGGGTCTTTGACAACCACGTACAGCGCACATTGTAATGTATAGAAGATGTGTTATTTATTTTTCAATATGAGAAAATCAGTGAGGAAACAGATGGTAAAAATAGACACTGATGAAAATCAAATCCAGAACACTGATGAATAATGGTCTGTGTTTATAAGTACAAGAAAAATTACAGATGTCTGAACAAAGACTGAAAGTCCAAACCCGCTACTGCAGAGCACTCGCCAAAAATTATTCTTTCAAATATAATAATGAGGTGTTCTGTGCACCTCTGGCGTAGCCGAGGGGGGGGGGGGGGGGGGGGGGGTCGCACCTTCCCATGTTGGAATAATCAAAGATTTCTGTCAAATACAGCAGTGGATTTGGACACTAAAAGGTGCGATATTTATTACATCCCTACTAGGTGCTGTGCTTGGTTTGAACAGTCATTTTGTGATGACGAAGTCCCTTTAATGCCTAAGCCACAGATAGAAAGGATAATGAGAAGACTTTAAAAAAAATTTAGGAAAAAAAAATAGTCAAAACAAAAGTACAATTAACAAATGGCTGAGAATTTAGCTGAGATTTATAGGCAGAACAAAACACTCTTCTGATTGTTTGCTACAATTATTAAAGGTGTTTTCTAGCCAGATTATAAATTTCTGTAGTCACACTGACGGCAGGTCAGCGATTCCTGACAGTGTGCCCGGCTATTGCCAGTGTGAGCAGGCACACGAGACCACAAATAGGAGATTTACATAGTTGCGGTTACATTACAACCAATTTTGTTGGGACTTTGTTAACTGAACCCACTTCCCCCACCTCTAGGTGGGCAGCAATACCAAGAGTGTTCCCCCCTCCCTCCCTCCCTCCAGGTGGGCAGCAATACCAAGTGTGTCGTCTTCCCCCCCCCCCCCCTCCAGGTGGGCAGCAATACCAAGTGTGTCGTCTCCCCCCCCCCCCCCTCCAGGTGGGCAGCAATACCAAGTGTGTCGTCTCCCCCCCCCCCCTCCCTCCCTCCCTCCCTCCCTCCAGGTGGGCAGCAATACCAAGTGTGTCGTCTTCCCCCCCCCCCCCCTCCCTCCCTCCCTCCAGGTGGGCAGCAATACCAAGTGTATGTCGTCTTCCCCCCCCCCCCCTCCCTCCCTCCCTCCAGGTGGGCAGCAATACCAAGTGTGTCGTCTTCCCCCCCCCCTCCAGGTGGGCAGCAATACCAAGTGTGTCGTCTCCCCCCCCCCCCCTCCAGGTGGGCAGCAATACCAAGTGTGTCGTCTCCCCCCCCCCCCTCCCTCCCTCCCTCCCTCCAGGTGGGCAGCAATACCAAGTGTGTCGTCTCCCCCCCCCCCTCCCTCCCTCCCTCCCTCCCTCCAGGTGGGCAGCAATACCAAGTGTATGTCGTCTTCCCCCCCCCCCCCCTCCCTCCCTCCCTCCAGGTGGGCAGCAATACCAAGTGTATGTCGTCCCCGTCCCCCCCCCTTCCCTCCAGGTGGGCAGCAATACCAAGTGTATGTCCCCCCCCCCCCCCTTCCCTCCAGGTGGGCAGCAATACCAAGTGTGTCGTCTCCCCCCCCCCCCCCCTCCAGGTGGGCAGCAATACCAAGTGTGTCGTCTTCCCCCCCCCCCCTCCCTCCCTCCCTCCAGGTGGGCAGCAATACCAAGTGTGTCGTCTTCCCCCCCCCCCCCCCTCCAGGTGGGCAGCAATACCAAGTGTGTCGTCTCCCCCCCCCCCCCCCCCAGGTGGGCAGCAATACCAAGTGTGTCGTCTCCCCCCCCTCCCTCCCTCCCTCCCTCCCTCCCTCCAGGTGGGCAGCAATACCAAGTGTGTCGTCTCCCCCCCCCCCTCCCTCCCTCCCTCCCTCCCTCCAGGTGGGCAGCAATACCAAGTGTATGTCGTCTTCCCCCCCCCCCCCCTCCCTCCCTCCCTCCAGGTGGGCAGCAATACCAAGTGTATGTCGTCCCCCCCCCCCCTTCCCTCCAGGTGGGCAGCAATACCAAGTGTATGTCCCCCCCCCCCCCCCTTCCCTCCAGGTGGGCAGCAATACCAAGTGTATGTCCCCCCCCCCCCCCCTTCCCTCCAGGTGGGCAGCAATACCAAGTGTATGTCCCCCCCCCCCCCCCTTCCCTCCAGGTGGGCAGCAATACCAAGTGTATGTCCCCCCCCCCCCCCTTCCCTCCAGGTGGGCAGCAATACCAAGTGTATGTCCCCCCCCCCCCCCTTCCCTCCAGGTGGGCAGCAATACCAAGTGTGTCGTCTCCCCCCCCCCCCCCTCCAGGTGGGCAGCAATACCAAGTGTGTCGTCTCCCCCCCCCCTCCCTCCCTCCCTCCAGGTGGGCAGCAATACCAAGTGTGTCGTCTCCCCCCCCCCCCCCCCTCCCTCCCTCCCTCCAGGTGGGCAGCAATACCAAGTGTGTCGTCTTCCCCCCCCCCCCCCTCCCTCCCTCCCTCCAGGTGGGCAGCAATACCAAGTGTATGTCGTCTTCCCCCCCCCCCCCTCCTCCCTCCCTCCAGGTGGGCAGCAATACCAAGTGTATGTCGTCTTCCCCCCCCCCCCCTCCCTCCCTCCCTCCAGGTGGCAGCAATACCAAGTGTATGTCGTCTTCCCCCCCCCCCCCTCCCTCCCTCCCTCCAGGTGGGCAGCAATACCAAGTGTATGTCGTCTTCCCCCCCCCCCCCCTCCCTCCCTCCCTCCAGGTGGGCAGCAATACCAAGTGTATGTCGTCCCCCCCCCCCCCCCTTCCCTCCAGGTGGGCAGCAATACCAAGTGTATGTCCCCCCCCCCCCCCTTCCCTCCAGGTGGGCAGCAATACCAAGTGTATGTCCCCCCCCCCCCCCCCCCCTTCCCTCCAGGTGGGCAGCAATACCAAGTGTATGTCCCCCCCCCCCCCCTTCCCTCCAGGTGGGCAGCAATACCAAGTGTATGTCCCCCCCCCCCCCCTTCCCTCCAGGTGGGCAGCAATACCAAGTGTATGTCCCCCCCCCCCCCCTTCCCTCCAGGTGGGCAGCAATACCAAGTGTATGTCGTCTTCCCCCCCCCCCCCCCCTTCCCTCCAGGTGGGCAGCAATACCAAGTGTATGTCCCCCCCCCCCCCCCCCCTTCCCTCCAGGTGGGCAGCAATACCAAGTGTATGTCCCCCCCCCCCCCCCCCCTTCCCTCCAGGTGGGCAGCAATACCAAGTGTATGTGTCCCCCCCCCCCCCCCTTCCCTCCAGGTGGGCAGCAATACCAAGTGTATGTCCCCCCCCCCCCCCCCTTCCCTCCAGGTGGGCAGCAATACCAAGTGTATGTCCCCCCCCCCCCCCCCCTTCCCTCCAGGTGGGCAGCAATACCAAGTGTATGTCCCCCCCCCCCCCCCTTCCCTCCAGGTGGGCAGCAATACCAAGTGTATGTCCCCCCCCCCCCCCCCCTTCCCTCCAGGTGGGCAGCAATACCAAGTGTATGTCCCCCCCCCCCCCCCTTCCCTCCAGGTGGGCAGCAATACCAAGTGTATGTCCCCCCCCCCCCCCCCTCCAGGTGGGCAGCAATACCAAGTGTATGTCCCCCCCCCCCCCTTCCCTCCAGGTGGGCAGCAATACCAAGTGTATGTCGTCCCCCCCCCCCCTTCCCTCCAGGTGGGCAGCAATACCAAGTGTATGTCGTCCCCCCCCCCCCTTCCCTCCAGGTGGGCAGCAATACCAAGTGTATGGTCCCCCCCCCCCCCCCCTTCCCTCCAGGTGGGCAGCAATACCAAGTGTATGTCCCCCCCCCCCCCCCCTTCCCTCCAGGTGGGCAGCAATACCAAGTGTATGTCCCCCCCCCCCCCCCCCCTTCCCTCCAGGTGGGCAGCAATACCAAGTGTATGTCCCCCCCCCCCCCCCCCTTCCCTCCAGGTGGGCAGCAATACCAAGTGTATGTCCCCCCCCCCCCCCCCCCTTCCCTCCAGGTGGGCAGCAATACCAAGTGTATGTCCCCCCCCCCCCCCCCTTCCCCAGGTGGGCAGCAATA